>NC_070615.1:49730000-50430000 GCF_027172205.1 Podarcis raffonei
TGTGTTAATATTAGTGCTTTTTCCTCTTGCATATAGTCAAGAAGACTGTGGCATTTTAAACTCAGTGGTTAGAATAACAGGTAACAGGTAACTTAGGGGAGGGCACAGGAGGAGTAAATTGCTACCCCCACCCTTTCATAGACTTTTGTCGCATATACTAGGATTAAAAAGCAACACAATCTCACTGAAGGAGGCCATTCTGAATCACAATAATCTGCAATTCATTTTGAGATGGCCCACATTTCTACAGATCTACATGAACACCAATGCATGTGTGCACATAGGAGCAAGCAAACAAGCACAAGCACGCACGCACATGCACATACACTTCTATATAGAACAAAAAGGGTTGTCTTACATAGGTGGTAAAAATCTTTGCAAATAGATGCCACAAGCCTTTCTTTTTCTCTTTAAAATACCTTTAAAATTTTATATAACTAATAACCAGGTTTGTGCTGGCAGAGTGGAGTGAGCGGAGACAACCCACAATAGGATGCCTTCCTCCCTACAGGAGAAAATATTTCTAGATAAGCATATAGCATTTATAAATGCTAGATTTTTATATTTGACTTACGACTGACTTATGTGCACATACCTGGACTGTAATCTTTTAGGCAGTTTATATTATAAGAGGCAGAAGGCTTTTCTAGTATCTTTAAATGAACCTTCTACAGCATATATTGCAAATTTTCCTGGGGAATGCACACCCCCTGCTTATGCTTCACATATCACCAATGAGCTGAGAGGCTGCAGCGTGACCCAAGATATTCAAGAGCTGACGGCCTCTCAGTCCATGCCCATGGCTGAGCAATTCCAGAGTGGTACATATGAAGCCAGGCAAAAGAAGAAAACTGTGACAACAGAAACCCATGTTTCTTCCTGTCCCTGAGGCAACCCCAGATCCCAATTAGCAGGTCTGATACTGCTGTACCCTACATCTCCCACAATCAATACAAACACTTCAGCAGCCAACAGTAGATAGCTTAAGCTCAGTGCTCCTTTCGATCAGCACCTGTTTTCCATTATAATCTTCCCTGCTGCCTCCAAAACAGCCGATTAATAAAGCCCATTCTTTCTGTTTATTTCCTTATTGATCTTACTGTCCCCCCACATACAAAAGAGAAGTCAATGCAGTTGGTGCCCAAGTCCACCTTGGCAGTTTTCCTACTCCAGTGCCTCCCAAACTACTAGTTTTTTTGCCCTACCTACTAACCACATGCCATGTGGCTAAAGGACTACACATAGTGACATTGTCATGAAACATTTCTTATCTACAGCTTTATCAGCAGTGACAAATCTTATGCTTGCATCAGCAGACTAATGATTAAGGAAACAGGTGATATAAAAGGCTTGCAAAGTGCATTGCAAAGTGAAAAGTGGAGCCTCCAAATCTCTCCAACACAGGAGAAAAACACAAAAGACCAAAGGTATGTTCCTACACACCAATCATTAGATCCATCAGTCATGCAGCTGGCTTATTAATCTCCTGTTCTCTCTCATCTGTGTTCCTTGGCTTGGGACTCAGAAAGTTGACACTTGACTTGAAAATGCCAACCCTAAGCAGTTTATTTCCTCCTGAACTTTAAGAACTGACTGAGATAGGAGTGACCTTTAAAAAGGCATGGCTAGTTCTATATAAAAATGATAGGCGTATTTTCTGCTTACACAGTATGGAAACACACTAAACAAATCCAATATGCAAACACTTATTCTTTTCAGGAGCTAACAGAAATCCAGGCTCCCTCAGCTTAAGAAGCAGGGGTTCTATTGTGGCAAGTATAAGATCTGTTGACTTAATATGCAAAGCTCAAGCAAGGAAATACTGTATATAAAAACAGCTCTATAAGAATACAAAGAGACCTGCTAGAATAGAGCAAAGACCTATCTAGTCCAGCATCTTGTTCCCACAGTGACCAACCAGATGCTGATGGAGAGATCACAAAAAGATCAGTAGTACAGCACTCTCCAGCAGTTGGCAGCCAATACAATAAGCCCACAATTTACACACATTTAACTTGTGCATATTCAGCTTTGCATACATGGCAAATGAATGAATGAGGGGTGGAAAGGGGGTGGGTGTCTGGGGGGAAGGACTTCGGCAATCTTACCCACAAATGTGTTTTGACTATATGCAATTTTGGCTGTGGGGCAGTCCCCAAAACACAATACCTGTGTAACTTGTGGGCTTACTGTACTGTTCTGTTAGAATTTCTTTAGTTAAACTGAGGGTGGAGCACAAAGCAAGGTAGAGCTGCAGGCAGCACAGAAGACTGCTCAAAGCATCAATTATTTAGTTTATATCCAAATGCCTTTTCTAAGACAGGGGTCTGATGTAATGTTTGTAATATCATCTATAAAACAAAGAATGTATGCTTTTCTCCTTTTAAAGTATTGTTCATTCATACACAAAGCTCTAACTTTGAGAACTGTTTTATTTTGGAGTTTTTTTACCACCACCCCTTACCAAGCTGTTTAAATGGCTGGGGTGGATTAAAAGGTCTCTACAGTATACGGGGGGCAGGGGGACCCATAAAGACAGTACACAGCCTTGCTGTGGAGGATATTACATAGCTGGGGTGTCGCTATTATGAATGCCCTCCCTCTGGTGGTCACTAGCCTCACTTCACTTGGTGGAGGGACACAGCTTCTGAAAAGGACCTTAAGCTTTAGGCAGGCATATGTGAAAGAAAGAAATCTTTCAGATAACCTCATCCCAAGCCACCAAAGTCTTTAGAGGTTAAAATGAGAACTTCATATAGGACCCAGTAATGGATTTAGAAGGAGTACAGCTGGCCGTTGTTGTTGTTGTTGTTGTTGTTGTTGTATTTATACACCACTCTTCATCTGAGGATCACAGGGCAGTTTACAGTATAAAAACACAAAGATAAATAACATACAATAATAGCAAAAAAAGCAATACCCCACCACACACAGTTTAAAATCACACAGATTGTTGAAATAGTTGATAAAGCTAATGATGGCATATAGTGAATGCACCGTCCCAAGTTAATAATATTGTAGCTCTATTTTGGACCAACTGCAAGCTGTATTTCAGACAAACTTCCAAAGGCACTTTAGGGGAACCCTATGCTATGTGAAAACCAGAAGACAGAAGGCCTCTTCTAAGGAAGTGCCTGCAAGCTGTGGTTTTTGTTATGGTACTTCAGCGTCTTGGCTCCTGCTTCTCAGTTCTGCTCATGTATGCAGGGCAGTACATGGACCAAAAGCAATTATTTCCGTCATGAGGAGAGCTGCAACTAATAAGTGAAATTCCACGTACTGAAAAATTTCACGCTTTCAAAATTCCTCAACACATTCACACACACATTTGCTTCCCACAAAGCTCAACAACAACAAATTAAATAAAAATTCAAAAGCACTTGAAAATGCTAAAGTAAGTGTTTAAATGGTATAAGCAGGGCTGGAAGAAAGAGGGCAGAGAGATACTACTGCCCTCTGCATTTCAACTTTATCTTTGCAAAAAATTACCTTTTATTGAAATAAAGTAAGATTGCCAATAGAAGTTACACAGATCCAATCCAAATCTTTATTACGGTCATAGACCAGCATAAGATAAAAGCACCTCCATACATAAATAAAACATGCTAGATAGACAATAGGGCAACTGCAGAAGTGGAGGGTGCACATACTCATACTCTCAGTTGCATTAGACCAGCATAAGATAAAAGCACATAAATCATGTAAATCAAATCTTCAGTTTTAGACCTGCTGTGTGGCACATACTATCCTCTAACATATGTCAATCATAGCAGCATAATATCTGGCAACTGAATATGTTGTATCAGGATTTATATTTTGGAGCAGTAAGGAGATATAGAGTTACCCTGTGTGTCCTGGAAATTCAGGTATTATTGGCAGGATAAACCTAGCACATATGTTTGTGTAATACTGGCAGTGGAGAAAAACATGTTCAATTGTTTCTATGTGCCCAGAGCCACAGAGGCATATTCCCCCCTCATAAGGTGTCTTCCTGAAGCAACCTTCCTGGATGGCTGAAGGGAGAGCCTGGCAACAAGCAAGAGTGAAAGCTCTTCGCTGTTTTGGTATTTCCAGATTAGTGAAATATGCCATTGAGGAGGGGAGGTTTCACTGGTAATGTAATTGGAGGACCTGGTTATATCTGACTGACATTCTATATCAACCATACACTGTTTAATGGTTTCTTTGGCCTGTTCACAGCATGGCCCATGCTAAGTAAAAGCTGTGGGGTAAGACTTAGAATTAACATTTTGTCTACCACTGCTCATTTCCATGTTGTTTGAAAGCCATCCTTTATAATTAGTGAGGCAAGGCCATGTGGTTAAAAGGATAGTCTAAGCCAGAAATTAAGTGTGGCCATCCACACCCTAGCCTCTGCTCTTACAAAACCTGTCTCAAGACGTAAGGTAGCATTTGAAACATATTTTGGCACTTGAAGAACTGATCTTAGGAATTTAGATTATACTAGTACCAGTGATGTGAGGTTAGTGAAGGGGCCTAGTTGAGATCCATATAAAAGCTGAGCAACTGACTTTGCTTCAAACAGTTTAAGGGCTGCGGGTCCTAAGATATTTAAATTTCGCAGTTGCACTTCTCTGTGCGTTCTCAGCAATATAGTCCCCACGGGCTTTTCTGTTTCCGGAAGCATGGAGGACTATCTGAAGATACACAGAGTTATTCAGATCTCAATAAATCCAGCAATGTACTGGATACTTTACAGGCTCACTACTGGAATGTTTAGACTTTCCAAATCCTTGCTACTGTTAGCATTATTTTTATTACTGAAGAGAGTTTAAATCATCAGACTTCACATCAGATTTAAATAATTTTGCATTTGTGTTTCACATAAGAATACACAAACTGTTTAGACTGTAAAGCATTTGTTTATCACATACTCACTATTATGGGTCCTGTTTCCTAAATATAAACTTCCACAAGAATCAACACATATGAAAGTACAATTTTATCATTTAAGATAAATTAAGAAATCTATCCTTATTGCTAACAACACAGTAATTGAGGCAATTAAATATTGCAATACAGTTCTTTTCATTGGAAATGTTGGCTCTCCTCCTGACCAATTCCCTTAGGGACTTAATTAGAGCCATCGACTCTAGTGATTTTGTTGCCAGTCTCACAATAATTGCTGTCTGTTTGTTTTGTATGTCTGCTATTAGATGAATGCCTAAGTAAGCCAGCTTTTTTCTTTACTTTTTTTTTGTAGCAGTTTCTAGCCCTCATGATAGAGGAAAGAAAAGACCTGTGACTTCTCAATGCCATACTATAAAAACAAATAAGGAAATTACCAACACAGGGTACAATAGGAACAATCCACACACAGCCTTGCAATTACCCACTCCAGGCTGCTCTCTAAGTCAAATCATTCCCACCAACAAATCACTCCCACTAACTAAGCTCACATCAGAGGGGGAAGCTATCTTCGAATATACAGAAATATGCTGTCAAGCCAACCTGAAGATGTGTGGTCATGTAGAAGGAATGTGAGACTTCCACTTGCCTGCAGCAATATTTCCCCTGGAACCAGATAAGTTAGGGGAAGGACTTTCAGCTAAAGAAACAAGCAACCACTAGGAAGCTGCTAACTGGTCAGGGGGAAGGAGACTGCAGAGAGCACCTTTTCCAACCTTGTGCCCTCTGTATGTTGTTGGACTCAAACTTCCATCAGCTCTAGCCAGCATGGTCAATAGGAAGCATGAGAGAAGTTGGGAGTCCAACATCTGGAGGCCCACAACTTCCCCATCCCCAACTTAAAAGACTGAAACTAATTCCACTACATTTGCAAAGGAAAAGCATGTAAAAGGAAGAAAAAGTCTAAGAAGTGACAAGTGACCTTCATGCAGATCATATCTCTCTTGTTAGTATTATGGCTACAAGAAGTGGCCTTTGGCCTTTGGTGACATCATCACTAGTATGATTCCCCTCAATAATGGCAGCAGAGGAAAAAATCAAATTCCCAGTTTGGTTTCTTCCAAAATCTTTAACACCACATAAATCATACTTGTACTTGGGCAAGGCACAGGTAACAAGGTGCAGTAGGTGCATAAGAGGTAAAGATACATGGCTAAATGCAAGTTAAGACATTTTGGAGGATAGGGTAGTCACAGCACAGCAAGCAACCAGAGTTTTGGGATTGGGCAAGTAAACGGGCACTTATTCAAGTGAGCTGAACTTGTGAGGTTTGTTCATACTTGCACTGACATCTCAGTGTCCTCGGAGTTGAAGTCAGTGCCGGCTCAGCTTCTGATTTACTCAGTTGTCTTGTGTGGAAGAAGAGGCTCCTCCTTGGCAGGAGGTTCCAGGGCAGTTCCACAGCAGGAGGTTTCCGACTAGCTGTTTCCCATTCACAGGAGAAAACGCTGCTGCCAACCTGCTTGGTCCCTCCCTTGGATCCAGTACTCCACTCCCTCAACTACTAGCTTCCTCCTCAAGCTCAGACACTTCTTGGGGTCCCAATTACACCTCCCCCATCCTTCTATGATGCTTCCCAGGGTCCTCCAAGTCCAACTCCCTGAGCTCTTCCCATTCCTTCTCAGGATCCAACCATCCAACCTCTATGACATCTACAGAGGACTCATGATCCAGTCTTAACAATTGCATTTAATACAGCAATTGCAAGAAGAGCAAGCCAAGGTTTGTCTAATTCTGGATTACAGATAGGAAAAGGTTTTTTGTATGAACCAGGCAAGAGAATCATGCTAATTATAATGGGGAAAGCATCTATCTATACAACTGCTTTGCTGAAAATGTCTTTAAAGTATACCATCTGTCTGCAAGATTAACACTCAAACACTGCAGGTATCCCATATTCATATATGTTAGCAATACATTGGTAATAAGCAAAAATGCAGGTCAGAGTGCACCTCGTCTCAACTTTCAAAATATGTTTGGCCAGATGGATGTATATTCAGCAGGGATTTTGTTTTTGAAACATCTGCACAAATATAAATGTGGGGGCCTTGTATTTTCTGTGTTATGAATCTACAAAACAATTTACCATCTACAAAGACAGCAAAGGGAAGTTTGAGATTAAATGTGGTTCTTATTGCTAAATATGAAATAATGAGCTAACAAAAAAGAAAAAACAACTAGTTACTTCCATCAAACAAATACCCCACACACGCATCTACAATGACGTTACACCATAACAAAAATTAATTGCCCCAAACTTGGAGACAAACCAGGACTGCTTGGCCCATGATCAGAGGAGATGGGAGTTGTAGCCCAGGAACATTTGGAGGTCCACAGGTTCCCCATCCACATGACAAAGAGTTAACAGACTCTTTGCAATAGTTTTACCTCAGCAAGAACTATACTATCTAAACTAGGGATGGACAATAGAGTATGTTGAATTTTTCAGCTTTTTAATTCCAAAAATGAGGGGTCCTAAAAAGCTGCAACATGACCCAAGAATTCAAAAGATATTGTCATTTTGGTTGGTAAATAACCACATAAAAATATTGACTTTTATGTGTTTTTGCAGAATTTCCAATAATTTTAAACTTGTCTTACTTTTTCCATGGAAAAATATGTGTAAAATTACATAAAAATCATTAAAAATGATTGCCAAATATTTGCAGTTATATTATATATGCCTGAACATAAGACAAGTCAAGAAGTGGAAGCAGCAAGAAGACGAGAGAAGGCAGCTTGCTGAATATAAGCAGAGAAAGAAGCAGAATGCTTTAATACATCAAATGATATAAGTTTCTATGCTGATGAAAATGAAGAACAAATAGCTGGTGCCCAAGATGGAAATGATAGAAGTTATGAATTGACATTAGGAAAACCAAGTACGGCTTCCACTTCTAATAAAAAGATGGAGTAAAAACACATTCGGAATACATAATGTTGCTATGCAGAGCATCAGATAAGGTGTTGGCCTGTGTGCCACAGCTGCCCTCACAACTGCCAGCTTTATCATGATAAAGTCTAGAGGGCCCAAGAAAAAGTTATGAAATCCCAGGAGCAGGAATTTGAATATCTTTGTCAGAAGGGTGAAACTGATTTGCATCTTCTTGGACAGCTGTGAAGATGCAACTCAAGTTATACTGAAAGCTGCAAGAACGGTGTGACACAAGGCCAGTAGTTTAGGAAGGGGCTGCCTGAAGAAAGCCCCAAGGGTCAAACAGAGGCTTCATGAGCTATACCCTGCCCCTAAGCCTGGGGTCCAAAGACACATTACATTTTTTTTAAGTTCCTGCACTGCGGGAGAGGGAAGAGTTGTTTCTGCTCTGCCAGTTTGATCCGGAGGGTGGGATGACTCCTCCAGCAGGAAGAAGAGGCAAGAGACTTTGAAGACCCTGCATATGAAGACCAGAGGGAGGTATCATCCAACCTAATCTACAAACCTAATCTAATGTCATCCAACCTAATCTACAAACAGAAATTCACAGTAATAATCAATTTCCTTTTTTGTGTGTATTAGTCATGAGTTTCTTAAGTTAAGTATCATGTGTGTTTATATAAACAATTTCTAAAAATAAAAAAATTAATTGTTCATTTTAGTGAAGGTGCTAGACCCTCTCTCTCTCCAACCATATTCTGGGTTGTAGCCATTGCTAGCCTTACTCAAAGTAGAGCCATCAAAAATAATATACATGGCTAACATAATTTCAGTGGGTCTAGTCCGAGTAGCTCTTAGTTGGATCCAACCCTCAGGTTTTAACTATTTTTTAAAAAAGATATTTATTGAGATTTTACAAACAAAGAAAATTACAATATAAGAAAAGAAAAATAAAAAAGACAAAAAAGATACAAAAATAAAGAAAAAAATACAAAATATGTGAAAAATAAAAAAACAATTAAAAACAAATCAAACTTTTCATGTCTTATATTTCAATTACTCGTTTCCTGACCTCCTCACACCTCCCTTTTTTGTATTCCAGTTCACATAGTTAATTCAGCAAATCCTTTCCCTCTTTGTTTTTATCTTAATTATAAATCTTAACATATTAAACATCATATTTTCATTTAATTATCAATCCTTTTTTGCATATTCTTTTAATTTTGTTACTAAAACCATCTCATTTCAATCCTGCATCATTTTAACATTCATTAATTTTACAGTGTTTCTGCAGATAGTCATTAAATTTCTTCCAATTTTCTTCCACCAACTCTTCTCCCTGGTCGCGGATTCTGCCAGTCATTCCCGCCAATTCCATATAGTCTATCACTTTCATCTGCCATTCTTCCAAGGTGGGTAGATCTTGTGTCTTCCAATACTTCGCAATAAGTATTCTTGCTGCTGTTGTAGCATACATAAAAAAAGTTCTGTCCTTCTTTGGCACCAATTGGCCGACCATGCCCAGGAGAAAGGCCTCTGGTTTCTTCAGGAAGGTATATTTAAATACCTTTTTCATTTCATTATATATCAATTCCCAGAAAGCCTTAATCTTTGGGCACGTCCACCAAAGGTGAAAGAATGTACGGTACCTTCATTTTCCTTACATTTCCAACACTTATTATCGGGCAAGTGATATATTTTTGCAAGCTTGACTGGTGTCATGTACTACCTGTATATCATTTTCATAATATTCTCTCTTAGGGCATTACATGCCGTAAATTTCATACCGGTGGTCCACAACTGTTCCCAGTCAGCAAACATGATGTTATGTCCAACATCTTGTGCCCATTTAATCATAGCAGATTTAACCGTTTCATCCTGTGTATTCCATTTCAACAGCAAGTTATACATTCTTGATAGTATCTTAGTTTTGGGATCTAACAGTTCTGTTTCCAATTTTGATTTTTCCACCTGGAAACCAGTTTTTTTAACCATATTATAAGCCTCCCTTATTTGGTAATAATGAAGCCAGTCTCGCACTTTATCTTTTAGTTTCTCAAAACTCTGCAATTTCAATTACTCAAAGTAGAGCCATCAAAAATAATATACATGGCTAACATAATTTCAGTGGGTCTAGTCCGAGTAGCTCTTAGTTGGATCCAACCCTCAGGTTTTAACTAGAAACATCAGACAAATCCTGACCACCAGCATAGGACGGAAGGAAGGAAAGAAAGAAAGAAAAGGGAGGGGCTGGGAGAGAAAGAGAAGGAAACAAATCCAATACAGTAGCCTGAGTGATGTGTAGTCACTTTCATGAGACTCCCTGCTGAAATGTGCAAACAGAGAAATTGATTTTGCCTCATTTAATTGCTGTTATTCTCAACAGTTTTAGAACAGTAAAGTAATGGTACAGCAGGAAAGAGCCTCAGGAAACTCTTGAGTGGTCAGCTATGTTTGGGAGGTGTGGGGAGAGAGAAACACTCATGTTTTAGAAAAGCAAACAAACCACAATCCCATTAGAACACCAGGTCCTTCATTATAAGACACATCTGAAACCATTTTTTCCTAAAAGAGAGTTTCACTGCATCAGTGAAAAACTAGCAGTATATTTGGGGCATGTGTTTTAAGCGGCCTGCTGCTCCAAACAAGAAGTCTGAGTGACATGTTTGTGTGTTAAAATAATAGATAAGCCCTTACTGAACCACAATAGCCCAGTGCTGTGTTATTCAGATAGAGAAGTATGCATCTATCCGGGAGGATTGCTCTTTCAGAGCTCTGGCATCACCGGCGTCTCCGGCATTGAATGTGTTGGTCTCGTGTGGGGCACCAAGGAGAGCTTGGCTGTCTGGCTGGTGTACCGACCACCCAGCACACCTGCAGCCACCCTGTCAGACCTGCTGGAGGTGGTGGCGGGCTGGGCCTTGGAGTTCCCAAACCTACTGGTTTTGGGAGACTTCAACGTCCATGCCGATGCCGCTCCCTCCTCACAGGCTCTGGACCTAGTGACTTCCATGGCAACACTAGGGCTCTCCCAGTTTGTTTTGGGCCCCACTCATCAAGCAGGCCACACGCTGGATCTGATCTTTGGGGCTGGCATAGATGTGATCATGCTCCCCGCTGTGGAAGTGCCATGGTCTGATCACTACGCTCTGAAAGCCAAGATTGACTTCCCGCTCCTCCCCGGCTCGGGTGGCGAACCTATTTGGGCTCGTCCGCGAAAACTGATGGATCCTGATAGATTCCGACAAGCCTTGCGGAAACCTGCTCCTCCTGGCGACTCATTAGATGACCTTGTTGAGGATTGAAATAATGGCAGCCATTGATGAGATCGCGCCTATGCGCCCTCTGCAACCCCATCAAAACCGGGGACCTTGGTTTACTGAGGAGCTCCGGAAAATGAAGCGGGATCTCAGACGGCTAGAGCAAGTATGGCGACGGACTCGTGACAGAGCCTCAAGAACATCTTATAGGACACTTATGAAAGCCTATGAGATGGCTATGAAAGCTGCTAAGAAATCTTACTTTGCAGCTTCCATTGCATCCGCTAGCTCTCGCCCGGCACAACTTTTTAGAATAATTAGGTCAATAACGTCCTTAGGAGGACAACCAAATTTAAGCACAAATTCGACCCACAGCTGTGAGGCATTCGCGAGCTTTTTTGCAGAGAAAGTCCTGTTGCTCCGCTGTGACCTCCCTGCCAATTTAGATACAGTGACTGAACTGGAGGCCCCTCGACTGACTTCAGGTCCAGTGTTGGACCATTTCGATCGGATACTCCCTACTGATGTGGATAGATTCCTCCAAGTTGGTAGGCCCACCACCTGCCTCCTTGATCCGTGCCCGTCTTGGCTGATTAGGGAGTGTCCAGATGTTACGCGGACCCCCCTGGTTGAAATTATCAATATGTCCCTTGACACGGGGACATTCCCAGGGGAACTGAAGGAAGCAGTGGTGTGTCCACTCTTAAAGAAAACTTCATCAGATCCCTTAGACCTATCCAGTTACCGCCCAGTTTCAAATCTTCCATACCTGGGTAAGGTAATTGAGAGAGTGGTTGCTGAACAGCTTGGTAGGTTTCTGGAGGAAACATCGGCATTAGATCCATTTCAGTCCGGTTTCCGTCCTGGTTTTGGGACGGAGACGGCTCTGGTTGCCCTAACAGATGATCTCCGTAGACAACTGGATCGAGGTGGGTCAGGACTGCTGATCCTTTTAGATTTGTCAGCAGCCTTTGACATGGTCGATCATGATCTTCTGGACCACCGCCTCGCAGACATGGGGATACAGGGCATAGCCCGTAACTGGTTGTGCTCTTTTATCTCTGGTCGGGGACAGAGGGTGGCACTAGGGAGGGAAATGTCGTCGCGCCACTCCTTGGTGTGTGGCATGCCGCAGGGCGCATTTCTCTCCCCGATGCTTTTTAACATCTTTATGCGCCCCCTTGCCCAGATTATCCGGAGCTTTGGGCTGGGCTGTCACCAATATGCTGATGACACTCAGCTCTATCTGCTGATGGATGGCCACACCGACTCGGCCCCGAACACACTGACCAGATGCTTGGAAGCTGTGGCTGGATGGTTTCGTGGGAGCCGATTGAAACTAAATCCTTCGAAGACAGAGGTCCTATGGCTAGGTCGGGATGGCATGGGGATGAGAGACCAACTCCCTTCTCTTGCGGAGGCCCAGTTAGTGCCATTGCCTTCCGTTAAGAGTTTGGGTGTAATCCTTGACGCCTCCCTTTCCATGGAGGCGCAAGTTACAGCAACAGCCAAGGAGACATTTTTCCACCTTCGCCGCATCAAGCAGTTGGTCCCTTACCTTTCCCGCCCCGACCTGGCGACAGTGATCCATGCAACGGTCATCTCCAGGCTTGACTACTGTAATTCGCTCTATGCGGGGCTGCCCTTGAAGCTGTCCCAGAAACTCCAGCGGGTACAGAATGCTGCAGCGAGGCTCCTCACGGGGTCTCTGCCATGGGAGCATATTCACCCAGTGCTTTTCAAGCTGCACTGGTTCCCGGTGGAGTACAGGGTCAGATTTAAGGTGCTGCTTTTGACCTTTAAAGCCCTTCACGGCCTAGGACCCTCATACCTACGGGACCGCCTCTCCTGGTATGCCCCACGGAGAGCCTCAAGGTCCATGAATAACAACACCCTAGTGGTCCCAGGCCCTAAGGAAGTTAGATTGGCTTCAACTGGTTGAAGCCAGGGCCTTTTCAACTCTGGCTCCGGCCTGGTGGAACGCTCTGCCTCATGAGACCAGGGCCCTGCAGGATCTGATTTCTTTCCGCAGGGCCTGTAAGACAGAGTTGTTCCGCCTGGCCTTTGGCTTGGAGCCAGTTTGATTCCCTCCCTCCCTCCCTCCCTCTCTTTCTTTTTTCTTTTCCTTCTCCTCCTGCGATGAGGCTACATTTTAATATTTTAATATTCCATTATTTTAATGTTGTTTTTTATTTTTGTTTTTAAGTTGTAATCATTCATCTTGTTTTTATTATTGCTTGTAAGCCGCTCTGAGCCCGGCCTTGGCTGGGGAGGGCGGGGTATAAATAAATTATTATTATTATTATTATTATTATTATTATTACTACTACTACTATTATTGTTCAGCTCAAGATTTGCAAATTTGCAATCTTTTGCAAGTAAAGAAAGGTTGCTTGACTGCCCACTTCGTTATGAGGAGGATCTTAATCCGATTTCTGAGACCAATAAATGGCCTCAAAATTATGGAGAGAAATTTGCCCCATGTTTTGGAGGAAGGGCAGGTTCTAGTACAGCCTTGCTCAACCCAGTGTCTCCCAAGTGTTTTAAACATTCCCATCAGCCCAGGCCTCATAGCAGAACGGGGTTAGAAAATGCTATTCTACTGTTATGCATTATTTTGGCATTCACATAGAGATCATATGTAAATCCCCCTCCCCAATACACCCCTAAATCTTCCTATGCATCGAAGGGAGAAAGGTTCCATTTAAAAATGCAAGGGAAGAGTCTCGTGTCTGAATCTTTCCTTGTATATATTTTTGATTTATTATTATTTAACAAGACAGCAACAAGTGAAAAGCCAAGGAGAAGAATTCTAGCCAAGTCTCTCACTAATTTCTGTATTTTTAATATGTAGATTTATGGAGGAGGAGCATTCAAACATGAAACTTTCCCCCATATTCTGAAAGGGTACAATGCCAGTGCTATGCTGGGGACTGGAGCTGGTTTCTCTCTCTCTCTCTCTCTCTCTCTCAGCTCTTAATATTTGCAAAACCAGCACAGACACACGCAAACAAATTAATGGGAAACAGCCTGCTATGCTGACAGTCAACTTGAGGAAGGGGGAAGAATGTCCTTTATTTCAGATATGGGAAGACAAATGAGATTAGTCAAAGAAGGTTAGTAGTACTGTTCCTAAGTTATAGATGACCAGCTGGGTATTCCTCATTATAACACTGGAATCTGTGAGACAAAGGGTACACAATGATGGTGATTTATTGGACAGGAGAGAAGGTGGCAGTGATGGGAGCAGCAGGTGGCAGGTATAACTATTTTTTCTTTATGTGACAAGAAGCACTATTCTTCATCTATCTGGTCTAGCAATGCATGCAGCAATTGCTTTGGACAGACACTATTTTCCACATTTCTACTCTACTCTTCATTTTATTTATTGATTTGATTTGTACACCACTCTTCAACAGGTTCCCTGGGTGACTTGCAAATGTTTAGCGTTGCAATGAAACAGATTAAAACAGTAAGGCCGTTTTGCTGCATGTTTGGGGTTATCCCATTTTATCTTCACAACCATTCTGTGGGGTAGGGGTAGGCTGAGAGACAAGTGACTGACCCAAAGCGATTTTCATGTATGAACAGGGGCTCAAGTAAAGATAAAGATCCAATCCTACCTTCTCCAATCTATTATCTCTGTGTACAACCTTTTGGGTGAAAAGATCAGAGCTTTAGTAAAGTGTGAGTGTATGTGTGGTGTTTATTTATCTGTCCCCACACAGGATGATTCTCCAGGCTGCTGTAGCTCAGTTATTGATTGAGATATGTTTTGTATGCAGAAGACCCCAGGCTAAAAGCTTGTCATAGCCAGCTAAGGCTAGAAAAGACACTGGTGTGACACAGTGTCTTTTCTAGGAGCTGCTACTAGTCAGCCTAGATAATACTGAACTAGATGTGCCAGCTGGAGCAAGGCAGCTTCCTAAATTCTTAGTAATGCCTCAGATGTGAAGTGGGGTACAGGTGCTTCCTTGTATTAAGAAAGGTGGTAAGTTTGTCCCTGAAGGGGGCAACACCAAAGGGATTCACTGCTTTGGGTTCCCTTCCCATTGTCAGTAAAGATATAGAACTGTAGGTCAGGTACTGTGGGGAACAGGTCTGGGAGAGCCTTTTAGAGGGGAAGTCTGGTAGTGTTCCCTGAGTAAAAAGTAGCGGGAAGAGAATTGGAAGTGGGCTTACTATCTTCCTCCTGACTACTGGGCTTTGGTTTATTGTTTGTGGCCCTAATCACCCACCTGCATATGGTGATGGGTGATGGGGCTCAAATGTGTCTGGGTGGGCAGGAAGGTAGCAAGGAGTTGCAAAGTGCTGCTCCAATCTCAGTGATGGTTGGTAGGGAAGGCTGACTACCATCTGGGGCAGAGGCCTAGATGTTTGATCTCTATTCCTTATACAAACCTTCCCACTCCTCTGGAAGGTACTGGTAGCATATTTGCTGAGCTCTCTGGTTTGGTAGTGCTGTTATTGAATGTCAGATCAGTCTATAGTAACACCATGCTCATCCACAACTTGATCACGGATAAATGGACTGATCTGGCATGTATTATCAAGACTTGTGTGAGGGAGTTGGATGGACCTGAACTTATCCAGCTGTATTCACCTGGATACTCGGCACAACACCAGGTTAGAATGGGGGGCATGTCTGATGCTACTGTCCATAAAAGCACCACCTCCTTCACCAGAAAACCTCTTGGATGTGGGATAGAGAAAACCAGAATGGTATATGATAAGGGGGGAATAAAACCATCCAATATACTTACAAAAGGTTGTATGGGCAATGATTTCAACACTTTCTATGGGCAACAATACAAGCAAAGAGGCAGGAAAAAATAGATTCAGTCTGACTTTTTCGGGGAAGGAAATGAAATTCATACTCACATTTCATTAGTTGAAACCTACAAGATACCCAAGGGTGATAACCATTAAACAGTGCAAAGATTTTACTGCATTTTTCAGCTTCCCTCCTGGGATTTTTTTATGGTGATAAGTTTCTTTATATATAAACAGTGTGAGCTCTAAAAAGGTTTGTTTTAATTGAAAACTTCCATGGAAGTTTAACATGCAGAAGAGCTGTTAAGTGCTAAGGTTCCTTTGAAGGATGACAGATTATTTGAACAGTTTGTGAATTAAAATCACAGTAAGGAGGCAAGCAGCTGGGTGACAGAAGGTTGGGCAGGATGAATTCAATCCTAAGGTGTTGTAGAAATAGAAATTTGCCTTTGCATTCATGCACTAGTTTAAATATCTAAAAGTGATACAGTATTATGCAGCAAAAATTAAGTGCCAATACAGTACCATGAACACCCAATTTGATCACTACACCCGCCAGGAGTGCCTTCTACATATGCTGTATCAGGAAGATTTTGGGCATCACATGTCAGGACAGAGTCTCAAACAAAGATGTGCTTTCCCAAGCCCACATTCCCAACATGTTCACATTCCTGTTTCAGTGATGTCTATACTGGCTTGGTTATGTCCACAGAATGGAAGATGACAGGATCCCCAAGAACATGGTCTACAGGGAGTTGGCTTCAGGATTCTTTTGCAAGCAATTTTTGGGTTTATAATCATATCTGATCTTAGCTTGTTCTTTTTTTCAGGTTTTTAGTATTTTGTTTCATCATCTATTTTATTGTCCTAGAAACTAACAAAGTATAATTTAATTTCTATTCATGTTTTAGTATTTATGTAGGATAGGGCTAACAACATCTACTGTCATTGTGACTATAATACTGGCACTCTGCCTCTGATTATCAGTTGCTGGGGATCACCAGTCGCTTGTGGGCTTCC
The DNA here is from genome assembly GCF_027172205.1 of Podarcis raffonei. NCBI lineage: Eukaryota > Metazoa > Chordata > Lepidosauria > Squamata > Lacertidae > Podarcis > Podarcis raffonei. The sequence continues at coordinate 49,746,858 of NC_070615.1, forward strand.
CAGGGAGAACAGAATCCTGGACTACATGGGCCTAGCCTGACAGGGCTCTTCACTAATGCCATAAGCATTTTGTATCAAAATTGTGAATAATTCAGCTAGCCCTTTTTATTGCCCAGGTTTGGGTAGCATAATCTGGTGCTCTCTAGACGTTTTGAACTATAAACCCCATTATACTTCACCACTGACCACATTGGCAGATGAGAGCTGGAGTCCAAAATATCTGTAAAGCACCACATGGGGACCCTCCAGCATGTTGTTTGAAAACCACAGGTAACATTAACCAAAATTTGTCAGTTTCAACAATACAACATGCTACATGTGTAAGTTAAAGGAGTAAAAGCTTCAGAACTTCTCACATCTGCGTTGGAAGAGGTGAGAAGCACACAAACTGAGGATCACCTAGAGTTGTATCTAACTAATAGACCCATGAAATAACTGGGCCTAAGATAGCCATGTCAATTGATTTTAATGGGTCTCCTCTGAGTAGGACTAACATTGGATATAACCTATAATTAAGTTCTTGTTATGCTAACTATGATTTAGCATGATGTCTGAATATGGCCAGTGTTTTGTTTATGAACATTATGATAGTGTCTTACGTTGTTTATTCACTCCATTATCAAAGTCTGTGCAAATTGTCTAGTTTAGTTTTATATTCAACAACATCTTTTGAATCTTCAGAATCCGCAAGGCAAACAAATACTTCAGGAAAAATAATCCTGTTACTGCCATTACCAATAACCCACCTAAATCCTTTGGAGTAAAAAAAATCTTTCAAAATATAAACACAAAATTGGAATTATGGCAACTGTTACCAGAGGGCACAAGGGTAAGCAGTAGAAATTGAAATGGTTCTGTAATCAACAGGGAACATCAAGACCACATTCCTATCATTACAAAACAACACCACATATTTCAACTCTACCTATCGATCCTCACGCTCCTGTGTCAAGTCAACAAATACTTGCAGATGTGTAAATCCACCTCTAAGAGCAGCATTAGATGAAGCAAAAAATGAAATTTACACTTGACTGCCTTTACCGACAACACACAATCACCACTTAATAGGTAAATAGGGCAGAGTGTAAACAAGAAAAGAAAATACATTTTAAATACCCACATGTCACCAATTGTTTTGCGGCCAAAACAAAAACAGCAAGTTCACAGCAAAGAAAGCTCCATGGCTTGGAAGTTCTCCTTTGCAAGAGCTACTATCAATAAATGCATTTTGCCTCTCAATTAAATACAAGTGTTTTCAAAACCTCAGTGACAAATATGCCAGTGCTGAAACCAGTCATATCCAGCAAAGTTTTGTTCAGAGTAGACCCACTGAAATCAATTAACCTTTGTCAGTCACATCTATTAATTTCAATAGCTCTACCCTGAGTATCAGTAATGATTGATACAATGCAGCATCTCCCTGTTCTCCTCCTCCCATCTCAAAACCAATACAATTGTACCTCAGAAGCCAAACAGAATCCGTTCCAGAAGTCTGTTCGACTTCCAAAATGTTCAGAAACCAAGGCGTGGCTTCCAATTGGCTGCAGGAAGCTCCTGCAGCCAATTGGAAGCCACAGAAGCCGCATCAGATGGTCAGGTTCCAAAGAACATTCGCAAACTGGAACACTCACTTCCAGATTTATGGCGTTCGGGAGTCAAAATGTTCGACTCACAAGTCGTTCATCAACCAAGGTCCGATTGTACCTATTACTGATCTGCTATTCAATAAATCCTTGATCAAGAACTACTACCTCTGGGGACTAGTCGTTGCATTATTTGACACAGTATGCTTTACAACGTTATCTGTACAAAATAGAATAGTAAATGATGAACTGTGGCCACCTTTACTCATTGTCTATAAAGGCTATGCTCTAAGTATGCCCTGAGTTCTCTCTTCCAAATATAAATCTACTAAGTCATGGACTTGGCATCACAAATTCCACAGAAACAACCACAGGTCATAGAGATTCAGAGAACAGGAGAATTGAATATAAAAACCTAAGCAAGCAACGATCAACTGAAAAGGAAAACTGTGGGCGGCTTCTGATTTAAAGGGAAACCATCAAGTTAGAGGAGGGGCATACTGTCCTCTTCAGAAAAATGAAAGCAGAAGCTTCACATTCAATCCAAAAGAGGCTTCAGAAGATGAACAACTTCAATATTGCAGCCCCAACACAGGCAGTTATTACTGCTTGTCCCTTCTTCTTTATTGTGATTGTTGTTAAGTTACTGAAATTAGTGTGTTTACTTGCTTTCTTTGCCCATGTTCTTTGCCCATGAGCCATTAATAACGTATATCGAATATCAATTACAAACTGAAAAGATGCAGGCTCTTACTGGAGCCACTGAAAATGAAGCAATGCTGTAATGGAATCTTTTCCTAATTTAAAAGGAACAGAAAAACTCCAACAATTCAAAGTAGGCATGGTAGAAATCATGGTAATTAGAAAATGATTCTTACAGCTCATATCTGACAGGTGGTTGTAAATCACACATTTAAGTGGGGTAGGGGAAAGAGAAAGGAGTGGAGAATAAATTGGCAGCCCACATCCCTCCCCTTCTCCTTATGGGGAAAGCATTTAATTAGGTGATTTTTCTCCTCCTCTGACATGTGTAAATGAGAATCCGTTAATAACACAGCTGTAACATCAATGATAAAAATTAAAACAAAAAAGTCAACTTGTCAAGCAAGTTCACAGTGTGAAGGTGAGTCTCTGGGGACTGCAAGGACTACTTTGCTCAAATCGCTGGCTAAGCCTAGCACTATTTTTCTAGAAAATATTTCCCATAAATCACTTTGATTACTGCTGTAATGTGAAATCAGTCAGGGGTACAATTCTCACATAGTGCCTCTGTTGAATACTTTACTATTGTTTATTTACAATAATCCTGTGAGGTAGGATGTAGCAATTGCTATTATACAGATGAGAAACTGAGGATGGGAGGTAGTATCTTGCCAAATTTACATAAATTGTGAAGGAGGAGATCCTCCATTCTCACCCAGGCTTCTTTCAGTTGACAACAAGGAAACTAAACACTGGTGCTCTCCAAGTTGGTTCTGGAGCACTATTGGCATCACTAACATAGGGCTTACGGGTCCACATGGAGTGTTTCTGGATTGGTGCAGGAGTTGTGGCCAGAATCCAGCATCCAGGGACATCGCAGACATGCTGGAGTTAGTCTTAGTACCAGCACCATTAGAGGTCAAGAACTTTGGGGAACACGGGAAAATATGTCTTATGTGCTCACCCTTGTAAGCATTTCCTTAAGTGAGTAGTTCAGAGAAATTCAGCAATAGTCCATAGGTTTCCTATGTGGAATTTGAACCAAGCTCTGACAGTACTATTGGCCACATTCTCCTTGAAGCTACTTACATTAAAAATGTCAATCACTTCAGCCAGGGGGGACCTTGTCCTCAAACCTGCAGTTAGGGGTATTTAATAATAAAAAAAGTAGCACTGTCTCCAGACCCAGCCTTCTATCCAAAGGTGAAATTTCTTTTTCATAGAGCATAGTGCTGATGTCTCTCTGCCCAAAACTTTTTTCCTTCTGGAGATGCAGATTTAGGGCATAAGATACTGTGGAAAGTGGTTTCCACATGAAGCCTCCCAAGAACTGAACTGCTTTGCTATATCCTGAGGTGAGGACTGCCCTCCATGTGGCACTAGAGAAAAATTAGATTTTCCTTACCATGAATCTCTGTTCCCAGTGGCACATGGAGGACAGCCCTCTCGTCTCTTCAAGATCAGCTGTCTGATGGGAATTTTGGCAAGAATTCTAGGGTTTCTGGCAGTGTATTAGATAATGGAGTTGGTGAGGTGTCCTATTGGCAGCTTCATACTTAGTGATGTATATAGTTCATTGCACATTCTACAGCTACTACTTTCTGAATTACAGTTGGGTTCCCCAGATGAGTAATTCCTGTGTGTCACAATCCTGGGTGTGAGATGCAAGAGTCCTGGACAGGAACACCAGGACCGGGGTACAGGCAGTGGCGCTGGTAGCAAAGACAGTCCAAGTAGCCAACATGAATCCAAAGGGGAAGCGGGAGTAGAGGCAGTCCAATCATGCTTACACGGGTTGCACCTGATTCGTATAAGGTCAGCATAGCTAGGGCCTGGCGCCTGCAACCCCTCACAGTGCTCATTACACTGTGTTTTTGCACTGCCAGTCTGGGTGGAGGGCAGGATGGCCCCTCCTTCCCATTGGGGAAGATTGAAGATTGGATCCTGCCTGTCTCAGCATGAGGGAGGTCCTCAGGTGAGGAATGTCCTCCATGTGCCACCAGGAACAGAGGTTCACAGTAAGGAAACATTGGTTTCTTTCCATAATTCTTTATTTCATCTCAAATTGCTTGCAACACAATTTTAAAATAATGCCACACAATGCACAGGGCTGAGTTCACACATGGAAATCCCACTAACACAAACAGACACCACAGTAGTAATTAGCAAGTAGTGCTCATATCCTGCAGTACTGTCTACAGACAAAACTCAAAACACAGGGGGAAGGGGGTGCTCGGTGCTGAGAAACCACCCTGTAAAAATTATTTGCCATATAGTCAAGAAAAGTAGAAACAGAGATGGAAATATGCAGCTGGTGTCTAGATATTTAGAGATAAAGACTGGGATTTATCTAACCAGATGCCTGGAGTGAAGCATCCCCAGCCATGTAAGGAATGACCACGGTTTCCACAGACCAACTGTACAGGCAATGTCTGTTATTAAAGCTACTGTGCTTCGATTACCAAAAACCTGTTTTGAAGCTAATACTGTAAAGACAATCTGATTTTAAGTGAAAGGTGACAAAAAACACCACATGTAACAGTGCCTCGCTAGCCAACAGCACAGTAATTTAACCCCAGCTGTTCAAAAGCAGGTCCTCTCTCTGAAAATTATATGCCTTGCATTCAAGACAGACAAAGCAACTCACAGTGAATCTGGGATTACAAAAGCATTCAATTTTTTCCTGCTCTCTTTAAAGAACAGATTTTGGTACTGATATCCTCTAGGGAAAGGTGAACAAAAGCTGGTAGCAGGAACCATTCCAAGGCAAATCAGCATGAGCATCTAAGACTAGAGGGACTGACTCCACTCTAAGGGTCACACAGTAAGTTTCACATGTGACTTCACAGAAATATAAGGGAGTAAGACAGAAACATGGAGTTCATAGCTGCAGCCTGCTTATAGAAACATGAAAGAGAAAAGTTACATTTTATAACTTGGCACTCCTTCCCTCTCCTTAACTCTGTTAATCGATGTCTCCTGATAAACTAATGTATTCCTTGCTCAATTCTAAACCAAATAACAAGTTTTACACTAACACACAACACATCCTTGTATTCTTCTCTTGCAAGCCAAAATGTACAGAAGTGAGGCGGCCTGTATTAAAAACATACAGATGCTGAGATAGCAGTTTCCATAAATTAAGCATTAATGTAAAAGCATAAAACAAAATTAGATATCCAGAAACTGCACTCAGTTACCATTCTGCTGATGGTTGAAAATGAGGAAAAAACACAAATGCTATTAAAATTTGAACCTAACATGTAGACTACATCAACGTTTGGAGAAAAAGTTGATCCTCCCCCTGCTTCTAACAACAACAACAACAACAACAACAACAACAACAACAACAACAACAACAACAACAACATTTGCAAGAAATTGGTGCTGATCTGGCAACTGGAGACATTACCCAAGTTTCTACTATCATCATTTCTATATCACACATATGGTTCTGTTCAGCAAGTAGAGATATCTGAGGAGGGTCAAAGTCCACTTCCTGCACCACGCTGTGACTTCATATAAAGTCCTCTTTTGATTGATTGATTGATTGATTGATTGAACAATGAAAAAAATACTCTACAAAGATAAATATCAAATATCAAGTTCTTTAAAAAAAGTATAAAATTATTACTTTCTAATAACATTAAACTCTTCTACTTCCAATAAACCAATCTTCTCTCCCCCCCCCCCCAGTCTCCAAACCTTTATACCACAAGTTCATTTTCCTAGTTACACAGAAAGTCCATAAGGGGTTTCCAATAATTAATAAATGTCAACAGTGACTTTTCTCTAATTAAACACATCAACTTTGCCATCTCAGCCAAATCCATTAATTTCAATAACTATTATTCCATAGTAGGTATTAAGCAATCCTTCCATCTCTGTGCATATAACAATCTCAACACTGTGGTCATATATTGCCATAGTCTTCTATATTTTATTTCTAGTTGTATATCCATAAGGCCCAGCAGGAAAGCTCTAACTTAAGTTGGACATTCATCTTTCAAAATCTTCTGTATCAATGTATTTGTACACAAACCTAGTAGTCACCTGGTCTTTAATATACAGACCCGTTGCCTGAATAATGCTTTGGCGTCTTTGAGTTGTTGTACAAGATCTGGCCATATTGATCATGCAATCAGCCACATTTGCATGCATTACATGCACACAATTTCTTGTTCAATTCCTGGCATCTCCAGTTAGGGACGGGAAAAACTCCAGTTTTAAACCCCGCAGAGCTGCTGACAAGAGCAGGCAATGTCACCATTTGGATCTAATGCTAAGCCATGGTTTAGCATTAAAAGAATGAGCCTACCCACCCACTGCAACTCAAAGAAGGGTCAAATTGTGCATATTTTAAAATGAAAAACAAAATACATGGTTGTACTGGAGTATTTGGGGATGAAACAATCAAAAATTACAATTACACTGAGAAGTGCACGCATTGATTATAGGCCATTTTTATTAAATGCATATTTCTGTTATCTTAACATTATAAGAATGGAATCTCAATTCTTAGAAAGCATTATCATGGAAAAGAAATTGAAGGCAATTCAGAAGCTTCCTTTTTCCAGTCTGAGTCCTAGGCAGCTATACTGTGTATCAATCATAGGAGCATTGAAAGGGGTATTCTGAATGGACAGATGGGAAAAAGCTCTGCCACGTATTGAATGCATTCTTTCAAATGAACATTGCAAAGAATTCAACTATGTCCATCCAATTTATACTAGAATTGTACTAGCATTATATGTAACAAAAAACAAATCAAAACAGGTCCATATTTATTTTTTCTAAACTCCACCACTGGAGACATTCAAATATGTGATAACATTTCTATTAAAACAGAACGAACTTCAGGGATTATATCAAATCAATTCCAGTTGGATTTGTGTCCACACTAATCCACTATTCAGTCTCAATCTCATTAACATACCAGTCTTAATTGGCATTTCATCCCTGCATTGTGTCTCCAAAACGAACAAGGTGTAATTATGTTAAAAAGAGCAGTTCAACGGTTTTAGTTTAATTCCTGTCATTCATCTGCATCAGAATGAGCACAGATGTTCTATTGGGGGATAATGTGAGAGATGAGCATCTTTGAAACCATACTTTTTTATTTGAAAAACTTTTTAAAAATGAAGTTATTTAAGTGAAACATACAACACTATTTCTTCTTTTGTTTCAGTCGCTATACAGCATTAACTTTCAAAAGCTGGTTCCGCTTAATTTGATTTTTCATTTTCAAATGAACAGCTGTGTTTAAATCTAAAAGCTCTTTGTTTAAGCATACAGAGCTGCAGGAAAGGGTCTGAACAAAGCATCTTTCTGTAAACACTTGATTACCAGGAAAGGCAGTGTTCAAAGTAATCCATCACTTTATTTTTTATTTTTTTTAGCATTAGGATTCTCTTTTTTAAAAAAAAACATGGACACACAAAACCACATACCCCTTTTCAGATGTTCCACAACAAAGACTAAATATATTTTGCTAAGTGAACACATTCAAGGTATAAAGAAAGAAAGATACATGAAGGATTTCCCAACAAACCTTTTTCAAAATAATCACCTCTATTAATAAAAATGAGAATAAACAAGCAAAACTGTAGCTGTCAGGAAGTTTCTGTGCTGTGTTTGAAATTAACCAGAATTCTTAGAAGCATTTATTTTATTAAATAGTAAGGTACAAAACTGTGATTATTGGTATGTCTTAAACAGATTTTATATATGCATATACCAGGTAGTTTTAATTCTAGCATTGTTTAATTGTATTTTAGTGATTTATTTTTCTATAGTTTTACTGGTTCTTGTTTTTATCTATAAGCAATCTTAAGTCCCTTCAGGAGAAAATGTGGGGTATAAATAAATATATAATAATAAAACAAAATAAATACTTGGATACAGTATCAAGCCACAGAAGCCACGAAACTTAAAGGTAAAAGTATTATTTATCAAAGTCCACCAAGAGCAAAAAATAGCACCTTCATGCCAATTGAGAGCTTCTGTGTTAAAAAACAAAACAAAACAGGGACTCACCTAACAATTCTGCAAAAAAAATTGCAGTATTTCTTACAGCTTTACTTGGTGAAATCGGAAGGAAAGTTTTGTGTAAAGTTCCTAAGTTCTATACTTCAATACATTTCAGAGGGAAGTATACAGTATTCAAATTTGCAATAATTTAATGCAATGCACTTAAGTAAGATTTTTCACAGAACATATTACTTGATGATCATAAGGAATGATCAACAGGTGACTAAAGAACAAATTGTATTAAAATCAATGAGTCATCAGACCATGAAAGCTGCTTACTCATTGCAAGTAATATTGATTGACTCTTTCAAATCCAGATAAACTTAAACACTGAAAGCTTCAGGGACCTAAAAAAAACATATAAACACAGAGGTAATATGAAAATAAAACCAAGTGATAGCAGATATTAATGTATCTTTTCTAAGAGAAAAACGGGGCTGTTTTCAGCACCACTTCTGCATGCACACGAAAGCTTATACCCAGAACAAACTTAAGTTGGTCTCTAAGGTGCTACTAGGGGACGTCGGTGGCGCTGTGGGTTAAACCACAGAAAGGACGTCAAAGTGCAAGTAGATCAATAGGTACCGCTCCGGCGGGAAGATAAACGGCGTTTCCGTGCGCTGCTCTGGTTCGCCAGAAGCGGCTTAGTCATGCTGGCCACATGACCCGGAAGCTGCACGCCGGCTCCCTCGGCCAATAAAGCGAGATGAGCGCCACAACCCCAGAGTCAGTCACGACTGGACCTAATGGTCAGGGGTCCCTTTACCCCTTTACCTTTAAGGTGCTACTGGAAATTTATTTATTTATTTATTTAATTTCGACTGGACCAGACCAACACGGCTAAATACCTGAATGCAAACAGACCGTGCTTAAAAATGGCTTAGGAGAAAAAGCCAACTTCACACCATGGGTCTATAAAACAGTGCTCTTAAGTGTGGTCACACCACAGAATTGTATAAAGGCATTGCTATACTGGCAGGTCTATCTTTGAACTCTTTCCTAACATGGAACCAATGACAGATGTACTTTAGGCCAGAATGAAAAGTTCCATCATGATTGAAAAACATTTTGGGGTAGACTCTTACTATCTGTGTTCTCATTTTAATTCCTTAGATAAACAAAACAAACTATGGATTAAAAAAAAGCCTTTTACAAATGGAAGTACTGGCAGAGAGTCCATATGATGAAAGTGAAGGTAGAGCAGAAGCCAACACATTAGACTGTAAATCCAAAATAAATGCATACACAGTATTAAAACTTTTAGTATAAACCTGGTTTTCAGAGCAGCAATGCTGAAATCTACAGTAATGGATAGGACATAGCGCAAGAACTACGAAATGTCAAAAGATCAATGACGAAAAGCACTGCAAGAACTACAGAAATAGGGTTATTTTCTAAACCCTAAAAGACAGTGTGTAAAGCTCAATAGTAATATGCATGAGAAACAAACAGTGAGAAGGTTAGAAGTGTTTAAAGAACCAGTTGAGGTTACAAATCAAACTTCTACGGTGTAAAATCGAAGCAGCTGAAAGGGCAACATAAATCAATGTAGCCAAATAGAGAGGTAAATAACATAGTGTGAGAATATGGTAAGAAAGATACAAAGGTACTAGTAAGATAGAAACTGGTTAAATTAAACGTGGGCTTTAAATGTTTGTAAGCATCCCAAATAAATCTGGATAGCCATTGCTGGACATTGGGTGCTGTATTAGATGGGTATGTGCCAATCCAGCTAGGTTCTATTTTCTTAATGAGAAAATAATAGTCAATGTGTAAAAAGGACATCTCTGTTTACTATTTTAAAAAGCAAGTGATGGCACTGCTCTTAAGAAGGAATCCTCTCAAGTATATTCAGTTTCATTTCCCTGTTTTCCAGTAGAGGCAGGATAGCTACTCCTTTTCTAGCAGCCTTGGGAGATCTGTGACCGTCCAAATGTTTCTGAACTACAACTCCCATCAACCCGGGCCATTGGCCATATTTGCTAGGGTTGGTAATAATAATAATAATAAATTTTTATTTATACCCTGCCCTTCCCAGTTCAGAAAACCGGGCTCAGGGCAGCTAACAACAAATTTAAAACACTTAATTGTAATACAACATAGAAGCAGCATAAAATACAGTATAAAAACATGAATAAGAATACAATTCAAAGTTCAAAAATCAATGTGGGGGAAATCCATCCAATAAACATTAGATAGTCACCAGGGCTAGCTGGCTGAATTGGTCCTACTTGGGCCAGCGTGGAGGCCAGGGTAGAATTAGCTGTGGGGTCCCAGAGCGGGTGATCTTCATAAAAGGGGAGGGGGAAGGAAGAGAAGGGAAATAAAAGAACAGGCTGAATTCAAATTAAAGGCCAGGTGGAATAGCTCTGTCTTACAGGCCCGGCGAAAGGAGGTTAAATCCTGTAGGGCCCTAGTCTCATGGGACAGAGCATTCCACCAGGTCAGAGCCATCACTGAAAAGGCCCTGGCCCTGGTGGAGGATAGTCTGACTTCCTTAGGGCCCGGGACCTCTAAACTATGGTTATTCATGGACCTCAAGGTCCTCTGCAGGGCATACCAGGAGAGACAGTCCCGTAAATATGAGGGCCCTAAGCCACAAAGGGCTTTAAAGGTCAAAACCAATACCTTGAAGCTGACCCTATACTCCACTGGGAGCCAGTGCAACTGGTAAAGCACTGGGTGTATATGCTCCCATGGCAGGGACCCCGTAAGGAGCCTTGCTGCAGCATCCTGCACTTGCTGGAGTTTCTGGGACAGTTTCAAGGGCAGCCCCGCGTAGAGCGAATTACAGTAGTCAAGCCTGAAGGTGACTGCTGCCATGGATCACTGTGGCCAGATTGGGGCGGGAAAGGAATGGGACCAACTGCTTAATGTGGTGAAGGTGGGAAAATGTCGCCTTAGCTGTTGCTGTAACCTGCGCCTCTGTGGAAAGCGAGATGTCAAGGATTACACCCAAACTCTTAATGAAGGTACTGGCACTAACTGGGCCCCCAGAAGAGAAGGGAGTTGGTCCCTCATCCCGACCCAGCCAGAGGACCTCTATCTTCGAAGGATTTAGTTCCAATCGGCTTCCACGAAACCATCCAGCCACATGGTAGGAGTTGTAGTTCAGCAACATCCGGAGGGCCAAAGGTTCTACATATCTGCTCTATAGGAAGCAAGATAACTCCCTACTTTACTTTCACAGATTTAGCTCTGCGCAACACAAGGTATTTCATTGTTAGAGAAAGGTCATATCCCTATGCTGTTTAAGTTCAAGAAGAAAAACAGACTGAGCTTGTTCCTACATAAAAAGGAAAGAGTTGCAGTGAGTCTTAGGGTCATCCTCTCCCCTCCTCCTCCAGTTATACTCTAAAGCAGTAGTTCCCCAACTTTTTCAGGTCACCTCCCCCTTTGATGCAATAACTCTTCCCCAGTGACCCTTACCTTAATAAAAAAGCATTATTCACAATAACTGTTTGCATGACCCACTAAGGAAGATAATGACACAATAAAACCCAAAATAGCAACAATTAATTGCATTTATTTAAAAGCCAATTAAACCTATCCAATTATAACTTTGTTATAAAACGCCATCCTGAACCACATAGGCACCATTTTATTTTCATATAATTATGATTCTGATATAATAATTTTAATCATATTATAATCATGCTGTAAGGCAAGCTTAAGAGGAAGATATAGAAGCATGTAAGGGCTTGACCTTTAGATGCGCAAACAGGAAAAATGCCTAGCTAGCTCAAGTGATTTTTGGACCATACCACTGGGTGCCTTGCATGTCTGACCTGTATTGGTATATAGGTGCTGCACACTAAATACCAGACAAGTCTGGTGCACATGACAACAATATTATGTTCAGATAAACTACAGATCATTCCCTCTGCAACAACTTGAGAGGCCTTTTCCATTGATCCTTTCTTTAAAAAAAGAAAGAAAGAGCTTCTGCAACCTACAGAATTTAATTTACTGTAGATATATAGTCTTTCAAACACTAGGCTACATATAGAGCTTTCCTTACTATGTCATTACGCCGCTTTCCCCTCAATATCATTGAACGACATGTAGCAAAGAGCACCTCAGAACAAAACACAGGGAACACACCTAGCCAGCCAGCTATTTCCCTTGGGTCTCAACAAATGTACCAATCAAGACAAAATAATAATCATAATAAAACTAATAGTTGGTTTCATACCCTTCTCTGCAGATTGCTAAGTGGTTGACAAGGAACAACCATGTATTTCCCCACACTAAAAGGTAGAAATCTTACATTTCTTGTAACTAGGTAGTATTTTTGAAAAGAAACATCACCTCATGCTGAGCAGGCAGATTTCCACTCCTACTGTATTTCATTTACTCCCGACAATTCTTCCGTAGCCAAATCACCACTATCCCTCGGGGCAAAAGGAAAAGGAAAAGCATCTCTCTAGGTAAATAGACCATAAGCGCTTTTTCTGCTCTTTTTTCTTTTTTAGAGGATCAAACATAACCACAGCAGTATTCAGGGGAGCCTCCATCCATTTCATTGTTAATTAAAGGCTGGTTAATATAGAGCAAGTATTTGCAGAGCAACCAAGAGATCACTGGACAGCCCAACTGTACAATATGTTGGCCTTCTCATATATAGATATAGGCCTTATCTGCACTGTACAGTTAAATTAGCATCACACCACTTTATACAGTTGTTTGTAGTTTGTTATAGGTGCAGTGAGTTGTTAGAAGATCCCTATTCCCTTTACAGAACTTTAGCTCCCAGAGCGGTTTACCAGTTCATCTGTCTTCCCATGGAACTCTGTGAAGGGAACAGGGTTCCCCTAACCAGAGACCCTAGTTTGCAAGGGTGATTGGGGAGCCAACGTTGTGCACATGACATCAGGGTGTTGGGAGGAGCCGGGGGCAGAACTGATATCATTAATTCCATTGGGAACCGCCCAGAGTGGATGGGCGGGGTATAAAAGTATATTATTATTATTATTATTATTATTATTATTATTATTAATATTATTATTATTAAAGTTCATGACAGTACTATTAGAAAAAGACTGAACCAAGTATGGTTTTTTTGTAAGGGTTTCCAGGAGAAAGCCTTATTTCTCGAAAAAGAACATAGCAGCACAGCTTTGGTTTGCAAAGTTGCATCTGAACAAATCACAAGACTTCTGAAACAATGTCCTTTGGATAGATGAGACCAAAGTGGAGATGTTTGGCTATAACGCACAGTACCACGTTTAACAAAAACCAAACACAGCATGTCAGCACAACTGTCAAGCATGGTGGTGGAAGGGTGATGATTTGAGTTTGTTTTGCAGCCACAGGACCTGGGAACCTTGCAGTCATTGAGTCAACCATGAGCTCCTCTGTACACCAAAGTATTCTACAGTGGTACCTCGGGTTACATATGCTTCAGGTTACATACGCTTCAGGTTACAGACTCCGCTAACCCAGAAATAGTACCTCGGGTTAAAAACTTTGCTTCAGGATAAGAACAGAAATTGTGCTCCAGCAGCGAAGCGGCAGCGAGAGGCCCCATTAGCTAAAATGGTGCTTCAGGTTAAGAACAGTTTCAGGTTAAGAACGGACCTCCGGAACGAATTAAGTTCTTAACCCGAGGTACCACTGTACAGTCAAATGTGTGGTCATCTGCCCAACAGCTGAAGCTTGGCTGAAACTGGGTCATGCAATAGGACAAGGATCCCAAGAACACCAGCACATCTACAACAGAATTGCTGAAAAAGAACAGAATAAGGTGTTACAATGGCCCAGTCAAAATCCAGACCTCAACCCAATTGAAATGCTGTGCGGGACCTTAAGAGAGCTGTGCATAAACAAATGCCAGCAAACCTCAATGAACTGAAGCAAAGTTGTAAAGGAGAATGGGCCAAAATTCCTCCACAACCAACTGAGAGACAGATAAAGTCCTATAGAAAACAATTGCTTCATGTTATTGCTGCTAAAGGTGGTTCTACAAGCTACTGAATCATAAGGTGTACTTAGTTTTTCACATACAACTTTTCCATTTTGACTTTATTTTTGTTAAATAAATAATGACACAGTGTAATATGCCATGTGTTATTGTTCATCTGAGGCTGTATTTACCTAATTTTAAGACCTGCTAAGGAACAAATTATTGTTATTATTCTTCGTATGTAAAACCACAGAATTCAAAGAGGGTGCACTTTCTTTTCCCCATGATTGTATATCATATCAAGAAGAACAAGAGCTATAACTGACCATGGGCAAAGTCCCCTACTGTATGTTAGTTACATGAAAATTCCATTCCATTGTCATAAGCCATATAACAGGGGTGTTATAAGAGAACCATCAGATCTTCATTATGTCTGAGAGTGAAACTGTTTCAACCATATAAACAGTACTATGATACACTACTTTGTTTAGGGAAGCTTTTAATGTTTGATGCATTACTGTATTTTAATATTTTGTTGGAAGCCGCCCAGAGTGGCTGGGGAAGCCCAGCCAGATGGGAGAGATATAAATAAATTATTATTATTATTATTATTATTATTATTATTATTATTATTATTCTGAAGAGAATTTGCCATCTTCAGCAAAGCTATTCCAAGATCTGTTATGACCAAATCACTCAGGATTAGAGGTTTTTCCAATCCACACAATTATATGGAAAACTTGCCACCTAATATCACCTGTCCCCTACCAGAAATACTGTTCAGTCCATCTCAAAACTAAAGTTCCCCACGGTCTACTCAACTCCCACACAGTTCAACAATGCAACTATGTCCCACTCATTTGAGCCACTGCTAGGAATCTTGATTCTGCAAAGAAGACAAGAGTTTGGACCAGTATATAATAAGTTATCTCATACCAGGTCAGACCTTTTAGCCATCTAGCCCAGTACTGTTTCTTCTGAATGGCAGAGACTCTCCAGATCCTTGAGCAGCAACCTGTCAAAGAGCCCAGGTCCAGAAGCCAGTGCTCTATACCCCTCCCCCTGGGCATTTCCTTGTTTAGTGAGCCCAGGGGTGGCAGTGGCAAGCTCACTTATTTCTTTCAATCTCTAATTCCTTAATGAGAAGGAAATATGTCAAGCAGAAGAGCTAGTAATACGTTTCTTGGAATCATGCTTCATGAGGGCTCTAACTGTTGTGGCCTTGCATTAAAAGTTATAGGAGTTGAAAGTGGTACCACAGCCTGCCAGAACCCACACACTTCAAAGTAACAACAGGGAGCTTTTTCAAACAAACTAAAGCATCCCTCTTTTACATATTTCAGTGGCAAGACATGTTGTTTTAATCAAAAAGCTAAACAGCAATATGAAATCTCGAGTCCTGCAGAAGGGCTCGCTTAGAAGTATGTTGTCCTAAGAACACGTTCAACAGTCTCTAGAGGGAAGATGGGAAAAGGACATATCCTCTTGTTTTCAAAGTTATCTATCCATAACACTCACAGCTGAATTGAATTTCAAAGATAAAAAACTGGACACTTATCTAAAAACTGCTTCTTTCCATTCCACTGCTGGAATTGCCACAGAACCTGCATATCCAAAGAGAAATTTTCCAACAACATGTATCAAGGACACTCAGTGCCTCAATATAAGAGAAAAGGGTCTAGCTTATGCTTTTGGTATAAGGCAAATGTCATCCGAATGCTCAAAGGGCAAACTGCAAGGAATTTGAGGCTGGGCCATTTTAACAGGGAGCAGGAGAGCATCAAAGGTTTGGATGAACTACTATTCTAGTACAAAGCCCTTTTTTCAGTCAGAACTCAATTTTGGTACCTCTCAGGTGGGCGCCATTGCCATTATAAGAGAAAAAGGGTGAGTTCATGGCACCACTTTCTCTAGAAAAATAGCACCAGGCAACACTTTAACAGAAAGCAGGAGAGCATCAAAGGTTGGGATGGCGGGAATTGTAGTCCAAAAACGGCTGGAGACCCAAGTTTAGGAAACACTAACAGAGCATAGAATTTACTGGTTAACCCAACCCTGTCACACCAAGACAGTGATTGTTGCTGGATGACTGTTAAACAAAATAAAAATAGTATAAATATTTTAGAAGCAATCCAATAAGAGGATATTGTACCCCATCCTGAATACTTTGTTGGCATATCCATTTGCATCCATCATAAAGGTTCAGACATGCAATTATTACACTGAATCATAGATCAGAATTTCTTTATATATACACAGAGCAAGAAAAAATGATTTGCTGCAGTTTGCATGGCTGCACCAAGTACAATGTGATGAGAGAACAGCAGGGAGGTGAACAAGAAGGGGCATAGTGGGTGGGCAACCAAAACAACCTGCACAGCAATGTTCAGGCCAGAGCAGCTCCCCAGTAGCCATCCTGCTCTCCTGCCACTGCACCACCCTTTTGGCCTCAGCAGTCAAGGAGGCTGAAGAAGAAGACAGCAGCAATAAAGCTGGAAAATAGGTGGGGATCTGCCTTAGCAGGTGAGTAACCTTGAGGGTGAGGAGGTAACCAGAGGCAAGTGCATCAGCTCCACCACTCTTCCCATTGCTGCCACTGTCAGCTTCGCCTTTGAGTCGGTACCACCGACTGGGCTCAACCACTTCAGCCCCGACTGGGCCAGGCAAGCTGGGGTAGCACTTCCAGAGACCTTCTTCTGCAGGCTGCTGTGGGAGAAGGGGGAAATGCAGTCTTCCTTGTCTAGCTTCTCACAGTGGTAGTAGCAGGAGGAGAGTGGGAAGGCCTGAACTCATGCCCATCCACACTGATCCAACCTTCTCTTTCCCAGCCTGACTGCTGAAGCAAAGAACAGAAGGTTTTGTGTAATCTGTAAAGGAAGGGGGTTGGAATGAGCAGTGAAGAGAGGGGGGACATTTGGCACAATGTGTGAGGGGAAGATGAGGCACGGGGTTGAAGAGGGGGTGGAGATGGGAGTTGAAGGCACTGTGAAAGGATGGGGAAGGCAAGGGGCTGTGGAGTGTGGTGAACTTGGAAAGTGGAGTGAGCAGGGATGGCAGCCCCTATATCATCAAAATAACTCTAATATTTCTGTTATTGCATGTGAGTGTAAATCTTCTTATGATGTGCTTAATGATATACCATGCTCATATGTTACATTTTAGTGCGTATTATACACTGCTTAGATTTTTTTAATGTTGATTTTTTTTAAAAAGAATTGTTTGCAGAAGAAGCACCTCTCTAAGACTAGGCTTATTCAACTTTTGTTTTAGTTGTAATAATAAAACTGGCTGCTAAGAGGGAGAAAGTCCCAATCCCCAAGAGCCAATTTTTAAAATGGTATGCAAAGCATAGTTATGTTTGTTTAAAAAATAAATCCTCTTGCACAAGAGAGAAGTCTTTAAATTGCTTTCTAGAGAATAAAATCCCTACATTTTCTCTGGGTTAGAGAGAATGCCTACTCTCAGACATTAGATTTGCATCAGCAATAAAGAAAAAATACTAAATAGACACTCAGCAAATCCCCTCCTAAACAGAAAACAGGCAAGGTAACATGCATTCTGATGAAGGACAATTAAATGCATTACAGAATAGGTTCAGCTGGCTGTGTACAATCAATAGATTCCCTTGGTTGTGTGTCCCTGCAACTAGCAGATCAATCAAGCACCTCACTGTCTCCACAGAGGAAGCAAATCTGTTTGCAGTTCAGGAGCAAACAAAAACCTATAAGCAAAACCTTAGAATTAGCCAGGATCTCTTTGTTTCCAGAGTCAGCGCAATTAACACAGGGCAGAGTAGCAAGCACAGCAGTCACATTCCATTAAAAGGTGAATTTACAACATCTTTATGCTGCTAAAACGATTCAGCATCGAGCACAATCAGGAATGTATAGAATAGTAATTCCAGAGTTCCCACTGGCCAACCTTGTGTGGTCATCTAGAGCAGCATGTTGTAAAGCATGAATGAGGAACCTGTGGCCCTCTAAATGCTATTACACTACAATACCCAACAGTCCCAGCCAGCATGATTGATGGACAATGTTGATAGAAATTGTAGTCCAACAACTTCTGGAGTGCTTCAGGTTCCCCATCCCCAACATACTTGCTGGCAAAAGTGAATGGAATGAAATCTTGATGGTCCAGGGCAGGTAACAAATATATATACATACAGTGGTACCTCTGGTTATGAACTTAATTCGTTCCAGAGGTCCGTTCTTAAGCTGAAACCATTCTTATCCTTAGGTGCACTTTCGCTAATGGGGCTTCCCACTGTGTGCGCGCCAGAGGATCACAATTTTCGTTCACATCCTGGGGCAAAGCTTGCAACCAGGAGCAGCTACTTTCAGGTTAACGGAGCTCTTAACCTGAAGCGTTCATAACCAGGTACCACTGTATACAGCTTTAGCATAACCGTTTAAAATTATGAAATTAACTGAAATTTCACTCTCCTGATTTAACCATAGGCATCAAGGCAACTGAAAAAGGTTGGTTTTGTATTATGAAAGCACTGTAGTAATCAGGATCTGAACTGGGCAAGTCTGAGTTTGGACCAAGCTTCATAACAGGGGGAACAGAGAATCAAAAATGCTCTTCTGAGTGCCTTGCCTGAACTTGTTGCATAAGAGTTATCACAGTAAGAGAATGCCCTCAGTAGTTTTCAGAAGTTGTCAAGGATATGTGAGGAGACTGCTGGAAACCACAGGAGGGAAGAGTGCTTTTGTGTTCAAACCCTACTTGTGGGTTTCCCACAGGTATCTGGTTGGCCACTGTAAGAACATCACGCTGGATTAGATAAGCCATTGGCTTTATCAAGCAGCTTCTCCTTATGTTCTTATGAGACAGTCTCTAGGTGTATCAGATAAGCCATTTAAAGAACAAAAGACAGGGATTGTGATATATGCTGCAAGGCTTGTGGGGAGTCTATCTGAAATGAAAAGAGGCTACTAGTTATAACTTCAGGTTGTCAACTTAATTGTATGGTTTAACACCCACATTCAAGGCTTAATGGTGCAGACTTGTGGTTCTGAAAAAGAATGAGTGCAGTTGCACCTTGTCGTTTTCTGGCAAACAAGCACCCCTTTTTGCACTCTCACCACTGGCACCTGCTTCAGACTAAAATAATTCAAGTCAAGAGCACATTGTGCAGTTTGCATTTGCTTTGCTGCCCATATTTGACGATTCAAGCATCCCAACCACTTTTGAAGTTTTTTCTACAATCAAGTAGCATATAAAGGTAGGTAGGTAGGTGGCGCTGTGGGTAAAACCTCAGCGCCTAGGGCTTGCCGATCGCAGGGTCGGCGGTTCGAATCCCCGTGGCGGGGTGCGCTCCCGTCGTTCGGTCCCAGCGCCTGCCAACCTAGCAGTTCAAAAGCACCCCAGGGTGCAAGTAGATAAATAGGGACCGCTTACCAGCAGGAAGGTAAACGGCGTTCCGTGTGCTGCGCTGGCTCGCCAGATGCAGCTTGTCACGCTGGCCACATGACCCGGAAGTGTCTGCGGACAGCGCTGGCTCCCGGCCTATAGAGTGAGATGAGCGCACAACCCTAGAGTCTGGCAAGACTGGCCCGAACGGGCAGGGGTACCTTTACCTTTAGGTAGGTAGGCAGGTAGGTAGGCAGGCTAGCTTGGACTACCTGAAATATACAGACCAAGCAAAACTAGCTGCCTTCATCTCACTGACTGAGTCACGTACAAGAAAGCAAGCAATGGTGTATCTGCTTGCAACAAACGAAAAACAGGGCACATTGTCAACTCCATCTGAAAAGCTGCTCTAGCTGCAACAGGTATGCATGGAAATGCCATTAGCAAAGCAATTAATCTTGCCTTCCATGTTGTACACATGCCACACAAAGGTGGGAGTGGATTTCCTAGGGATACTGAAATGTTTGCCAACGACATGACTTTTAAGCCTTTTTTAAAAAGGCATACTTATGCTGAAGATTTGCCTTGAGAGGATTTTCACACTTTGAAAGATTTGTTGGACAGCCAAGACGACCTTCTTAGGCTCTGGATTCTTTGCTGAAACCCGTCTACCCATTCTTCGGCCATTTGATGTAGTCCTTCTGTTCCTGAGATGCCTTTCAGCTTTTCCTTTACAGAGAATAATGTGTGCTTACATTTCAGCCAGAAACCACAGCAACCAAAATGTGATTAAATGCCAGTTCAAGCACCTGGATGTCCTGCAGAAAACTCATTTATAAAGTAGGACAGATGAAAAGAAATAAAGCTGAAAGCCTTTAATCTGCAGGGGGAAAGAGGAATATTTCAAAAGGTGTCGTCCCCCCCAGCCAGCCTTCATTTAGGACAATTTTCTCCTAACCTCTTTATAAGTTGTGCAACACAGAGATAACTAAGGCTTGAAGTAAACAAAAATAAGGAAACTGAACATCCTAGTGAAGAGGCAACATAAACATTCAAGCACAGATAGAAAGTCAACACATGCCAGCTTGAAAAGTAACAAATAACAAGTTTAAAGGAAATCAAGTAAGTGCCCAATTTGTTCAGTCACCCTAAGAACATTTTTTTCTATAAAAAAAAACCTAATTATCCTCTAACTACAGGTTGATGCTTGCCCTGTGGCCATTTTCTTTTCTACCTTTTCTTGATGGCAAATATGGAATGCCTTATATTCTACTTTGATTATGACATTGGGCAATCGAAGATGGAATTGCTGGCCTTAGAAAGTGAAATGCAATGGTAGGCCAATACAAGTTACAGAGCACGAAGGTTTCCTAAGGATTTATAGAAGTAAACAACATAGGAATCAGAGGGTGACAACTAGGATCCAGAGCTACTGAGAGGGCTATTATTGTCTCTTGTTGTTCCTCCAAATCTCTAGAACCAAATCAGGAGAGAAAACAAAAGTTCATATTCAGTTCTCATCAGTAATTCCTAACCATCATCCCTTTGGGAGAACAGTCTTGCCCTTGAGCTCTGAAGCATAAATCCCTGAAAGAAGGATGCTAAACTAAACTCCAAATTAATTTCTTAACACATTTATGGAGCAGCATCACAAGCATGAATCTGAGAAACAGACAACCATTCATTACACCGAAGTCAAATCTGCAGCTCAAAAAGAGAGTGAGCTAAAAGAGAGCATAAGCAAAGGGAATTAAGAAGTTGTGACTAGAATGGCAACACTGGAGGGCTGCAACTAATTCTGGAAGGCTCAACAAATAAGTATGACGGAGATTAACACTGTTTGCTTTGCAAAGTCAATGTCAGGACACATCTAGACTAGCAAGGTCTTCAACCTTTAGTTCCAACATTGGACTATAATTTTTTTTTCCAAAACTACAGAGATCAAGCATTCTCCTGCTAATTCTCCTTTTCACTCTTTTTATAATGATGATCTGTTACAAGCACAATCCACCTTATGTTCAGTCATATCCTGAGTTCAGTCAAATTGGGATCACAACCTACCAGCTGAAGAACTGGCAACAGAAGCAAAAAAAAAAAAAGTCTGATGAAAAAACTTTCTACACACAGGTGTGCAAGACTAAATCGGTACACACACACCAAAAGTCTCAACCAGAAATCTTTTATCTGCTACCCAGAATGCATTGTTCGAAACTCTCATTGTTCTAGGCGCATTTTGCAACAGGGGATTTCATTAGCACAAGCAGTTTCTGATCTCTGGGTGCAGTACTGTACCTAAGATTTCAGATTAAAACTATAAAGTGGAAGGAAAGGAGAACTTTTTTCTGCCTCCCCACTTCCAGCTACTCTGGAGAAGAGACCCTCTAAAGAATATTAGGAGGGTGGGCAGGGAAACGAGAGGGGAGTCCATTGCACAAGCAAAAGTCCTTGCACAGGGCTTTCATGAATAGGGCTGGTTAGGTGAATCCTGCCCAGTGTTTCAGAGCTCCTTAGAGTCCTAATGCAAAATCATTAATTGCTTGAGCGCTGAATCATGCCAAGATGGGAGAAAGGAGACAAGGAGGAACACATGGAGATAGACACACCTAACTGAAAACTGAGGGAAGGGTCATCACAAGTAAAAAAAATAAAAAGATAAGTTGGGAGGAGGTGTACCTCCTTGTGGGGCATACTGCTTTTCATATAAAATTCTCAGGAAAGTTAGATCCAATTTTTGACCAAGTCAAGAAAAATATCAGGTGGTATTCAAAAGAACTCCTGAGCTGAGCTGACTATCACCAGTGTCTCTCCAGTGAGGTCACTTCACATGCTGAAACCTCTACACCAGATACAGACCTTCAGGTAATAATTCCACTTTCAATGGGAAACCTCCACTTTTTACACAGGTTAGGAGAGCATAAAAGTAGCAGCTAACGTTCTGCATGGGGCAAATTCATGGACCAAAATTGAAGAATCTTAAGAATATTTGTGCATGTGGAACCAAAAAAAGGAACAAAATGGTAAATAAATAATAAGTTGTATATCCACATTGTTCAGCATGTCTCAAGTTTTTAAACTGGAAGCTTTCAAAGAAGAGATTTGGCTTGCTTTAAAACTGTAGAATCACCACATGCATTGATGAGATACACCAATTACTACTAATGAAATGCAAAAGGTTTTCATATGCAGATGCTGTGCAGTTAATTGCCAGCTGTTTCTTTTGCCTTTCTTCTGTTCTATCACATCTTGTCTTCTTTCCTAACTTTTAATACTACTATCCCAAAAATGAGGTTTTTATAGATTTGGCCTTTGGCCACAGGATCACTGTCAGGGAATTAGGCAACTCATCAATGAGCTGGATGCAATGCTAAAAATCTTCCTAGACCCTTTTGAACAAGGAGAACCGAAGCGATCTGCAATGCAAAACAAGGAAAATGTATCTGACAGGCAGGACAGCAGAGAGTTAAAAGAGTTAAACACTGACTGAATGACCACAGCCTCATGAAAACCTCTGTTCCTGCTGCTATACTGGAATCCCTTGTTGAGATTTGTGTCTGAGTCTATGCTGAGTGCAGAAAAGGAATGAATTGCCCTACAATAACTTCTGGCTCCTGTAAGGTAATGGTAAAGGTACCCCTGCCCATACGGGCCAGTCTTGACAGACTCTAGGGTTGTGCACTCATCTCACTCTATAGGCCGGGAGCCAGCGCTGTCTGCAGACACTTCCGGGCCACGTGGCCAGCGTGACAAGCTGCATCTGGCGAGCCAGCACAGCACACGGAACGCCGTTTACCTTCCTGCTGGTAAGCAGTCCCTATTTATCTACTTGCACCCGGGGGTGCTTTCGAACTGCTAGGTTGGCAGGCGCTGGGACCGAACGACGGAAGCGCACCCCGCCGTGGGGATTCGAACTGCCGACCATGCGATCGGCAAGTCCTAGGCTCTGTGGTTTAACCCGCGTCCCTCTGGCTCCTGTAGGACAAGGCAATTCATAAGCAGTGGAGCTCTGAAGTGACTGAATGGCTCATCCGAACAGCTAAACTAGGAATTTAGTGTTGAAATTCTTTAGGGATGTTCAGTATTGCAACAAAACACTATCCATTAACAACTTTTCTCATTATCTAGTTACTTTCTTTTTTATCTATCCAAGGTATTAACATTGTTGTGTGAATATAAAACAGGAGACAAAGTGGGTGCAACACTGGAAAATGTTCATTAGATAAGCAGCTGTTTGCAAGTTCTGGGGCATCGCAGATTTGTTCTTAATGCTTTGTGGATAAACTGTGATAAAACTACCTGGCAAGAGTTAGCAGTTGGAGAAAACAAATTGAACATAACAGGGTTCTAATCTCAAACCTCCGGCAGGTCAAATAAGTGCTGCCATCAGAGATCACCAAAAACAAGCTGTTGCAGTAACTACCGTATTTTTCACTCTATAAGATGCACCAGACCACAAGACGCACCTAGTTTTTGGAGGAGGAAAACAAGAAAAAAAATATTCTGAATCTCAGAAGCCAGAACAGCAAGAGGGATCGCTGCGCAGTGAAAGCAGCAATTCCTCTTGCTGTTCTGGCTTCTGGGATAGCTGCGCAGCCTGCATTCGCTCCATAAGACGCCCACACATTTCCCCTTACTTTTTAAGAGGGAAAAAGTGAGTCTTATAGAGCAAAAAATACGGTAAATAAACCACAATCTTCATTCATAGGAACCATGTTTAGTTTTTAATTATCTGTTCCAAGGCCTTGTCTGCAGAGTATGTTTTTTATTTATTTAGAAGACTTCTATGGCTTAATCACAAAAAGTCTCTATGCAGTTTCCAAAAAATGGAATAAAATATTTATTCAAAAATAGCCATAAAGGGGTACAGAACAATTTCCTTTCAGGACAATGACCAAAGGGCTAGGTGGTAGCTACTGTAACATCTTTTATTATTTTTATTACAGTACCTTCTGCTGATAAATAGATATGCAAGCATTTGAATTACCCAGCAGTATAAATTTGCATGGTCCTCAAGAAATAGATGGTGGTTCAGACAATGGCACTGCTTTGTCATTTTGATTTCTTACTCTTTGGATCAAGCCACAGAACAATCACAATGGGAGGAGAAACTGCCTACAGGTAGCAAGATTAGTTTAATTCCTAGTGTGTGAAGAAGGTCTACTTTCACCTGTGGTTGCATCCTACTCTGCAGGGAACATTCCAAGAACAATAGTTTAAATGGAACCCTACAAATTTCTCTTCTGTCGCTAACTTCTCAATCTTAAAATCATGTTTTATATGATTGTGCTTGATGGCTGGAGAATGCAATGTCTTTATACACTTGCAGTGTCTTCTTTGTAATGAACGCTGAAATATTCTCATCATGCAAAATATTATATCCAAAAATCCCAAGAAGCTAGTTCTAATTAAAAAGCCACACAGAAATATGACCCAGTGTCACCATTCAACTGTTCCTCCATTCCAATAGCCTACCTACTTTTCAACAACAATTTTTAAGCAAGTGATAATACAAATGTATCCTAGGGAAACAAAAATGTGCTAGATGCCTAAACCAACCATATGTTGTATCCAAGGAAGAAAAAGTGTCTGCTACAGCAGCACCTTGGTTTTAGGTGCCATACTTCAACTCCCATTAACCCTGACCACGAGTCATACCGGTCAAGGCTGAGTTGTAGTTCATCAAGAGCTGGATAGCACTGCATTGGCTCAGAAGAAAACACTCCTGTCAGAACTTTGGGATACGGCACCATCCCTATGTAGAACTTGGGGTTTTGTGTTTCATACTTTGGACATGGGTTAAATTGGGGAACCTTTGGGTAAAACTTTGGTCCGTGTGAAAAGCTTGGACTTCTGGGTAGACCTGGGCTATGAGAAAACGCCTTTCTCCCCCAGTAACTGCGAGCAGGCCCACGATTTACAACACCTGCTTAGCTTGCGGCTGCCTTCAGTGTCCCAAGCCCAGACTGAACATTCCACTAATTTGAGGAACATTGTGCAGCTGGGCTGTCATAGGGCTGCTTTTTCACCCCGCTTGGGCTGTGAAAAGTTGCAGCCAAGGAGCTTTGTGATTGAGACTTGTGAAGCCAAGGAGCTTTGTGATTGTGAGAACAGAAAATGGTGTTACTAGGCCAGAAAAGTATGAAGACCATCAAATTAATAAAAGTAGCTGCAAGCCCCTGTGGGTCTGTTGGCTCCCAGTATTTGTGTCTTGTTTCCTT
The DNA here is from genome assembly GCF_027172205.1 of Podarcis raffonei. Classification (NCBI taxonomy): domain Eukaryota; kingdom Metazoa; phylum Chordata; class Lepidosauria; order Squamata; family Lacertidae; genus Podarcis; species Podarcis raffonei. The sequence goes on from NC_070615.1 coordinate 49,772,651, forward strand.
GAGACTTGATTCCTCAACTGACTCATCAAGACATTTCTCTTTGGAGGGTCAGAGAGTGAAAGTAAAGTATAGCTTTCTTATTTTCTGTGTGTGCATTTCCCCCCAAATGTTCCTAAAGCTTTATCTGACCTTTTCCTCAAAATCATTTATTCTCATTGGGTAACAGGGTAACTACTTTAGTAGTTTGAAATAAATCTATATTCTACACCAGGCATAGGCAAACTCAGTCCTTCAGATGTTTTTGAGACTACAATTCCCATCATCCCTGACCACTGGTCCTGTTAGCTAGGGATGATGGGAGTTGTAGTCCCAAAACATCTGGAGGGCCAAGTTTGGGGATGCCTGTTCTACACTTCAGTGTGGATTATTTAGAATTTTGGGGGGTCCAAATCCAGTGCCTCAGACTGCTTGGATCACAATTATCAACCATCTACATCTTTTATTGTACTGAAGGTTTCAGGAGGGAGAGCAAGAAATTGGATCTTGTTTCCTGAAATTTCCTAAGGGTCTGATTAACCAGCAAGGTTTGCCCTTGAACCTTAAAGCCATAGGTGCTGATGGCAGCCTTCCATTCCGAAGAACTTGGATTGACTCTGGACCCCTCAATCCTTACAACCCTATCAGGATATGCTGTGTCACTGTTAAACTGTTTTTCAATAACCCCTGTAATGCTGTTTTTCAAAAACTCTAGAGAAGGCAGATGTCTAGTGTTAACTCTCCCATATTTTACCTCCCTGCAATTTAAAAATATTTTCTCCCCCACCCCATCCTGTTCACAGTTGAAGAGCAATTGTTTTTCTCCATATACTTTGAGTTCTTTTTAAACATTTTAAAGCTGTCAGCATTTTCTCCATAATCTTCTTTTCTCCAGGGCTAATCATACTACGTTCCCTTTGCATTTCCACATAGGATTGTTTTCTAGACCTTTTGCCATCTTTGCAGTCAAGTGATTTATCTACATGTTTATCCTTCAGGATATAAAAAGTAGCTATTTCAGTGACTCGGGAGCAGCAGCTCAGAGTGTACACCTCTGCAATGGACAGACCCTCCTGTCCCTTAGCTTTTTATGATCAACTATATTAAAACTGGTTTAAATGTAATAAAGTTTGTAACGTTTACTGCTAGAAAATATGGGAGGGCAATAAAGTCAACAGAGCACAGAAATGAAGAAGTCTTAAATATTTCCTCTTGCTTCTTTCCCGTGTCCATATATGATAAGCTGGACAGATTGCAAAACAAAAGGAAATTTGAGGCAATTTTAAAGTCAAACTACAATTTCAACACAACCCACATACTATGCCTCAGGAGACAGAAAACATTGTTCTCTTACTTGTTGATTCTGAAAACTGTTTCTTGAATAGTGATCTCAAATATTCATACATTCTTTTATAAATTGCCCTCTACCATGTCTTTTCTCAGTGTTGGCTGGTTTGCAATGATATCCATAGCTTAGTAATGTCTCTATTTTTGTTTTCTACCCCACTACTTTTAAATCTCCTCTGTCATTATTCTGTGCTTCCACACTTACACCCAAGCCCTTCTTTGCACACAATAAACAAGTGTTTTGCAATGCAAAGAGAAAGGATCATGAAAACCAAACCGACATATGATTACATTGCCAAATTGCATGAATCACTTCTGCTGCTGCTATGCAAAACCATTTTATGTTTTATGGAAGGAAAATCCTGTTCTTAAGTGGAAAATACTATCCTCTTGGTGCTACAGTGGAAGTTGTTATGGTTTATTTATATACTGTGTTTTGGATCAACGGCCTCCAGAGAAGTGAACAGCATATTAATGTGAAGAATACATCCAATAAATATAACAGCAATCAAAATAATGTAAAATGGCAAAGTCACGGTCCCTCCTCCCTGGATGTATCCCTCTAAACCAGTCTTAGCCAACCTAGTGCCCATCAGATGTTGTAGACTAAAACTCCCATCTGTATGCACCAGCATGGCTGTGTTGGCAGAAGCTGTTGGGAGCTGTCCATTTTGAAGGCTGCCAGAGATCAATGGCTCTCAATATTTGTTTTCTTTTGAGGCAGTTCAAGCTCACCAGCCAATTCAGCTCACATGCCTTCCTCCTCTCCCAGGTGGAGGGAGAAATCACCTAGCATCACGCTAACAATTAGCAGAGCGGAAAGTATTTTTCGCTCCATAAGACGCACCCAACCATAAGACACACCTAGTTTTTAGAGGAGGAAAACAAGAAAGCAACGCAAACCCTCTTGGGAGAAGAGGCAGGAGTGCTCCTGCTGCACTCAAGAGGCTTTGCATGGCTATCGCTGAAGCCAGAAGAGCAAGAGGGATCAGTGCGCAGCGATCCCTCTTGCTCTTCTGGCTTCAGCGATAGCTGTCCAGCCTGCATTCGCTCCATTAAGACGCATGCACATTTCCCCTTACTTTTTAGGAGGGAAAAGGTGCGTCTTATAGAGCAAAAAATACGGTACCGCCCTGAGACTCCCCAGTATAGAGTGGTATATAAATAATCATCTTTATCATCATTTACAAGATTAGTAGTTTGGTCAAGAATCCTCCAAGCCCTACAAGGTACAGGAATGTTGGTTAGTATCCAATGACAATGTTTACATATGTGTAAGGAAGCAACACGTGCCGTTGGCCCTGTTTAGTTTCACCACTGCAGTCCTACTGTTGACAAGGAAAGTGGCTGGCTATGCAGTACAGTATTATTATGTACACTGCACTGGACTGCAGTCTATCCCTGGAGCAAGGTGATCCCTCCACAGGCAACTGCAGATATCTCTAAAGGGGAACCCAGCCCATGCACGTGGTTCTAGGCACAATGAAAAGAGGAAGACAACGCACAGATGGTCTAGGCAAAGAAAAATATTGACCTGTGTAATCAGACCCTAACATTCTTTTATGGTTTCAAGTGGCAACTCTTACCTTAAGGAAACAAGAGTCATGGATTCAAGTACAGTACATAATTCCTATCCATACATACTGGATATGAAGGAATAACAAGAGTCACAGAGCTTCAATTCTTCTGTTGTATGAAGGCTAAGCTACTCAAGCTGACCTGTGCCTTTATGTAAGCTTATTTGTAACATGAATCACAGATCTCATACTAGTGGAGAAGGACAGCAATACCTTGCTCCAATGCCAAGCACTGTTAGGGTAAGCACCATCTCATTGCTTCCCAAGATACTTGTTTTTTTTTTTATAAATTTTTTTTATTGCTTTTTTCCAGAATCTAAATCCATCATCAATAACACAACAAAAGCGGTTTTACAGAAAGAAAAAGAAATTAAACAAGAAAAAATTCATTTTTCGAAGTCTTTTTTTTTTTTTTCATCATCCACTGGACTTCCCCATCTCCTCCATCCCTGCATTCTTTATAATAAATATAAACAGCAAATTAATACCTTGTTTCCTGTGTTTTTGTATTTTCATCTAATTATTCACTCTGAAATTAAAACTTTTCTCAATCATTAACTTTGTTTCTATCAACTCCGAATTTCAATACTGAAGCATATTTACCTCAAACCTTAGCAAATTTTTAACATTCATATATCTTATAATGTTTTTGTAAATAGTCCTTAAATTTTTTCCAATCCTCTTCCGCAGCCTCTTCTCCCAGGTCTCGGATTCTGCCAGTCATTTCGGCTAGTTGCATATAGTCCATCAGTTGTGTGTGCCATTCTTCCAGTGTGGGTAGCTCCTGTGCCTTCCAGTATTTAGCTATGAGAATTCTTGCTGCAGTCGTTGCATATAGAAAGAAGGTTCTGTCTTTCTTAGGTATCCTCTGGCCCACAATGCCCAAGAGGAAGGCCTCTGGTTTCTTCTGAAAGGTATACTTAAATACCTTTTTCAACTCGTTATAAATCATTTCCCAGAAGGCCTTCACCCTCGGGCATGTCCACCAGAGGTGGTAAAAAGTTCCTTCAGCCTCCTTACATTTCCAACATTTATTATCAGACAAATGGTATATCTTTGCAAGTTTGACTGGGGTCATGTACCACCTGTACATCATTTTCATAATATTTTCCTTTAAGGCACTACATGCCGTAAATTTCATACCGGTGGTCCATAACCTTTCCCAGTCCTCAAACATAATGTTGTATCCAATATCTTGTGCCCATTTTATCATGGCTGATTTGACTGTCTCATCTTGAGTATTCCATTTAAGCAGCAAGTTGTACATTCTTGAAAGCACTTTCGTCTTAGGTTCAAGTAATTCTAGTTCTAATTTTGATTTTTCCACCTGGAAACCAATTTTTTTATCTTTTTTAAAGATCTCTAAAATTTGGGCATAGTGAAACCAGTCTCGCACCTTCCCTTTCAATTTTTCAAAGCTCTGCAACCTCCAAGTGTCACCCACTCTTTCTATTATTTCACAGTATTTTGCCCAGCCACCCCCCATATTAAGTATTTTTGTGGCTTTAGCCTCCATCGGTGATAACCACCTCGGAGTCTTGTTTTCAAATAAGTCCTTGTATTTAGTCCAGACAGAAAACAGAGATTTCCTTACAATATGGTTTTTAAACAACTTATGAGACTTTACCTTGTCGTACCACAAATATGCATGCCACCCAAAAGCATTGTTGAACCCTTCCAGATCTAGGACATCAGTGTTTTCTAGCAAAAACCAATCTTTCAGCCAGCAGAGGGATGCAGCTTCATAATACAACCTTAAGTCCGGCAGGGCAAAACCCCCTCTTTCCTTTGCATCTGTTAATATTTTAAATTTTATTCGGGGCTTTTTGCCCTGCCAGACAAACTTCATAATGTCCCTCTGCCACTTTCCAAAACATTCCACTCTGTCCACGATCTGTAGGGTCTGGAACAAGATACTTGCTTCCCAAGATACTTGTACAGAGATCCCTTCTTTCTAGACTGTGATATAGAGCACAAGAAACACTGGAGTGGAGTGAAGGCATATTAATTTCAAATCCACAAAATTCACAGGGTTGCCTTGCTTAAGTCATTCTCTCTCGGCCTAACCTAGTGGTATAATGAAAATTGTAACACAGTATGGCTACTGAAAAGTGCAATAGGAAAAAAACAATACAGTATAAAGGCCTACACTGCTGTATTTTGATGGGAAAGTTTTGTGTACTATGCACACAATACTGCCCAACTTCTCAGAGCAGAGGTCTTCTTTGTTTTATACAAAAAGCAGTGAACAGCAACTTGTTGAGGAGCCAGAATGTTTGACCAACTAGTCCCATCTATGGAGAAGAGCAAGAGCTCTGCCACAGCTTCAGGTTGTGATGAGGGCAAAGGCATTCCCTCTGGGCAACTATAGTTGGGCTTGCTCACCCTAGGGGTAAGACTAGAACAGCCGGGGAGTGGGGAGAGGAAAGAATGTGAATTAGCTGGCTTCCAAATGAAAGATGGTGAAAGAAATTCACAACTAGGGTCCAAACTATTTGTACCAGGCATCCCCAAACTTGGCCCTCCAGATGTTTTGGGACTACAATTCCCATCATCCCTGACCACTGGCCCTGTTAGCTAGGGATGATGGGAGTTATAGTCCCAAAACATCTGGAGGGCCAAGTTTGGGGATGCCTGATTTATACTGATCCCAAAGCAGAGGTTTTCATGAATGGCATTTCATCAAGTATATTTAAGTTACCTAGAGGGACAAGACAAAAATGTCTGCTATCCCCTTCGTTTTACCCAGTGAGCCAATAAGTGCTAGGACAAAGGATAATCAAGAGATTAAAAGTGTCACTAGTAGCCCATGTGGTGCCCTCCGGAACTAAAGTGGTACCTCTGATTACGAACTTAATTTTTTCCGGAGGTCCATTCTTAACCTGAAACTATTCTCAACCTGAGGTACCACTTTAGCTAATAGGGCCTCCTGCTGCCACCACGCTGCTGGCGCATGATTTCTGTTCTCAACCTGAGGTAAAGTTCTTAACCCAAGGTACTACTTCTAGGTTAGCGGAGTCTGTAACCCGAAGTGTTTGTAACCCGAGGTGTTTGTAACCCATCATCCCCAACTGCTAAGCATGCTGGATGATGGGAGCTAGAGTTCAACAACACTGGTTAACCCTAAACTAAGGTCTGCCTATGACAGAATAACCACTGTCAAAATCTCTGCTTCTCCTCTTTGTTTTAAGCTGCAAAACATGTTACTTCTAGAACTAGTGAATCACAATGGGCCTTCTCCGATGGGAAAGAGAAATAGCCCTCATGTGAAAAAGCACCTGACCTTTAGAACTATGTACGTGGTGCATAATGTAAATACTATTTTCACAAGTTTCAAAGACATAAAATGGTTTCTTTTAGCTGAGCATGTTTATCCTTGGATGCACTGCACCAAAATGATGAAGACCAGGAATGAATTATCCTGAAAACTCTTCTCAAAAGGTACATTTCCAGAAAACCCACAAAGCACTAAGCAACTGAGCTGAAAGTGCTTTGCAATAATCAAAGGCATGTTCTGGAAATTATTCTAAATCAATAAAACCGATTTCTTCATTCCATGCCGGAACCTTAGTACACCTATTCTGTCATTTCATCTGGGCTTCTCATATAAAATTATTCCTCCAATGCAGTGTTTCACACAAAGTCACACATGGAAAGGTCTTTTTAAATTCTCTGTAATGCTGTCATATTGTTAATAATCAAAATCAGCAATGAATTGTTACCCTTTGTCAACTCTTTGCCTGTTTGCAATAAATATTTATCTTTCACAGGTATGTCCCTATCCAAACTACTAACAAGGAGGGTGAGGAAGTTTGTATAATTACAACCATGAGATGCAGAAGGTAGGAGCTTAATAACACATCACAACGGGGGGGGGGGGGATAACTGAATGAAAGATCACTTGCTCCAACATGATTGGAATTTAATGCCATTGTTTCATAACAGAGTGACCATCTTGATTTTATTAGAGTTAGCATAAGCTTGCCTCTTTGGTTCAGCTTTAATAAATTAATGTTAGAAGCATTTGAACACCAGACAAAATCTGAATAGTCAATCAACTGGCATACCAAAACTAGGAAAGGACCAGGCTGGTGCCATAAGCAGCCATATCCTAACAGAAATAAGAACTAGAGCAGGATAGAGTTTGATTCTGAAGTGCAACATCAAGTAGAATATTTTGCTCTGTTGACAAGTCCAATACAGAAAACCAGGTATTTACATCAGGCTGGAAGAATTTAGAGGTTTCATGCTTCCGAAGTGTTCAGCACATATGATCCAGCAGAACAGTCCTTATTCATTGCTATAAAAACATACAGACCCAAAGTCTCAAGAAAATAACTTAAATGAGCATGACCAGCTGAGTTTAGCAACCAGGACAAACAAAAGGAAGTACTTCTTCACACAGTGCACAGGAAATTTGCCACCCAAAGATGTAGTGATTGGCAACAATTAGGACAGCTTTAAAGGGGAGTATCAATCAATAGCTAGTAGTCATTGCTGCATATTACAGTGGTACCTTGGGCTACAGACGCTTCAGGTTACAGACACCTCAGGTTACAGACACCGCTAACCCAGAAATAGTACCTCGGGTTAAGAACTTTGCTCCAGAATAGAAATCATGCGGTGGTGGCGGGAGGCCCCATTAGCTAAAGTGGTACCTCAGGTTAAGAACAGATTCAGGTTAAGAACGGACCTCTGGAACAAATTAAGTTCTTAACCAGAGGTACCACTGTACCTTCCATCAGAGGCAGTTTGTCGCTAAATACCAGTTACAGTACTGGGAATCACAAGTAAGAAGTCCTATTGCACACAGCTCCTGTTTGTGGCTTCCCACTGTGAAAACAGGATAGCCTTTGGTATGATACAGAGGTTTCTTCTTTTGTTCTTAAGCAAATATTGCACAGGTGCTAATAATGAAAATTATTAACATTAACTTGAACATATTCTCTTCACATCTTTAGTTATTTTCCCCCGTTTAATTTATGTCGTCAAATTGTGGGTTGATCGCAAACTGTATATAATGTTTCTCAAGTGCATTTGCTAAAAGAGAGAACAAACTTTGGTTTTATTTTTTATAAATATTGCAAAATCCTTGGCTAAGCAAGAAAGAGCTACTCTGAAGTTTACTGCACCAAAAGGAATTTGATTCTTCTTTTATCTCAGTAAATATTTGTATTGTACCCATTTCCACCTGCTTTAGCAAAACTTAGAGAAGCATGAATATGTAAATTATTTACACACACACAGAGAGAGAGAGAGAGAGAGAGAGAGAGAGAGAGAGAGAGAATGTGTAAGAACACAGCAAGTCAGCATAATATTAATGGAGTGGAATTCTGTTTACGTAAAATATTACTCCAATCTCTAATGATACACGAGGTCAGTAAACTCTCACAAGCTAGCCAGATGTAAATGGTCATAAGCAACCCACATTACTGTACTACAGCGTAGTATGATTCTGCTTTCATGCCTCTCACTTTGGAGGGAAATTTTAAAAAACACTCTTCATGGGACCAAGGTCAGCTTTGCTGGGGGGTCTCTTCTCCCACTCCTCCTCTTGAAAATGTCAGGTGGGCACAGTCAAAGGCTGGTTTAGCTAGCAAGTGCTGTGGCTGAGTGGCTCATGTGTCTGAGAAACAGGCCAACTACCTGCCCTGGAAGGGGTTGCATTCCCTCTGAGCAAGTATGCAACCTGGAGTTGCTCCTGGATCCAGCTTTGTCATTGGAGGCCCTCAGAGCTAGGAGCATCTTTACTAGCTTCAGCCACTATTCCTGGACCATCATAGCTTGACTATAGTAGTCCAGCCATCAGTAATGTGAAGACTGAATTGCTGCAATGTGCTCTATGTAAGACTTACCTTGCAGTTAATGAAAAATGCTGCGCAACAGTTGCTGCCAAGAGTGAAATCTCCTGGCAGCATATTACATCTCTGCTCAAATATTTGTACTGGATACCACTTTCTTTTGGGGCAAAAGTGTATCTGAGTGTATTTGAGTGTATCTGAAGAAGTGTGCATGCACACGAAAGCTCATACCAAGAACAAACTTAGCTGGTCTCTAAGGTGCTACTGGACAATTTTTTAATTTTTTTGTATATATTTCTACTGCATCAGACCAACACAGCTACCTACCTGATTTCGGGGGCAAGTTCAGGTTTTTAGTATTCATATATAAAGTCTTTAGTGGCTTGGGACCAGTTCACTTGAGAGACTGCCCCATATATACCTATTTAATGGCTTCCATCTATGGAACTGTGAAAGTCCTATATATTGTTCAGCATTGGCAAGGAGTCAATCTTTCAGTGTAGCAGCTCCAGTTATGCTTTGGAACTCTCTGCCTATTGACATTAGACAGGCACCCTTGCTGTACTGTTTTAGACCTGTTTTAGACATCTGCAGTAAACTTTTAGTTCAGTAAGTCTAAAAGGTAAGGGTAAAGGACCCCTGACAGTTAAGTCCAGTCGCAGACGACTCTGGGGTTGCGGCGCTCATCTTGCTTTACAGGCCAAGGGAGCCGGTGTTTGTCCACAGACATTTTTATCTGGGTCATGTGGCCAGCATGACTAAGCCGCTTCTGGCGCAATGGAACACCGAAACCAGTACCTATTTATTTACTTGCACTTTTTGGCGTGCTTTCGAACTGCTAGGTTGGCAGGAGCTGGAACCGAGCAACAGGAGCTCACCGCGCCATGGGGATTCGAACCGCCAACCTTCTGATCGGCAAGCCCACGAGGCTCAGTGGTTTAGACATACTCAGACATATAATTTAGATATATATTTGTTTTAACAAGTTTTGCAGATTGTGTTTTATTGAAAATTATTTATGTATACTAGTTGTTGCTGTTTTTACAGTTTTGCTGATTTTATCTGCATTTTATCGGTAGCCATATTATTTACACTGCTTACTTTTCTGATTAAGTGGTCTATAAAAGTTCTCTAAATTAATTAAATTAGTTGTGCAAGCTACTGTCCTATGGAATCTAATAAAACCCTTAAATCATCACGTCTTACTCCAAGTTCCCTCACAGTTAATTCGGCAGATGCTTCAGATCTATGTTGTGCAAAAGTATGTTTGAAAGCAGTGGAGAAAGCTCACATCTGAGCGCTCCCTAGAAACTGCTCTCCAAGGCCGGCACACTAACATGAAGATATTCACCAGCTTTTAGCTTCTTCGCTTTCAGTTGTAACATTTTTTTATCTAATTGGCTTCAGAATTTATAATCCTAGTGACAGCATTCTGGCTGTGCAGCACAAAATGTTTTTTAAAATAAAATAAAAAGAGTGGTGGAAGACGACTAGGAAGAATCTGAGTGAAGGCTGAAGGCACCATCTTCTGTCAGGAATACATTACTGCAGCAAAATATGGACTTGCTAGTGCAGCTGCTGCTTTTTTCATCCTTGTATACTAAGAAAGGTAATCCAGAGCTTTCAGGAAACTCTTCTGCTCAAAAAGCAGCACAGGCACCTGACAAGTTTTCTGCATACTCGAGGAAAAATTAGTACAAAGCTGAAGTGCAACCAAAACAGCCAGACTTTGAAAAGACTAGATTGAGCAAAGAAAAAATGCAATTAAAGCAGCAAAAAATTAACATTTCACCACCAGCACCATACAATAAGAAGGTTTGTCAGGCACACGCTTAGTTGACACATGTTCATATCTGTCAGCATTTCCATGATAAATCCCAATTTTCAGCCATTGTTGATCAAATCAAACAAAATTTAGTATGCAACTTTTCAGGCCCAGATGCTGAAATAAAATATGCACATTAGTCATTTACGTTTCAGAGCAGCAGAGAGCTGTTCTGCAACTTTCGACAATTTGAGTTTTTTGCCACACACAGCTAAAAACAAGACTTTTTCCTAATGAAACTTCTGACAATGAATCCTTTATAGCAAGTTAGTAGAATTTTTTTTTTTGCTGGAGAAATTTTACACACAGTTGATTCAATGCCACAGTGCACACAGGATTTCATTCCTATCCAAGTATAAATACTGGTAAAAAACAGAAATGTATGTATGCACACACACACACACACACTACATACACATGATAGTAAAGGTAAAGGTTGTGCGCTCATCTCACTCTAGAGGCCAGGAGCCAGCGCTGTCCGCAGACACTTCCGGGTCACGTGGCCAGTGTGACGAAGCTGCTCCGGCGAACCAGCACCAGAGCAGCACACGGAACGCCGTTTACCTTCCCGCTATAAAGCGGTACCTATTTATCTACTTGCACTTAAGGGTGCTTTCGAACTGCTAGGTGGGCAGGAGCTGGGACCGAACGACGGGAGCTCACCCCGCCGCGGGGATTCGAACCGCCGACCATGTGATCGGCAAGTCCTAGGCGCTGAGGTTTTACCCACAGCGCCACCCGCATCCCAGCATTCTGAACCAGAAAATGTGCAACTATAAGTTATGATTCTCCTCAACTGACATAGCCAACTGATCTTTCCAAAGACATATAAAAGATTGGAAGTTGTTTTGTGGGTCTGTGACGGCTTACATTAGACAGGAATAGGGAACCTGTGATCCTCCAGATGTTATTTACCAAGGCATAGGATGGGTGAAAGATCTGTCAAATTTCCTAGCATCTTTGAAATTATTAGGGTATTTGAATGCTTTTAAAATGTTTCTATAAGTTTTTTGATGTTTTTCTTTATTTTTAAATGGTATTCTGCTATTCTGCTATTTGCTGCAAGAAAACCTGGATAGAAATTTAATAAATAAAATGGTTCCATCAGCCCCAACCAGTTGAGCCAATCATTTGAGATAACAGGAGTTGTAGTCCAGCATCATTTGTAGGGCAAAAGGCTGCCAATCCCCAATATAAGACATAAATGGAAATCAAGTGCATTAAAATGAGTCCAGCTTAACTATATTTTTCTAAAGCCTAGATTTATATGTAAATTTTTCAGTTAACCTTTTCCAGTCACCATGCTGTTTGGGAACTAACAGTCAACAGAATATCTCTGACATGACTTCTAAAGGTAAAGGACCCCTGACAGTTAAGTCCAGTCGCAGACGACTCTGGGGTTGCAGCACTCATCTCGCTTTACAGGCCGAGGGAGCCGGTGTTTGTCCACAGTTTTTCTGGGTCATGTGGCCAGCATGACTAAGCCGCTTCTGGCGCAACGGAACACCAAAACCAGAGCAGCGCAAGGAAACACTGTTTACCTTCCCAACAGAGCGGTACCTATTTATCTACTTGTACTTTTTCGTGTGCTTTCGAACTGCTAGGTCAACAGGAGCTGGGACCAAGCAACGGGAGCTCACCCCGTCACGGGGATTCAAACCGCTGACCTTCTGATCAGCAAGCTCAAGAGGCTCAATGGTTTAGATCACAGCGCCACCAGCGTCCCACGACATGACTTCTAATGCAGCACAATTTCCTATTGGGCTTTCACTGTTAAAAAAATTAAAAAATCAACTCCTTGCATAGGAGGTTAGTTGCATGGCTCTCTAAAGTGTTTTTTGTATAAATTGTGGGTTGAAGTTCATATGAGGCGATGTATGGTAGCAATGTCCAAAGGTCTAAGGAAGGCATCAAGTTGCTAGCAACACACAAGGTAAGAATGGTGGAGAGGCTGCAACATTCCTGGAAGGAAGATGAGAGACAGCTGGCCTGTAATAAAGTAGCATGGATTTGGAAATACGTGCCGGATGAAAGAGTCTGTCCATCTATCCAGGCTTCTCAAATGTCTGAGAATGAACTTTTATTAGCTGCAGCTAAATACCCAAAACCATGGGCCTAATTTGGAAGTTCTAAAACTTATCTGCAGCTTTAAAGAAACTTCACTATAAACTTAGCTTAGAAAACTGCACCTTCCTAGGCTTCTGGACAAAACTTACAGAGAAGCTAGAATCAAAGCTTCACATTTACAAGCATATTTCCATCCTGTTTTTTTAAAGAACTGCATATTTATATATAAGCCTCTCCTCTGTTGTGCTCTGCACAGACAATTGGTATGAGAGCTAGTCTTTATATAACCACCTGAGAATTAATAACAATTAGCCTACTTATTGCAAGTGGCTGCTCAACAATAAAAGACCAGGGCAATGAAAGACAGAGAATTACATGTGAAGAAACAGAGGAGAACATAATTTCATTCAAAACTATCTGTGTCAAGCCAGTGCATGTTGCACTTAGAACAGCAAGGAACTTCTTAAGCAGAAGCCTTTTCCACCTAAGAATGCCAAAACAGCTCAGACCACCTGCCAGCCATGCTAAGTAAGTTAAATGTTCATTTTAGATACAGCCAAAAGAAGAACAGTATGACAGCATCAAATTCACCTATCATTCTGGTAGCTAAAGCCAATGCAGTGAAAGCACAGTGTGGGCAGGGGGTAGCAAGACCAGTACTAATATGTTCAGCCATATTTCCATTTCATGGGGGGGAGGAGGTTGTAAGCAAAAGACAGTTCATTATCCATCCCCACCTGAAACAAGAAGTGAAAATAAGTTTGGTAAACTACATCCACTGGTGGGTGGTCCAAACATTATGAATATAGGAGATGCCACAGGGACTTGAATTAAGTCCAATAAGCTTTGTGGTTATGGGAGGAATTTGGACTCAGTTTGGGCACTACTATAGAAGGGTCTCTGTCTCTAGCCTGTCACTATCAGCTTAATCTCAGGTGTTGGGGTACCTGGAGAAGGGTCTTTTGTATTAAGTACTCCCAACCAAATGTTTAAGGGCTTTAAAAGGTAAAAACACTTTAGGAATACATATCAAGGTAAACAAAACTACAGGCAGGCAAAACAAGTCATTCACACCATTCTGAAGGCCCCACAGAACACTTGCAAACTAATCCCCATCTACTGAAAGGAATCTACCCCCCCCCCATCATAGAAGGCAATCTACAGCATTGACAAATAAGCCACATCTTGCTTATGTCTTCATAGCTTTCCTATTATCAAGCCAAGTTTCAACATTGCTCTGAGTTAGAACTTAAACCTACAAGCTTCAACAGTTGGACCCATAATTTTGCCATTAAACAAAGCCATTACACTTCAAGATGGCTACATAATAAATAGCTGAAACCATCATGATCACAACTGTTACCCACTGTTGCCAATGCATTTCACTAGTACCGTATTTTTCGCTCCATAAGACACACTTTTTCCTCGGGGGAAAGCCCCCAAGAGCCGCACACACGCTCCGCGTGGCTCTTGGGGGCTTTTCCGGGAGGTGGTGGAAGGGACTGACGAGCTGCCCTCTGTCCCTTCCCCCAGCTCCTGCAAAAGCCAGCAAGAGCCGCATGCTCTTGAAAGAGCCGCGCCTAGCGTCTGTGCGGCTCTTGGGGGCTTTCCCGCAAGGTGGAATAAGGGACTGATGGGCTGCCCTTCTCCCTCCTCGGGGAAAAGCCCCCAAGAGCTGCACACATGCTCCGCGCGCTCTTTAAGGGGAGCATGGCTCTTGGGGGCTTTTCCCAGAAGCCAGAACAGCAAGAGGTACCGCTGCACAGTTAGGGTTAGGGTTAGGATTAGGGTTAGGGTTCATCCCGCTGCCCTGAAGAGGCTTCGCGCGGCTATCCCAGAAGCCAGAACAGCAAGAGGGATCACTGCACAGCAATCCCTCTTGCTGTTCTGGCTTCTGGGATTCAGAATATTTTTTTTCTTGTTGTCCTCCTCCAAAAACTAGGTGCACCATGGTCTGGTGCGTCTTATAGAGCGAAAAATACGGTAAATACTAAATGTTTTAGAAACTATTATAAGGCATTTCTTTCTTCTCCATCTCATCTCATCAGTTCTGTGGATAGCTCTTAGGGTCGTGGGTTCGAGCCCCCATTAGGCAAAAGATCCCTGCATTGCAGAGGATTGGACTAGAAGAGCCTCATGGTCCCTTCCAACTCTACAGTTCTGTGATTCCATTATTCACTGGGCACTATGTGATTAGATTTGCTCTTAAGAAGCACAGGAAGTTCTCCTGGGAATTTGGAAACAATGGAAGAGTTAAAATACAGGCATTCAAATGTCACTTAAGGCAGAATAAAATATTGCAGCTAAAAGGAGAACTTGACACTTGGAATCTCAACTAATTATAGTGTCTTGGAGAACATGAAAGTTTTAACTTGAAAGAGCTTTTAGCGTCAGTGGCAGTTACTGGTCTCTTTGTACTCAAAGGGGTATCTTGATCATTTTTTGTTTCCACTCCTTGCATAAAAATTAGTACATGACTGTGTCCAGCATGAAGAGATACTTACATAAAACTGTTCTGTCAACAAAAACATCATCCCAGGCAATTAATAAATGAAATAACAACATTTTCTCCGTGTGGGATCATGATCCACACCCATTTAAAAAAATATACACAGTCAATTATTTTTATTTCTTTTAATATACTAAGCAAAACATGCTTCTCAAGACTCTTGATATCAACCATGAAGAAAAGGTTAATCTTGGCTGCATCAGTGAATTTTACACTTTGGCTAGCAATTTTAACAACTGGCTAAGCAGTTTTAGCTGCTCTTAATAAAACACACTTTAAGCTTTTACTGCCCAGCTTGAATTTGTTTGCCATTAGCAAGAGGTTACAGGGAAAAGGCAATAATCAACCAGAATTTATAAGAGACCCTTAGGAGGTAGCATAGAATATGCAGAGACTCAGGGAAGTGCATTTAACCGCTGTTGAAAAACAACCTCTGCCTGATTGCTTTGGGCACAACACTTATAAAGAACTAACTAAAATGTTTGATAAATGCAAAGCACCAGAAACCTAGGTGATTTTTTAAAAACTTTGTTTCAGCATTGTTTTTAACAAAGGGCTGGTGTGGGGGTAATCAGCCCTGGCAGACTCCCCAGGGTGGGGAGAATAACAAGAATAGACATCACTGCAGCCTACCACCAGAAAATGAAATTTTCCTGGGAATCAGCTGCACATGGACCAGAACACCAATGCTTATTCTTAGACTCTCAATGGAAAAATGCATTTCTCCAATGCAACAAGGTAAAGAGCAAGACTGCTACCTGAACTCATCCTAACAAAGAAACATGTAAACTCTCTTAAGATATATCACTTTCTTTTTCTTTTTTTACTGAAAATGTAAAAGCATACACAAATTTGGTAAAATGTGTTGACATTACATAATTTGAATCCTAACCTCCAGCATCAGTTGCTTACATATCAAACAAACTCAGATCTCAAAAATGACACTTTTGTAATTACAGCATCCTATCACAAAGCCCCCTTTATTTGTGATATTTCTTTGACAGGAATCTGCAAATAGCTAGTAGGTGAATTCAGACTGAGCTAATAGAAATATAATAGAATTGCTTTCACTATAAATCTGGAAAGTGCAATACGGACATTTACTTGCACCACATTTATCTAGAACAACTTTGCCTGGGTCTCTTCCTACTGGCTAACAGCAAAGCTTTATAGTTCAATGTGATTATTGTCTAGTTTCACAGGAAAGACAATGCAAACTGCTGTAGAAACATGTGTTTAAACCTTCTCAGTCTCACAAGCAGACTAAGAAACATCCCCATCAGTTCTATTGGCAGCATTTTGATAATTCTGCACTGATTTCAAGTAACAGACCCAAGATGAACTATGTGGTCAGGAACTTTCATAATGTAAAGGGTTCTCAATATAAAGAGTGGGAATATCAAGCAGCTTCCTCATTCATGCCACATATCGAAATGAAGTATTCCTACAATTAAAAGTAACTCATGAACCAGAGCAAAAAATATACATGCCCACAGAAAAGTACACCATTTATTTTTTTATCAGTAACCTCACAGCTGCCAGGCACACACATACTGACCTTGTGAACAAAAAGGATGCTTGACTGCAAGCCAAAAATGAGTTTTGTAAAACTTAGCCATTAATTATTTCCCAAACACGAGAAGAACTCAAACCATTCAGAAATCCTGCATGCCCAATGACTTTCAGTCTCATCTGAAAATTGCAAACTTTATGGTATGGACACCCCTCCCTCCCCCCCCCTCTCTCTCTCTCTCACACACACACACACACACACAAGTGGCAGCAAGTTTTGGTGGATTTTGGCCAAAATTCATGCCATCTCTTCTTATACATAACAAGTAAAATAGACAGTCTGTTGACAGCCATACCTGCTCGAGATGGCAGAATTCTGTTCTTTCAGAACAAGTTCACGTTGCTGCAGGGCAATGATGTGCCTGGAGAGATCATCAGGGCTCCTAAGTAATTGGAGGACACAACATTCACAGTTAAAGACTACCAGATATACTAAGGGTAAAAACATTATTTCACATCCTAGAAAGATTCTAAATATTTCCATGAGCCCCATGGAAGAGTCATGGAGGGAATGGTCAGATTCTCAAGAAGGAATGGAAGGAGCTTGAAGTTGGAACTGGAGGATCCTGAGGAACATCCTAGTAGGATGGGGGAGGTGGAGTTGGGCCCCAATAAGTGTCTGATACTGGGAAGGGTTCAGCAGTCTGAGGAATGGAGATCCAGACAGCAGGTTGTCTGAGGAGTACAGCGTCTCTACAACATCTGACACCCTTTAGTCTAACATCTCCTGCCATGAAGCCATCCCTGGAGCCTCCTCTTGCCAGTGGAGAGCCTCCTGCTTCTGGGGAGGCAACTGAGAGTATACTGCTGAGCAGGCCTTGACTCCACTTCCATGGACATGCTAGCACCAGCATAAGGAAACCCCACAGAGTCCAGCCACTTGAAAGAGTGCCTGTTAACTTGGACTGTGCCAGATTGGCTATCCATGCATTAGGTGGTCCATCACATCTCATTTAATACCAAATATGTCAGTCACATGTGCTTTTGTTTCTGCTGGACAAAAGCAAATATTGTTACGTCAGTGGTTTATGTGTTCAATACTATTTGAAATGCACTGTACCTACTAATACATGCTTGTAAATTGCATCTTGTCTGGTCTTCTGTAGTATGAATTATCTCTAGTCAAGCAGACAGAGAACTTTCTGCATATTGAAATATATTTGATCTTTCCTTACCATCCACATATGTTGATCAACAGGCCACAAACACATGAAGGCAAACAGGCAAAGCACTTTTTAATAGTTATTTTTAATCTTTTCTAAAAGTACCAATAAACCGGAAGATGGTATATGTTTAGTTAACTTTCAGTAAGCATATACAGGTATTTTCACCAAAGATTTGAGCCAGCAGAAGAGAGTGCAAAAAATGTTCCATATGTTTCTAAAACTCAATAAGGTCCTGAATTAGTATAATTTAACTGGTGAGTTAGAGCAACGCAGCCTTTGGGTTTGAAGCAGATTTCTGTGCACTGTACAGCACTGCCCTCTGTCGAATCAAAGACCAGGAAAAGGTGCATGAAGCCAAGTAGGATTTTTAAAAACTAATAGAAGGGACAAGAACCGACAATAACTGGAAAGTGTTCATTCCAGCAGATAACTGGAGAAAAATCTTTTTGTTGCCAAGTACTAGACAATTTCTACAACAAATGAAGGAAATAAAAACCAGTATTTAAAATGAAAAAGCTAGTAAAAAAGCAAACTTCTCACAGGAGAAATTTGAAACAAAAGTATCTTTCTTAGAATTTGTTCCTCTCTCTCATCTTCAATGCACTCTTTTTATACCCAGAATGTCAATATAGAAATTTTGTTTCTAAAGGTGTGATTTGATAACATGCTTGCCATTTAAGCTAGAAAACAGTTGAGAGAAAAAATATATCAACTAGTTTTAAAAAGGCTCATCTACCCGCATTCTTCTGCTTTCTCCCACTAAATGGATCACATGTAGCACTTCAAGACCACATCACCATCTAGTCTCCCATAGACACATTCAACAGTCTACCTCAGATGGGAGTAGGAAACTCACACCAGCTGGGTTATTTTTATATACAGGACTCAAAGCCTTGCTGGATATACTACCTTGAGAGGTATAAGCTGAAAGCAAATAATATCAACAGAAAGTCTCTCAAAAAGTGCTACCTGTTATGTGAAAGTCTATGTAACTCATTATATACGCCTGCCTCTTTTTTTGCATTTTGGGGCAAAAGGGTAAGTTCTACTTCCTCTCCCTGGTGAGACTCACATCCTAGTCAGTCTAACAGGCCCGCTTCCACTCTCTGTGGAGTTGGTAGAATTATTTCCCCATGCTGCCCTGTAGCTCTTCTAGGCTAGCCCAGGATAAAGGGAAGAAATAGCAGCAGGTGCAGCAAGACTTCACTTGAGGGACTCTAGTTTCTCCTCAACTCCACATTGCTGCCAAGGTAGGAGAGCTGTCACCTTCCTAATAGTGCATCTCTTCCTTGTGCTACTGTCTCCGAATGGTACTAAGTTAGTCCATCCCAATTATGGCAAGAGAAGGCAATTAACAAACCTTTCAACAGACATGCATCCCCTCCAAACAACCCTTTCCTGAGGCCTTTCCTTTACAAGACAGGAAAGAATTCTTGACCACTATGTTATGGACTTAAGCATTAAAAACTGAATACGGGTGTATAATTAACAGATGGAGCATAATAGGAATAAAATAATTTAAGTGAAAGAGGATAAAGGAAGGTTGGAGAGATTTAATTGCTTTCGTCAAATTGTGTTTCTCCAACTCAAGGGTCAGAAGTGCAGGGATTCAAGTATATCTAATTAAAATGTTAGCTGAAGGCACATTGGAAACAGACACACAGGCAAAGAGAGCCCATTTTCTACATATGCAAAAGTCAATTGCAGCACAGTGTTCAGCAAAGAAATAGACAGATATGTATGCAATTATTTTAAAGATATCTTACTTCTGACTATATGTGCAGCACACAACCTTATTATTATCAACACACTCTTTCAACAACAAAATAAATTGCAAACATCATGGAGGCACCCTCGGTCGAACCACTGGCACCTCTTAGACTATGTAATTGTCCAAGCTGAAGATTGTCATGATGTGCTCCTTACCAGAGCTATGACAAGTGCCAATGACTGCTGGACAGGTCACCAATTAATACGCTCCACAATGGCTATCAAGTTTATACCTCAACGCAGGCTTCAAGGAAAAAAACCAAGGCGCAAAATGAACACTCAAACCCTTCAAGATCCTGTTAAGCGGTATTGCTTCCAAATGACTTTTAAGGACCATCTGCTTTCAGAGTTCTCTGACAACATTGAGGAACACTGGACCAAGCTAAAAACACCCATTATTGAAGCCTGTGAACAAACTGTTGGATCAAGAAACACCAGGAGTGGTTTGATGAGAATGACAGTGACATAGAACACATTATTGGCAAGAAAAGGTAGGGCTTTCAGATCTGGCAAAGAAGTAGAAAATGTGCCACTAAGAAAAAAACCTATGCCAATGCTAAGGCTGAGGTTCAAAGAACTAGAGATCTAAAGAACACCTGGGTGGATAAAAAAAGCTCAAGAGATCCAGCACCTAGCCGGCACTCATGATGCACAGAGTTCCTTTAATGCCACAAAGACCATCTCTGGGCCAATAAATCATGACATATGTCCCCTACGCTCAACAGACAGTTGTTGTTGTTGTTTAATCGTGTCTGACTCTTTGTGACCCCATGGACCAGAGCACGCCAGGCACTCCTGTCTTCCACTGCCTCCCGCAGTTTGGTCAAACTCATGCTGGTAGCTTCGAGAACACTGTCCAACCATCTCGTCCTCCATCGTCCCCTTCTCCTTGTGCCCTCCATCTTTCCCAACATCAGGGTCTTTTCCAGGGAGTCTTCGCTTCTCATGAGGTGGCCAAAGTATTGGAGCCTCAGCTTCACGATCTGTCCTTCCAGTGAGCACTGAGGGCTGATTTCCTTAAGAATGGATAGGTTTGATCATCTTGCAGTCCATGGGACTCTCAAGAGTCTCCTCCAGCACCATAATTCAAAAGCATCAATTCTTCAGCGATCAGCCTACTTTATGGTCCAGCTCTCAACAGACAGTACCACACTTCTAAAAGATAAAGCTATTGCACTGTGCTGGAAGGAACATTATCAACATCTCCTTAACCGCAACTCCCCCGTAGCTGAGGTCCTCTCACAAATTCCACAAAAGCAAACTAGAGATGAGCTTGCAGTATCTCCAAATCTGGAAGAGTTAACCAAATAAAAACAACAAAGCCAGTGAACCTAATGAGATACCTGCCGAAGTCTTCAAAGTGGGTGGAATTGAATTTATACAACAACTTCACAAGCTCACTGAAAAAATCTGGGAGAGAAAGGAGATCCCAGTAGACTTTAGGGATACCAAAATTATCAATCTCTTTTTAAAAGGTGAAAGAATGGTTGTGGAAACTATCCAGGCATCTCTTTATTAGCTGCGGCAATCAAAATTCTTGCAAGGATCTTAGCAAACCGTCTCCTAACAATATCTGAAGCTACCCTTCCTGAATTTCAAAATGATTTTCAACCTATCTAGAGGGACAGTGGACATGATTTTCACCGCTCGACAGCTCCAAGAAAAATGCAGAGAGCAAAACCAACCCCTGTATATGGTGTTTATTGACCTGACTAAGGCCTTCAGAACTATAAATTGTATGCCCTGTGGACTGTCCTTCTGAAAATCAGCTGCCCAGATAAATTTGTGAACATCCTTTGGCTCCTCCAGGATAATATGACAGCAACAATCACAGATAACAATGGCTCTCAAAGTGAACCATTCACTGTGGAATCAGGTGTTAAACAGGGTTGTGTTATCACTCCAACTCTATTATTTTCATTGCCATGACCCTACACTTTGTCAAAGGGGAACTCCCCACCAGAGTAGAAATCATGTATCAAACAGATGGAAACCTCTTTAATCTGAGTAGGCTGAAAACAAAGAGTAAGGTTACCACAACTTCCGTCATAGAGCTTCAGTATGCTGATGACAACGTAATGTGTGCACACTCAGAGGATGACCTCCAAGCCATCCTAAATATCTTCGCAGAAGCTTACAAAAAGCTTGGCCAATTGTTCAACATTCAAAAGACCCAGAGTGTTGCACCAACAAGAACAAAACAACCCGTCTGCAGCACCACAAATCAAACTCAATGGTGTAACGGTGGAAAGTATTGATCACTTCTCCCACCTGGGCAGTTGTCTTTCCACAAGGGCCGACACTATGATGCCAAAATCCAGCATCGCCTGAGCTCTGCGAGTGCAGCTTTCTCCCAATTGAAATGCAGTGTGTTTGAGGACCAGGACATTTGTAGGGAAACCAAAATGCTTGTTTACAAAGCTATCATACTACCAATCTTACTCCACAGTCACTTACAGACCCACTGTTCAGACCGTGTTCATGAAAGACAATCTTACTCAGCTACAAGTGATAAGAAGAAGAAGAAGAAGAAGAAGAAGAAGAAGAAGAAGAAGAAGAAGAAGAAGATGATGCTTGGCAAGGGCAGGAATATGTTTTAATAATCCAATATACAGACTTTGCAGTGATAAGTAGATACATTTATCTGATTACCAATGCTTAAACTGAATTGTTTAACTGGCTGACAGATTAGGACCCTAATAGAAACTTGCAGAAAGAGCAGTTGTGTTAGTTTGTTGCAAAAAAAAATGTAATATGGATTTTCCAGAAGGTTTTTGGCTGCCCTAAATTAACTGAGATCTCATTTGTCATGTTTATTTCACTTACATGTTAATAAACCGAAAAAGTATGTCATTGTCAATGTTTTGTGCTGAATCAACATCTCAATTTCCCCCACCACTACCAATGGCCAAAAGTAATTGAACTGAACTACTTTGTAAGGGGGGAGGGAAATCAAGTACACAAAGGCTAGTTTAAAGGTTATATTCAAAGAATGCAAAGCTTTAGTTAGAATTTATTTTTATTAGAACATCTATAAATATTTCAAGATGTGACAACTCAATAGCATGAACTTCCTTTACATAATTTAGACTGGGGGTGTGGAGTGATGAAGACACTGAAAACTGTTATCGTATTAATTTTAACATGCCTGAAGAGCTGCTTGCATATGCACTCCCTGGGAATAGTCTTCAGAAAAAAAGTTAATTATAACTTTGATTTTACATTTGACTAGCAAGCCATTCCAGCTGCCCAATTTGACGTCTACAGTATTCTTTTTTTATAATATTAACTAATATTATGAAACAATGCATTTTTAAAAATACAAGGCATAACGACAGATTCCTATGCTGCAAGAACTGCTGGTTCTTAGAACCTGGGGTCATTCAACAAAGGTGAACACTGGGAGATTCAAGGCTTCTTCACACAGTACATAGTTAAACTATGGGATTCCCAACCACAGCATGTTGTGATGGTCACCAAGTAAGACAGCTTTATCTCCATGAATCTCCCTCAATGGCTACTAGCTGTTAGCTGTTTTTTGTTTGTTTGTTTGTTTGTTTGTGTGGCAGGGAGAGCCACTGCCAGTAGTACTAAGCTGGGTGGTCCAGCGGGTGGACAGTAGTACTAAGCTGGGTGGACAGGATCTGTTCCGGAGCTCCAGTCAGATCCCGAGGTTTCTGCAACCGGAGGGATTGCTTCTGCACATGCGGCAAAATCCGGAAAAATACTTCAGGGTTTGCTGTGTACACAACCAGAGGTGTACGTATCCAGTGGTACCTCTGTTTATGTACTTAATTCGTTCCGGAGGTCTGTTCTTAACCTGAAACTGTTCTTAACCTGAAGCACCACTTTAGCTAATGGGGCTTCCCACTACTGCTGTGCCACCGCTGTGCGATTTCTGTTCTCATCCTGAAGCAAAGTTCTTAACCCGAGGTGCTATTTCTGGGTTAGCGGAGTCTGTAACCTGAAGCCTATGTAACCTGAGGTACTACTGTACCATTGTAACTGAATTTATACCCCACTTTGCATGTGTGTGTCAAAGCTGCTTACAAAGAAAAAACAAAACCTACAATATCCACAGTTCTCCATTCTTCCTCTGAAGCTAGAATAGAAACTAAGCAGGCTGCCAGAGAAGGGAAGCCCACTCCCCTATGCCCAGCATAAGCTGAGAGCTATATAGCTTCTCTGCCAGCCCCCAGGAGACTAGTAAAAATTTTGTAGGCTAGTAACTTTTGCAAGCTTATATACAAGGCTTTACCAAATACAGCTTCTGCCTACTTCTTTCTGAGCCAACTGAAAGGAGCTCAAGTACAGATGGCATTTTTCTGCTTGGAGAATAAGCCTTCCAGCAAACACTATTCATTATCTGAATAGAAATAACCAGCATTTAGAATTCAGAGGAAAAGATTCTGCCCTGAAGGTACACATTAACCCAGCACGAGTTTAAGGCACTAAAAAGACAAAAATCACTCTTAAAGCAAAGCTCTTTGAATTTCTTTGAAGTGTAGATAATTTGAATTGGAATAATTTAAAGATGATTTTTGGAAATTTAAAACTACTCAAAACGAATGAGAAGTTAACTTGGCGGCAAGCAGTCCCAATCATAATTGCTCCTCTTTTTTATGGAACTAGCTTTTAAAACATTGCATAGCATAAAGCCCGTGAGCTAGATAATACTCGTTCAGACCTGACCTTGGTCATATACTTATTTAGTGGCCCTGGGCATGCAACACTAAACCTCAGCACCCTATCTGCAATATGAGAGCGTCACTACTGCCCTGCCTTGCAGGGCTGATGAAGGGGTTACTTAGATACCGATGCCATGAATTTCTTAAAAGTTAGCCCACAAATCCATTAAACAAATAAAAATAATTTAATAGCTGTTAATTGAGTAGGTACTTAATGTAGCAGAAAGGAAATAAACACATGTAAAGATCATTCCAGTGGAAAATCAGGAGCTTTCTCTAGATTTAAGGGAAATAATCAGAGTTCACATAGCGTAAACATTGCAATATGTATTTGAAATATTATATTCTTTGCAAACGCAATATGCAAAATGCAGCCCAGCAGATTTCAGACCAAACAAACTTTCCATATGCTAGATCCCAATATGGACAGTCTAGTATTTATATAGATTCAGCAGAGAATCACCTAAAACATGAACTCAGATAATTTTCAGTTCAACAAGTAGGATCTCAATTTATTTTTATTCTAAAGAAAAGTAAAAAAACTATAATGGATACAATCTGCCAAGTAATATATTCTTATCTGCACAGTGTAAGTTTCCACACACACAGGCAGCTTATTGCTGTCTTTGTCAAAGAAGCAACCCCCTACACCCCCAAATTTCAAGACTTTTTGTTATTTGTAGTCCAATTATTTGTGGTTCAAATGTGGGAATGACACTTAATCTTGAATGGTGATTGGTCTTTTTACCCTTTTAGTACCTAAATGTTCATCAGCATCCTACATTATTCTTCCCAGATTATTTTTCCCTAAATTGTTTTGTTTTAACTAGCATATGTGGCACATACTGTGGCTTCGTTTTGTTTTAAAGTATAATAATGTCTTTAATTAACTTTATAGGTGGTATTAATATTTCTGGCCTTATAGCTTCTGTGCCTGCTTTTTCCTTAATTACATAAGCTTATGATGAATAATATGAGTATTACTCCATATAAAATGAGCAACCAAAGGTTGATTATTGGATAAATGTATATACATGCTAATATGATGTTGCCATCATAAATTTTAGTCCTGGTTTACATGATAAATCCTTTAGTTTTGAAAAATTTAATATTTATTTAAGCATCCACTCAAAATCACAATTTTGGTTCAGTGCCAATGGAGTAACAATGTATACATATACCAGGGAGCACAAATAAGACTGTCGTCTATGAGTTGGGCAAGAATAAAGCCAGGAGTTCAAGAGGACTGCAACTTTAAACACTGTATAGTATAACATCATCAGAAAGCCCCCTCACCAGCAAAAAAAAATCATAAAATTTGGTATTTCTTTATTTTCAAGATAGAAGTCATGGACCTCCATGAGATAAGGCTATTAATTTTGAGATTTTCACAGCAGTAAACAACAAAAGAAAGAATTTCCAGTCTCCTATCCAAATCAGCAATTACTCGTTCCAATAGTGGTACCTATCTAGTAAGGACAGCAAGAAGTAAAGTATCAGATTAAACTAGCAGAACAAAAGGAGAGACTTCTTCTTGTAGCACTTTGCTTCTCCTCTTTCCCTCTGCTTGAGATTTGTTTGAGGTTACTATTAAAAATTTACAAAAACAAACAAAATTCTGACAGATGCATTCTGCTGCATTAGCTTGAGCAAGAAATCGTAACACATATTTCCTGTACCATTGACTCTGTTCTGATTTGAGGCTGGATTTCACTAGTAGCCAACAGGTGACCCCCAAATCACACAGTCAATGCGTGCAACCTCAGAGAAGTTTCTGTTGCGAAAAGAACTTTTTTATCTGGCCTTATAGAGACATCTGGGAAATCAGGTTTATTCCAATTAATTCAGTACAAATATAAATTGCTAGGAATGAATAGAAAGACTGACCCCTCAGCTCTTAATGATGCAAGTACATGTGCGTACAAGCTCAATTTGTAGCAAAAGCTTACGCACAGGGATGCACTTTAATTACTTTGCTGTTGCACAATACCAGAACTCACAGAAATTGGGCTGACCCAATTTGGGGTGACACAGGGCATGCTTGCCTTGCTCTCACGCTCCTGTCTGTTGCAGCAGGCCTGCTATACACCTCTCTGAGCTTCCACATATAAAACAAATGATTCATTCATAAAGAATAGGAAGGTAAAATTCTCCATATCTCACTGATACTTATGAAATTGCAGAAAATTTTCTAACTCCTGGTTCTAACAAACCACACATGCACAAACAAAATATGATCCACAATACCACCTACCACCCATTGTCAGTTAAAAATAATCTGTAAATCAGGATCCTAGTTTCCTATGGATTAAAGGCTCAGCCTTAGAAACAATCTTTGGGACTCAGCTTACCATAAAAGAGAGGCAAGCAATGCAAGTCTCTAAATTCTTCTCCAATTTGAATTAAAAATTGTAGCTTTAAATTAATTCCTGAGACAGAGCTGACCCTAGGAAGAGTAGGACTATGCTCACAGTGGAAACTATTAGGTCAGGGGTCCCTCATGGGGAAGAAGGGGTAAGCTTCCTCACCCACTCCACAGCCTGGGCTTCTTCAGGGACAACTTCTCTATGACTTTGCTAGGAGGCTAGTTTGAAAAGTTGTCCCCCTGAAATATTTAGCATGCAGGCCAAAAGCCTCTGACAATTAAGATCCTTGGTACAGGGTGGGTTTGGCTCCCACCTCCAGTTTTTCGGTAAGCAGATCATCAAATCATCCCCTATCAAAGCTAGAGAGAGATTTCTCCATTGCTCTGCTAAGGGATATTTTGTTGAGCTGTCCAGACTGACTTGGCTATCCAGCTATTTAAATTGTTTGGCTCATTTCAGGGCAAATCCGATGGAAGCCAAGGAAAGGCTACCCATCCCTACATCTGATACTGCTGATCAATTATTTTTCCTGGAAAGTCTACCTGGATATAACCAATTTAGACCCTGAGAGTTGAATCCAGAGGAACTTAGTTACACCTCTGATTCCACTGAAATCAATGGGACACTTTAGTAATTAACCTCTGGATCCTACCTGAAATTTCTATTTATATACACTCACATAAACGTACAACCAACACCTTACATGCACAATATCATAGACTGTCTTTCTATAGCAGCCTTATTTTAAAAGACTTGAATCTTATATTAAGATTTAAAATATGTAAATATATTTTAATTAATCAGTAATCAACTCAAAATTCTTTAACTGGCTGGCAGGCCTATTTGCTTGTTATAAACACACAGGTCAGGTGCTGTACTTAATTTAAATGCAACACACACAGAGAGGCATACTTTGCCATCCTCTGTCTTCTGTCTCTGCCTGTCTCATTCAGCTGTCCACAACCTGGCAACTCAGCTTAAGAACTTCACGAAAAATGAATTATACGGATCCCCAGACACATGTAAATAAAATGAAGAAATTTCAGATTTACAGTCACTGCCTTCAAACCCCCTTCTCCAGCTCAGGGAGGATTAAGAGGACTTCAAAGCAGCCCAAGCTCCAATTAAACCAGTGTGACCACCCCAGGGATGCAAGAATATTCCTCTGATTAGCAAGATGCACTCTTTGAACTGTTTAGCTAGGAAAAGGTTTTCAGAACTTTAAACAAATGCATTAATTCTCTGTGGGTTTTTAAGCATATTTTTTTAAATAAAAAAACCTTCAGAATGTTTAAAAACAAGAACAAATTACAGCTCAGGTCAAAAGCCTCATGGAAACTCATTAATAGGTCAACTATCAGTGCTTCGGATCTGAAAGTACAAAATGAACCACAAGAACTCCTGCAAGTATCACAGTACAATAGATGGTCCCTAAATTAACTACCTTCTCAGTTTAGAATCAGAGAGTCGTAGAATTGTAGAGTTTGCTGGATTTTGCAATTCAAATGGACTGTGTCTGTGATTAGGCCAGAGCAGACAAGCTACATGGAACATGAGGCTGCTGCCTTATATCAAGTCCAATCATTGATTTATCCAGCTCAGTACTGTATACACTGCCTGGCAACTGCTCTCCAGCATTTCAGACCAGAGACTTTTCCAGCCCCATCTGGATAAGCCACAGACTGAACCTGAGATCTTCTGCATGCTCTACCAGTCAGCTACAGCCCTTCCCTGTGACTAACCTGAAAATCAACCAAAGCTCCTTTCTATGCTTTCCTACAGACCTAAAACTGTTTTATAGAAATGATTCGTAGGCAACTTACATCCACCAGGAGCAACGCCTCAATATTGGCCTTCCATATGTACCGTGTCGGGAAGATTTTGGGCATCACATGGCAGGACCAAGACTCAAACAAAGATGTGCTCTTCCAAGCCCACATTCTCAGCATGTTTGCACTTTTGTCACAGCAACGACATCTACACTGGCTTGGCCATGTATACAGAATGCAAGATGGTAAGATCCCCAAGGACGTGCTCTGCGGGGAGCTTGTTTCAGGCACCAGGCCTGTTGGCAGACCAATTCTGCTTTATAAAGGTGTCTGCAAATGTGGCATGAAGGCTGGCAACATTAACCCGGCTACAGGAATCCCTTGCAGATGACAGCAGTGCCTGGAGATACACAATCAGGTTGTATATTCACAGCAGTGGCCAAAAAATGGCCGCTGGGAGAAGGCAGTGAGAAGTAAAGCCATGGTGCATCTGTAGCAGTGAAACTGGATGGCTTCATCTGTCCCAGCTGCAATAAAACATCTCTCCCCCATATTGGTCTCTACAGCGACAGCAAGCGCTGTCAGTCTCCAACTGGTTGACTTTACCACCGATGGCACATTTTTCTGTTTTCTCTCAAGACAATCAGATGCCAACAAAAACCAAATTGCTTTGCTTGAAGATTCGCCTTACTGGACAAAATACATGGCAGCTAAGCAGACAGGTTAAACATAGTTTTCACCAGTTCAGTTGTGTTAAGTGGATCACTGAGTGAGGAGGGAGGAATGGTAGAATATGTGCACTGCATTCAAAATGTTTCAAGCTTTATTCCTAGCATCTAAAGCTGAAAAGGACCAGATAGCAGGTGATAGAAAAGGCCTCTGCCTGACACTCTGGAGAGCTGCCCCCAGTCACAGCAGATAATATGCATCTGAACAAATAAAAAGCCTGACATGATACTAGGCAGCTTTCTGTGTTCCCCAGGAAGACCCTTTTATCCTAAATAGAACCATGGCAGACATGTATGGGGTGTTTTTTTTTAAAAAAAAACAAACTGATTCCACTGAGATCCCAAGATGATCCCAATTTTGCAGGAATATGAAATAATTAATACAATGGGGGAGAGACTTTTAATCATGTTGATATTATACCACTTTTTAAAATTTTAAATTTTGTAACTTTAAGATTTAAAGTAAATCCATCATATTAAAGCCCGTGATGTTTTGAAGAGATTGGTATTTTTGGTTTTGAAATATCTCAGTTCTGGGCTGAGATTTTAAGGCCAAACTTGTCATATATATTTTTGAAATTTCAAATCCTCATAACTCAAAAACAGAATGGGATAATTAAAAAAAAACCTAAGATCTGGGACCTTTTCTTATACTGCCTTTAGGAAACTGAAACTGAAAATGATATAAAATGGTAAGGTAAAAGTCACTGGATCACTTGACGTGGAATGCCCAAGCTTGAGGATGTAATCCCAAGAGCTTTTGTCTATAATCTTTGAGAATTCTTGGAGAACAGGTTAGGTCCCTGCAGACTGGGCAAATGCTGTCCCCATCTTCAAAAAAGGAAAAAAGAAGACACAGGTAACTACCAACTGGTGAGCTTGACATCAATACCAAGAAAGGTCCTAGAACAAACAGTCTGTGAAAACCTAAAAAGGATGCTGTGATTACCAAGACCCAGAATGGGTTTCTCAGAAACAAGTCATGCCAGATGAATCTCACATGTTTTGACAGAGCTAAAAGCTTTGTGGATCAGGGGAATGCTGTGAACATAGTGTATCTTGATGTCAGTAAGGCTTTTGACAGAGTCCCCCATGATATTATGAAGAAGCTGGTAACATGCAGGCTGAACGTGGTAACTGTTAGATGGATTTGTAGCTCACTAATGGTTACTAACCATCCTGAAAAAAGTGACAAGTAGGGTGCCACAGGGTTCTGTCCTGGGCCCACTGTTGTTCAACATCTTTATAAACAACTTGGATGAAGGAATTGAGGGACTGCTCATCAAAATCGCAGATAACAGCAAACTGGGAGGGGTAGCTAATTCCATAGAAGACAGATTCAGAATTCAAAATAACCTTAACAGATTGGAGAGCTGGTTCCAAGCTAACAAAATGAATTTCAAATTGTAAGGTTCTGCACTTAAGGCAGGAAGAGGTTGGATGGCCAACTGTCAAGCATGCTTTAGCTGAGATTCCTGCATTGCAGAGGGTTGAACTAGATGACCTTGGGGCCCCTTCCAACTCTACAATTCCATGATTCTATGATCATATACATCAATGTCAGTGTATACACAAATAAGAGTAGAAAATCCACAGTCATGTTAATAATTTAAAACCAGCCACCATACCTTTCTATAAAGGGTATAAGACTTCCATATGCAACGGACACCAAAGACTGTGTATTAATCCTCTGGAGAATTCCCAGCTGCAGAATTTGCAGAGCTCTTCCTGTTCCAACAGAGTATGCTACCCATTCTACAAATGCAATAAATACCCTACATTTCATAAATATGCAGTTACTTTAATTTTACATTCTCTCTCCCCCTGCAAGAGAAGAAACCACCCCATAACAACTTGATCTTTTAGTTAAGTATGCTCTAATGCTGTGTACATAGTGTGAAAGCTTCCGCATCCAAAGGAGTGATGGACATTAGAACAAGTGGTAAAGAATGAGTATCTGTGTGCCAAAGGCATTCAGTGCTAAGTGGGTATAATAAACCCTTAAGAAGAAGCACTATCATCCATAAATAATGAATAATTCAGAAAGAAATTGAAACAGACTTGAAGTTTCATTTATAGAAAGTGAAATTGCTGGAGAGTAATCACATTAAAGCTGTGAACAGTGGCATTTCAGCAATTACTATTCTCCTTTGCCAGCTCATGCCCTAACAAACTGGTACATTTGTTTAGTTGCCTGAATCTGGCACAGAGCTGAAATCAGCCAAACACAATTACAGCTCCCTGCATCTTTACCACTGCTCCTCTAACTAGAATTAAGATCCGGGGTAGATCACTGTCAGGCATGCTGACATCTCCTCAGCTTGGCTCCTGGAAATGAAGTTTTGATAACTTTAATTGCCTAAATACATTTCTTTAGCATCTGCCACAGCAACATAGCTATAGCTTTTTAAAATGCTGGGTGCATCTGAAAAACACAAACAGGACCATGTATTTGTTGAAACTCAATTAGAATTTGATTGCTTCACAATGAATTAGTGGGAGCTATGAAGTGCTGATTATGGAGGCACCTCTGTTGGAAGAGAGTTCCAGAATTTAGGGTAGTGGTCCCAAATGTGGCTTCTCCCATCTAGGTGAAGGTTTCCATCTTTTAATTTGGTAAGCATCAATTTATGCAGTGTCCTCCCAGAATGAGCAATCTTTAAATGGGTAATTGAAACAAACCAACAAACAAAAATCAGTAGGTGACACAGTGATTTCACTGGAGAACCAAATCATATGTTTGTCTACTCTCCTTCCTTTGCCTTACTTACAGAGGACAAAGAATTATAGGAACACAGATAGTTGCCTTATACAAATCAGGCCGTAATACTATTTAGCTAAGAATTGTCCATGATGACTGGCAGCAGCTTTCCAGGGTCTCAGGGAGTGGACATTCCCATCCCTTCCTGGAGATGTTGCGGACTGAACAATAAAACTTCTGCAAGAAAAGCAGGTGCTCTGTCATGGAGCTGTGGTCCTTTCTAACGTGATATCCTACAGAATGGCAAATATATCTGAGTGCAAAAAGTTGTCAAAGAAGTAGGTCTTCTTCTTGCACAATAAAATGAAAACAGCTGCTCTCTGAAATGAAGCCATTAAACAACTTTGAGCCCTACACTCAGATGTTCCAGCTACTTCTGCAGGGCACTTATGATCAGTGGGCACACTGCTAGAGATAAGCAGAATCCAACCACTTTACTCAGGTAAAGTGCTTTTTCAATATATAGGTATGGTCTGAAAAGCTCTATTGAGAACATGAATCCTCACTATCATACTGGGGGGAGTTTAAAGAAACTAAGAGTTTTAACTAAAAAGTATTTCCATTATGCTCCTTTCAGCAAGTATAAAACATACAAAAGAAGCAACACTGTTCATGCTTATAGTCAGCCTCAGAAACTCTATCGATTACCTACACTAGTTGGATGGCAGAGAAAAGTAGTTTTTGAAAAGGCTAGCTCAGGACTCCTCAGTTGTGGTTTGTTTTTGTTTTGTTTTTTACAGGAAGTGGGGCAGGGGGAGAGAAGAGGGTTTCTCTTTTCGCCACTCTTTCCCCACATACACCATCCGCCTGCAATCACATCATCCGCCAAAGAGACAGAGGAAAAGGATTTCATTAATAAATTTATTTCAACTCTCTTTTCAATGGTGCTGAAAAATGTATGCAAATCCATTCATAATTAGGTTTAAAAATTCCATTTCATGGGATAATCAGACTTCAAAAAACTCAATTTTAGTTTTAATCAGATATTAACAAGGATATTAACTCCATTTCATTCAGAGGAGAGAGAAACGGCAAATTTAACACAAAATTTATTCAAGCTTAGCCCTAGGAGATAATTAAATAAAATTAATTTGGCAAGGGTTTTCTGTAAATGGAAGCATTCCAGACAGCAAAACACTTTTCTGAAAGAAACGAATGCAGTTCATTACTGTACAAACAGATTCAAAGCTTATTGTTCAGGCAGGGGGGAAATCTGAAGTCTTCTACAACAGGAAGGTAACCAGCCCTCAAGCTGCTTCTAAGGAGCAACAACTTATGGAGAGCAGATGTGATAGCATGGCCTGCATTACCTCTTTGGGCAAGCTTCTTAAAGTTGCCCAGGAGATAGTAGTCAGAAAAAAGGGACAAAACCCACATAAAGGAATCCAGAGCTACCACAGAGAGGAAACAAAGCTATTTCTGGAGCAGGAGTAAAGAGCAAAAAGACAGACGCAGTCCTCCAAGAATCACCACCATAATCATCTTCATTTACATAGCACTTTACATTGCACAAAGCACTCCACACACATCAACTCAAAATCAATTAAACTGCTGCATAAGGCAGACCGGTACTGTTATCCCCGTGTTGCAAATGCTGGAGAATAAAACAGAGGGTCAATTCAGACGTTCGGTCAAACCACAGCTTGTGCTAATCATGGCTTAAATTCTAAGCTGTGCTTTGAGCAATCAAACATTGTGCACAAATGAGAAAAGGGGGGGGGATCATTTCTAAAGAAAGAGAAGACAAATTTGCAACTGAATATGTAGTCAGAAGTCTTATAGAATTAAAAATAAGACTTCTGAAACATGTTTTCCAGGAAAACTTACGACTGCCCTAAACAGAGCGAGATCAAATTTAGCATACTAAGAAGTATGTTGCCTTAATTTTTACATGTTGCATATGTATTTCAAATGCTTTCTAGCCAAAAGTAGTTGAACTGAAATACATTTGATTGGGAAGAAAAAATAATGTGACTGATCTTGGGTTTAATGTAATATTCAAACAAATTCAAGTATTTACTTAGAAATTGTTTTAATTGGAATTCTTCTCTATTGATGCTTTATACATGACAGTAGAACACACTTCCCTTATGTTACTTGGATATTAAGAAAAAAATAGTAGTTTTCTACTAATTTTAGCATGCCTGAAAAGTTGTGTATAAATATGTACACTTTCTAGAGTAGTCACCAGTAGAGGGTGGAGGGTTTAAATTACAACCTTGGTTTTAGGTAAGACTGGTATTGTATTCATTCTGGTTGTCCAATTTGATTCATAGGCCTAGTTCACACTGCTGTGCTGGCTGGGGCTGAGAGAAATTGTAGTCAAAATATCTAAAGGACATTGGATTGGGGGAGGCTGAAGTAAACTTATAGTTAATGGATTACAATGAACCCAGAGATGGCCCCCGCTTTACTCCTATCAGGAGCAGCAAACCACGATCCCCAGTTTGGACATGGCACTAAGCCAAGGACTATGGTTTGTTGTTCCCACTTGCACTAAGGGAGCGTTCACAAAAAACAATAAGTAACTATGGTTTACTATGACATACAAACACAGCCTTAATGGATTCATTCATTACGTTACTAATTAATGCTATGAAACAATGCATTTCTAGAAGTACTATAAGAAGAGTGTGCTAATGGAAATTTTTCTACATTATTTTAACTACTAAGCAGAATGCTGCAGACAGTTAGCATGTACTTTCCCCCAGGAAATGCCTCTCATTACTGGCTTTCCAGGTACACCGATGAGCAAAAGCAATGGCATTCTCCAGTGCCAGCCTCTCAGACAAGCTGATAGACAAACGTGTCACACACACAAGACAGGCTGCTCTACAGAAAACACATAGCAAAGGGCCAAAAGAGCACCAGATGACTCTTGACATTTTTCTTCATTAAGTGAAAGTAGAATGAAATGTCTTCAAGTGCAGCTGATCCAGAATTCATTAATATATGCTACTAAATACTTAGAATACTGTTGGCTACAACAGAAAAGGCTTGAGAAATTCAAGCACATTAGTAAGCATCATGCTTTTCCATTAAGTTCCAACTTCAAAGAAAATCATTAAATGCATGTTTGTACTCTCCATATCTATTTACATTCACTGCATTTCTACATGAACATCTAGAGGTTTTAAGTGTACACTTAAAAGCATTAAGCATAAATGTGAAATGTTAAGTGCTTACGAACTCCCATATCAGTCAGGCAGTCTTAGCAGTGAGCCTATTTAGTTCAGAACCTGCTTTCCCACAGCACCCAGCAAAATGAGCACCCAGCAAAATGGCATGAAGGAAGCAACCCATCCCCTGCTGTTTATAACAGCAACTAGTACTCAAAGGCAGACTGCCTCTGAATGAAAGGTGCCATTTAGCTAAGCTGGGCAATAGCCATTTATAGATATGTCCTCCATTACTTTGACTAATCCCCCTGTAATCATCCAAGCATCTTATAGCTAAGAAAACTATGTGCTGTGGGAGGTTCTTTTTGAAATGAAAAAAGACCCAAACATTGTAGCCCAGTGATTCATAATCTTTTTGGGGACACAAACCCCTTTGAGAATCTGATGAAATCTATGGACACCTCGCCAGAAAAATGCACACAAACACATACACACTTAATTTGCATGCAATTTATTTTATTGAATTGAAAATATTCTTCCCACCCCCAATTCACAGACCCTCTGAACCCCATCAATGGACCCTGGGCTAAGGACCCCTGCTTTAGCCCTTCTTCAGAGAGAAAATGCTTCAACCCCCTGGTGATGTTGGATGCCCTTTTCAAGCTTTAGAAAACTTTACCTGAGAGCAGACAATCACAGCTGTACCCAATACAATATTCCAAATGCTGTTAAATATTTAAGAAGATCACAATATTGACCGTCACATTTTAATCCCTTTTCACAATCCCTAAAATAGTTTTTCCTTTTCTACAGCTACCACATTGAGTCCATGATTTCAGTGAGCTAACTTTCATGACCCCAAGAAACATTTCTTGGCTTGTTTGTTGTCTTCAGTTCAGGTCCTCTCATCTGAAGTCAGAATCTTCTACCCAAATGTGAATAATTTTGCAGTTACCTACATGGAACCCAATTTGCCTTTCTGTTGCCCATTCGCCATTATGGAGCTCTTCAGAAGTTGAGTTTTCTCATGTTTGTGTCATCAACAAATTTGGTCACTTCACTGCTTATCCTAATTGCTGATACAGTGTTACCTTGTTTTCGGAACAAAGGTTCCACTGTAGTTTATGGAAATGTTAAATAGCAACAGTCACAGTGCATGTTCTGGAGGAAAGTACACTGCTTATTTCACTCTTTGTCAAGAACTGTCCATTTACTTGTACCCCTCTGTTTCATGCTCTTTAAACAATGGCTGATTGTTCTTTAAACAATCACTGATCCATAAAACAACCTGTCTTCTTATCTCATGACTGCTAAGTTTACACAGAAGCCTGTGGTAAGGGACTATTGTCAAAGCTTTTTTGAATTCTAAAGTAAGGTAAAAAGGTAAAGGTAAAGGACCCCTGGACAGTTAAGTCCAGTCCAAGGTGACTATGGGGTTGCGGCACTCATCTTGCTTTCAGACCGAGGGAGCCAGCGTTTGTCCACAGACAGCATTCCAGGTCATGTCACCAGCATGACTAGACTGCTTCTGGTGCATGATAAGTGCCAGAGCACACGGACACACCGTTTACCTTCCCGCCACAGCAGTACTTATTTATCTACCTGCACTGGCATGCTTTCAAACTACTAGATTGGCAGGAGCTGGGACAGAGCAACGGGAGCTCACTCCATCGCGGGGATTTGAACCGCCGACTTTCTGGTCTAAATTATAACATGTCAACCAGATCCTTCCACCCTGTTGCCCCTCCATCTATAAGCTTGTTGACACTCTCAAAGAACTCAAAAAGGCTGGTGTGGATCTCTATTCTTACTTACCTAGGGTTGTTTATCTACATGTTTAATAATTCTACCTTCAATAATGCTTTCTAGCAATTTAAGCCAACTGACTTGCAATTTCCTGGCTTCCACTGTAATCCTTTTTTCAATTAGCCCCTAGAACAGGGGTAGTCAATGTCACGCCCTTCAGATATTG
Organism: Podarcis raffonei; assembly: GCF_027172205.1. NCBI lineage: Eukaryota > Metazoa > Chordata > Lepidosauria > Squamata > Lacertidae > Podarcis > Podarcis raffonei. Next base: position 49,809,664 of record NC_070615.1, read on the forward strand.
TTGGACTACAACTCTCATCATCCCTGACAATTGGTCATGTCAACTGGGGTTGATAGAAATTTTTGTCCTCCAACATCTGAAGGGGGCCATATTGGTCACCCCTGCTCAAGAACTTCATCTGGTCACCTCTGTTTGACTCAGTTCTTCAGATACCCTCCCTTAAAAAAAGCAGTTCATGCATGGGTGGATGTCCCAACAGTTGCTGCAATGAAGACAGATGCAAGGAGCCACAATTTATTCTAGCCTCTTGTTGAGTGCATGCATGCATAGTAGCAAACAGGAGTTCACTGTTGCATAATGTGTGAAATTGTCCTGGGAAGTATTGTGCCCCAAGAAGGTTAAGTTCAATCCAGCTTGGGGGGGGGGTGTTTGGCTCCAATCTCTACAAAGTTCATCAAAATGCCTTGTTTACAAAAAGAAAAAAAGAAATGAAGAAGCACCGACTCTTTCATTTTTAACCTTCTAGGTCAGCAGTTTAAAACTTGCTACTAAGAACCATTTCCAGAGTTTCTGCTGAATGTACAAATTCAATCACCTCCAATTTTTGCTTTTAAAACCTAAGTCTTCACAAATTTCAAGAATTCCCCAAATGACCCAGTCCTGTGCCAGCTTTCATGTAGCTTACTAGCTTCAAGGAGAAACGTCCTCCCAGCCTGCAAACCTTTTCCAGTATTTCTCAAAGAGAAGGAAGCCAACAAACCTGCACACTGCACATAGCCAAAAGAACACCAGAGAGAGGATCAAATAGTAGGGAGAGAAGCCAGAAGGTATGAGTGTAAGGTAAATTTACAATTTAAAGCGTTAAGCCAAACCTTTGTATTTCAGAGGTCATTGGTACTTTACTTTAAAAAAATACTTCTGTCAAAGATTGTAAATCGGAACACTGCAATAAAGGTGTTTGATAAAATAGCACAATAAAAGAGTGAACCTGCACCATATACACAAGATCAAATCCTTTTAAAGTTTCCATTCATTCACTACCACCACCCCTTGTTGGTTCCATATTCATAGTTACTAAAGCAGATTTGAATCCCCCATATAACCCATAAGCATTTACCAGAGGGGAAAAGGGGAAGAGAAATCCAGACTTCTCCTACAGTGATTGTGCCTGCTTGTTTCTGCAGAATCATTAAATATGTTAGTGGTGCCATGAGCAAATCCATATTTTCCGAAGTGGTGTGAACACAACTGAACTACATTCAACTTGATCTACAAGCTATAATCTCTCAGCATCAACTGGCACAAAGAACAGAACTGGGCCCTTAAATTGGGCCCTAGTAAATTCCAATCAATTTCTTAGCACTTAATGGTTACACACACACCAGCACAGAAATGAAATGAAGGACAATTAAATGGAAATAGGGAAACTTAAAATTATAAATTACTCCAAGACTTTGGCAGTTATTGTGTTTGGAGATATGTCAAAAAGAGACAGGCTGAATAAAAATAAGATGTGAGCATTTGAGCCTTCTGACAGCAGCACTCCTTCCTTCTGCTGATTAGCCTCTGCTATTTAAATGATAATTTCACTGTAGTTACATTAGGCATGACTGTTTGCCTAGAAGTGTTTTTTTATGGAAAAAGAGTACACACTGGAAATCTCTTCTTCACAGCATATTGAGCACTCAGGTTCAAGCTATTTGCATTTTTCAAGGGTCACTTCACACTTGCAAGAAAAAAGGGCTACTCTTATTACAGCCCACTTGCTGGAAATAAAGCACAAGAATGTAAGAGTTGCCTTGCTATGCCTGGTCCAGAATTCTGATGTCAACTGTCAGGTGCCTCTGGGTGTTCACAAGAAGGAAATCAACAGGACTAGCCCTCATGGCTGAATCTCTGGCACTGGAAAATTCAGAGCTACTTCCTTTGTATGTTGAGGCTCTGCTTCAGTACAATAGCCATGAGTCAGATGTCAGGAATTTTTTTTTATATATATATATAATATTTATTCAGAATTTTGAAGATTACAAAGAGAAAAAAGACAAAAAGTAAAAAAGACAGAAAAAGTACAATCATTTTAAAAAAACAACAAAAAAAACAGATTAAACCTTTACATAACTTTCTTCCTTTACTTATTTCCGTGACCTCCTCACACCTCCCATTTTTGTATTCTAATTCAAATTGTTATTTCAGCAAATCCTTCCAACCTTGTTTTTATCTTAATAATTTGATTTAATATATTGTAGTTTTACGTTCACTCTTTCGTCAATTCATTTTTACTTAATCCTTTATATCATTTCTACCAAAGCCATATAATTTTCTTTTTCCAACATCTTTCTAACAATCCTTAATTTTACAATATTTTTGAAGATATACTTTAAATTTTTTCCACCCTTCTTCCACCGACTCTTCTCCTTGGTCCCGGATTCTGCCAGTCATCTCAGCCAATTCCATGTATTCCATCACTTTCGTCTGCCATTCTTCCCGGGTGGGTAGATCTTGTGTCTTCCAATACTTTGCAATGAGTATTCTTGCTGCTGTTGTGGCGTACATAAAGTTCTATACTCCCTTCGCACCAATTGGCCGACCATGCCCAGGAGAAAGGCCTCTGGTTTCTTCAGGAAAGTATATTTAAATACTCTTTTCATTTCATTATAGATCATCTCCCAGAAAGCCTTAATCCTTGGGCACGTCCACCAAAGGTGGAAGAATGTACCTTCATTTTCTTTACATTTCCAACATTTATTATCGGGCAAATGATAGATTTTTGCAAGCTTGACTGGTGTCATGCACCACCTATATATCATTTTCATAATATTCTCTCTTAAGGCATTACATGCCGTAAATTTCAAACCTGTGGTCCATAACTTTTCCCAGTCAGCCATCATAATGTCATGTCCAACATCTTGTGTCCATTTAATCATAGCAGATTTAACCATTTCGTTTTGTGTATTCCATTTCAACAGCAAGTTATACATTCTTGATAAATTCTTAGTTTTAGGATCTAACAATTCTGTTTCCAATTTTGATTTTTCCACCTGAAAACCAATTTTCTTGTCCAAATTATAAACCTCCCTTATTTGATAATAGTGAAGCCAGTCTCGTACTTTATTTTTTAAACTGTCGAAGCTCTGCAATTTCAATTTATCTCCCTCTTGTTCCAAAATTTCCCAATATTTCGGCCATTTGGCCTCCATATTGAGTTTTTTCAGAGCCTTAGCCTCCATTGGCGACAGCCACCTTGGCGTTTTACTTTCAAGCAAGTCCTTATATCTCATCCAGACATTAAACAGTGCTTTCCTGACAATATGGGTTTTAAAGGCTTTATGTGCTTTAACCTTGTCATACCACAGGTATGCATGCCATCCAAAAACATTATTAAAACCTTCTAAATCCAAAATGTCCGTGTTTTCAAGAAGCAGCCAATCTTTCAGCCAGCAAAATGCGGCTGATCAGATGTCAGGAATTGAAACATGACCTGTGGCTGGTTCCAATTTAGAGGATCCTCTGGGCTGCAAGAGGCATCATATCTGAAAGACTGGCTTTCCTGCTACTTGTCCACATATGCATCACGGTTGGCAGAAGAGGCTCTGTTCCTAGTTCCAACCAAACAGCACCAACTTCAGTAATTTATTCAGATCCCTCTTTTGCTTTTTTTTCTTTTCCTCTTTCACTTCAGGGCTGTTGCTTCCTGCAGTTCTTGACAGAGCTTGGGGACATACTTCAGCATGTCAAACTACACTGGTAATAGTTATTACTGAACCTCGCTCCCCGATATCAAGTGATAGCATCAGCTGGAAATACTGCATGGTAGATATGAAGAGCACTGTCAAAATATGGTGGCTGTCCAAACCCCTTTCTCTCAACCTAGTCCACAAACTCTACCTTTATTCCTTCACAGAAGAAGATTTAGGTCATAACTAAAAATTATGAAATAGACAAGGCAAGCCCTTATTCTGCAAGTGTTCTGACAAGCGGCAAAAGACAAAAGCAAAGAATAGCTGTGTTCCTCTTTAATATTTATTTTTTCCTTTCTATATTCAGAAAATCCCCACTGTGATGTGACAGCTTGTTTTACATAGGGAAGCTTGTGAACAACCACCATGAAGTTACAATCTTTTTACAGCTCATAAATCACAGCAAACCACTGAAAAATTACAGGCACTATAAAAGTCCTCGTATCTTGGAGCTGTCAGCCACCATCACCCTCTTCCTGTTCCTGTATGCCGTGCATAGTATGGTCAACATCTCAAAAGCCTTCCAACATTCCTCCAATCTAGGCAGTCTTAAAAGCTTCACAGAAAATTCAGAAAACCCAGACAGCGGCCTATAGGCAAGTAATTTCTTCAGAGCAGAATATTAAAAACATTCACAGCTGGATTGAGAGATGGCAGTTGGTTTAGGAAATTTTAGCTGTCTAGCATAGCATTTTCACAAAACTGACACATGCCAAACTCCAGCTAATAGGCACACTGCACTGCATCTAAAGTTGCTTCCCTCAAATGTGGAAAATCTGAATCAGGTCTTGGAAATCCAAACAGATGCGCTTCATAAATGTTAAGTATTGAATCATAATTAGCTTTTGTCTCATTTATTTATTTATTTATTTATTTACTTATTTATTGATGGTGCTATTTATTTATGGTGCTTCGGCTTTTTAAAAATATATTTTGCCATTAGTAATCAGGAGAACTGCAAACTTTTAAATGAACCCTGGGATTGCTGCAGATGGAGACTGGGATGCAATTATAACTAAAGTTCATGAGTCACTTAAATATGCCTTAAGAGAAATATATTTAAAAACTAAAAAATTGTCTCTAAGGTGCTACTGGACAATTTTTTAATTTTTTAATTTATTTCGACTGCATCAGACCAACACAGCTACCTACCTGAATTAAGAGAAATATGTGACTAGTGAATTGAATGTTGCCATTCTTAAAAAAAGATACTGTCAGAGCTGCCCGAGGTCCCAGCTCACAAAGGACCAACGCCGGTTCGTTGTTATGTACGAAAGTCTTTATTGAAGTTCAGTTTCGCTTTCACAGCCGCAGCGTGCAGCTCTATGTCTCAAACTAGACTGCTGAAGCTCCGTCTGAATCTCCTCCCCCCAGACACCAGTTTAAGACTCTAGCCTTGCTCCACCTCTTCCTTTGCTCTTTCCTCCTCTGGTTCCGCCTGTCCGTCGGGGTCTCGCCCTTCCTAGACTCTTCTGACGCTGAGTCCCCTGAGTCTTCCCCCTGCCTCCGGTGGGCTTTAGGACCTGGTTCCCAATCCGGGTTTTCTGCTGTCCCGCGCGCCTGTACATTCGAACTTGGCCCGCGCACCCAGCCGGCAACCTTCCTCCTGACCGTTACACTGCTCCTTCGGGGAGGCTAGCTGGAACTGACCTCCCCTCCGTTCCCCCACTCTCCGATAGAGGCGTGGTCAGCCCTGACTCATCTTCTCTCCCCGCTGGAGGAGACGCTGGTCCTGACACATGGGACTCTTCCCCCCAATACGCTCTGGTGGGGAAGCTGGTCCTGATCTCCCGCTGCTGCTTTGGGAGTCCCCGCTGGCCCCTTGTTTCTGGTGCGTCCCCCCTGGGACCCCCCTTGCCCTGACCATCGGCGCCCCCTTCTGGGAATCTTCTGATTCGCTGGAGAAGCGCATGGAATCTCTCGGGTCACTGTCATACTCCCCTACGCTGCCCTCAGATTCTTCCCCTTCGCTCTCCATTTCCTCTCTCCCCTGTGCTTCTGCTCCTGAGCCCCTGACAGATACCTTTTCTTTATTTCTGAAATTTTTCCTTATTGTATTATTTTTGTTCATATTTTGTTGATATGGAATCTTATCAGAAAAGCAAATAAATAAAATATGGGGGGAAAGAAAAAATGAATGTTGCCATCCTATGCCATGAGAAGCCACACTTCCCACAAATTGAGTCTTTTAAAGGAGGTGAGCAGTTCACTCAAAATATTGAGATTAATACTATAGTTTGTAGAAGGGTGGTGACAGCAGTAGCAGTGGGAAGAAATGCAGTTTCTGCATTACATAGTTGATTGGGCAATATATATATATATTTTTTAAGTGGCTGCTAAAGACAACTTACTCATGTATCCTAAACATTATACATCATCTTTGGTCATGGCTACTTTTCAATCATTTCTAAACCCCATTAATGCAGTCTGTCTCTGCTTTCTCTGCTCTAGCCACTCAAAAATATGTAACAAAATTCTCCACAAGAATCCCAATCACAGATGACTGGGTAAAAGATCTTTTGGCTCTAGCTAGCCACTGAACAACCTCTCTCATGTTACAACAAAAAAGGATGAAAGTTCATTTCTTGAACCTTATACTGAAATGGGGGAATCACAACCACCACAAAAGTCCTTTTTCATGCAGCACAGTGGAATTCACTACCACAAAATATAGTGATGGACACCACCTTGGTTGGCTTTAAACAGGGAATAGACAAATCCACAGCTGAGAAGGATGTCATGGCAATTATATTACCTCCAGTAGCAGAAACAGTATGTCTCTGAATACCAGTTGCTGAAGAACACAAGTGGGGAGAGGGTTCCTGAACTCATGTTCTGCTTGTGAGCTTCTCAGAGGCACCCTGTTGGCCACTGTGAGATCAGAATGTTGCACAAGGTGGGCCTTTGGCCTGATCCAGCAGTGCTCATCTTATGTTTTTCTAGGCCTTAGCAACTGTTTAGTTTATTTTTGTATTAGTAGTTATTTTTATTATTGCTAATAGTAGCAATATTATTAGGATTTCTACCTCCCCCTTCAAACTACCTCCCAATGTGACTTACAAAACTCAAGTTTAAATTAGTTGAATTTGTAGCTGTAAGGCGTGAAAGTGTGTGCGTGAGATCTCAAACCAGTCAGGTTCTGGCATTTTGCCCCCTGCAATAATACTGGCACTTCTGTTTCTGCTGTAAACTTGCATAATGAGCCAGAATTGTCCATATCATTTGAAGCAAAGCTGAACAAGTTAGGCCAACCTATACTAATCTAGTGTCCTTCAGATGTGCTGGCTGGGGTTTGAAGTTGTAGACCATAAAGTTTTCTGAAGGCACCCGGTTGGCAAAGGCTCTATTAGGTCATTACTATTCCTGCAAGGCTGCCTCTCCTGCTGAGCTACTCCTGAGTGCATCAAAACCCTGGGCAGGATGGCTGGAATATAGAGTGCACCAGCTCCCTTCTCCAATTGACATTGTTAAGTCAAGAAGTGCAAATGGAAATGTGATTGTAATCTCAGTGGTAGCTGCTGTGATCTTTATCTGCCGAGAAGAATACGAAGGCAACTATAATGACAGAGAATGGATTTCATTTTAACAGCAGGCCTTTTGCTTTATAAAGGGTCATTCACAAAAAAGCACATTAATTCTGCCCCCCCTTTAAATAAATGAAACATTCCTACCAGCCTCAAAGTCAGGCACCATGGCCACAACTCAGAATGCTGCACCTTCTTCTCTTCCAAAAAAGAGAGAAAGTGATTATAAGTGTACATCCTGGTACAATGAAGGCCAGGTTGGCGTGCACAGGGTGGAGGGTGGGGAGAGGCGGGGAAGTTGCACTGTCTTTCACTTGGCCTAGCAAAAGCAACAAGACAACATCCTTATTTGGAAAGCATCAACAATAGCACAGAATACTTTTCCTTAGCTGACTCTGTACACAATGGTAGGAGATCAAAAAAGTGAACACGCCCACAAAAACATGTCCCATGGCTTCTTATTTTCTGTATGAGAATCTTGAGGTGCCTGCATATAACTGATTTTTATTTAGTTTGTAGAACCATAGAATTGCAGAATTGGAAGGGACCCCAAGGGTCTTTAGTCTAACCCCTTGAATTGTAGGAATCTCAACTAAATCATACATGACAGATGGCCACCCAACCTCTGCTTAAAAACCCCAAGGAAGCAGAGTCCACCATAAGACAATACGAGTAGCACCGTAGTATGGTTGATCCCCCCCCCCCAGTACACAACCGAAAAGCAAAGGAAGGACAGCAGACAATAATTTGATTTGGCTCTCTAACAAAGACACCATGTCACCTACTAGTATCTTTTGGTTCCAATTACCCATTAAAAGCCTTGTTCATTCGGGCAGGTCACTACATAAGTTGATACTTATCAATTAAGAAGACGGAAACCTCCACTTAGAAGGGGAAAGCCACATTTGGGACCATTATCCTATATTCTGGGATTCCCTTTCCACAGAGATGCCTCCAGCATCCACTTTTATATTTTTAGGACAAACCATATTCTTCTTATTGTAAATTGTTTTAACCAATTTTAATATTGAGTTGTATCCCATGCTAGTCCTACTAAAAGGAGACCTTCTGAAGTTAATGGACAAGCTTAGGTCCATTAATTTCAATGGTTCTCCTCTTAGTAGGACTTCATATGTTGGGGGGAGACAGGACTTTATGGTGAAAGGTCAGTAAAAAAAACCAATTAACTGGTATTAAGAAGAATATTCTGCGATTAGTAAATGACAATGGTGAAAGAGAACAATGAAATGAAAAGCCACATTTGGGAACAGAAGTAATAAAGCTTATGGTGTATAAGAGGAAGGAGAGAGTGGTCAAGGTGTGTTATTGTTCAGATGGCTGCAGCTGAACCAACACTCATAGTCCCACAAAGCAGCAAATTTAAACAGATGAGGACCAGAGGGAAGAAATCCAAAGGTCTCTCAGCCTTCTAACAAATCTCAGCAGCAAACACCAGGCTAAGACTGTGCAGAAGCCATCTACCAACAAAAAGCTCTATTAGTACTAGCCAAACACCCGAGAACAAAAACATATTAACCCAAGACCAGGAAAGCATCTTAGGGAGAGCATTCCATAATGGGGGTGGGAGCTACTACAGGCCTAGTAGAAAATTTAGTCACAAAAAGTAGTAAATGCAACTCCCTGAACATCAGATAATTGTCACAGAAAATACTTCCACTTCACCAGGAGTCAAGCAAAACATCTGGAGCTAAGAACTAAACTATGCTCCATTAAGCTTGGCAAATGCTGGTAGATTAATCAACAATTCAAAAAGGCATGGTAAAGTCTTTGCTTGTTTGATTCCTTATTTATGTGCAGGTGCATAGTGCGTTGCCCCACGACTTCCCCTTCCTTTGTGACAAGTTCCCCAGGCTTGTTTCAAACCATTTTGAATTGTGTTTTATAATGAATACTGCATTTACTCTCCTTTTTGTATATTTGTGGTAGATTAATTGAAAGACCAGTGAATTTTCAGAGACATCATACATTAAACAAAGCACCAATCTGCCTTAAAAAAAATAGGTTTCTTATGGTGAAAAGAATGAATAATGGACTATCCTAAAACGTCCTGCACAAACAAGAACATTGGTGCTCAGATTGTTACTGTCACTTTCTACTTACTTGATATCTAAGCCAGTGCTCTGGTCCAGTTTCTCCCAAGTATTCAGCTTTCCCTGAAGTCTCTGAAACAAGTAACAAAAGAATTTGAATTAAAACCAAAAGCAAAACATCTATATCTGAACATCTGAAGTTAAAAATTTAAATTCATCCCTCTTAGGTTTAGTAATTTGTTTTTAAAAATATTTATCAACACATACCAAAACTATACTACACAAGCATAAATAGCACATACTTGGCAACAATCTACCCCTCATTTGCTTGTTTTGCAAAACTTGTTATGGTAAGTGCATGCCAAAACACGTTACAATTGTAGCGGGAAAGGGTAAAAGGGTAAAATGTCCCAAACCTGCATACTATTTATTTGTACCGCAAGTAGCATTGTGTGAGAAATTAATAGTGAAATTCTGTTCTACAGCACCTATCTTTGATCCTATATTAATTAAGTTATCCATACTCCCAACATCTCAAGTCAGCTGTACTTGCCAGCTCTGGTTCTTCCTTCAAGAGAATTTACCTCCGGTTTCTATTTCCTTCTAGTCCAGGCAACTGAATAGACTGGATTTGCAATAATTAACAACACCACTGTAGCTCGATGCTCAAACAACTATTTTCACACCAAGACAAAGAAAGCAATGTATTGATCCCATACTGTGTTTAGTCCCATGCATAGCAATTACAATCCAAATGTAAACAGAAGCCTTTAAATGTCCATCAAGTGCTACTGTCCCTGTTCAACGCTTGTATTCCAGAAGATAATGCAGGCAGGCTTAAAACAGAAGCTGCCACCATGGAGATCAGAGCTTTTCACAGAATTTTTTTAAAACACACACACATTACTAATTCTTACATTAGCCTAACAGGCCTAGAGAGTTGACAGAGATGCCACCTGTATGTTCTTATTAGGAAAATAATTTGCAACTAGGGCCAGAAGGACCAACCCCACCTATACAGGTTGCGTTACTGTGACCTTACCTCCTTCTCCAATTCCAAGGCTACCATTTCTGCCTGGACCTTTTCATAGCGCACTAGTTTCCTCTGGAGACCTTCTACCTCCTCTTTGAGCAATCCATTGTTTTCTTTTATTTCCCTGGGGAAAGAAGGGGAAACACACTATTAAGATATTAACACTAGTTGCTTTTTGCAAAGCAAATCTCAACCCATTTTTTATTGTTTATTAAATGGAACAACTACAATGCTGCAGAGCCAAAATGAGCACACTGCTATAATGCAGGTGTAGAGAAAGAGGAATGTTGAGAATCTGTTGTGAATACTGAAGACAAGGCATCAAGATCTGAAAAGGGGAGTTTACAGCCTCAGTGTAGAAGCTGCCACAGGTGGGCAGGAGCAAGTGAAAGGTGTACATCTTTCCCACTGAGCACAACTGCTGTCTTCTGACCTAAGGTAAGCATTCTCCTCCCTGAGCTCCCGCAGCTCCCGCTCCATTTTGGGAAATTGTGCCAACTCCATCTTCATGTTCTTCACAATTAAAGCATCTTGTTCTTGCAATGAGAGCTTTTGCTCCAGGTCCTGGAAAATAAAGAACCAAGAGAGCTATCAGAGAGGCTAAGTTAGAAGACATGACACGTGTGAAATCTCTGCAGCGATTTTAACATTAACTTCACTGTTAATCCAAACAAACAATACATGATTGCATGCGCCTTTTGTGGCCAGTTTGTGGCCAGTTTGGTACAAATTAAATGTTTTGTGCAACTTTTGTTTCCATGAAGTGTTTCCATGATTTCTGTTTATATTTTTCAGTCACAAGGTGGTAATAGAGGGGTTCTGAGCTTTCCTAAGAATAGTTTTGTAGAGTAAAGAGATAACTTCACACAGTTAAAAAGGAGAGGATCTCACCTGAACTTTCTGCTCCTTCTCAGCAATCAGTGCTTCCTTTGCATGCAGAGACTGAATTTGTTGACTGGCCTCTCTCCATTTTCTATTGTATGTGGACATAAAGATATGTATTTAAAACAAAGAGGAACATTTGAAAGCACAAGCACATACCTTGGAAGCATCCTGTTCATCATCCATCCATGGTTATGCTTCACTACATGCTGAACAAAACTGTTACGCATGCTTGCAAAAGCTATTTCTTAATTTTTACAATTTTAAGTCAAGTTAACTTTCCCCATCAAAATCTCTCCCGAGTCAACAATTATGTTTATATGTGCCTACCTCAGAAAGACAGACAGGAATTTCTAGCCATGGTGGGTAATCATGTATCTCATTACTAGGCAGAGGGTATATAAATCACAATAGTGACATAGAGAAGATACAAGACATATGAGTCACTTATAGAACCATTCCCACTAGAAGCAAAACATGTTGAAGTTGCTATAAGCAAAGTGCTTTGTAGCCTGGCATTGGTTTCAACAGCATTGCTGGGAAGCAAACAAGCAGACTATGATGGAGATAGTCATCCCACTCATCTCTAGAATAGATTAGGTCTATCCACCTGGCACCAAGTCTTATCAGGTTTAACTGCTTTTAGTGCTTCGTTTGTCTATTCTGACTTAATCTACAGCTTTTAAGAAAAGTTTTTCAATGACTTTTATCATTTTTGCAACATTTATAGTTTTGTGGTTTAGTATGTGTGCAATTTGTAAATACTGTAAAACATTTATATACTACTCTTCACCGTATTATGTTATTAAGAGGCAAATTATTTAAAAACAATAAAAAGAAATAAATACTGTTAGAATTCAACATTCTGCTATGGTAAACATCCTGTCAGCACAAGCATTGTGGCTTGCCAGATAGAATGAAAGCACCCCCTCCTGCCCCTCATACACCGTCCTCCTGACACACACACACCTCCAGTCAATTTCAGAGCATGCCAGTAGAGAGAGGAAGGTAAAACCCTGATGCACAAGTGAAAACATTAACCAGGGCTTGCACTGATGGGACTTCTTAGGTAACTCCCATCCATTGTCTGCCTCAAGAGATTTCATTTTTTAACCATACTAGCTAATAGGCCTTGACAGACCTTGCCAAATCCTTTCTAAAAGCTTGTGCCCATCAACAGAAATACTTCCTGGTGTCTATTTTGAACCCACTGTCAACCACTCACCATTAGATTGCACCAGTCCTGCAGCACTTTTCTCTACTTATTCACTTCTAGACCATTCATCACCACAGTGGGCAAAAGATTCCTGCACTGCAGGAGGTTGGACTAGATGGCCCTTGGAGTCCCTTCCAACTCGACAATTCTATGATATGCACATTACATCTCTTGGTCACATTAAACTTCCACTTCAATGTGTTCTCCTGTCTACCAGGGAGTGTGTGCATGCTCAAGGAGTCCCAAGTAACCAAGAGACATGGGTATTGCCTGTCTCCAAAGCAGTGTCCAACCTACAGGTCTGTTCTTCCCTTCATACTGGGTTCCCATCCCAAAGACAATCACATTGCAAAGGCCCTGTCCAGAATTCATTAGGGAAGAGACTTCATTCTTCCCCACTACAGTCGTACCTTGATTCTCGAATGCCTTGTGACTTGAACTTTTTGGCTCCCAAACACTGCAAACCCAGAAGTAAGTGTTCCAGTTTGCAAACTTTTTTTGGAAGCCGAACATCCGATGCGGCTTCCACGGCTTCCGCTTGAGTGCAGCCAATCAGAAGCTGTGCCTTGGTTTTCGAACATTTTCAGAAGTCGAACGGACTTCTGGAACAGATTCGGTTCAAGAACCAAGGTACGACTGTACAGCTCTATCTCCTTGCTGAAGCATGGACTACTGCCCTCTTAGTACACACTGCTGTATCGAAACAGCAAGGACATATTCAGAGACCAAATGCAACCCAATACGCCAGTGGCATTTTGCCAGTATTTTCCAAAAACTGCTATCATGATACCATAGCTTGCAATGCAATCCTATATTCAGAGTTAAGTCCCACTGAATTCAATAGTACTTAAGCATCCATTGGATCGCAGCTGCAGACATCTTTTTTCCTTTGCAGAAAATTTAGACTATGCACTGAATATTCTTAGCCAAGTAACAAATCCCACAAATCACTTGTTATTTCCATACTCCAATTATTTGGCCACCAAACAACTCATGTCGGTATTACATAAATGCTGCTTCAAAAGTTATGCCCAAAATCAGTGTTACAACACAGAATCGAGGGGAGGACTTATAACCAACCCTGCCTCATCAATGATAGTTACAGGTTTTAATAAAAGACTTTTCAGTTAATTAGCCCTCTCCAATCCTCAGAGTTTTCCCATCTCCTGCACAAGAGAAATGGGAATTATTTTAAGCTTTATTTATTTATTTTCCATAAAATTACTTTATCTACTTTTTATTTTGTTATTTCCCCCACTCCCCGTTTATCAAGTTTTCAGCAGTACACATCCTGATCAAAGCAGCTCTTTGAACAGCAAAAATCAAAAGCTGTTGAAACTTTCCCTTCCTGAGTGACACCAGCTGCCAAAGACTAAAGGTTTTATTTCCTGGCAGTTGTTAATCCCCTACTCACTTTTGTAGTACATCCAGCTGTTCAGTCAGCTCCTGCTTCTGCGATTCACAGGTTTTCATTTTCATCTCCTGATTTGTTAAGTTCCACTGCAACTCCGATATCTTTCCTTTCAACACACTAATTGTCTGAGAGAGAAGGAATGAATACACAAATATATGGTTGGACCTAGATGTCAAGGACAATGAACCACCTCTGATCAAACACTACTGATTAAATGTGAAGAACCAATAATACATGAAATCAGACCTTTAAAAAGTTACCTCAGAAAGGCAAAAGCAACTCTTTGCTCTCTTATCTGTCATCCTAATTGTCACCACCCATTAAGCAAGTAACTTCACGCTGGCATGCAAATAGCAAGTTTCAAAGTTAGAATGTCTATCTACACTAGGATGCATCAGAGGGATGCAAATTGTTCCATCAGCACCTTATGAATATTTCCTCTGCAGTGGAATTTCAAAACTGCATCAATTTTCCCAACAGACAAGTAACAATGGCAGTGTTAACTTTTCAATAAAGTTGTACAATTCAGAGTTACCAGAACTAGGTTAGATGCAGGGGGGAAAGGACATCAGCTTATCATTAGGCCATTGCTTGATTATAAACTGAACAATTACTTAGTCCAGTCTTCACCAATCTGGAGTCCTTCTGATTTTTTGAATTCCAACTCCCAGCAGCCCCAGTCAGCATAGCCTTCCAAAACTTGTGGAGGGCACAGGTTGGCAAAGACTAACTTAGTCACTCTTATGAACGATCACTTCTTGTGCCTTGAATGTCTCTCCTCTCTTGCCCTCTTCCATATTCTATGCTTACACAGCCCTTTTCTCCAAGATTAGCTCTTGTACTAAATTTATGACATTATAATTTCCTAAATATTCAGTTAGGTATGCACACTCTTGGGAGGGACATCACTGTTTCAGAAACAGCTGCTGCGTTAAAAATTACACAGAACAGATCATATTGGAGATGCCAGAAAAAAACAGAAATAATTTGGCCCTAAAATCTCGCTGCAGTGACTGATACCACAGCAGTAACTGACCAAGAATAACCTAAACTACTCATTACTTCCTGGGGGCCTATTGTATTATTATGCCCTTCACTACACCTCCCAATTACCTCTTACTGCTGTTTGATAACAATGCAAAATCCATATTCCCTTGCTACCTTTGAGAGCAGCAGATACCCAACTGGTTTGAGGCCGGCATTAAGGACACGGAGCCTGTTAAGGCCACGAAGTAAGAGGCTCTTGTGAACTACAAGTGTGCACCCTGCAGGAAGACACTTGCTGCACTGAGAAAAGCAAGGAGTGATGCCCAGCAGATTGCCAATGTGTCCATGACTACTGGCTAAAGCAGCAAAAATTCTCACAAAATATGCAAAGACTAGAAGGCTTTGGACCTACAGACAGAAAAACTGCACCGCTAAAACCTTGTCTGCAGAGATCATAACAGATTGCAGCAAGCAGATGAAGTAACGGGCAGAGCACTATCAAAAACTGTACTCGTGGGAAAACACAGTCTCTGACACAGCAATCAACAGTATGCAGACTCTGCCTGCCTTGGAACAGCTGGATGTCCCTCCCTCCCTTAATGAGCTGAAGAATACCCTCAACTCCCAGGCCTGTGGTAAAGCTCCAAGACAGGACAGAATCCCAACAGAAGTGCTGAAAGCCAGCCTCAACTCCTCCCTCATGACACACCTCCACAGCCTTCTCTTGCAGTGCTGGGAAGCAGGATCTGTGCCACAAGACATGTGTGAATCCAGCATTGTTACCCTTTACAAGAACAAAGGTGACTGCCATGACTGTAGTAACTACCATGGAATCTCACGGCTGAGTACTGTGGGAAAAGCCTTCGCCCGTGCAGTTCTCAACAGATTACAGTCACTCACTGGCAGGATCTATCCCGAGTCACAATGCAGCTTTAGAGCTCAGAGGTCAACAATCAACATCATTTTCTCATTGCACTAGCTGCAGGAGACATGCTGAAAGCAGATACCACTTATACACCTCCTTCATAGACAACATTAACCACGTCATATGGGAATTCCTTACAGACGACTGCAGTGCAGACAATCAGTCATATCATGTATCCACATCAGTGACCAGAGGAGAAATTACCACTGGGAGGAGCACAGAGAGAAGAAACAGCATGGTGCATCCGTAGAAGCAATACCAGACACCTTCATCTGCCCCAGCTGCAATAAAACATATCTCACCCGTATTGGTTTCTACAGCCACAGCAGGCACCGTAGCTGTCCAATGGTTTGACTTTACATCTGATGCTGCACACTTCCATTGTATCTCAAAACAGTCAGATACCAACATCAACAATGCAAAATTCAGATTCCTTTGCCATCTTGCCTTTGAAAAATGCTTCCTCTAGAAAGCCTTTCCCAACCTGGTGCCCTCTTGTTGTTTCTCGACTACAACTCCCATCATCCCTGACCGTTAACCATGCTTGCTGGGGCTGAGGGACATTTGAACCCAGCAACATCTAGAAAGCACTTTTGTAGGAAGACTTTTGTAGAAACACTTCAATATTTATCAATGCCCACATTCTCCTTCAAACATAAACACCATTATCATCCATTAAGAAATTGAGTACTATGAGCAGAATGTGAGTATCACCATTCTACTGTGCATCACAACTGCTGCAACAAAGCTATTTATTAATATTCATGGACGATTGGAAAGTACATATAGTATGGAATCAAATAATAAACTGCTTTTTTCTTACTTCATTAGCTTCAGCAAGCTTATTCTCCTTCTCCTGCAACTTCCTATTCAGAGACTCTGTGTGCTTCTGACAGGATTTGTTAATCTCAATTTGTTCTTGAAGCTTATTTTCAGTCTCAGTTTCTCTTTCCTGACACTGCTTGATACGCTTGAGGAGCTCTTTGTTATGGTCAGCCTCCCGCTAGAAAGAGAGGAAAAACAGAAAGAAACTTCAAAGAACCTTGCATCAAATAACTACAGTAATATATTGCTGGCATCTCCACCAAGCAAAGTCTTCCCAAGGCTTTTCATCCATTTCACTAGTGAAATAGAACCTTTGTGAACTTAGTGGACAGTTTCCATGCAACCTATTTCTATTCTGCAGCCACTGAACATGTCTGACAGTTTACAGATTTGCTCCCCTCCCGAATTATAGCATTGGCACAGGACAGAGTTGAAATTTTAGAGTTTGATTAATGTTGGATATAACCCCCGTTTTTGGTTTATAAAATTATTGCTTTTTATCCATCCTGGTTATGAATGTTTAGTGCATCACAGAAGTAATCTTTGGGGCATGGCTGCACCATATGTTTTCCACAGATGTTGTATAAAGATGTTTACAATAAATTGGAGCAAATGGGATATTCACATATTGTCAGACTTGACAGCATGGCTTGCACTGCTCAAAGACACGGTGCTCACAAATGCATCAGTCTGAACAGGGTTTTGGTTTATAGCACGAGCTTCAATGCTAGGATGACATAAACCATCTCACTTAGAAACTCATCTCCTGCATTTGGTTTACTCCAAATGGAAATGGTTTGCATACTGATTTACAGTATTTTTCCTTTCATCACTATCACATTTTCTAGTTACTGCTCACAGCAACATTCATGACACAGTTACAGATCTGCTCCCATAGATCTGCCCATTTTACTTAATGCAGCCACAGCAACACACTCAGCAGCCAAATGAAGGAACAATAAAAAGCAGGCAAAAAGTGATTCAGAATTTGCCCCTTGTACGGTGACTAGCCATCACTGAATGACTCTCAATGGATTTAACTGAGAAATGGTCAAATTCCCAAATTCACATATCCCATATAAAAATCAAGCCTGAAAAGTAATTGGACATGCCAACATCATTTTGGCACCCAACAAAGAACATTTTATTTCACCAAGGTTTTTAGTCTTTTTCAGTTTGTGTTATTAGTATTGTTATTTTATGGTCTTCTGCATTTTCTGTAAAACATCCTGGGAATTTCATTGCCCTTTGTCAATGCTATAATTCGAGAATGGGGCTCTCACGCACTGGTATACAGCATTGCTGTGGCACCCCTTGCACCACGGCAGAAACTGTCATAGGTGCTTGCCCACTTTAATGGACCATATAATGAAGACCCTATATGGAAATATTTTAGAGACATTCAAGGAAACCATGAAAAAAATATATACAGTGTGACAAAGAGAGGCAAAGTCTGGCTGTAAACCAAGGAACAAATGGGTTCAAACCACAGCATTTCCTCCTTGGACCTAGCTCCCCATCAGCAATTAGGGTTTTAGCTAAGTCTAAATACCACATTCAGGGGTTGGGGAGGAGCTAGAGAGTGATGGATTAACAACTCTCCCCTTCCCATGTTCTGCCCACCACCCAGCCAAATTGTCTACCATGTGGCAATTAGACTTGGGAAGGGGGAAGAAACAAGGGATTGAGAGGAGGGAGGAGGGAGAATCACAGCCCGCTTTGGCTCCACACTTCCTGATACACACCACCAGCACCACCCAACATAAAAAGGTTCCAGTCCCTTGTGTAAATAATACTTCTGCTTAGTTGTAAATTAACATAGTTTTGTGGTCTGATTTGCACCTCTGCTTAGAAAATGTATGAAGTTTATGAAATATATGAAGTAATAGCTACAGGAAATTTGACTTAAATTGACCTTTTTCCTTGGTGATTTAAATCATTCTACTCTGTGACCAAAATATTTCACTGGAAAAGTATAAAATAGTACAATACACACTGCTGTATTAAATTTCCCCTGCCCAATTCTCCACCATTCCTTCTCTTCCTTTTCTGAACTCTCAAAGCATTTCCAGTCCAGTTTCCATTTGCTTCCAAGTCAAATTAATTCACTCTTATTGGAAAACGTGTAGCAAATTGCTCTGCTAATCAAAGCAAAACAAGCTACGGATTTACATACTAAGCAAGGATTATGCAAAGCAGTATGAGGTTCCTAAACCCTTTATCCACATCACTTCCGAAATGCAGAATCTGAGCAAGGTAATTACCACACTGTTGGATTAGTGCTGCTCCCTTTACATTTCAGGGTTTTAAGTGTTTCTGCGACTGACTCAGCTAGATTTTGGGGTTGAAGTGACACCGGAATAATCCACAAAATCACTTGACTTGAGGTGGAACTAGGAACTTCCTCCTCATTTTTTCTGAGTTACAATAGAGATCCATCTCCCTGCATATGTTGTTATGTGAAGATTTAATAAAACCCTCTGAATTCTTGAAGTGCTTTACAGGATAAAGTGCATCCTCCTTGTGACATAAACCTAGAAGGCAGAGCTAGCCACATAGCACAGCATAGTTTCCGTTTCACATGCTAGATTTATCAATCTTGTATCCTGAATTTCATCCATTGAGCTCAAAATGGCACACATGAGATTATCCCATTCTGTCCTCACAAGCTTTGTGAGGCAAACAAGGCTAAGAGCTTACCCAGTGAATTTATGGCTAAAGAGGGATTTGAATCCAGTTTCCCCAATTCAATTCACTATCTTCTACATTAGCTTTCACCAACCTAATACCCTCCAGATGTTTTGAACTAAAATTCTCATTCACCCCAACCAGCATGGTCATGCTGTGTGGAGCTAATGGGAGTTGTAGTCCAAAATATCTCCAAGGCACCAGGTTGGTGAAGGCCACTTTTTCTTATGCTTAAAACTGGTGCACAGGGCTTTGAAGACCCAACTATCAGCTGACTCTGAGGGCAAAAAACGATCACCTAATGTCACTGTAATGCCATGGTATTTAACAGGTGAGCAACCTGCAAGAGGTGGGAAAGTGTTCAGCCTGCCCACGAGATCCAGTTACCCACCCCCATTTTAAATGCTTCTAAAAGAAGCCACACAACTCTCTTGTGCATTAACAACATGATCACAAGATCCTAGAAATTTACCATCAAACCAAGTCAATCATGAGGTGGTCTAAAAGAGGTTCTGGTTGATGTCTCTACTAATCAACAGTGTATTACTAGCAAACTAACCTCAAAATTTCTTGCATTTGCATTAGCCTCCTTCTCAAGCTCAATTCGAGCCCTTTTGTGACTCAGTTCCATTTGCATTTTCTCCCGCTCCATTTGCAAAAACTGAGCCTCTGAACGTATTTGCCCAGCCTGATCTTCACGCTGATGAGGAAAGAAAAAATAAATATAAGCAGCAGCACAAAGCGTTCTACTGAAGGCACTCAAAGCATTTTAGGAATTCTGCATGTTTTGTCACTTCCCTGTGCCCCCTAACTTCTGCCTGAAGGAAGAGCCCAGTATAACAAACAAGAAGCAAAGAATGTGTGGACATGATTACACCTTTGGATGGGAGGTCACAGAAAGCCCTTTTTTAAAACTTGAAACATTTTAGTCAAAGGAAACAAAATAGTTCTTACAATCATCTTATACATGACGAAGCTGTGGCAAAGGGTTAAGGGTGCAATTCCAACAACGTCCCATCAGAATAGGGATTTCCACTTGTGCAACAGGACTTCCCATCCACCCATGCTCTCGCATACACTGTCCACAAATGTGCAACAGATTCAGGAACAACACGGTACAAGCAGAAATCCCTGCACTGGTGGAACAATTGCCTTAGCACTATGCTGAATTCCACAAAAATAACTTTTTAAACATCCAAACCTAAGCAAATGAGAGACTGGAAAGAAAAGAGTAAGATTTCTCATTCCTTCCTCCCAAAGCTCCCTATTAACATTAGAAAGGCGCCCTCACTATGCTGTCTTAGACACATGCTTAAAACTTTATTTCAGAAAATGTATTCCAGACACATAATTTAGTTATATATACTTGCTTTTATTATTTCCTGTTTTATCTATTATTGACAATTATTCTACATTGTTTTATTTCTGCCCTCTAAATAAATAAATAAAAATGTTTCCTCATCCCAACTAGAAAATTATTCTTCAGATGTACAAGTGGGCTCAAGTAAGAACTCTCCACAGTGCAGAGATAGCACACCAACTTTGCAGAAGCCTTTGGTTTCTATCCAAGTCATCCTAATATGCATTAGCATGAATAATAAGGCCTATATCAAATACTTATGATTTGCACATAAGAGAAAAACTACCTCCACTGCTGAAAAAATGTAGTAAAAACAGTTCAAAAGAGAGGGGCACAGTATTCTACAAATAGCATCTGGCAGAAGATATACTGGAAGACAAAATGCTCTTTAAAAAGAACATGCAGCAATAGCAGCAAACTGTGAAGAGTTGTCATCTACATTTTTAAAAAAGCTTATTTGCATCATTTTTTTTTTTGCAATATTCATCATGAGCTGCTTTAGATTTCTATGATAAAAAGTAGGGCCAAAACCTAAGTAAATAAAATAAATTCATGGATCTATGTTGTGATGTAATCACAAACACTTTTGACTGCATGACATCATTTTAAAAAATAATAATAAACTAGGTAACAAAAAACAAACAAACCTCAGAGCAGTTAACTGAGCCTTATATTCTATAACAGTAAACTATCTGAACCTTTGTCTGCTTCTGTGTGGTGACTGGTTTTGAGAGCAACTTCCAGGGTGGGAATCTCACCTGAGATTCTAAACAGAGACCATATACACTGTCCAACACAACTTGGAGGAATGACGGGATAAGAATTGAAGAAAAAAATCAAAAGCAATAGTCTCTATTCCCCCTCCCCCTCCATGTTTTAACTTAGTCATGAATGAAATTTCCATTTGTCTAGGAAATCCTGATGTTATTGCTAACTTAAGCATTATGGCACATGTCATTCACTTAAGAGTAGCCTTACTCAGCCTGGTGCCCTCCAGACGTTTTGACCAAAATTCCCATCCGCTTTGGCCAACACTTGGAGGCCATCAGGTCAGGGGAAAGCTGATTTAGTATACTACTCCGATCAGGCTCTGACAGTGAAGGTGACTGCTTTGCCTGCTCATTGTAACTACGGAAGAACAAATGAACTTAAGGAAGTCTCACCTTCATCATCTGCTCATACTGCATCTGCAGAGAACCTTGAGGCACTTGTGTGGTAGCCAATTCAGATGTATCTTCCACAGTATGTGACATGTAGTTGTTGAATGATCTTAGAATAGAGAAGACCACTGTATTTCCTTCCTCCTCATCCATGTGCACCGGACCTCTGCAGACATAAGATCACAGACAAATCTCAATGTGCAACTAGTTATATCCAAACCACCACTACCCAATAAATGAACCACTTCCCAGATAACATAAAGTAAATGAGAGCTGATGTGGTGCAGAAGGTCTCAAACTATGGACCATGAGCTCCATGGAAAGGTTGCCGAAAAGTTGAGAATAATGGTACCTGGTCCTGCACTCCAATTATTTTTTTCTGACAACAAAGCTCAAGGCCATTTTGACCAGGGCTGATTATTAAACAGGCTAATATGTGGTAGCATTAAGCATTTGATAATAATAAACAATTGCCAAGGGCTCATGACTGTTCACAGTGTTGATTTTGATGATTATGCCGGTACTGGAGAAAGAAAGTTGTTAAAATACAAGTTATATGTTTTGACTTATAGAATAAGTAAGTAATTACATGGTCCACCAATAGCCCTGCCGATTTTCAAATGACAACAGGGGAGAAAGTCTGAAAACAACTGAGGTAGTGCTTAAGAGTAAATCTGGGGAGGCACATGTTTGAAACTCTGCTCAATTAAGAAGATCTCAGAGTCACCTTGGGACAGTCACTGTCTCTCTCAGTCCACCATTGCTTGCAGAGCTTTTGTGAGGTTAAAATGCAGAGACAGGAACAATTTATAACACCCCTAATTCCTTGAAGAAAGGGATGGAATAAAAACGTAACACAGAGATGAATAGTTAAAGTCCAGCCTTTCCCATTGACACTGCAGCACTATTAAAACTCAAATAAAATGTCCTTGCAGTATGAACTTTTGCAGCAGCTGAACACAAGCTATCAAAAATGTTGAGAATGCACATTTCCCCTTTACACTTCATCTTTTCCAACAGCACTACAGGTCAAATTCTGGAAAATACATGATCCCCATAATATGTGAAGCTGATGTAAGGATGAGGAGGTGAATCATTTGAGCAGAACAGAGATATCATGCTTCAGGAAACCCTGGGATTCCTCAATGAAAAGATCAATAACTCTTTAATGTGCTTGTTGTTTTCTGTCCTAGGCTCCTTTGAGAGGAAGAGTGGGATATATATTTGATAGAGATGTAAAAGCACCATGCAAAGCAAAAAAAAATGCCCTTGGAGACAGTAATGCAGCAAGAAAGCCATGAGCCATTTCTTGTCTCTGTTAGAGAAGCACATATGTGAAAGACCTTCCCACTTCCATAGTCCTCTTCACATACCAGAAGCTTCTTTCATTTCCCACAGGGCATCTGCAGAAAGAGTGCAAGTCTCTAACACTACCTCTGTACTCTTCAAAGCCAGCAGGAAAAGGATCACAATCTCTCATCACCAGGTTCTTCCTGGCTGGCTAATCAGTCAAGCCAAGGTTTGTGGACTACACAAGAGTGGATTACACAAGAGTGGCAAGAAAATTAATGTAGGGTGGAATAGAGGTAAGTGGTTTTGTTGCAAATGTGCTTCAGTGTTTTAAATAACTGTCCTATGCAAGGTAGTTCAGAAGATCACAAGATGAAGAGGGAGCCAAAGGAGATATCTAAGATCAGCCTTGTAAATCAGTCTTCAAAAGTTACTCATCTGCATTGCATTATTGCTTCAGAGGATCATAGAATCATAGAATCATAGAATCATAGAGTTGGAAGAGACCACAAGGGCCATCGAGTCCAACCCCCTGCCAAGCAGGAAACACCATCAGAGCACTCCTGACATATGGTTGTCAAGCCTCTGCTTAAAGACCTCCAAAGAAGGAGACTCCACCACACTCCTTGGCAGCAAATTCCACTGTCAAACAGCTCTTACTGTCAGGAAGTTCTTCCTAATGTTTAGGTGGAATCTTCTTTCTTGTAGCTTGGATCCATTGCTCCGTGTCCGCTTCTCTGGAGCAGCAGAAAACAACCTTTCTCCCTCCTCTATGTGACATCCTTTTATATATTTGAACATGGCTATCATATCACCCCTTAACCTCCTCTTCTCCAGGCTAAACATGCCCAGCTCCCTTAGCCGTTCCTCATAAGGCATCGTTTCCAGGCCTTTGACCATTTTGGTTGCCCTCCTCTGGACACGTTCCAGTTTGTCAATGTCCTTCTTGAACTGTGGTGCCCAGAACTGGACACAGTACTCCAGGTGAGGTCTGACCAGAGCAGAATACAGTGGCACTATTACTTCCCTTGATCTAGATGCTATACTCCTATTGATGCAGCCCAGAATGGAAGTCCCTGCTGTGTAGGTGGATTATAGTAAATAAATACATTTTTTAAAGTTTGTATTACACAAAGTAGTGTCAGCCAGATTGATTTCCATGCTGGTTATAAATGAAAGGGCTCTTCCCCCTCCTTTGCTAGCACAAAAACCTGTCCCTCCTCTACCAACCTGCTCTTTCTGCATTGAATTCCTGGCCATCTATGCCTACCAGGTGAATACAAGAGGGCTGCATAAAATGAAATAAGCAAATAAGAATTTGTGCTTGCACTTAAGAATCTTCTTCAGTCATAAATAGAGCGGCTGCCAGCAAAGTTGATGTGTGCATGTAATAATTTGAATACAGCATCTAGAAAGTTGAAAACATAATTTTTTCAGCCTCCTCTTAAAAACAAAACCTATCCTCTCCTACAACTTGAACCATCTTCCAATCTATTTGCAGCAGTTGCTGAAGTCATTAAAAAGTCTCTTACAAAGATTTAGCATCAATGTGGGTGTCTGCTATAACCTAACCAGACTAAAGACTTGGATGATGCCTTCCTAGAGCAGATTACAAAATATTCAAAAAGGAGAGATATAGTAGTCACAGGAGACTTCAGCTTCCCTGATATCTGTTGGAACTCCAACTCTGCCAAGAATGTAAGATCCAACAAATTCCTCAATTGCCTCACTGACAAATTCATTTCTCAGATGGTGGAAGAAGCAACAAGGGGATCATCTACTTGGACCTGTCTTAACAAACAAGGAGCAACTAATCAATGAAGTGGAAGTACTGGGAAATTTGGGAGGAAACAATAATGTCCTCTTGGGTTTCATGAGACAAGGGAAAGCTGAGTGAAATCAGAAATGCACTCTGGACTTTAAGGCTGATTTCAAAAAGCTTAAGAAGCTGGATGAGATCCTATGGTCAGAAATACTTAAAAGAGAAGGGAGTCCAAGATGGATGGGAGTTTATGGATGTACGTAATCTCGGAGCCTGTCTATAATCTTTGAGAATTCTTGGAGAACAGGTAAGGTCCTTGCAGACTGGAAGTGGCAAATGTCCCCATCCTCCAAAAGGGGGGCAGGGAGACCCAGGTAACTACCAACCAGTCAGCTTGATGTCAGTACCAGGAAAAGTCCTAGAACCAATAATTAAATATGTCAGTCTGTGAAGAGTTAGAAAAGTATGTTGTGTTTACTAAGACCCAACATGGGTTTCTCAAAAACAAGTAATGCCAGACAAATCTCAATTCCTTTACTGATAGACTTACAAGCTTGCTGGATAAGATGAATGCTGTGGATGTAGTGTATCTAGATTTCAGTAAGGCTTTTAACAAAGTCCCCATGGTATTCTTCTGGAAAAGCTGATAAAATATAGGCTGGATAAGGTAAACTGATAGGTGGATTTGTAGCTGGTTGACTGACCAAACCCAAAGTGTGCTCACTAATGGTTCCTCATCATCCTGGAAAAAAGTGGTAAATGGGATACCACAGGGTTCTGTCCTGGGCCCGTTGTTGTTCAACATCTTTGTAAACAACTTGGATGAAGGAATGGAGGGGACGCTCAACAATTTTGAAGAAGCGGTAGCTATTGCCACAGAAAACAGAATCAGGACTGAATATGACCTAAACAGACTGGAGAACTGGGCCAAAACTTTTTTTAAAATTGAATTTCAATAGGGACAAATGTAAAGTTCTACACTTAAGCAGGAACAGCCAGCTGCACAAATATAAAATGGGGGACGCCTGGATTGCCAGCAGTACATGTAAAAGAATCTAGGGGTCTTAACATGAGTCAATAGTGTGATGCAGCAGCAAAAAAATGTTATTGCTATTCTAGGCTGCGTCAACAGAAGTATAGTGTCCAGATCATAGTACCACTCTATTCTGCCTTGGTCAGACCACATCTGGAGTACTGTAGGATATTGACAAGATGGAATGTGTGCAAAGGAGGGCAACCATAAGTATCTGTTGCGGGACAGGGACTGTGGGCAACATCATGGGAAGGGAGGTTTCCAGGACCAAGGTGAAACTGTCAAGCTCCCTGGTCAGTAGTTTTCCAATGTTGTTAATGTAATCTTGTTATAGCTACAGAACTGAAATGTTGTTTTTTTATGTTCTTATGAAATTATTTTTGTCATAGTTTATTTGGGGTGTATTCCTGCCTTCTTTGTCGTAAGTTGTTTTTAAACATGATCTGGGTGTGTGTATATAGCAAAGCAGCATACACTGGAACCTCGGGTTGCAAACGTGATCCATGCGGGAGGCACGCTTGCAACCCGCAGCGTTCGCAACCCGCAGCACTGCGTCTGCGCACACGTGGGTCGTGATTTAGTGCTTCTGTGCATGCGCGAGCGCCGAAACCCGGAAGTAACCTGCTCCGGTACTTCCGGGTTCGGCACGGTACACAACCCGAAATCGCGTAACCTAAAGCATCTGTAACCCAAGGTACCACTGTACAAATAAAATTAAGAATATATTAGTTTTTAATGTGCTAAACAGCCCACAGCTCAGGTAATGGGTTGATGAGAAAGAAGCATCAGTACCAGGGAGACATGCCACTCAAAAATGACAATTTATCCCTGGCCTGGTATAAAGCACCTTCCTATATTTTTTGTTATTATTTGTTACAGCTGGACACCACACATGCCATACATATCTGTTGCCAATGAGCTTTATCCCTGTCTTATCTTTGTTTCCACCCTGTAACCAAATCCCCAAAGATTATGTTAAGGATGGGGGGGGGGGGAGTCCTACATCCCACCCTCACTCTGAGGAGAGGAAAATCTCCCCAGCAACAGGTGCCTTTAATATGGGCATGTGGTCAATAAAGGTCAGTCAGTATGTAAATGAACAGAGTTGTAAATGAGTCAGCAATTGAGTCTCAGAGCCTGATGGCTAGAGAAGGAATTAAGTTGTTTTATTTGACCAGTGTAATTTTTTGTAAATAATTTTTTTGTAAATAAAAATAAAAATGCTCATGAGTCGTGATCTTGGAAATTTTCAGGAAAGTGGCACATGCCCTGGAGAGATAACTAATTCAGCATTGCTTATTTTATTTGTAGTTAGTAAACTTTTTAAAGCATATGTTGATTTTTGTCCCAATACACCTCAAGCATTTATTTATGATATATTACTTGCATTCACATGCCACCTTTTTCTCTGAGGATCTCAAACTGGTGTACATGGCTACCCCCACCCTCATCATTTAATCTCCACAACAACCCTGTGAGGTAGGATAGGCTGAGAGGCAGCGACTGGCCCTCCAAGGTCACACCAAGTGAGCTTCAAGGCTGAGCGGGGGAGGATTCGAACCCAGGCCTCTTGAAGGTCCTATTCCAGCACTCCAACCCCTGCGGGCTCTGAAACGCTACATCTATAAACATTTGGCCAGAAATATGACAACTTTCGAGACGTAAAGTTCTCCGTGAGGGAGCGGGTGGGAAAGCGGAGGGGCGGGAGGCGTCCACCTCTCGAGCACCCTCGATGAGGCGAAGCGCACTCTGAACATGCCCAGAGGCACTCTCGATTTTACCTCAGAAACCAAGCCTGGGGGCGCCGCTGAAGTTTCTGGACAGCAACTCATTTTCGTGATTAAATCGAGGCTCGAGAAAACTCCCGCTCTCAAGGAGAAGCGCACTCTGAACATGCCCAGGAGAACTCTCTCTCTCTCTCTCTCTCTCTCACTCATTCCAGGTTGCCCTCGGAAGCGCCGTGCGAGAGTTACAGACAGGCACGAACCTCCCCTCTCCGGGATGAACCTCGCCTCGTAGGGCGGACGGAGAGGGAACCGGCGCGCTCCGTCGCCAGCGGCGAGTTTTACCTCAGGGGGACCCTCCGCGTCCGCGGCCAGAGAGGCGCTCCGGGGCCAGCTGACCAGGCCCGGGGCCCTCGGCTCCCGGCCTCGCCTACTCACCCTTCTCCCCAGCCGGCCATGTCCCCCTCGCGCTCGCCGACGCCAACCGGCCGCCGCTTTCGACTCTCTTCCCTGCTTGGATCTCCCTACTCAGCCCGGGCGCCGAGATATTGCGAGACTTCCCCGCGAAGCTCCCGCGAGATTATCGCGCGCGCGCGCCCAGCGCTCCCTTGCTCACGCTCTCTCTCTCTCCTCCGGTCTTTCGCTTTCGCCCCGCCTCCTACCGTAATGCAGCGAGTATTAACCCCCATGCTTCTCTCTCCGCCGTCGTGTCGGGAATGTGCGCGCATCCCCGCTGCCCGCTCGCCCGCCTGGTTTGATGTAAGCGCGCAGCGGCCGCAGTGCCGGATTTACGTAGAACCTAAACAAGCTATAGCTTAGGGCCCTTGGGGCCCCCCAAAAATATACTTCTTAATTTTATTTCAGCATTAATATACTGCTTCTTAATTGTATTTCAGTTCAACAATTACTTTAATAAAATACATATTTTGTTATGTGCAAATGGCTTTAGATACCTAGTAGGTCCATAAATTACCATATAGCATCTTTTGAACACAAAAAACAGCGACAATTTGTTGTTGACTAAGGACAGCTGGACGTATTATTGTTGTTGTTATTATTATTATTAATTTATTATTTGTACACTGCCCACCTGACTGGGTTTCCCCAGCCACTCTGGGAGGCTTCCAACAAAGATGAAAAATACATTAAAATGTCACACATTAAAAACTTCCCTGAACAGGGCTGCCTTCAGATGTCTTCTAAATGTTAGGTAGTTGTTTATCACTTTGACATCTAATGGGAGGGCGTTCCACAGGGCGGGCGCCACTACCAAGAAGGCCCTCTGCCTGGTTCCCTGTAGGTTTGCTTCTCGTAATGAGGGAACCGCCAGAAGGCGCTCGGCGCTGGACCTCAGCGTCTGGGCTGAACGATGGGGGTGGAGACACTCCTTCAGGTATACTGGAGTCCGTTTATATATAAAGGACCCCATTACCTTCAATAGCTTAGGGCCTCATCAAACCTAAATCCGGCTCTGGGCCTCAGCCCTTAGGTGCTTCACCTCCCCTTGAGTAAACACCATCAAGCCATGATGAGAATGTGAGAATAATATAGCTCATTCTGCTGGATCAGGTCCACCAAGAGGGCTCCTCTGGTTCAGCATCCTGTCTTCATGGTGGCCAACCAGATGTCTCTTCTAGGGAGCAGGACCAGAGCACCACTCCCCTCCTGTGGTCTCCAGCAACTGGTACCCAAAAGCATTTACTGCCTCCCAACTATGGAGGTGGAATCCTTGAATAGAAGAGTTGGAAGGGACCCTGAGGGTCATCTAATCCAACCCCCCACAATGCAGGGACCTTTTTGCCCCACATACCCTGAGATGTAGTCTCATGCTCTACCATCTGAGCTATCTGCAAACACACAACACAGCATTTGAACACAGCCACCATGGCAACTAATGGCTTATCAGAGGTCCAGAGGGGAGGAACACAAGAACAGGCCATTTCTGCAGTGGCTCCCCGTTTGTGGAATGCTCTTCCCAGGGAGGTTTATCTGGCACCTTCATTACATATATTTATGCACCAGGCAAAAGTGTTCCTCTTCAACCAGGCCTTGGGTTGATTAAACATTCTATGGCCTTTTAAATGTGTCTGTGAGAGGGGAGTTTTTGGTTTGTTTTTGTTCTTGCTCTTATTATGTATTGTGTGTTCTCATCCTGTATTTTTGTGTTGTGAAATGCCCTGTGATTTTTGAATGAAGGGTGGTATATAATTTCAATAAATTATTATGATTATCATCATCTTTCTTCATGAATTTGCCCACTAGTCTTAAAAGTGTCCAAGTTGGTGGCAATCACTGCTTCCTGTGGAAGCAAGGTTCATAGATTATGTGCTGCGTGAGGAAGGGCTTTCTTTTTAAAATTACGTGTGGCATGTAGAAAGTGGACAGAGGAAAAGGTTCTCTCCCTCTCTTGTAACACTAGAATTTGCAGATATTCAATGAAGCCGAATGCTGGAAGAATCAGAGCAAATAATAATAATAATAATAATTTTTATTTATACCCCACCCTCCCCTGCCAAGACTGGGCTCAGGGCGTCTAACACCAAATATAAAAAAAATGAATGAAATACAGCTTAAAAAACAAGATTAAAATAAAACATTAAAACATTGAAATGCAGCCTCATTTCAGTGAAAACTGAATCAAAAACTTTTTAGGGGATAAAAACGCCAAGTCTTCACCAAGGCTAACTTCACCAAGGACTTGTTCACGATGCCAAAGAATAAACTATGGGACTCACTTCCACAGTGAGCAACCAATGCCTACCAACTTGGATGGCTTTAAGAGGATTAGACAGATTCATGGAGAAGACTGTCAATGGCTCCAAGCCATGATGGCTATGCTCTGCCTCCACTGCCAGAGGCAGTTGCTGGAAACCCCAGGAGGGGAGAGAGCTCTTGAACTTGGGTCCTGCTTGCAGATAGCCCACTAGATGCATCTGGTTGGCCACTGTGAGAACAGGATGCCGGACTAAATGGGCCACTGGCCTGATCCAGCAGGCTCTTCTTCTGTTGTTAATTAAATTAATTAAATTAATTGAAAATAGAAGGAATGGTAAGAAGCAAGGAAGTGAGATGGGTGGGTAGAGGGGCATTAAGTACTGTAAGATGGCTTTGGAGGCCATAGAGAAATACAGAGAACTCTGCACACGGAAGAAATCCATAAATTTTAATATAGGTTATCACAGGCAAGACATTCTGATCGTTCAACAGAGGGAGAGATGTTGCTGGTCTATCCTCTCACCTTCTACCTGGTCCTTTTAACTGGAGCTTCATGACAGGAAGAAGTCCCTCCATGACTTAGTACCAGAGGAGCAAAATTGTTGTTTTCCTGCGCTCCTATCAGGACAGGAAGACATGGGGTTTTGGCAGCTCACTTTCTTCTCACTCCCCATATCAAGCAACCAAAATTGATTAGTGGCAACCCCATGCATTGCCAGCAGAGTATTGTTGCTTTCCCGTCATCTGTAGCAACTAGCAACCATTGGGCCCACTCCAACCTTGATGGCAGCCTTCTTCCCTCTCCTCCAAACCAGAAGATGAAAGACAGTTGTGTGGAAAGAGGGAGCGTTGGTCACAGGCCTGAAAAAGTTTCCCACTCTTGGGGTAGAGGCTGCAAACTAGGGCCCTCTCTGCCCCAGCCTGTTTGCAGGGCAGCCTCAGTCAGGCTTGTGGGGAGGCAGGATTACAATTCCTTTTCCTCTGAAAAGATCTGTGAACCACCACATTTCAACATGGGTTTGCTAAACCTCTAGTGCTCCTCCCCAAATAAGTTCCTCAGTGTGTCCTCTGAACATCCCCATCTGAAAGAAAGGGAAGCAGGATGAGAATAAGCAGCTGATGGTCTGGACATGACACAAGTTCTATCTTGGCATGGATGTTTTCCCCCCAAAAAATATGTATTGTTAAAAGTTGCATAACTGCACAGTGCAGCATCATTGCATCGATAAGCGTTACACTTCGTACAAATGGCACTTAAGGGGAAAAAAGTTATTTCAGAGGAAACATCTGTCAACTGATATGTCTCCATGTTCTAGTTTTAAATGAGTAAGTGGGGAAGGGGCACAATCCAGAGGCAGAACAGTTGCTTTGAATGCAGAAGGTCTCAGGTGTCTCCTGGAAAGAACTCTTGCCTGAAACCCTGGGGTTCCTAGCTGGCTAATATCTATCCAACACATGGTGCTATTTTGTGTGTTGTTAAGCTGAACTGGGCTCTTAATGACCTCTAGATTTTATTTAGTTGTTATAAACATTTTTATACCACCCTTCAATCATATTTCTTGGTTATTTCAAAGGGAAGAAGATCTGTTGCAATAGCTGGCAAATGAGGTCCACATCCCTCCAAAGATGCTCATTGTTTCACAAAAACTCTGGACTTACAGCTCTCTGCCAACTAAAACCAACTCTGCAGCTTTCATCAAATGTACCACACAAAGCTCGCACACAGTGGCTCATGTTTTTGATTCCCTGTGGGCTGCTCGTTTGTATGATTTCGCCAGGTAATATCTCTCGGCAGATTCCTTCCTACTGGCTTGGAGTTTTAAGGTCTTCACCTCCTGGAAGTCTTGCATCAGTCTCTTTTGCAGGAGATGGCTCTCCCCTCCATCCCAGTACTTGCAGAGCATGGTTCCTCCAGGCTCCAAAATGTGCTGAGCCAGATCCAAAAGAGACAGGCAGAGATGGATCAACTTATGATGATCTAGTTGCCGGATACCAGTAGCATTGGGTGCCATGTCGCTCAGGATAACATCCACCATCCCTTTAGGGAGCACTTCCTGGATTTTCTTTTGGGTCATTGGATCTGTGATGTCAGCGCGAGGTAAGAGGACTGCTCCTTCCAGAGGAAAAACATGGAGGAGGTCAACTCCAAGAACAAAGCCTGTTGGGGCATCTGGATCTAGAAAACAGAAGTGTCAAACTAAGAAGGCAGTCTTTAAATGTGCAATCTATCCAGTGGGAGGTAATGGTTGAAGCATCAGACTAGGACTTGGAAGAGACCAGGGAACAAATACCTCCTTCTCAACTTGCCTTAGGAAGTTTCATCGCATTCACTATCCACAGCCTTCCTACACAGATGCTGACTAAGTACCGTCTGCGTCACCCACGCCCGGCACAAGAATCCATTCCAGCCCATAAACGATATTTTTAGCAAGCCTCCCCATAACAAGCTATTTGAGAAGCAACCCTTTCTGTAAAGATCAATATTTCAGAAATCATCCTCATCTATCACTGTCTCGTATTGTCGTCAAGCCACTCAAGAGTCAGCCAGCAACAACATTTTCCGCTTTCAGAGCACTTTTACTGACATTAATGAATTAAACCAAGTTCCTCCGAGACAACCCTCGCCTTCGTTT
This sequence comes from Podarcis raffonei, assembly GCF_027172205.1. Taxonomy (NCBI): domain Eukaryota; kingdom Metazoa; phylum Chordata; class Lepidosauria; order Squamata; family Lacertidae; genus Podarcis; species Podarcis raffonei. The sequence continues at coordinate 49,842,563 of NC_070615.1, forward strand.
TCTAGAGGGAGAACCCATGATAGTAAATGAATTCTCTGGCAAGGATGGAAACAGCATTTATAAAAGACAAGGGGGAGAAGGGGGAGTGTTCCTAGCCAAGTAGTATGTGTCACATTGTTTATTTATTTAGCTAAAGATAGATGGCTATAAATAGGCAAGCAGCTATAGGACCATCATGACATCTTATGGGGAGCTTTCACAAGCACAAAACCAGACAAACATAACGACAGGTCCCTACTCCTACAGAGATTACAGACTAAAATAAACTATCGGAAAGGACAACTAGAAACAAGGGTCGTGGAGGAAGCAAGTAATGAATATATATTCATTTAATTTATAGCCTGCCTCTCTTCCAACATGGGACTTTAGGGGATATCCATGCATTGACCAGATCAGCCACATAAGGAGGGCCATAGGTCCTGAAGGAGACAAAATAAGTCCTGCAGCCTCATTTCTTGGGGAAACATTTTCCAGTCTCCAAGAATTCAAAAGACACTGCTTGGACATTTTAAAAAATCGCAAAACTATGAGGGTTAAATACTTGTGGCTTTATTTGAAATGGAAAGTGATAAAGCCAGGTGTCCACACTGTTGTGACGCATCTGCCCCACAGCACTTATAACTAAATGTGGAAATGAGTCATAGATTACAAGGCAGGTCAGCAGTGGCTCTGACCACCCATAGTTTTAATTCAGGAATGGGAATGGGAAACGTCCAGTCTTTCAGGTGCTGCTCGATTCCAATACCCATCAACCCCAGACAGCATCACAATGATCAGAAGTCACGGGCATTGTAGTTCAGCAACCTCTGTAGAGCCGCATGTGCTCTGCTCCTGTTCTAAATACACTCACCAGAACCCGTAGCATTGACTCTCTGGACTGCAACCTGAGCCCAAGCACCAGGGGCCGTGCCACAGTCTATCACACGCAGCCCAGGGCAAAGGATGCGGTATTTGTCATCTACTTCAAGCAGTTTGTAGACACTCCGGCAACGATAGTGCTCCTTCTTGGCCTTCTTCACATAAGGGTCACTGAAATGCCGCTCCAGCCAATGATGCTCTGCTCCCGTTTTGCTTTTCAGAAACTGTACAGCAGTGTGGATCCTCTGGTGCTGAAGCAAAAGATTTGGCATTTTCCAGTATCTATCAGAGAGAGAAGGGCAAATTATTCTACTGCTCAATGGGCACAACCCATCTGATGACTATGGACCCGAATCTAGAATTTGGCACCTGATTGTCTGGATTATCAACACCCTTCCCATCCTTTATGTTTCTAAAATAAATGCACTTCTGTAATCCAAACCCCCAATCCGCCATGCTGGAAGGGGTTTGCATGAGGATGAGGTGTCCTTCTGCTCATCCCTGGCTGGATCCACTGGCCTCTGCCAGTAAGGAGCATCTTAGTGGCATAGGTGCCATCTATGCAGGGCTGGCGCGGCCCAGGACTCCCCAAATTTTCAATGAAGGGGTCCCCCCCCCCGTTTGACGTGGTGGCATGCACATGCCATGGAGAATCTGCATGACACATCAGTATGCCCCTGTGACATGCGTAGAGTGATGCAGGAGGGAAGGAAGTGCCCCTGCCAGTGCGCCCATCCAAAAAGGTGGGCAGAAGCTACTAGAGGAAGACTAGAAAATGGGAAACTTTGGTGGCAGGGAGGGAGTGGAGCTGGGCTGGCACAGGACCCACTGAATTTTAACCCACTTCCCACCACCCTTCTATCCTGGCTGGTGCAAGTAGCAGGACTATGGATGTGACAATGGCTATGGCAACAGTCAACCAGGGTGACTAGATTGCCCCCTAACTCTGCATATGATCAGGATGTAAGCTTGCAATCTTAATTTGCAAAGTGTTGTACTTTTAATGTACACATTCCCCCAAGTACAAGTTATGTTTTATGGCTTTGATCAAAATATAAAATTGTGACAAAGATTTCAGTAAGATTGAAAACCATACTGAAATGGCTTTGATAATCAAGTAAGATCAGCCGAGTTTAAAACAAAATGCTGAATTCAGGAAGTTTTCAAATCACATTTCTAGTAAAAATGACCTAATACAGCATAGTTTTGAAAAGGGAAAAATAGCCTAGCACCTTGAATGTCCAACATACTTTTAGAAGACCTCTCCCAGCCCCTGTACCTAGGTGGCTAGTGTTTATTAAAAACAATCAATTTAGCAGTTTACATTCATTAAAGAACATTCCCCCCCACAAACACACATACCCTGTGAAACATGCCACTATTTCTTCCCAATTTACAGAAGAGAAATGCAACTGACACAGACTTGTCCAGGTCTGCTCAACATTGTGGTGACACAATGAACCCATAGCAGAGGTAGGACCAGAAGCCAGGCTTCCTAGATTAAAGTCTGGCTCTTTCTGCTCTGTCTCACACTGGTAGCATTATCACTGATCATTTTATGTGGAGTCCCAACACCCCCTGTGTATAAACTTCCTCATTACTACTGTTATATCAGGATAACTTTTTCAGGTCAACATTCTGATAGTGTGGCGAGACGGAGTGTATAATCCTTTATGCGCAGGCAGTCCCATAACTTTAGAAGCTGAACAACAATAGGGCTGCCATATGTCCAGAATTTCTCAGACATAGCAGGAATGCTGCAGTACCAATCCTACACAACAGGGATGGAGAAAGCTTTGGTTGCTGCCTTTCTGGAAGTTAAACTGGTCTTAAAGGTGCAGAAGCTTGTCAGTTGGATAATAAGGCAGCTGTAATTTCAGATGGGAGGGTAGAATCCCCACCTTTTAACTCACATGATTCCTTTTAACACCGCCAGTTTGAGGGGCCACATTCCCTCAGTCTTCCAGGGGCCACCTACTAAAGGCGGGAGATGGGAGTTGTAGTTCAAAACATCTGGAGGTCACCAGGCTGGCGAAGTTTGGTTTAAAAACTTATGGAAACTGCAGACAGCACCTTAGAAAAGAGAGGAACATGGTGGGGGAGGGAGCCGATTTGATGCCTTCCCCCCCCCCTCTTGCAACACAAACAAGCGCTATCCCCAAGAGCAGGCATCCCCAAATTCGGCCCTCCAGATGTTTTTGGACTACAATTCCCATCATCCCTGGCCACTGGTCTTGTTAGCTAGGGATGATGGGAGTTGTTGTCCCAAAACATCTGGAGGACCGAGTTTGGGGAGGCCTGCCCAAGACCAAAGCTCAGTTGCTAGAGCATGAGACTCCTAATCTCAGGGTCGTGGGTTCGAACAAAAGGTTCCTGCATCGCAGGGGGTTGGACTAGATCACCCTACGGAGTCCCAACTCCCACAATCCTACAGGGCGAATGTTTTCCACTCCACCACGTGCAAACCCAAGCAACAACTCCACACAAGCGGCCGACTATGGCATCTTTAGCCGCGTGAAGCTGCGGTGCAGAGAAAGGGAAGGGAAGGCGGGAGGAAGCGGGCGCTGAGGCTGCCCTCCCGGAGGCTTCAAAGGGAGGCGGGGCGCCGCGTGCCCTCAGCGGGTTGTCAGGCTGACGCTCCCCGGTCCCGGACCCGAAGAGAGCCGCTCGCTGCTCTCGGGAGTCCGGCCTCGCTTCCCGCTGCTTACCGGCTCATGATTTCTCCCTCCAGGAGGGCCGCTTCTTAGAGAGGGGGGACGCATTTGGGTGTTGCACCAACCTGGGACGCTCCCTCAAGCGTCCCTCTGGGGAACGGCGCCTCGTGCGCTGGGTTCCTCCGCACATTGGCACCTGGGCTGAAAGAGAGAGAGAGAGAGAGAGAGAGAGAGAGAGAGAGAGAGAGAGAGAGAGAGAGAGAGATATCATTTCTTTTTCTCCTTCTGAGCAGGCTCTTCCTCTTCCTCCTTAGCAAGCACCGCCTCGAGAAGGTCCCCGCCTGCTCGCCGGGTTGCATTTTCCCGCCTTGCTGGAGAAGCTGCCACAGGCATCTTTGGTCTGGTAGGAAAGACTAAGTTTTAAAGCTTTTAATGTTTAACAGACCATTGTATTTTAATATTTTGTTGGAAGCCGCCCAGAGTGGCAGGGGAAACCCAGCCACATGAGCGGGGTGTAAATAATAAATTATTATTATTATTATTATTATTATTATTATTATTATTTAAAGGCTGCGATATTCCACAATCCCCTCTTAGGGCAACAGCTTCTTTAGGGCAGCCAATACGTCCTCGAAGTAGCTTCATATTATTTGGTAGTTGGGGGGGAGCATTATTTTGCTTATTGTTTCCTTTATTGTTTGTGCACCGCTATTGTTTTTTATTACTGTTGGGGGAGACTGGGGGGGTGGGCCTTGTTTCTCCAATATGTTGCATGGCATCAGGGGTGCCAACTTGAATAAAATATTGGCGGGAGTTAAGCCCCACCCCCACGTAACTGATCACGTGACATGGCACATGCCCACCATTTGAATGGCAATGCCCATCAACTTTGGGGGGCCCCAGCCCCTCAAATATTTTATTGGGAGGGGCAAAGGGGCCTCGACCCCTAGGTTGTTGGCTCCTATGCATGGAATATTAATGTGCTATTTATTTATTTATCTCTTTATTTATTTAATAAAATGTAATACACCGCTTACTTTAAGAAAAAGAAAAAGCCTCAAAGTGCTTCACAAAAGGTAAAACCATCAAATCAAGAAAAATTCACAACCCTACTTTAAAACATACAATGGTTAAATACTTAAACCGATTAAAATTACCTCAACTTTCTAAAACGTCTGGATAGGCTTGTTGAAACAAGAATGTTTTTAACAGGCGCTGAGAATAGTAGGGTGAAGGCTTCTGCTTGATCTAATAGGCCATTCTGAAGTGCAGGTGCTGCCGTACTAAGCAATTGAGTTCTTGCAAATTGCAGAATGGGTATTATATGGCACCTGTAGTAGTGCCAATTCCGTCTATCGAAGCAGTCAAGTGGGCACATGTAGGGTAAAGTGATCTCACAGGTAAACTGGTCCCAAGTTGTTAAAAGAGCTTTATATGCTAATAGTAACATGATTCCCCTCCCTTTCTATGGTATAATGTAGTCATGTTATATTTCAATGTTATATTTCAATTTACATGTTTTGGAGACTTTTTGGCTGGCAAGCAACTAATAAAGTTTAACGAATAATAAGGATGATTTTGTGATGTATGGATTGGTGTGGTGAATAAATTGGCTCCAAGAAAGATTTTGTGGTTTTTCTAATGGGCCAATAAGCCTGCATTTATTTTCCACAACCACCCTGTGGGGTAGGTTAGGCTGAGAAACTGACCAAAGGTCAGAGCTGGGTGGGGATTTGAACCCTAATCCCCCAGTCCAGCACTTTGACAAGCATACCACATTGGCTTTATGTGGGCTTCTGAAGAGCAGTGGCTCCCATAAGTCCCACTGCGCCTTCCACACCTGTTGTTAAATCTGCTAGCTGCTGTAGTCTGCTAAGCTTCATTGATTCTGAGCACACATTATCTGCTGCTGGTCTCCTTGCCTTTGTAGAGCTTAAAGCATGCTGACAACAAAAGTATTCACTCTGGTCCTGGTGGTGCAACCACGGCGAGTCTTGCTGGGCATGAAAAAACGTGGATTTGGGGCTGGGCTCTGGAACGGATTTGGAGGGAAGGTGCAGCCTGGCGAGACAGTTGAGCAGGCAGCAAAAAGGTAAGATTGAAATGACACCAGGGCAACACCGGTCTTCCTAGTGCCTGTAATAGATTGTTTATTCATTATAGGCATGTTTTAAATATTATTTACAGAAAATACAGACATTCAGTCAAATAAACAATAACATTTAAAAATATACATTTTAATGTATAAAACAAACATTCATATCCTTGTGTATTAAAATTCCTTCCTTCAGGGATAGCTTGAGGAAGTGAGGAAGATACTAGTGATAATGAGAGATGAATTTCTAGGCCTTATAGACAAAATAAAAACTGACAAATTGGTGGGTCCAGCTGGCGTCAACGCAAAAATTTTCAAAGAATTCAAATGTGGAATTGCTGAGCTAACAAAAATATTCTACTTGTCAATAAGATCAGCCTCCATATCTGGGGACTAGTCACACTTCTCTGAAGTCTCTCAGCCTCACTCACCTCACAGGGTGTTTGTTGTGGGGGAGGAGGGGAAAGGAGATGGTTAGCTGCTTTGAGACTCCTTAAGGGGAGTGAAGGGCAGGATATCAAGTCCAGACTCCTCCTCCTCCTCCTGCTGCTCCTCTTCTTCTTCTTCTTCTTCTTCTTCTTCTTCTTCTTCTTCTTCCTAATTGCTGAAGTGTACATGGCAAAGCTTTCACTCTGTTGTGAGGGAAATGCCTTCTTTTAGAGGCTGCCACCATGTTCCAGGAAGGTTTTCTAAAACTAGCCAAAACACTAACTCAAAGGGGTAATTCTGAAAAATGGAAGCTATCGGAGAGGTGCCAGAGTCAGGCTGAAAACCCTGTCCAGGGTTCCCATTATCCGTGATAGGGAGTGAAAGCCAGAAATATCCAACAGCACACATTACTCATAGCTGAAGACAGGTCTAATTAACAGCATCAGCTAAACATCCACAGGCTTTCAGAGTATTAGCAATTCTCTCTCAGTTGGAAGAATAATAGGGGAGCTGAGAAACAACCATCTGCCAACATCAGGTACGAAGTGAACAGTTTAAACTGCAATTAATGCCTGCTTCCAAAGTATGGGCAGCACAGTGATAGATACCCACTGGCATGGGCAGAAGGCAAGAGACATGATTCTAAAACTCACACCAGGCTTTCCCATATAATGCCAAATAGCATCTGAACCAGCTCTTAAGTATGCTTACAGTAGCTGGCTTTGTTGTACCGTATTAGCCTGAATATAATCCACACTTTTTCCCCAAATTCCGACAGGGAAAAGTTAAAGTGCGGCTTATATTCAACACCAAAGCGGCACAGCTTTCCCTCCCCCACCCCCAGAAGCAACCTGGGAGCGTGGGGCAATGGCGCACCACTCCCAAGCCTCCCCCGAGCTGTCGGGGGGGGGAGGCCACCAGCAAAGCTGCACGACCGCCTCCCAGCACTACCTCCCCAAGCCTGCACTGCCTGCCCCCCATTCAGGGCAGTAGTGGCGGGAGGTAGGCATACAGCATGCTCAAAACTGGGTGCCAGCACCAGCTTGAGCAGCGGGGCAGCAAGCGCTGGCCGCCGCCCATCCCTCAGCAGTACCACCCTGGATGGGGGCAGCCAGCACTGGCTTGGGGAGGTAGTGCCGGGAGGCAGTAGTGCCAGGAGGCGGGTGCACAGCGCGCTCGGAACTGGGCGCCCCCCCATCCCCCATTCAGGGTGGGAGTGCCAGGAGGCGGGTCGCACCCACAAATAGGCCTTTATAATTCAGGGAGCAGCTTATTTGCAGGTGTATCTTATATTAGGGCCAATACGGTATATTGGAGTTGGTATAATCAGGTGAAGTCAAGTGCAAGAATCCAGGCCAAATGCCCCACTGTTTTTCAATGAGATCTGTGTCATTATTGTTGGGGAAGTCTCTTTTTTTCTGGAAAACAGAAGCATCAATTAGCTCATGCACTTACTGCAAAATTAACCTTGCTCATTATATTCAGGGAGCTACAGGAAGAGAGTGGACTGATGGTGGACACCTTGCAGAAGATGGGACAAATAACTTTTGAGTTTGTGGGCAACACTGAGCTGATGGAAGTCCATATTTTCCGCACCGACAGTTTTCAAGGAGACCCCACAGAAAGTGATGGTAGGAATGTGGTTGGGAGTGGAAGAGTCATAGGAATACTTGCCCTTTTAATTCCTTTCTACTTTCCCCAATCTTACAAGTATGAAGTGCTGGATCTTTCAGATAACGAATTCCACCCACCCACCGCCAGGGTTACTGGGGACATGAGATGGTTTCATCTTTCCATCACCCAACCAGCTCCCGTAATTATTTGGCTAGAACTTGTGAGGAGTAAAGCTGCATCGTGCATTAAATGAGCACACCTTTAACTGCTCAGAAAAGTTGTCCGGTTATTGCAGACTGTGTAGGGTGGGAGGAGTGGCTACAAACCATCATAGCTGTGTTCTGTCTCCGAGGTCGGAGGCAGTAAGTGGTTCTGAATGCCAGTTGGTGGAAACCACAGCAGGGAAGGGGAGGCCCTTTCTAGAGGCCAACCAACTTGAACACCAGGATCCACTGTTTTGTAGAAAGTGGTTTGAGAGAGATGTAGCATGTCCCCTGGTATGTGCATACAATTTTCATTTGTTTGTCTTTGTTTCTGGTGAAACAATTTTTTTTAATCAATCCACAAACTTAGCAGACGTGGGGCGAGTGCAGAGAACAAAAATAATTTAAAGATCTGTTTTGGTCCTTAATCCTTCTTCCCTTGTGTGCATGTTCCCGCTTCCCTGCAGAAATGCGTCCACAATGGTTTGACCTGGACCAGGTGCCTTTCAAGAACATGTGGCCAGATGATATCTACTGGTTTCCTCTTCTGCTCCAGAAGAAGAAGTTCCTTGGCTACTTTAAGTTCCAGGGGCAGGACACTATCTTAGAATACACCCTGAAAGAAGTGGAGAAGATATAAGAGCATGCCAAGGACGTTAAGCACTTCATGGCTGAGATGTGAACCATTGGCCATATTGGCCGAGAACCAAGCAGTTAAGAACTTGACACAAATGACCCTTTCCATCAGCTCCACAGCGAAGGAAACAACTCTCTCCGGCAAGTGCGAAGCTAGCGACAAAGCAGGGCAGCTGCTCTCTTGCAGGAGACATAGGGCAACACTTCTTAGGCATGCACAACTGCCTAACTGCCAACTGTTCCTATTTCAACACACAGGCCAACAATTTCGCTTTGCAGCAAAAGCCGGGTTAGTGCCTTCTTTAGTGTTGTCTTTCTGTATCGTGTTTAGGCTCCAGCTCCTCCGTTCTTGAGTAGATGTTAAACTGGTTGCACATTAGTGGCTTAGCTTTTTTCTCCTTCCTGGTAATGGTTATGGACAGAAGCTGCACATCCCAAAGGCGACCACTTCTATGCAGAAGTTTTATTGACTGTAATGGCAAGCAGGAGAGAGACTAGTGAGTCGCTTCAGGGCATGAGGCATCGCTTCCAGGTGTAATTTGTGTTAAAAATAAAAGTCCCAATATACTGTTTTTCTCAGTGCGGCCAACTGGAGGATTTCAAAACACCTACTTTGTTGTTGTTGTTTCGTCGTGTCCGACTCTTCGTGACCCCATTGACCAGAGCACGCCAGGCACTCCTGTCTTCCACTGCCTCCTGCAGTTTGGTCAAACTCATGCTGGTAGCTTCAAGAACACTGTCCAACCATCTCGTCCTCTGTCGTCCCCTTCTCCTTGTGCCCTCCATCTTTCCCAACATCAGGGTCTTTTCCAGGGAGTCTTCTCTTCTCATGAGGTGGCCAAAGTATTGGAGCCTCAGCCTCAGGATCTGTCCTTCCAGCACTAGCAGTGCATAAAAGACACCCAGCCTTCTCCCGCTCTTAGTGACTAGTATTCACTAGCATCTTGCTTCTGAACATGTGGGGATGTATATATTCTAATAGCAATCCCAGTTCTATCTGCATAGAACCAAAATGGTGCCATCCACATGCAAAGAGGAAGCTATCTGCAGGCTTGGGGGGTCTCCCAGCATTTGTAGAAGAATAAGTAGGCTTTAGGAAAGAAAATCTAAGAGGGCAAAGGGCCCAAAGCAGATCCCTCTTATCATAACTAAAAGCCAGTGAGAAGACTTCAGTCTTAAAGTGCCCTTTTATTTCTTTTAAATGTCTGTCATTCAATCTCCTCAGTTTGAGTGTTCATTGCTCCACACACAGCCAAGAAATAACCAGTCACACATCAAGAGGTTTGAATAACCAAGCACCCTGACACCATCTCAAAGACGAGTAATAAATTTGCAACTGAAATAAACTTTTAATTTTTTTTATACAAGTTTCATACATCATTCACGAACACACATTTTTGTAACATTTGATAGATTCTTATTTTATTTTTTTTGGATAGTCATAAAATCTGTAAACATTTTTTTTAGTTTATCAGCTGTAGCAAGACGTTCTCCAATTCCTGCAGTTTGATAAAGTGCTTTATTTCTTTTTAAAAAACAAAACAAAAAACACTATGCAAAGTGAGAAGGAGACATGAAGTTTGCAAATTTCAAAAATACTGGGAAGAAAAGCACCCCTTATCAACTGGCGGTTTCTAAAGGGGAGGGGAGAGGTTAAAGAGTTGAGAGTTTGCCAGTTGTTCCACCTGGCATTCAGAGTTTTGCCGTTGAAATATAACTTCCCTTTAAGGCTTAAGACATTTACACACTGCAGAGCTATTCTCATTTCTTACATGGATGTGGCTTCCCCAAAAGAGTGAACACATAAAAAACTGCTCTCCAAGTAGAGACTAGATTTTCTGTCCAACAAGAGCAGCCTCTTTGACTAGTAGTTTTATGCAGCTGTCCTTTGACTAGGCAAAGCTGGAGGAAAACTAAAACCACATTAAAGGCATTTGTCTCAGTCACCCATTAATGCCATAAAGTTATGTGCACATGAATGAGTAAACCACACTGATTTTGGTGGGGTTTACTTCAGAGTAAACATGTATGTTCAGAGCCATGCACTCCTGTGCTCACTGGGAAGCAAGTCCCACCAAGTTCAAAAGGGACTTGTGTATAAAATGGAATACAAGAAGAAGCTGGCTTTTCGGATGCTGCAAAAACATCCATTTCATGTGGCGCATGCGCAATTAAGCCAGTTTGGTCCTCCTGAAGAAGGCGAAGGCACCATAGGCGGCTTATGCCTGCCCTCTTTTGTTACCAACACACAAAACAAAACCTTGCTAGCTGCTCAAGCTTGAAGAAATAAGATTAATACTTTTAATTTGCATTATAAACTCTTTCAAAAATATACTATTTTAACATATAAAAGAAAAGGCAGGTCAGTTTTTCTGCAAAAAAAAGTAGAAATGTGCACTTTGCAGGCCTTCAGGCTGGTTTGCAGCCCGAGTCCCCCTAGGCAGTGTGCTTAAACCAGGCATGACCAACCTGGTGCCCTTTGGATGTTTTGGAGAACAGCTCCTGCCAGCCCCAGCCAGCACAAGTAGCCCTTAACTTATAGGCAAGGAGAAAGCCCCAAGGCCCACCTGAGCCATCGGTTTGGTCCTAAGCAGGTGAAATATCCCGACACCAGAGTTGGACACTGATGAGGTCCTTGTGTTGGTCAGAGCTATTCCCTGCATCGGGGAGAGGCCTGCAGCTTCTGATAGCTATTTAAAGGAGGAGAAACCAGGAGGTTGCCCCTGGGGGGGGGGGAACAAAGCAAGGAAAGGAGGGAAGTCTAGAGAAAAGACTCCTAATCCCTCCAGTCATAAAGGGCAAAACATGTGCTTCAAAAACTAACAGACCTATATTTACATTGAGGCAAGTGTACTGTTAAGGCACATGTAGATTTGTTTTAAAATGTGGTCCCAAGAAGGCAAAGAAGCCTGTGGAGAGGGAGCCAGGACCTCCCTCCTTTTATATATTTTATCTATGAAACACACACATCCCTCAACAAAGGCAGATCTAGCACAAAAGGTCACAACAGAATGTCCACCTGCAGTATGAATCTGGTTCTGCAATTTGCAAGATTACAGACCAGTCAATCCAACCATGTTTCACCCACTAGTTTAATCCCACCCCCAATGCTACAGTGGGGCTGCCTGCTTTTTAGTCTCCTAATTAAAAAAAACCCCAGCACAATACAGTGGTACCTCGGGTTAAGAACTTAATTCGTTCTGGAGGTCTGTTCTTAACCTGAAACTGTCCTTAACCTGAAGCACCATTTTAGCTAATGGGGCCTCCTGCTGCTGCTGCGCCGCTGGAGCACAATTTCTGTTCTCATCCTGAAGCAAAGTTCTTAACTTGAGGTACTATTTCTGGGTTAGCGGAAGCGTATGTAACCAGAGGTACCACTGTACCATTAACCTGGCTACACATTTATCCTTTGCCTTCCCTCACCTGCTATGCACTGTGTGGATTAAGGGGAAGTTATCCTGGTGACATCATAGACACCATTCCTGCTGCAAACTTGTGTGTGGGGGGGGTTGTTTTCCAGAGCCTGACCCTGGAGAGGAGGAGGCCCCTTTGAATGTCAAAGTTAAGATCCATCTTCCCCAGTAATTGAAACAAGCCACCATTACATCAAGTGGAAGGAGAGCTGGGTCAGAAATTCGGATAGAGGGGCTTTCATTGCATTCTGTACTGGGGTCTATTGATAAGGATACAGCCTCCTGCCAATGTATCTGGCAGTGAGGTACAACCATTACACTCTCCTCCTCAACCACAAGTATCTTGCAATTCTAAAGGGAAGAATGAAGCAAATGCTTCACACACCTTTTGAAGCTGGAAATAATGTGGCTGCTTCCAATGTGATCCCCATGCCATGCTTCTGAAAAACGGCTGATGGCTGCATACTTCCATACTGCAGTGCGATAATTTTTTTTAAAGCACTGAAAATGTGGGAGACAAAACACAGCCAAACAGATAAAATATATGAAATGCATACCAGTGAAAAATATAAACCACAAGATATCTGAATTAACAGACCATATCAGAAAGCAGTTCAGAATATATTAAAATGTATTTATCTATATCTCTAAATCAGACTAATAAATCTCCCAGCCAGTAAAATAGCAAACACTAAAGTGTGCGAAGTTAATATATTTGCTTGCTCAATTCATTGTTGATTTTCTCTTTAATTCATCCTTAAGGCATTATACTTGGTTGAGTAGTATTTGATACTATCTCAGTTTAGCAACTTTGAAATCTGTGCCTCATTCCTTTGTGGAATGCTAAATTCTTTTTTGACTTCATTAGTCCCATTTGGAAATAAGTGTGTATTTGATATACAAATTATTCTTATATTCTGCATGGCTTTCTAAAGACGGCCTTTAATGGAGATATTCCACATTACATCTTCCTGTCATGGTTTTCACCATTTGCATTTGATATATTTTGGAGAGGATGTTTACCCAGAAAAGGATACAGCTTCCTTGCGTGTGTACATCACTGCAAGCACACCACGCTGGAACAGAAGCATATGCAAAAGAAGTTTTCTGCTATAAAAGGTCTAATTTCAACTGTCCCTTTGGTCCCTGGCCAGCAGTTGGTTTTGCTGGAGAACCACTTTTAAGAAGTGGGAGGTGGCAAAGGTATCAACTGCCACAGGCAACGTGAACTGCTGGTGTGCCCTAATGCCACAGGCGCAGCTCCCTTTCTGCACATTGTGACTGTGTATATGATACCGGCTGAAAACACAACTCGATTGTCCTTTTCTCAATTCAAATTGAAGCCGGTTTGGAGGGAAATGCATCAAACTGCAGTACTCTATAAGGAATGAACGGATCATAGAATTGTAGAGTTGGAAGGGAACCCCAAAGGTCCTTTAGTCCGACCCCCTGCAATGCAAGAATCTCAACTAAAGCATCCATGGCAGATGGCCGTAGATATGGCTTGTGGCTCACGTCGCATGCTCACCACTTCCCAAACACATTGTAGGAGCACACTTGTTGCAGAGTAAATAGGAGCGTGTACACAGCCTTTGTGTCTTTGGGCAGGCGATTGGGTAGCAGCCCACTTGGGGACAGATTTGGCCCATGGCATTCTGCTCACCCTCACCTTTGCCACCTGCATTCTCGGGAACATATAAAGCAAGGCACATAGGAAGCTGCCTTATACCAGATCAGACTATTGCTCATCTAGCCCAGTCCTGCCTTGTCTGGCAGACAGTGGCCCTCTAGAGACTCAGGCAGAGAAGGACCCTCCCCAACCTTCACCTGCTGCATGAGCCTTCTAATGGGAGATGGCAAGCACTGGATCTGGGAGCTGTGACCACTGAGTGCTGATCCCTCCCTTAATAAAATAAAATAAAAACTCACAAGAATCCTTTGAGGATAGTTACTTTGCAAAAGAGTTGCTTTCCTAGGGCCAATCAATAAACTCCAAAAATATTCAAATTGAAGAGTGTATCAGCAACAGAAGGCTCCTAGCAGAGAATAAAACCAAAGCTTTTGGAGCAAAGAAATTCATCGTCGCCCCAGAGTCCTTCAAAAACAATATAAAAGGCGAGAGACTGAATCTCAACTCTGCTTAATACCAAGATCTAAATAAGTCTTTTGGCTGAACAAACAGCCTTCTTGTGCCTCCTTCTACTTGAGCGAGTCAGGAAGTCTTCCATTAATGTGATTTTCCCATTTCACCCAAACTGGCAAACTACGGTATGGTCAACAGCTTCAGAGCAGGCCAGTACATTAAGCCAACATCACACCATGGTTTACTATTGTGGCTTATTCCAAAGCTGCTAACCACAGCTTCCTGGTTCGGATGAATGGGAAACAAGTGAGTGAAAGAGTCACTGCTGTGTTTGATCAGTCGCACGAAGGGGCTGTGCGCACAAGCAAAACTGATGAAGCAGAGATAACAACCGTTTGAACTTGCTCATTCTCGCTCTAGGCACTGTCACATTTCCCGGCAGCCCATATATCATGGAGCAGCTCAAAGCAGCAAAACGAAACAACAAGGACTAATGTAGCCAATGGGAGGAGACTTCTCGACATTCGTATGCGCAGGAGCACAAGCTGCTCCCTTTCGCTCCCTGCCACGCCCCACAGTCCAAAGGCATTAACTAGGAAAGAAGTTGACTTCCTGGGAGGACAAGGGTAGAGCTGACAAGTTGCTTGATCCGGAGAAAAGGCAGCTCAGCTTCGGCTTCAGTTCATTCCAGACTTTGCTCATCTAAAGGGAGGAGAATAATAATAATAATAATAATAATAATAATAATAATAATAATAATACATTTTATTTATACCCCGCCCTCCCCAGCCAAGGCTGGGCGGCTAACAACCAATAATAAAAACAAGTTGAATGAATACAACTTAAAAACAAGATTAAAATACAACATTTAAACATTAAAATGCAGCCTCATGACAGGAGGAGAAAGGAAAAAAGAGGGGGAGGGAATCAAATTGGCTCCAAGCCAAAGGCCAGGCGGAACAACTCTGTCTTACAGGCCCTGCAGAAAGAAATCAGATCCTGCAGGGCCCTGGTCTCATGAGACAGAGCTTTCCACCAGGCCGGAGCCAGTGCTGAAAAGCCCCTGGCTCTGGTTGAGGCTAATCTGACTTCCTTAGGGCCTGGAACCTCTAGGGTGTTGCTATTTATGGACCTTAAGGTCCTCCATGGGGCATACCACGGAGAAGAGGAGAGAAGGGCACAATGTGGCATTCAGGCAAGGCAGCGAGGTCCTTGAGGGGCTGCACCCAAGGCAGCGTTGTGGGGCGGGGGAAGCATGCCTCAAGAGTAAGCCAAACTTTTACAGAAGCATTACACAGAAGACTGAAGCCCTGACTTTTTCAAGCCTTGTACTGCTTCAAAGCAGTCCACTTGTTGCCATTAGTAAATTGCTCTTTTGGAAACAGCAATATGGAGAGAGATATGGGAAATGTTGTGGAGGGGGTGGGAGTGGAGTATCCTGGCTGACTGGCACAAACCCAGAACAAGGAACTCTCTACTCTGCAACACTGGGTTGCAGGTCCCATTCATTCATTAATAAATACACACTGGCTTAGAGGGAATTCTGCCTTCACCAAACCCAAAAAGAACTGGGAATTCTCACGGGGGACCCTTAAAAAAACCAAACTGGCAGAAGCAGAAAAGAACGATCACCCATCAAGTATCTATTTATATAGACAGAGAAAGATGTACAGATAGGCTGCAAATATTTTTTAAAATTTGTGCTGTTTTGTTTTCCCATCCTGGGCTCCTGTGAGAAGCAACTGAATAAGTAATACAGTGGTACCTCGGGTTAAATACTTAATTCGTTCTGGAGGTCCGTAATTAACCTGAAACTGTTCTTAACCTGAAGCACCACTATAGCTAATGGGGCTTCCTGCTGCCGCTGCACTGCCGGAGCACGATTTCTGTTCTCATCCTGAAGCAAAGTTCTTAACCCGAGGTACTATTTCTGGGTTAGCGGAGTCTGTAACCTGAAGTGTATGTAACCTGAAGCGTTTGTAACCCGAGGTACCACTGTACAATCGTATCTTGGAAGTCAAATGAAATCTGTTCCAGAAGTCCGTTCGGAGGTCCGTTCGGAAACCAAAGCGCGGCTTCCGATTGGCTGCAGGAAGCTCCTGCAGCCAATCAGAAGCTGTGCCAGCTACATCGGATGTTGGGGTTCCAAAGAACATTTGCAAACCGGAACACTCTCTTCCGGGTTTGCAGCATTCGGGAGCCAAAACATCCAAGTACAAAGGCGTTCAGGATCCAAGGTACGACTGTAACAGCAATTTTTTTGAAAGGTGCTCACCTCCTTGTGACCTTGGATCTGTGAATTGACAAAAGCCCCCAAGATGTGAGATGTTAGAGGAAGGTAAATGTGGATCAGTTGGGTCTCTTGGTGCAGACAGTACAGAGAGAAGTAATTCCGCAGCTCCATAGTCAGAATAGCGTTCTCTTGCTGTAAAAGAAGAGGAGAGATTGGCGGGATGCTCCTGAAGCACAGACAGAGGGCAGGATGGATGCAATATATGTAACTCAACAGTTGTCTCTCATGCTAGAATGGGGTGATTTAAGCTCCCCTGTTTCTGGAGCTTGAGCACCCACAACAGCAAGAGCCCCAGAGGTTTGTAAGCAACCACAAAGATGAGGCAGTAAGTCATTATCAACAAGGGGAGGCTGTTATTGGACATGCTGCCTTAACAACCATGGGGTTTGCCCAACCAGTCAGTGACTCACATATACAGCAGGATACAAACATAACTGAGAGTGCAGGGGGCAGCAAGAAAAAAGCAGATGGCTTTTTTCTTGATCAGGTCAGGCCATACAAAGCCTATTATCCCCTTTCTTGCTCCACTGAAGCAGCTTCCTCTACTTCCCAGGCTCCCCAGATCCGGACTGTAGGAGCACCTAATCCCCTATGAGACTCTCTCTGTCTTTTAGGGACAAAGCTCCACGTCTCGTCTTTTACAAAGTGCTTTCTCTTTGGTGGTGCTCTGTCAACAGGAGCCTGCTTAGCCCAATCTTTTCTGGCTTTCCACCAAACTACAACCTGGCCTTGTGAGCAAATGCATGCTGTCAATTGTCAGATCCAGTTTACTTTTTGGTTTTACCTGTTTGGTTTTTGTTAACCTGGAAATGCTTGATTCCTGGATGTTCTTAGAGACTTTAGCAGGAGTTTTAGATGGTTTTACCATTTTCCTTTTTTAACGTGTCACATGTATACCACTCTGGGCATTGTTATGGTCAGAACACACGATCCACAACTAAATCAAAGAGGTAACTCTACACTACTCAGAGTGTGTCTTTGTTTTCACCCAGCCCACCAGTATTACCCTATTTTGCACAGATACTGAAGGTGACTAAAACCCAAAACCACTCTGAACTATTGGAAATCTTGACTAGCAAGAGTTTCACAAGGCACTGCCCACAGCCAGGTGGGCTAGACACTTGTCTGGACAGAATGCACCAAGCCCTGAATGCTTAGAAAGTACATACAGTGGTACCTCAGGTCCGTACTTAACCTGAAACTGTTCTTAACCTGAAGCACCACTATAGCTAATGGGGCCTCCTGCTGCTGCCGCACCGCCGGAGCACGATTTCTGTTCTCATCCTGAAGCAAAGTTCTTAACCTGAAGCACTATTTCTGGGTTAGGGGAGTCTGTAACCTGAAGCGTATGTAACCTAACGCGAGGTACCACTGTGCAATGGGAGAAGCAGGAGATTGTACCTCCACTATTCGGGATTCCAGCTGCTCCACAGACTCTGGCTCTTTGTTCTGCACTGTGGCACTCATCATCTGCCTCTTCATCATGCTATATTTATGCAAGGCTCTCTGGTGCTTGTGCAGAACTCCCTTCTCATGCCTCTCGCAAAGATCCTACATCACAGAGAGAAAAGTCAGGTCATTCTGTAAAAGAGGATGCTTTCTATACAGCTCAGATCCACATAACAGTGGTATAAAGAGGTGTGGGATATAAATATTATTGATAAATTAACATGTGTCATTAAGGTAAGCAGGGGAATACACAGGAGAAATGATTTCGAGGAGATACGGAAGGTGTTTTTAGAATTTGTACTGTTAAAGTGGAAAGGGATCAAACCATCACAAGAGGTGTTGAAATTTTGGGAGGTTGGATAGTTACAATGGAATGGTCTCAGTGGTGGGGTGAAAATTTTTGTTCTTATTTATTTATGATTATTACTTTGTCAAAATAAAAATAGGGGGAGGGAAAGAACCACAGAACATGCTGGAAAGATAGCACAGGAGAATTGATAAAAAAAAGATTTAAAAATAAAAGGTTCTGCAATGCTAATATAAGCCCGCCCATATATTAAAGGATTCAGAAGACCTCATCCATCCCAAACCCTTGTTTGTTTGGAACAATGGAGAGGGCTTTTTCTGCGGATGCACCCAGAGATGCCATCTTTCAGGGTGGCCTCCTTCCACTGCAGCATACAGACCTCCCTGTTTCAAAAAGGCTTCTGGACTGTAGATATTGAGTTTTACCACCACTTGGTTTTTACTGTTTGACTCCCCAGTTTGCATTTTAAATGCACTGCAGGAAACTGTTCGCTGCCAGCAGTGTGTGTGTGTGTATGTGTGTGTGTTTTGTATTTTATGCTCTGTGTTTCGTGCCATATATCTAAAATGCTTAATAAAAAGATTTGCAAAAAGACCAACTTGGCCCATCTTGCTCCAAGAAATAATTATTATTTTTATGATGCAGTCAATTTTAAAGAAGTTAAAAAGAATTACCATCTTAAAAAAAAAAAGGTTTGTTAAATAGCAGGTAGCATTTGGAGACACAGGAGGTTGTCAAGGGCAATAATAATGAGCACACTGGGGAAAAAATAATGAGCACAGCAAAGTTTCTTCTCTGCCAGCACAGTCTGAATGTTTACCTGCATCACTTCCCAATATCAGAATGAAACAGATCTCTTGAGCTGGGAAGCTTTTCATTCAGATCTTATATTTGCCACAATTTCACTATGTGGGCCTTAAGCAACACACCCTTTCTTAGCCTCTATACCCACCCCATCTGTAACAGGGGGGACGTAGGTAAAGGTAAAGGACCCCTGACCATTAGGTCCAGTCGTGGACGACTCTGGGGATGCGGCGCTCATCTCGCTTTATTGGCTGAGGGAACCGGCGTACAGCTTCTGGGTCATATGGCCAGCATGACTAAGCCACTTCTGGCAAACCAGAGCAGCGCACGGAAACGCTGTTTACCTTCCCGCCGGAGCAGTACCTATTTATCTACTTGCACTTTGACGTGCTTTCGAACTGCTAGGTTGGCAGGAGCAGGGACCGAGCAACGGGAGCTCACCCCATCGCGGGGATTTGAACCGCCAACCTTCTGATCGGCAAGCCCTAGGCTCTGTGGTTTAACCCACAGCACCACCCTCGTCCCTTAACAGGGGGGACGTACTACCCCACTTATCAGACATAATTGGCTCCCATAGTGAATTAAAACACCACAGGAAGTTAAAATACATCATACAAATGCAATACAAAATCTTAGGATACATGGATGTGAGTAGGATAAGGGGCTGGTTCACATGTTACACTAAACCATGGCTTTGCAATACTTAGACAAGCCTCTGAACCAGAGCAAAACAGAGATTACTTTCAGCTTCAAAGAACCACAGTTTAATGTTGCATGCAGACCAGGAACCCTTGTTGAAAACAGACAACTGTTAGTTAAAACAAAACATTGTCATAATTTATGGTTTGAAGTTGGCTTGTTTAGCAACTAACCATAGTTTGTGTAAACCAGGATTCCTGGTTTTGAACCTAACACTAAACTGAGATGATCTGAAACTGAAAATAACCTTGGCCATATTTCCTACCCTGCTCCACCTCCCAGGGCCAGCACACAGCCCTGAAAAAGGCCCAACTTGCCACCAGAACCTCCCAAATGTCTAGTTTGGCCTCCCAGCTCATTCCTTGGATAGCTTTCCATTAAGCCTCGTGTAACGCCCTCAAGCAAGCACACACAGCTGTTTCTGAGCCATTCACTCACACACTGACAGGGCTTACTTTATAGGACTGGAGCAAGTCCAGGAAAAGGTTCAGCTTCTCCACCACATCATTCTCTTCCTGTTTACCCTAGAAAGCAGAAGGGCAAATGAGTGAAAGAAACAGGGTGGACTTGGGCTGCAGCCCATCCAGGCACAGAACATGGGGAAAGACATTTCCAAGTCTCTTGTCCCAACATCTCCAGTCTCAAAGACCTACAGTGGGAGTGCCCTGGACTAACAGGCTTAGATGCCAAGGCTGTCCATCTAAGCAGGGCCTGAGAAAGGGAAGTGATGAGCCAGGAGGCTCTGACTGGGAATCTGGAAACAGGGTTCGATGCCTTGCTCTTTAAGCCACCAGGACTGAAAAGAGGATGACCTGGCACACCACTGTCACTCAGCAGCGCCACACCAATAATGACTGAAAGCTGTTGTGCAGTTAGTTGTGCAGCCAGGCAGAATCGGATGGTTTGAGGAGCCATCGGGGCACACCCGGCCTTATATAATAACCACACCCTCCGACTGCAGTCCCTACTCTAAGGCATTTGACAGCCAGGCTGGCTGCTCTACGGGAGCTTCATATGGCTGTCAAAACAAACAGATGACTCTTCACAGCAGAAAGAGAGAGGAGCAAAGTGTCCCCGAGTTCAGAGAGAAAAAGGAGTGATTGAGAAGAGAGAGCGTGTGTGCCAAGACCACTCTTCAATTAATCAGCACCTTCCCCCTTAAACATATTCATGCACATGCACCAAGCCACCACAGTGTTCCAAACTCAGCAAGGCGTGGACAATTTAGGTCGGGTTCCTTCCAGTGATGTATAGGTCACAGAAGGGCACAGATCCTCCTCCTCCTTTTCTCAAGGAGATGGAGAAGTGTCAGGTACGCAAATCTGGGTGGGTGTGGAGCTCAAGTTATGACTCCCGTGCCTCATCTTCCTTTCTCTGGGCCACTGGACTTTTAGAACCTGCCTGCCCTGGGCTGTGCTACTTGCTTCTGACCCCTCCAGATGATAACCAGTATCCCTATGAACCAGAAACATGGCTGTTTGCAGGTCTGATTCTGCAGGGCCCTGAATTTTGATTTTTTTGGGGGGTGGGGGAGTGCTATGGGGAAAGAGAGGCACAACTACAAAGCCCGTTTTCTTCAAGGAAGAAGCAGCAGGAGCTCACCTGTTGAACAGCTTTGTCAGCCAGTAGTGCAAATTCGACAGAAAGGCCTTTCAGGGCCTGTTTGAGGTTTCCCCAAGCGCTATTGTTCAAAGAAGCCCAGGAAGGGAGTGGGGTTGTGTCGGAGCCCAGAGCACTACAGGAAGAAAAGAAGCATGCAAGAGGGTCTAGGAAGAGACTTCCACAAAGACCACAGGCTGCCAAGGGTCCCCTGTCCCAAATTACAGCTCTGTTTTCTTCTTTAACTAGACCCTCATTATGCTTTGCAACTCAAGCCCCTCCCCCCACCCCCAGTGCACACCCTCTTCTTCTGCAGCTGACAGCTACAGAAGATAAAGTGATCAGTGATCATTGTCAGAGTTGCCTGTGATCTGGATCAAAAACGAAAACCGCAATTTTGCAATAATGTAAACAGGATCCTGCCACTTGCACACATTTTGCAAACTGAGCAAAATGTGTATATATTAATTTGTTTACACACTTCCAAGCACATCATTGCAACCCGCCCCCCCAGGTGCTAGAAACTTGCTTTAAACAAAATGAAAGCAGATTCCAAATTCTGCACCCACCATCAAATCCTGTGCTTGGACAGTACTATCACAGAATCACAATGTTTACACAGCCTTGGTCATTGTACCCAGAGGCAGAGCTAGCTGCTCCAGCACCTGGAGCGGCACTCATGCTGTGCACCTGGGGGGAGGTGCCACGAGCAGCAAGCATCCCAGGGGGTTGCCACCCATGGCGAGTGTGCCAGGGGGGTGCCACCCACGGTGAGCGTCCTAGGGGGTTGCCGCCTGCGGCGAGCGACAAGTGTCCCGGGGGGTGCTGCGAGCGGCCCAGGGGGGCAGAGCGGCGATGTCAACCCCCCCCCAGGGATGACACCTGGGGCGGGCCGCACCGCACCCACCACACCTCTTTTCTCCGCCAGTGATTGTAACCATCTGCAAAATTAAGGCTTCTTCAGATCTAACATAGGGCAACACATAGCAGCCAGCAGAAAGAAAGACTTAAATCAGTTGGTGCAGGGAGTGCCCCGTGTGGCCACACTGAGGGCAGCCACATATTTCAATTTCACTCTCCAGTCTTCCCTGGTAGCTCTGTGTATATTAAACTCAAGTTGTCCTAGCCTTTTTAGGGAGCATGCAATGATCAGGAAACACACCTTTCTTCAGATTATTCATGTTCCATCAGAAAATGTGGGAGACTAGCTCCAAAGTTCCGCATGGAACAGGACTGTGAGCTCACACAGACACACAGTTCTTGCAAAAAGGTATCGCGCCTCTGCCACTAAGAATCAAACCAGATGAGATAAAGGTCACCTGTTGTGGAATTTCTTCAAATGCTGGCAAACAGAAGCAGTGGGCACTTGATGTGGATCAGGGCAGCAGCACAGAGGAAGGAAAGCAACACCTTCTCTCTCTGCAGCATTTCCCCAAGTTTCTATGACTCCAGTCCCACCCTCTAAAGAAGTTGCTATCTGCCCTATTTGGGGAAACATTCATGCACATAGGGAACACCTTTGTGTACAGAGCTTAAGGGGACAAACAGATTTTGGGTGAGGGTGATGGGGAGATGTGATTTGTTTCAGAAAAATAGTGCAAAGGGAAATACCGTATTTTTTGCACCATAACACTCACTTTTTTCCTCCTAGAAAGTAAGGGGAAATGTCTGTGCGTGTTATGGATGGAATGCCTACAGATGGCGGGGGGATCTGCTGCAGTCGTGAGCCGAGGATCCATGGTTCCCCTTCCTTCCCTCCTCCGTGGCTCGCTTTGAAACAGCAAAGCGGGAGAAGAGCCGCTGAGTGGGGAGGAGAGAGGGACAGAGAGCCTGCTTCTTTAAAGGAGCAAAGCGGAAGAGGAGAGGAGCCGCTTACACTTGTGTCCTGTCCGGTTGGTTCTGTCCTGTCCTGTCCTGTCCGCTTGGTTCCTTTAAAGCAAGCAGGCTCTCTGTCCCTCTTTCCTCCCCACTCAGCTAGCTAAATAGCAGCAAGGTTTTTCAGCTCGCTAAGCCAGGGATGAGCAGGGAGGAGGGAGAAAAGCAGAGCCTGTTTGCTTTAAAGGAGCAAAGCGGGAGAGGAGAGGAGCCTTCTCCCCTTATACCCCTCTTCTTCATTATTAGCAGCATCCTTCTCCAACCACCCCACGCATGCTCCTTGTCCCTTGAGTGCTTTTCCTTCCCTCCCCACTTAAAACGTGGTTACAAAGGATCCTCAGGATTTTTGCATTGGGCTACTCCAAACTCACTGTCAGATCACATGTCTGTGGCCACAGCATGAACCACAAAAATCATACATCCACTGTTTCATTTAGAATATTTTTTTCTTGTTTTCCTCCTCTAAAAACTACGTGCGTGTTATGGTCGGGTGCGTGTTATAGAGCGAAAAATACGGTAGTTACTCTCCCACCCCACAGCACCACAGTCCCAAAACAGATCAGGGCCCCTCGACAGCTGTAATTTGTCATCATGTAAAAAGTGACCGGACAGATCTCCATCATCTCATCTAGTTTATCCTGCATTTGAGGTTGGAAAAGAGATAGTTCAGCCGAATCCAGTTCACCTTAGTTCCTTCCCAAACAAAAGGAGGTCTGAGGCATTGTCAACTGCTCGGGAGGCTATCCTCTCCGTTCGATCCCGCAGTTTGTAAAAGCTGTTGTAGATGTTTCGGATCAGCTCTCTGCTGGCAGCGAACTGGACCTGGATGTCAGCTGGCAGGAAATCCTAGAGTGGAACACAAATTAGATCACAACCGGTCCTACGAAAGAGCTTCACAGAGAGAGAGAAAAGTTGCCTACAAGCTCAGACAGCATGTATGTCAATTAGGAATCTCTTTGCAACTCCACACGACCCACTTTCCCGATAAGCAGGGAATTACAAGCAGACGCTCACACACCCAGCTACCAGTGTTGCAAACATAGGGAGGTGTGGAAAGTTAAGCTGGTGCTCTGCCAATACATGGATCACAAAAGGGTGAAAAGCATCCACCTTTTTTTCCAAGAAGGTGGAGTAATAGGTGGAGCAGGAATCAAAGAAATGGGCAAATGTGTTGCCCAAGTGCTGATTTCTTGCAAAATCTTCCAGGGTTGCACTAGAGATGGGGATTGTGAAGCCAGACAACCAAACAAGGCAAGGTGGGAGATCTGCAACTGGGTTTCCCTTCTTCTTAAAAGCGAACAGCAGGGGACCCAATTGTATCAAGAATGCAGAACTGGGGAGGGCAAGGTTAATCCTCCCTTCCCCATGCCATTTTCCTGATGCGAACTGAACTCCTCTAGCTCCTGTAAGAACCTAAGAATAGGCTGCTGGATGAGGCCAGTGATCCACCTAGTCCAGCATCCTGTTCTCACAGGGGCCAACGAGGTGTCTATGGGAAGCCCAAAAGCAGGACCTGGGCACAGCAGCACACCCGGTGGTTTCCAGCAACTGGTATTCAGAAACATTCCTGCCTCTGACTGTGGAGGCAGACGACAGCCACCATGGCTAGCAACCTATTAGGTACCCCAGTGGAGAAAACACACAGGTCCATACATGCAATAACATATGTGAACCTGTATGTTATCCCTAGGAGGGCAAACTACCCTCAGGTATATACTACAAAGGGCAGTAAAAAATTGTCCGTGGGGAAAGTGCTGCAGCCATGAGGATTAAGCACCCCCTCTCTTGTGCTGTAATAGCCTTAATGCAATCTGCTCCCCATCACTCCACAACACAGCTCATTTTAGAATGCATTTAAGGAGACAGGAGATCCAACCAAACACATTCCACATTTATAGCTTGGTCCTAAATCAGGCACAGGCAAACTCGGCCCTCCAGATGTTTTGGGACTACAACTCCCATCATCCCTAGCTAACAGGACCAGTGGTCGGGGTGGTGGGAATTGTAGTCCCAAAACATCTGGAGGGCCGAGTTTGCCTATGCCTGCCCTAAATGTTAACTGGAAAAAGTAGTCCACCTTGTAGTGATCGCTCTGATCCAGCAGATGGCGCCATTACAGACACACACCCCCTTTACAAAGACAACCAGCTAATCTCTAGCTGCCAGAAAGTGTGCTGTAGATTGCAAAACTCTTAGCAGTCTGTTGTTAATATATTCTTGTACACTGTGTAAGTGTAGGTGCTACATAGTTAATAAATATTGTTGGACCACCATTTTCCTCCTCCTCTTTCACCCAATCAGAGCCAGGAGTCAGCTGCCTTCCACACACGGCTGAGCTCCTGAAATGCCAAAGTCAGTGGGATCGAAGCAGCCTAAATCAGCACAATTGCAGTCAGCGCCTCTCTTCGCTGTTACAAAAGAAGCCTTTGGGAGCTTCCTGTTCAAACAAAACCGCTGCTGTTTTCCAAGCAGGTAGGAGACTTTCCAGCTACATGAGACAAAATACCTTGGCCTGAGTTGCGAGCTTGCAAGTCATGAATTCGTCTCCCACACCCTGGACCAACTCCCTCAGCTTGTTCTGCACATCCTGGAAAAGCAATGGAAACAGATTTTGTTTTAGAAGGAGGGAGAGAGAGAGTGTGTGTGTTTGTGTTATCAGGTGACTTACCCTCAGTCCGTGTCTTGTGACTGCACAACCTTATTGAACACGCCAGTGTGTTTTGCTTCTCTAGGCAAAGCAAACGTGTCCCAACCATTAATTGCCTCTTGTGGGGGAGGGGGCAAGCTGACACACCAAAAGCAAGGCTGCCAAGCGAGGCCAGCTCCGAGATCATTACGGGAAGGAAACCTGCAGCGCTTCCCTGCTGCCTCCACCGTAAGAGACAGGCAGCAGTCTGACCTTGCAAAGTATTGGCACTGGCTATGCTTGCAAAACACCCTCTTCCCAAATCAACTATTTCGCCAGATTCCTGCTGAACGCCACAGCACTGTATCTTAGAGCACTCCAATTCCAGTCTGGCTTCTTCAAGAGTGAACCTTCTATGCTCTGGCACAACAATACATTTGAATATCCAGTAACAGGAAAGGCCTTCATGTGGGACATTGCAGTCAAGCATAACTATGTATAACTGCTAGTTAGTGCATGAAAAGGTTAAGATCAGAGAGGTCTTATGTTACACTTTGAAGGAGAATTATACAAAAATTATGCATCATTGGTATTTTACTCTTAGTAAATTAGCTAAAATGTATAAAACAAAGTCTAAAACATGCTGGAAATGTAAAGAGAAAGAGGATACTTCTGATCACATGTGGTGGTCATGTATAAAAGACTTCTGGGAAATGATATATAATGAATTGGGGCATTACAGGACTAGAGATCCCAAAGGACCAATGAAACTATTAATGTACGTAACCATGGCTACGCAGATTCTGTCAGCCAAAAATGGAAAGACTGTACAACTCCAAAGGAGAGTGGCAGATAAAATGGATGAACTATGCCGATATGGCAAAACTTAAAGGAAGAATTAGAAATCAGGAAGAGGAGGTCTTTAATAAAGAATGGGGAAAGTTTATAATCTATTTGAAAAACTATTGTAAACAATTACACACATTGGTAAGGATTGACAGAAAACTTGTAGCAAAAATTTGAACTATGGAATGATAAAGGATTTATAAGAATAAGGTTATGAAAGAGATGCAAAGGGAACAATCATTATATTAAGATCTATAATGGAGGGGGGAGTCAAAGGGGATTATATGTTTATGTTTTTATTTTGCTTGTTTATATAAAATAGAAAATGCAAAATTATTTTTTTTAAAAAAGATCAGAGAGGTCTGTTCCTAGACTCAACTAGGTCATGCCCCCTTATCTTCCTGAGGGAGGAAGTGAAGCTGCTTCTTTGCCTTTTAATCTTACTCTCTCCATGCCATGTAACTGACCAGGATGGACATGTCCGAACATGCTCAAACTTCAGCCCGCATGTTTGAAACTATATTTTGTATTTTGCACCCAAGAGTAAACTACCTGTGTTCTCCTTACTGCTGCATAGAACAATGCATGAATCAGACCTTTGGATTTAGTAAGTAAAGCTTTTAAAGTTACTTGACAGTGTGTGGTCTGTTCATTGCTAGAGGGTTAGAGAGAAGGGGCAAGCATTTTAAGGCAGACTGAATGGGATACACAAAAGGGTTTTTAGAAATCACTCCAAACTGCTATTGGAGGATACTAAGAACTATCAACTTTAAAACCATGAGACCCACCGAAAGGTATTTTAATGAAGCTCAAAAGGGCTGTATCCAGTATTAGTCCCATTCAGTACCGACCCACTGAATTTAGTGGTCATGGTTGTCTTAGGATCTGTAACTTTAATGGATCTACTCTAGGCAGGACTTAGTTGGATACAATCCAAAGTGATCAATGCAAGAGACACGCCATTGAGAGTGCCTCTATTTCACATAAGCCATGGATTTTGCTGCAAAGCTGTCCTTGTGGACAATCTTAGCTCCCCTTTAAAAGCATTTTTCCAGCCCTCCAGGTTGCCAAAACAGAAATCTGGAAATGTGCAACAGCATCTCCACTCTATTGTTCTGGAATCTTTGGAATGTCTTGGATAGAACCATTATTAAAAATAAAAAATAAAAAAATGCATTCCTCATAGAACCCATAGGCAAGATTCCATTACAGTCCTCAGGGCCCCTCTGTCCTAGTTTCCAGGAACCTGGTGCTCTCCAGCTAAGGCCCATGTGAATCGCAGTCCAAATACCTGGAGAGCACCAGGCTGGCAAAGACTGCTCTGTCCCCTGCACTCACCCCTTCCTTGCCACTTAACCATTTCTGCCATTTTCAAACAATGCTGGCTAACTCCTTTAGGAAATGTGCACACCACCAACTCTTAACACACAACCCTCCAAAGCACAAGCCTCCATTTTGCACTTGGTGAAACATGATGAATAGCTAGGTAAGACTGGCAATGTTTGCTTGTACACACTTCCTGGGAATTTGTTTTTTAAATGCATGTGCACATGTCCAGAATGGAAAAGGTAGTTTGGGCGAGTGGAGGAGACACACAGTCCAGATATATCCCATCCAAGTCTGCCCATTGGTGTGGACAGCAAGTGGCAGATTTGCAATGAACATTTTGACTGAAAAGGTGTAGAAGCTAACATGCCAAATGCACATAACGGGGGGGGGGGGTCAGATCTGAATGACCATATAAATGGCCCACATCCCGAAGCACCTTTGCTATAAGGAAGATTGTTCTATATTCCCCTTGGTTAGCAATATTATACCGCATTGGCCTGAACAGAAGCCGCACTTCCCCCCCAACCCAAATTCTGACCGTGAAAAGTAAAAAGTGCGGCTTAAATTCGCGACCTTACAAAAATGGGCTTTTAGGATATCACTGCTGAAACAGACATACGGTAAAACGGAACAGGTGTAAGTGCATGTGGAATTCTAAGGGAGCGGCTTGTATTCAGGTATTCTCTCCCCCCCCCCCCAATTTTAAAGGTGCAGCTTATATTCGGGCCAATACGGTACTTGCAATTAGACAAAGGTTAGTCAGAGGAGTTTCCTGGTCCACACAGAACAGATGCATCCAACATACACTGTAATGCACTACTCAGGAGTAAGAGCATAAGAAGTGCCTGCTGGATCAGGCCAATATGGCCCACACAGTCTAGCATCCTGTTCTCACAGTGGCCAACCAGGTGCTTGTTAGGAAACCTGCAAGCGGGAACCGAGCACAAGAGCAGTCGCCCATTATTTGGTTTTCAACAAATGCTATTCAGAAGCACCACTGCTTCTGACCATAAGAGGCAGAGCATAGCCATCCTGGCTAATAGCCATCAGCAGCCCTCTCCTCCATGAATTTGTCTGGTCCTGCCTCCTGCAGGACAGGGTTCCATAGTTTAACCCTGAATCTTTCATTGTTCAGCTTCATTGTACTCACCGACCCGCTGAAGGAGAGGAAGAGCTTCAAAAGCACATCTTCTGAGAACGGAGGATGCCGAGCCACCAGGTTAATGAAGCGCTTCAATGCGCGCCGCCTCGTCTCGATAAATTCTCGGTCAGCTTTGAGAAGGAACATGGTGCAGGATAAAAAAAAATAAATCTCCAGCCCCAAGAACCTCCTCTACCACCTCTGTTTAGACATAAAACCAATTTGCTTAAGGTCGCTGGGAACTGTAACTCTATGAGGGAGTTACAGTTACAGGGCCCAGAATACTTTGAGGGAGAAAATATCCTTCGAATGTGCTTTGAAGGTAAAGTGTGTACACAGTTAGAGACTCCAAAATGGAGCATGAAGACCTTCCTTGCTCTTCATAGAAGTCTTCCTCCTTCTATGTTCTCAAGCATACAGCATTCTTATCAAAACAGTAAGAAGTTGGGGGCAGAAAACCATGTACATAAAACACAAACTCTGGGTTCGGAACAAATCATGCAAATTGAGTATTCTTAAGAATGTGTTATTCACCCGCATAAGTGATTGTTCAAACTGGATTTCTCTCTATATAGGATTTCCTAGACATTTTCTTCTCTTCAAATCTGGAGAATATAGCTCAAAGGGAGCTAACATGTAGTTCAGCAAAATCTAGCATGCCACAACTCAGCACCAGCCATCATGGCTAATGATCAGAAATGATGGGATCTGTAGCACAGAAACATCTGAGTCACCCCGGAGGCAAAAGATGCTTCTGAACTTGGACAAAATTACAGTGTTGTGTTTGCCTGCCAGTTGCTGGTCTCTATTGCTGGTTTAGCTTCCCCTCCAGACATGATGGCTGAATTCACACATAATGCCAAACCATGGTTGGGCTTCCCACCTGAAGTTATCCTCACAGTTTGCTATTACGTCTGAATTCACAAACCACTGACAGATTTCTAAAAAATCTGAAGAGGCTGGCTTGCACCATGGAGGCAGGGATGGATTTATTAAGAGAAGTGCTGAGCAGATGGGAAAGGTAATCCCACAACCAGTTCCAAACCATGGTTTGCCTAATATACACCTGGAAACTCAAGCCACTGTGTCGGTTCTTAGCTTTGGTTACCACGAACTATCCTTTGATGTGAAGTCTGAATTGAATTGGAATAACGTTGTTGCTGCAGAGCCTCTGAACCTGTGCTACTGTGACCATCCCTCCTCAAGCGCATCTCATCTCAGCAGCCCAAGACGTACCTCCTAGCATTCTTTTGGGGGGAAGAGCAGGAACCATACGGTAGGGGAACTTCTGAAGAAGCATCTCATGGAAGACCACAAAGTCATTGTACCGCCTGTACACTGAGCACCTGAAACGCTACAGGAGAAAAAGAGGGAGGAAACCCTTTCAGTGCTTCAGCAGGCCCACTGCATTCTACTTCCAGAAATGTCAAGCCAGATGCCTGCAATAAATGCAGAGCTCAAGGGAAATAACTGTTCCTTACTGTTGGCTCCCCAGCAGCTAGTGCTCCAAGATATACAACATTCAAACATTTAATTCCCTTTTAGCAAGAGCCCCTGACAGATTAGACCAGCGGTTCTCAACCTGTGGGTCCCCAGATGTTGTTGGACTACAACTCCCATCATCCCTGAGCTCTGGCCTTGCTAGCTAGGGGTGATGGGAGTTGTAGTTCAACAACATCTGGGGACCCACAGGCTGAGAAAGGCTGGATTAGACCAAAGGACCAAGTAGGCCAGCAAACTATGGCCAACCAGACACCTCTGGGCATTGACAAGCAAGGCATGGATGAAATATATTTGAGTATTCTTCATCACCTCAACTCTTCTATTGACAGGAGGGAATTCCTCTTTCAAAATGGTTCCTGCTACACTGGTGCATTATCTCAAAACACAGGAAGCAGTCACCCCCAACCCTTTGGAACGACATGTTCCACCTCCCATGACTTTTCAAGCAGGTGACAGCCCAACACAGAAACTAATGCAGGGAAAGGATTCCCCACTCTTTCTTCTTCAGTTCACCAGCGAGTGGCATTCATTACCTTACTGGAAACTTCATATTCCACATGCTTCAGGAAGAGCCCCTTTTTCTCAGGAATCAGCTCCACCTGCACTGTGTCCTTGCTCAACAGCTCTGGGAGGGTGTGGGGAAGCACCAGCGGGTTCCCCTGGGGAGTCTGCATCAGAGACTCTTCCGGCTCCTTCAGATCACTTGGAGGCTTTGCAGAGTCTAGAAGAAAGAGGAGAATCAAAAGAGGAAAACGCTGCGAGAGCAACAGCCCGGGCTTCTGATTTCTTCCTCTGCCCCCGAAGCAGAAGCCAGGAACACCCTTCAGGACGCTCTTTCCGAAGCAGCTGGGCAGGCAGGGAAGACTCAGCAAATCCTTCCCTGCAACACTCTGGGAGATCCCTAATTTCACACCTAAGCAAGAAGCTGGCTGCTCTTCTTGGACGCGTGCCAAAAACTCTTACGCTGCAAGCCAGCCAAGAGGCCGGTATTTCCTGCCTGGTTTGCTCCCGCTAAGACAAGAATCTGAGCGAGTCCCGGCATTCTTGGATCCTGCTAAGGACAACAGCTTGTGGAAGGAAAGGCATTGCTATTTGAACTCTCCGGGCTGTGAATGAGCATCCTAAAACAGTTCCCCAAAGCACGGGAAGGCACTTCATTTCATGCAGCTTGGAAAGGCAGGGGTGGCGGTGGGAGAGCCAGACCCTCAGTTAGACCAAGGTAAGAGGGTTTCCTCTGCCCTAGTTTGACTATGTCACCAGGACTAATGCAGCCTATTTTATAATCTCCGCTTCATCCTCTCCTGGCCCCCCCTTAGGGAGGCAAGTTTATCCATATCAGGGGTCAGCAAACTTTTTCAGCAGGGGGCCAGTCCACTGTCCCTCAGACCTTGTGGGGGGCCAGACTGTATTTTGAAGGGGGGGGATGAACGAATTCCTATGCCCCACAAATAACCCAGAGATGCATTTTAAATAAAAGCACACATTCTACTCATGTAAAAACACGCTGATTCCCGGACCGTCCACAGGCTGAATTTAGAAGGTGATTGGGCTGGATCTGGCCCCTGGGCCTTAGTTTGCCTACCCATGATCCTTATCATTCATTTATAAGTGGCTGGGGAAACCCAGCCAGATGGGCGGGGTGTAATTAATTAATTGTTAATGCTTGGGCTAGCTTTCAATCTGAAATTCTCAAGGCAAGATGCAGCAGCTGAAATCACAACGCAATGTGACAAGAAACAGAAAAACCCAACAACGGCCAATAAAAAGGTTCAATAAAATGAAAGCAGCTTGTCTAAGGAGCGAAGCCTTTACAAGTGACCTAGCACCCAACTCTGGTGCGTCTGAGAAGGCAGGTGTTTCCGCGACTCAGGGGCCACCACGGTGAACGCACTTGCTCTGCTGTGGAGTGTTGCTAGTTTCAACCTCCTTTTTAAAAGGTTGTTTCTTATTGCAGGAGAATCCCTGGAATGCAAGTTCTCCCTTCAGGAACCCTGTGTCAATGGAGCACAGCGGATGTTTTGCCTTTCAGACAGAGCTCAGGCTTCTTCCTGATTCTGAAGTCTCTGTATCCAGCAACGCAGACCAGGAGAACAACTCGCAAGCTACTGGCTAAATGTGCCTTTCAATTGTCAAGCCCAGAGACAAAAAATGGGTATATGGACAAACAGCATCTGTACAGTGACTTTGAGCCATGATACACAAGAGGGGGTAAGAGGACCTTGCCAGACCGGGATCCTACTGTGTTTTTTTCCCAAACTTTCTGCAGAACACCAAACAAGCATAGCCAAGTTTCAGAGGCAGTGAAAAGGAGTGAAGCTATTCGAATCCTGTAAGATCATCACTAGTCTCCTTATGCCATGGGTAGGCAAACTAAGGCCCGGGGGCCGGATCCATCCAAATCGCCTTCTAAATCCGGCCCACGGTTGCTCTGGGAATCAGCATGTTTTTACATGAGTAGAATGTGTCCTTTTATTTAAAATGCATCTCTGGGTTATTTGTGGAGCCTGCCTGGTGTTTTTACATGAGTAGAAGGTGTGCTTTTATTTATAATGAACCTCTGGGTTATTTGTGGGGCATAGGAATTTGTTCATTTCCCCCCTCAAAATATAGTCCAGCCCCCCACAAGGTCTGAGTGACAGTGGACCGGCCCCCTGCTGAAAAGGTTTGCTGACCCCTGCCTTATGCTGTAAAAAAGGACGGCTGGCAGAGTTAAGGAAAGGTGTAACGGAGGTGGGGAACATGGATCTTGTCCTCTCTATCTAGCCCCTAAGATTCTTCCTTGGTTTTACCCCCTCCCCTGTCCTCTCTTTCCCTGGGCCACATCCCTTCACACCAGGCCCAGGCAAACTCGGCCCTCCAGATGTTTTGGGACTACAACTCCCATCATCCCTAGCTAACAGGACCAGTCATCAGGGAAGATGGGAGTTGTAGTCCCAAAACATCTGGAGGGCCGAGTTTGCCTGTGCCTGCTTCACACTCTCCTTGAATGCCTCTGCATGTGCCCTTGGACTCCAACAATGTATCCTGTTTCCGACGGCCGTATTCCAGCTACGTCCGGGAAGTTCTGGACATATGCCACCCCTAATTAACATTCATTGCCCCTCCCCCTTTTGCATCTGGCCACACCAACCCCTGGCATGTGGCCCCTGGGAGGTTGCCCAGATGAGCGTGCGGCCCTTGGCCCGAAAAAGGTTTCCCACCCCTAGTGTAAACTTCGGACTTCTCACTCACACAGCCAGAACTCTTAGGCACTATACCAGGTCACCGGTACAATTTAAGGCTTCGTGCTCTCCATACATACACCATCTTCAGAAAGTCACGACTGCATAGCTATATTTGCTTCTATGTTCAGCCTGCATTCTTCAGGACGCTGATGGGCAAGCTGTAAGCAAGGAGCCCTTCTGGACAGAAAGCAAATGTATTCAACCCCACATCGAGATTCCTGGAAGTTATCAGAGTTCTGGAATAATGGCAAGTGAAGTGATGAACTGAGCACACTGCAACTCAAAGCTGATAGCAATGCCTCTCAAATCTCCCAAGATCTCCAGTCCTCCTTCTTCCGCCTACGTGACGGGTGGCACAAATGAGTTGGCCTAGCAAAGGTGCAAGGGGGGAAGGAAAGGGTAAGGCAACGTCGGGCGCGGATTCGTGCTTCTGCAGCAAAGGGGGACACATACACCCCAACAGGTAGTCTTTATTTGTGTTCCTCCCCAATACTGTTCTCAC
Source organism: Podarcis raffonei (assembly GCF_027172205.1). Lineage (NCBI taxonomy): Eukaryota > Metazoa > Chordata > Lepidosauria > Squamata > Lacertidae > Podarcis > Podarcis raffonei. The sequence continues at coordinate 49,876,745 of NC_070615.1, forward strand.
AAAATTACTATCACTGCGCAGAGCCCCAATTTCTCACAGCCATTTCATTTTGCTTGTGACTCATTCATACTGTTGCATGTCACCCTGATCTCTGAGCAGGGCAAGATTCCAGGGGTTCCAGGAGATTGCCCAGGGTTTGTGTTTCCTTTTGGAGATGAGGCACAGCCGAGATAATAATAATAATAATAATAATAATAATAATAATAATAATAATAATAATACAATTTTATTTATATCCCACCCTCCCTAGCCAAAGCCGGGCTCAGAGCGGCTAACAACAAGATGGTGGTGACTTTATGATATACCGTATTTTTCGCACCATAGGACGCACCGGACAATAGGACGCACCTTGTTTTAGAGGGGGGAGAACAAGGGGAAAAAATTCTTCCGCTCTCTGCCCAGTGCCCCTTCAGCGAAGCGGCAGGAGGCACTGCGCAGAGAGTGGGAGAATTTTTCCCCTCTTGTTTTCCCGCTCTAAAACAAGATGCCGTTTAAGGTGCATTCAGGTGGCTACCTTGGAAGGTTCCTTTCGACCTGCTCTTTGGGGCTGGCGGGGGGAAGCCCACCACCAGCCCCAAAGAGCAGGTCAGGGAGCAGCGGAAAGGCGCAGTGGAGAGGCTGCTGCCATAGTCACGCGTCACTTCTCCAGCTGGGAGAGGGTCGCGGGGCTATGGCTTCTTTAGCCCCGCACGCGCTCTCCCGGCTGGAGAGGTGATGCATGGCTATAGAGGCTCCTGCCATAGCTGTGCGTCACCTCTCCAGCCGGGAGAGAGTAAGCCGGGCTTCTTTAGCCCCACGCGCGCTCTCCCGGCTGGAGAGGTGGCGCGTGGCTATGGCAGGAGCCTCCATAGCCGCGCGTTACCTCTCCAGCCGTGAGAGGGTCGCGGGGTTATGGCGTCTTCGCTCCATAGGACGCACACACATTTCCCCTTCATTTTTGAAGGGGAAAAAGTGCGTCCTATAGAGCGAAAAATACGGTAAGTTTATTTACATTTACAGTCATACCTCGGGTTAAAGTAGCTTCAGGTTGAGTGTTTTCAGGTTGCGTTCCGCGGCGACCCGGAAGTAACGGAATGGCTTACTTCGGGTTTCACCACTCACGCATGCGCAGACGCTCAAAATGACGTCACGCGCATGCGCAGAAGCGGCGACTCGCGACCCGCACAGACATGCAGACGCGGGTTGTGTTCTGCTCAGGATGCGAACGGGGCTCCAGAACGGGTCCCTTTTGCATCCAGAGGTACCACTGTATATACAACATGAGCCTGCGATGGAGAGGTTCACAGCATTAACACCCCGAAGTGGTCTTGCTTCTCTCATAGAAACAGTATCGGATTCAAACAGAAATCAAACATTGCTCTGACTCTCTCCCCAGCTTGCTGTTTTGCCTCTAGTTGACACCACAGCCCCAAAACCCCGCTCTGAATTCTGGCTTTTGTCCTTCTCACTGTCTGCAAGTCAAGGGAGGGCTTCCCCCATTTGTCGTCTGACACAGTGCTCCCTTTCCTTTGTTATCTTAATGCCCCATCACCCAGGCGGGTGGAAGCTAGCCTGGCTTGATTAAATGTTAACACTTGCTGGATCCACGGACCAGAGGAGTCCAACACCCATGAACTCATAGCAATATATTTATCCTGGAGGTCTTGAGGTATTTGAAATACCTATACGTAAAAGATGCACTTGCAATGAGCCTTTCCTTTAGAAAAATCCCAAGCAACAACTCTTCGTGCCTCCCAAACGTTAAAACCTTAATTCCCCTTCAGCTTCAAACATGCCTAAGAAATGCAAGCTTACTTAGATACTTGTGGTTTTGTCTTCTTCCACAACCCTGAGCTTTTCTGCTCCACCCAAATGCTTTTCCTCATCACACCCAATCTGCCTCTCCTGCTCCTGACCCTCAGGCCATCTTCCAAGGCATCCCATCAGATTCATCCACTGATGATACATAAGCCACTCAGGTATGAGAAGTTCTCACATGAACAGGTACTGGACGCCTTGATCTATTAACATTCTCGCATCTTCAATCAGGGTGGATTTGATTTTAATCAAATCAGTTTAAATCACTAGTCAGTAAGACTTGATTTAAATCATTTTTTTTACAGAAAGACTCATTCTTGCTGGTAAAATCTTAATATTTACAACCAGATGAAGTTTTCATTTTTGGAATAATAAATTTTCAGAGTAGTTCATATCAAAAATTACTGATCTGGTTATACTATTAGAAATACATAGATAATTACGAAATCATTGTGAGTTTTAATAAGTTAACTGTTTATATTCGGAGAATTTTTCTGCTGTACTTTATCGGAAGGAGAAAAATAATCATTTCCTTAGTAACAATTTAAACAATTTATTTAACTGAAACAATAACATTATAGCACATGTATCCATGTTTGTTAACTGATGTGGTTGAATATTTTTTTCAAACAAAAAACAAAAAACCTTAAGGGTTATAGCACACATGCAAAACTTAAAACAAATCCTTATTTTCTGATGAAATAGCCTTTGGACTATAATGTAACTTAAATAGAAAAGTATCTTTGAAAAAAATTTTCCTCCAAAAGCAATTTATTTTAAAAATCAAATTTAAATTGAAAAAAATCTGATTAAAATTTTAAAAAATCCTATTTAAATTTTTTAAAAATCTGATTTTTTTTAAAAAAATCATTTTTATCCACCCTCCCTTGAAGCTGAATACGGCATTGTATGCAAAAAAGGAGAGTGTACTTCAATCTATCAATAACATCTATTACTTACAGAAGAAGAAGAAGAAGAAGAGTTTGGATTTGATATTCCTCTTTATCACTACCCGAAGGAGTCTCAAAGCGGCCAACATTCTCCTTTCCCTTCCTCCCCCACAACAAACACTCTGTGAGGTGAGTGGGGCTGAGAGACTTCAGAGAAGTATGACTGGCCCAAGGTCACCCAGCAGCTGCATGTGGAGGAGCGGAGACGCGAACCCGGTTCCCCAGATTACGAGTCCACCGCTCTTAACCACTACACCACACTGGCAGCACCACAGGAAGCTGCCATATACAGAGGCAAACCACCAGCCCATCTGTCTCTGCACTGCCTGGCAGCAGCTGTCCAGGGTTTCAGACAGAGGCAATTCCAGGCCACCTAGAGATGCCAGGGGGTTGAACTTGGGACCTTCTGCACACAAAGCAAATGCCTTAACCCCTGGGCTATGGCTCGACAAAGCCAAGATTGATGGGCACCCTCATCACATATGACTGTTCCAGCATATTGTCACAAGAGGAACTGACACGTCCTTTCTTCTGAGCAACAGATGCCTTTGTTCATAGAAATGTTGCGTCCCCTCTACTTTTGCCAAAGTATTATCAGGTGTTGATAATGTGCATATCAATTAATTTGTTGAAGCAGATTTGCCACCAATTAAACAAATGTTAATCAAATAATTGGACTGATTTTTTTGGTCTGTGAATTAATCAACGGCACAATTCAATGTGTAGTCAGACCCAAGTTCTACCACGTTCGATGGGGCTTGCTCCCACAGAGGTGCACGCAGGATTGCAACCCAAATAACTGCACGAATTTGCTCACAAGAAAAACAAAAGCTGTGAGGAAGAAAAAAGCCAACCTTTGCTTTCAGATGAAGCACAGCTGTTTTTACAGTAACTATGCCCTAAGAAACAGCATTCCCATTCTCTCTCACTCACTCACAGAAGAGCTCTTAAGATGGGACTTCACACCTGCCATTTTTCTAAGCATTTGTTAAAGTATGTTCAACTAACTTATTAATTGGAAGCAGCTTCTGATTCCAAAGATATGTTTTTAATCCATTTATCTAACTGATTTAGGTTGCAACCCTATAACCAAAGAAGAAAATAGGACGTGCTTTTGAATAATCTTATTAATATTATTATTATTATTATTTCTACCCCATCCATCTGGCTGGGTTTCCCCAACAGAATATTTAAAAACATGATAAAACATCAAACATTAAAAACTTCCCTAAGGGCTGCCTTCAGATGTCTTCTAAAAGTCAGGTGCAATAGTTGTTTTTCCCCTTGACATCTGATGGGAGGGTGTTCCACAGGGAGGGGGCCACTACCGAGAAGGCCCTTTGCCTGGTTCCCTGTAACCTCACTTCTCACAGGGAGAGAACCGCCAGAAGGCCCTTGGAGCTGGACCTCAGTGTGCGGACTAAACGATGTGAGTGGAGACGCTCCTTCAGATATACTGGGCCGTTTAGGACTTTAAAGGTCAGCACCAACACCAAGTACGGGTTTTCATGTCAACTCAACATTGCATCCCTAGCTAAAAGGCAGGGAAATCACCAGCTCATCGGTCAGGCGAAGGAAGCCCACACCAGGGCATTTCTGCTATGAAGTTCTTTTAACACTTGCTGCCATTTACCAAAAAAGCACACCAAAAAAAACCTGACACCATATTTTCACCTTTCAGTATTTTTCTGGCACAGTCATATCACCTAAATACACATCCATCCTTGTTTGTCCAAAGCTAGATAAGAAGTGAATCCAACTGGAAGCCGTTCAAAGAAATAATGTAGTTTTATCTACTACTTGGGCAGCTTTCTTCCACTGCACTGTGAGCCTCATCAGCATTAGATAGCTAATAAACAACAGAATGGTTGTTAAAGATTAGATATGCCTGCAAAAGAGAGAGAGAGTGTGTGCTTTAAATCTGTCCTGCTGGCTCTAGAATACAGAAAATGCTGAGATAATGAAGCATAATACAAGCTGCCAGGCTGATCATATGACTCTAAGCAGTCTTTCCTTTTGAATGCTCATGTCCAGAACTGTTATCTGTACTTAGGGAGTCTCCAAAATGCTTTATAATATCAAGGCCAAGTTTACATAGGCCACAACCGGGGGCGGGACGAAAACAGAAATAAATAAACAAGTTGCCTCTTCATTATTACATCAAATATTTACTATATCCGGCAGTACAGTTCCTAGTACAAAGTCATTGAGTATGAAGTTCAGGCTTTGATGCCAAGACTAATCCCTTTGCCAAGTACACAACTCACAAAGCAGCCCCTCAAGAGACTCAATTGACGTGTTGTGGAATAACATCAAGAGAAGTCCACTGCCAGGGAATGAATGGCAAGTCTGGAGGACAATGTCCTCTGAAGCTCTTCAGAAGCACATCTATCATCCGGCTGGCAAAGATCAGTGGCGAACAAACCCAGGATCACCAGCCAAGAAGACTAGGATGGACAGTGCTCTCAGACCATTGGTATGAACTGTTGTTTCCAAAACCAGGCAGAGTTATTTATTTAAGTTGCAAAAACCTCAATGAACTGGATGACATACAACTGCTTCCTTCTGAAAAGAACTATCTCCATGTGAGGACATCGCAGGCTGCATATACTTTGACGGGCTCAATGGCAGGCCCCTTTCATTTTAGGAGACCTTGGACAACACTGCCGTTATGTTAAAACACAACGCTACTCAGCACCTCCTATGGCCAAAGGAATCGTCGCACAATAGATGTCACACAATAATCACACAATGCAATTAACTGTAACGCAAATATATACACACTGGTGAAACTGTGGCTTGCATTTTCCATTTCAAACAATTATAAATAAATAGAGCTGTGAATGGTTCTTGTGGAGCTATAGATGGAATTCACAATGACTGAAGCCAAGAGAGGAAGCGAGTGAAATCAGGATAATCCTAGTCAGAGCACGTTCTTGTTCCAACACTACACTTTAGATTTATCTTCTAAATATACAAGCACATCTATCTTGTGAGAGCTACACAAGATATGGAAGCTTCAAAGGTCAGGCCTATGTCTGACTTTTCTGACAGTTTTATACTTGTTTCTGTGCACATGCCTTCCTAGTTATTTATCTATAAGAGTATTTCCAAACTGCCAACTCACTCAAACAGTGTCATGGTAGTAGACAATAAAATAAAAATAGGCAAATACAAAACATCGCACCCCAAACAGCCCTACGTTTCCTGCTATCTTTGTATTGCACAACTTTGAGAGGAGAAACACCAATGCCATACTCAAGAGGAGGTCAGGTTTCAAGAAATCTTCACAATCCTGAGCCCTCCCTCTAAATCCAAACACCACCTTACCTTGAAGCTTACCCAAAGATTGCAGAAAACTAGGTTAAGAACTGTCATCTGCTGCCTATCAGATAAAATTGGCCTATAGCGCTACGGCTGGTACAGACTTCAAAATCAACACAACACGTGAATAGCACCAACTCCTACTATCCCTGCTGCTGCCAACACCGCTCCTTTGATGCAATAATACAGGCATAGGCATATGCCTGCAATAATACATGGTGCAACATAAATTGATAGATCAATTTGGGAACACTAGGATCCCTTTGTGTGAGCCATCCCAGCGTGAAAAACAAACAAGAAAGTTGAGCAAGCATTTTCTTCCCCAAGACCAAACCTCTTCAGCAGCCCATTTATCCAAAATGACTATGATATCAGTGCAAGGACATTGTGCGTAGACAACTACCTCGTCTACATGGTTTCCTAGTCAACAGCTTCTTTTTCCTCCAAGCTGTCACTGTGATACATCCTATCTCGCAAGGCTTTTTGCCTCCACCCCAAACTTCTTCTTAAGCTCCTCGATCCCAAATAGGTTTTAGACCAATGCTGACCCAGACCGTTTTCCTCTCCCACTCTTCTACCTCTATACCATCATGCAAAGCTTGGGAGGAGAGTACAACTTTTGCTGATTAATTCCAAAGCGGCTAACACAAAAATTTAAAAGAATCCTAAGGAGAACCCATTTATATTTATCCTGCTCTCAAGTGCTTAGCCAGAGTCATAAAGTTGGTTGGCATCTGTCTGTCTCGGGAGACAATGGAGGAGCGAACCTTCAAGGGATGAAGTCAAACAGCTGAAGAGTTGCAGCACCTGCTGTGGCTTTAAGAGACCAATAAGGGAGAGACATGTTTTGTTGCAGCTGGAGCAAAGGAAGGTGTCCAGTTGTGTTGTAGCAGGGGTACTATGGCATTTCTTTTTCCTGCGCTCCTCCCAGTGGTCATTTCTCCTCCAGTCACTGCTGTGGATTCACAACCTGACCAACTGTCTCCGGGCACAGAGGTCATCTGCAAGGGATTCCCACACGGCAAGGTTAATGTGGCCAGCCTTCATGTCATGATCTTTGTAACACAGAGTTGGTCTGCCGACAGGCCTAGTACCAGAAACCAGCTTCCCACAGAGCTGCCACCTTCCATTCTGTGAACATGACCTAGCCAGCGTAGACGTCGCTGAGACAGGAGTGTGAACGTGCTTGGATTGTGGGCTTGGGAAACAACATCTTTGTTTGAGATTCTGTCCTGCCATGTGATGCCCAAAATCTTCCTGGCACAGCACAGGTGGAAGCCAAGGAGTCATATAGTAGTACAGTAATAAATGGGCCACTCAAAATATGATTAAAACAAACTGACAGAATAATCCACTGCCATACACATTATATGTTTGAAATATTTTACAATAATACAATTAAAATCTATAGCAAGTTACTGAAAAGGTAAGATTCCCCCCATTAGCTCAACAATTTAACAGAATGAATGAATGTTCATATAAACAACGACCAAATTACACAGAAGCACAATTGTAAAAGCACACCATCATCACAAGCCTGAGTCAACCAAGACCTCTCAAAACTGCCCCATCTTGACCAAATGGTGACGAAATGGAGCCAAGTACCCCCACAGCAGAGGGAATTCTAATGCAATGGTGTCACAACGGAGAAGGCCCCGTCTTTCAGAGCTACCCACCAAGGCTCAACAAACAGGAGGATCAACTAATTTAGCTGTTGATTATCATGCTAAGATACTTCATCCCTGTCGCATGCACGCCCCACAACAGTACACTGCTAGGCTGCATCAGTTTTATACACAATATTAAAAGGAGAAACTAATTTTAGTTATAAGGAAAAGCTAGTTTGGGTCATGATGCTTTTGAGAAGCGTCACTCTGTTTTCCAGCTACCTGGCACAGAGCCTGACAGAACTTACGCAAGCATAAAAGTCTACATAACACATAATTATCTTAGGGTTCGGGGTCTGGACAAAACTGTTTGTCTAAACGACTGCTGCTGCATTTGCCAAACTCTTTCCAAGACGCTAATATTCAAGGGTACCGTAAAACAGAAAATGGGCATCATAATAGCAACCTCAGCAAATCAACAATCCCAAAGAACATGGGAAGCGGGAGGAATTCCTCAGGAAGCAATGTGACTAGTCCACCAGGAAGAACAGACAAGGTTTCATCCTTGCTATCTCAAGCCGTGACCTGTGGGGGGTGGGGACTCTGGGTCCAAATAATGCAGGGAGCCTAGATTTCCCCTTAGCAAAACCAGATGTTTCCCTGCCAATTTGGAGCCAAGCATCTGAACCTAATAAGGAAGGATCATTCATCAGCCTTTCCTTTCCTTCTTCTTCCCTATCTTATTCTAGAGATAGATTTCCAGCTCGTGACTTTCTATCTATTGACAGAGGCTATAATCAGGATTAGATGGTGGAGAGTTCCAAAGAAATCAGCACAGTTTACTCTCAATTAAGTATTTACCAGATTATTATTTTTTAAATCCTGCTTCCTTTTTAAAAAAAAAGCTCTCAAAGCAACATACAAGCAGAAGTAAACAATCCCTTAGGAAGATGTACAACTGTCCATCAATAACTTCCTCCTATGAAGGGGTTAGGGGGTTTTGTGTGTGGTGGGGTGGTTTCCCCCCCACCCCCCGGAAACCCCCAACCACATCAGCATTGCTAGAATTCACCAGAAGGCAAAACTACCGCCTACAAGTTTACATGGAGTTTCACTAAGTGACACATACTGTCTCACTTCTGCAATTCTTCGCTTCCCCTCACGCCAGGAAAATCACACACTCCCTCTGCCAAAAACAACCTTCAATATGAAACAGCTGGATTATTCGGAATATTCTGTTTGGCCAAGCCATTTTTAATAGCCAATGTAGAAATCAAGACTAGGAAGATCTTGGTCCAATCTCACGACAGCCATAAATTAACTGGGTGGCCTTAAGCAACTCTCCTTCGCTTCTATTTTCCACTTACAAATTTGCATCGTAAGTTTGAACAGAGAGAATTGCTGCCAAGGATTCGGCATACAGATTGTGAAAACAGTTTAAGAAATTATAGTCAGTATGGCATAGCGCATAGAGTGCCGGATTAGGACTTGGAAGACTTGGGTTCAAATCCCTGCTGAAGTGAAGCTCACGCAGTCACATGCTAACCTCCTCCCACAGGGTTGCTGTGAGAATAAGAGGATGAGCAGAACCATGGATGCGGCTCAGAAATCCTTGGAAGAAGAGTGGAATGACACCGTAACTTTACCAACTTCAACGTAATAATGAATGAAAAGGATGCAAATACCGTATTTTTCGCTCTATAAGACGCACCAGACCATGAGACGCACCTAGTTTTTGGAAGAGGAAAACAAGAAAAAAAATATTCTGAATCTCAGAATCCAGAACAACAATAGGGATTGCTGTGCAGCGAAAGCAGCGATCCCTCTTGCTGTTCTGGCTTCTGGGATAGCTGTGCAGCCTGCATTCGCTCCATAAGACGCACACACATTTCCTCTTACTTTTTAGGAGGGAAAAAGTGAGTCTTATAGAGCAAAAAATACAGTACTTCCTTTAAGAAATGGCATTACACATTTACTAAGAAGTAAAACCCGCTGGACTCATTATGACTTCCTTTTGAGTAAGCAAGTATGCTTGGATTGCTCTGTCAGCATAGGATTGTGCCTGCATGATGCAAGACACTGGAAGCTGATTCATAGAGAGTCAGGAGGTAAGAAAAGATATGGATTTCAGCATACATGAGCAGAATATTATCTTTTGGTGCTGCGTGTATGGACATTAAAGGCCATTAAACAGGTAGAGGGATGAATCCGTTTTACAAGAAATAAGCATTTCGAAACAATTCAAATCAAGAATTCCTTCTCTCTTCTAATTTCACACAAAAGGCGGGCAGAGCAATCAGTAAAACGCGTCTGAAAATCATGTTGAGTCACTTGGGCTTGCATGCTGTTGAGCACACTTTCAGTGCAAGTTGCTCCATCCTCCTGGAACTTTCATATATTTTCCTCAAATGTATTTGCTAATGCTATTCTAGGCTGCATCAACCAAAGTATAGTGTCCAGATCAAGGGAAGTTAGTACCACTATATTATGCCTTGGTCAGATGACACCTGGAATACTGTATCCAATTCTGGGTACCACAACTTAAGAGGGATGTGGACAAGGTGTGCAGAGGAGAGCAACCAAGATGATCAAGGGTCTGGAAACCAAGCCTTATGAGGAACGGTTGAGGGAGCTGGGTATGTTTAGCCTGGAAAAGAGGTGACTGAGAAGAGATACGATAGCCATCTTCAAATATCTCAAGGGCTGCCACATGGAAGAGGGAACAAGCTTGTTTTCTCCTACTCTGGAGGGTATGACTTGAACCCATGGCTTCAAGTTACAAGAAAGGAGATTCCGACTAAACATCAGCAGAAACTTTCTGACAGTAAGAGCTGTTTGACAGTGGAACAGATTCTCTCAGGAAGTTGTGGACTCTCCTTCCTTGGAGGTTTGTAAGCAGAGATTGGATGGACATCTGTCATGGATGCTTTAGCTGAGATTCCTGCATCGCAGGGGGTTGGACTAGATGGCCCAACTCTACAATTCTGTTATTTCCAGCCTCTGACCAAACAATTTTAGGGAACAAACATAGGACCACACTGGTCCATCTAATTGAATATTGCCTATATTCAGCACCATTCTTCTAGAAAAAGAGGTGCCTGAACTCACCACGAATGCCTCCCTTGTTCTCTTATAATGGCAATGGCGCCCACTTAGTTCCGGCAAGTTCCAGCTGGAAAAAAAAGCCCCATCTATATTGACTGGCAGAGGCTTTCCGGCATTTCAAACAGCGAAATTTCCCACCCCTATCTGGAGATGCCAGGAACTGAACCTGGGACTTTCTGCATGCAAAACAAATGCTCTGCTAACAAGCTACACACCTTCTTCCTCCATCAATGACATCCATTTTCCTCAGCATATAAAGATCTCAGTTATCTGACCTACGTAGCTGCAAAAGCATATTGCTAAGTAGGCTCCTAAGGCACATTTCATCACTTTGGTGCTAAAAGAATAATATGTGCAGCAGCAGATACGGCAATTAGCTTAACATACCTAGGCATTATTCAGACAAGTGAACATTAAGCATTGTCAGGCGGCCTATATAAACTGTACTGTTAAATGTTTATCTCAAAACCTGCTTGGGTTTTACCAGGCCTTTTCCATGAATGAAGCAGATTACAAAGACTTCCACATTTCTAGAAATACTATTTCAAAAGAAGCAGCGTCAGATTCTACTTCCACATTAAGCAGAATAACTTTTTCAGAGGAACTATTGCTAAAAGACTGATTCCCACAGTACTGTAGCTATAGAAATACTACTAATTCAAAGAGAATAATAAAAAATAACGTGACCTAAGCTATTTCAAAAAAACTATTTCCCATGCCATAGTATTGAAATACTACAAAGTATCTTGTGGTACCTGCCGAAGAATGTCTGCCGAAGAATGTACGGTACAGTATTACCGAACTAAGGCTAATTTGCTAGCATTTAAGGTTAACACACGACTTCTTTTGCTGCAGCAAACTAATGTACACTTGCATAGCGGTAAACCCCATTGAACTCATAAAGTTCAATACATAAAGGGGCTGAACCAAGACAAAAAATTTTTTAGCATGGGTGCTCCTTGTCTTCCCAAGGCCATCAAGAACCGCTTATGAATTGCCACTGTTCCTTACGTAATTCTCACTAGCAGTGCTTTTCTGCACTTCATTGCCCCCAATAATAGCATGTATAATAATAATAATAATAATAATAATAATAATAATAATAGTAGTAGTAGTAGTAGTAATAATAATGTATGCCGCCTCCCGCCTCCTGTAGTTTCCAGCAACTGGTCATTTCAGAAGCATCGCTGCCTCCAACTGTTCAGGCGGAGCAAAGCCATCCCGCCAGTAGCCACCCATCGCCCTCTCCTCGTCTTCCTCCGAGGAATTCGTCTACTCCCCTTTGAAAGGCACCCAAGTTGGGTGGCCGCCGCTGTCCCTGCGGGAGCGAGTTCCGCAGATTAACAAGGCGCTGCGCGGAGGAAGAATGGCTTCCTTTGCCTTCTTCTCCCGACTCCGCCAACTGCAAGGCTACATATCTCTATCTATATACCGTAATGCAAGGACTGCTGCTGTACTTTCGAGGAGAGCGGCGAAAGCGCGGCGTGGAAATGCCGCCTTCCCGCCAGCAACCCTCAAGGAGACGAGGGCGCCCAGGGGTGGGGGCTTGTCGGCGAAGTAGGCGCCGGGGCGGACGCCTCACGGGGTCCTCCAGGTGCCTCAGCCCCTTCCCCGACAAGAGGTGCAGCAGCGGCTCCCCGCCGCCGCCGCCGCAATAATACCTCAGCGGTGCAGAAAAAGAGGAAAAAGCTAACGGCCCGCGCTTGCCCCTCGCGCGGCCCTGGGCTCCCCTCAGCGCAACCCGCACCTGAGGCCCCTCCGGCTGCCCCCGTTCCCGCGGCGGGCGGCTCCTCGTCCATTGCTCGCCTCTCTCCCCCTCGGCAGTCATGTGAGGAGGCGGCGGCGGCGGCGTCCTCGGGACCCTTCCTGGCGCCCTCCCCTTCCTCCCGCCCGCCTTCGCTCCCCCTCGGCCGGGGAGGCGGCGCCGGGGCGGGCGAGAGGCTCGCTGGCTGCTGCCCGGGACGAGGCGAAGAGGAGCGCGCTGGGGAGACAGGGGAGAAGGGGCTGGTTGCTGCTGGAGCCGAGCCCCGCCGCGCCTTTTCCCGAGCCTGCGTTCAGACGTGCAGCGGGTCAGACGCGCGTCCGGTGGGTTCTGAAAACGGGAGCGGAGGGCTCGGTCTGCTGCGGCGCGCAGGACTCCCTGCGGACGGAGAAAGAAGCAGCAGCAGTTGCTGCCCAGCTTCCTGGCCGGCGCACGTGTGGCACGTCCGAGAACAGCAGAGCATACTTTATTTATTGGATTGATTTATTAGGGGCTGTTCTAGAAAAAGAGGTGCCGGAACTCACCATGAACGCGTCCCTTGTTCTCTTGTAGCCTTTCAATGGCGCCCACCTGAGAGGTGCTAGAAAGGAGTTCTGGCTGGGGGAAAAATGCCTTGGGTTTATTAATTATATTTTTATGCCGCTTTTCATCCCAATGAATCCCAAAGCAGCTTACAAGGTTGCAGGGTTTTTGGCTGGGGCAATCAGAATAAGATCCACTATTTGACTATTGATTCAGAACCCTAAAATGTATTTTATATAATTGATTTTTTATTTCTATTCTTTTTATATCGTATTGTTGTTTTCTTTTCTGTTATTTTTATATCGTATTGTGGCAGATGGCTGACACAAATAAAGATTCATTCTCTCTCTCAGCTTACAAGCAATAAGCAACAACAGCATGATAGCACAACACAAATACATAGATCGTAGAACTATAAAGTTGGGAGGATACCCCCTGGTCATCTAGTCCAACCCCCTGCAACGCAGGAATCTTTTGCCCAACATTGTCGAACATAGGACCTTGAGGTTAAGAGTCTCCACCGACTGAGCTGTTCATCCAGCAGTGTAATACGGTATAAATTATGTAGACTGATTAAAAAATCGTCAGCGAAGCAATTGCAAAGCAATCTCTAAAACACCGTTACCAAAGCACCAACTGGAAAATAAGCTAAACGTCACAATTAAAGCAAAAGTCATGTTATGTGATTAACAAATCAGTGCAGCGTTCATAATCTATAAAATATTAGCAACATTAACAAAACAGCTGCCAAAAATATGAATTGAGCATTGTTGAATTGATATACGATATACAATATATCTTTATTGTCATTGTCCCATGCACACTCCCCACATCCCCATGACTCATAATCGCTCCGTTCAGCTCATTAAAATGCACATACGCATAATGCCCATGGCAGCAGCTCTCTTCTGAAGGTTCCTCTGGCTGGAGGTGGGGCAGCGCAGGTGGGAAAAGCCATTACCTGCTGGGCAACACGGAGTCTCTCACCCCTCACCCTTGTAGTGCACAGCTTGGTGTTGAAAATGTGAAGCAATAGTCTCTCCTCAGGTGCAGCCATGGCCTGCTGAAGGGAACATCTCTCCCAACGAGAAGAACAGCGATGAGGGGAAACAACCAACGTTCAAAGTCTTGCAGATCTGTTTGCCTCAAAGCCTGATCTTTTCACTCTGCACATGTGTCATGGCACGTTACAAACCACCTTGTGATGGGGCTTAAAAATTGCAGCAGCACCAAGTCAAAATGTTACCACCTGCTAGTGCCTAAATACACATCATCATCATCATTATTATTGAATTTATAAAAGTACAAAATACAGAGCTGAAGAATAAAAGAAAAAATGAAAGAAAAAATAGATACATTACATCAATCCTTAATTCTATTCCATCAAGTTCCCGTCTATCCTTCCATGGCTCCCTAAAGTTTCCCATTCCTGCTGCATATTCTATTTTTTCTAACTATTTAAACGTTCAAATTCTTCTCATTATAAACTATAACTGCTGAGCTTACTCCATATCGGCTTCCATTCCTCTTAAAAACTTTTATCTTCTTCCTCTCTAATTTTGCTGGTTAAATTTGCTAATTCTGCATATTCCATCAATTTCATCTGCCACTCCTCCTTTGTAGGTACAGTGGTACCTCGGGTTAAGGACTTAATTCGTTCCGGAGGTCCGTTCTTAACCTGAAACTGTTCTTAACCTGAGGTACCACTTTAGCTAATGGGGCCTCCCGCTGCTGCCGCGCGATTTCTGTTCTCATCCTGAAGCAAAGTTCTTAACCCGAGGTACTATTTCTGGGTTAGCGGAGTCTGCAACCTGAAGTGTCTGTAACCTGAATCGTCTGTAACCCGAGGTACCACTGAACTATCTCCTCTCCCCATCTGTGTGGATATTGGATTCTCGATGCTGTAGTGGCAAACACAAATTTATTTGTTTACTTGGTACTTCAGACCTCATTATTCCTAACAGAAAGGCCTCTAGCCTCTTTGGAAAACTCTTCCAAAATATTTTTTTTAATTCATTATATATCATTTACCATTATTCTTTAACTACTCTGAAGGTCCACCACATATGGTAAAAAGTTCCATCCATAGCTTTGCTCTTACAACATTTACCTGATTGTGACTTACACATTTTTGCTAATTTATTTGACATCAAGTACCATCTGTAAAACATTTGCCAATAATTTTCCTTAGGAGCATAGCAGACTGTGAATTTTAATCCTGTTTCCCACAGCTTTTCCCACAAATCTAACTCTATTGTGGCCCACATCTCTAGCCCAGTTGATCATTGCTGTTTTCACCATGTTATCCTTTGTCTCCTATTCTAATAATAACTTGTACATTTTAGAAATTAACTTCTCATTATTATCTATCAAATCTTCCTCAAATTCTGAGGTCTGTTCTATAAAACCACATTATCAACTTTAATTATTTCATTCAATTGACGGTATGATTGCAACCAGTCTGTCACCTGGTTACCAACTTCTTCCATCTTCTTCAGGTTTGTGTCTGTGAAGTCCAGTAGTTCTCTATATGTTGCCCATCCTTTTTCCATATTCAATTTTTTCAGTTCTTCCTTGGGAGTAAGTTCTGCTAAACTCCCAGCAGCCCCAAGAAGTTGGTCTATCTATAACATGGCACAGGTAATTTTCTGACTCTGGATTCACAGGCCTTATCTGAGAGTGGGAATACGATAACAGTTCTTGGGGTCCTGATTGATTTTAACAGTGTATATCAGTCCATGTACTTAAAATGGTCTTACAGGGACACCTCATTTAGTTGTCAGTGTTTTAAGTACTTCAGTTACTTAAAAATATGGTAAGACAGCCCTATGGGGCTGAGTGGGGCCCTGGCCCTCTGCCCCAAAGTCCTGCCTTGGCAACGCAGTTGACTGCAGCCTGTGATATGCATTGCCATAAACTGCTGCACTGCAGAAAACAATACCCAAGACAGCTCATTAAGTGTTCATTATCTCTGCCTTTGTTTTGTAACTCTGAAATGTTTAATACAAATACTGTTTTTTAAATAATAACAACCCCACTCAAATTCTCATAGACTGGAGACTTCAGGGCTCACAGAGCAGGACTTCCAGATAACTTTTCACGTTGGGATTTAAGTATTGGAACCAAGAACCCAAAAGAAACTATGCAGACTGAAGCCTCCCTAAAGAATGCACAGAGCACTTTTTAAACTCCAGGGTAACCATGAGCACTTTACAGTTGCATGCTATTATTAATGATTATTGTTATTGTTATATTCCACAATTATGTGCTTTTAACAGCTTCAAGGTGAGCACAACAGGATTCTGATACAACTTTCCAGGTATGAAGAAGCAGCGACGGGAGAAATTTCACTGACATATTAACCTTATTGTGATACGTAATGAGTGGCATTGGATGGAGGTGACAGTTCTACATCCTGCCAGCGACCATGGTCAGCCCAATACATGTTGGCACCTGAGGCAAACCAAAAAATGGTGCCTCCCCCACAAAGGAAGAAGGGATACGTGAAGAAAAGTGAAGTGCCCTGCCACTCTGCACCTGGCTTGGGGCAGGGCCTGGCAGGCTCCATAAAGGACTGCTGCTGCTGCTGCTGTTTGACAGAGAGGGCTCCCTTTTTAAATTGTTTTACGATTTATCTATGTCATTTTAAATTGTTATTGATATTAATGTTGTATTTTTAGTTTTAGATTTTATGATTTATGTGGAATTTTTTTCCATTTGGTTGTGTACTTTTTATGTTGTTGTTGTTGTTATTATTATTATTATTATTATTATTATTATTATTATTATTAAAGATTTTCTTGATTTACAAAGGCCTGTGCAATGTCTCTCTCTCGTCTCTCCCCCCCCCATGTAACATTTTTACAAATCAGTTTCATTTGTTGAGACATTAGAAAGAAAAGAGGGAAAGAGATGGAGGAGGGAAAGATGGGTGGGGTCGGGTGGCGATGTTTCTATTTTACTTACTATATGTAGGGTTTGGTGTCATTGTTGCTTGTACAGGTTCTTTGCTGTTCACTTGTGTTCCTTTGGTGGTGAGAGAGGTTGGGGTTGGCCTAGGGTGTGGTTGTTCATTTGTGGTTGGCTGTGGTGGTCTTTGTTTTCGTGTGTGAGTGGGGTGGGTGGGTGTTTTGGATCAGGTTAGCCATATTGATTTGTATTGATTTGTATGCTGTTGGTGGATTTTTGTCATTGTCTTGTTGGGCTGTGTATGTGATAAAGGGGAGCCATACAGGGGTGAAGGTGTCTTCTTCTATTTGTCCCCGTGACAGTTTCAGTTTATTGGTTAATTTTTCTAGTATGGCTGTTTCCCATACTATTTGGTACCAGGTTGTGTACTTTTTGATGTGTTTTATTTATTGCTTATGACTTTTGTTATGTTGGAACTTATGTAAATCTTGTAATGTTGTAAGCCGCCTTGAGTATTGTTTTAACTATGGAAAGGCAGCATACAGATAAAATGGTGGTGGTGATGATGATGAAGATCAACATCAAGAACAAGGCGGGTAATGCATGTCTACATCATCACAGAAGTGGGAATCAAAGGCTGTTGCACGGTAGAAAAGGGCCCCGCTCTGAATTGCACCGGATGGATGCAGGCCCCAGGAGGTAACCCCCACCATTTCCTCTCTAGGGGTGAGAGGAGACCAGCAGGATCTCCTATTCACCAAGAGGCAGAATTGGAGGTGGCTGCCAGCAGTTCTGGTCTCCGAGACCACGGCAGCCATGCTGTCACTGCAACAGCAGCATCGGGCAACACATTCCTTGGAGGCCACATTGGCCGCCCTGTAGATCCTGCCACCCAAGGTGGTTGCCTCACCTTGCTTCATGGATGGGCTGGCTCTGTCTTGTTAGCAACAGCCAGGGATCACATGTTAGAGGTGGGTGGGGCCAGATGAAAAGTGGACAAGCAATGGATGTGGCCCTTGCCTTTGTGCAGTAAGCTACATGGCAGATACACATAAGTCAGAGGTTCCTTTGCACAAACAAAGACACACCTCTCCATCCCCCATCCAGGCAAGTAAAAGGGATTATTATTACAGTTTACAGGCAAATTATTTTTTTAATCTCTTTGTCAAAATTTATCTGATAGCATACAAAAAGGCAAAAGGAAGTAACTGCTCTGCAAAACATCAGTGCAGCTTGCAGACTTGTAGCACAAAGCAGATCAATATAAAAGTATAAAGGTAAAGGGACCCCTGACCATTAGGTCCAGTCGTGGACGACTGGGGTTGCGGCGCTCATTTCCTTTATTGGCCGAGGGAGCTGGCGTACAGCTTCTGGGTCACGTGGCCAGCATGACTAAGCCGCTTCTGGCGAACCAGAAAGAGAGCCATGTATGGGAACTGTAGCACTGTGAGGGGAATAGGAGTACCCTAACCACTCTCAGCGCCCTGAACAAATTACATTTCCCCCCAAAATTTGGGGGGTAAGCCATGCCTGTTTAAAGTGGTATCACCATTGCTTTAAATGTATGGCTTGAATGTAAGAATGTACAATGCTCTTCCCAGGGAAGTTTGCCAGGTGCCTTCATTATACACCTTTAGGTAAAGGGACCCCTGACCATTAGGTCCAGTCACGGATGACTCTGGGGTTGTGGTGCTCATCTTGCTTTACTGGCCGAGGGAGCTGGTGTCAAGCCCTAGGCTCTGTGGTTTAGACCACAGCGCCACCCACATCCCTTTAGGCACCAGGCAGAAACATTCCTTTTTAATGAGGCCCTTGATTGATTTGATTTGACATCCTATACCCTTTTAAAATGTCATTCTTTTTTTGGTGGTTTTATATGTTGATATTGTTCTGTGAACCGCCTTGAAACCTCCAGGTATAGAGCGGTATATAAATTCAATCAATCAATAAATGCCATGCCATGCCATGCCATGCCATGCCAGTTTAAAGTGGTATCAGCATTGCTTTAAATGTATGGTTAAGAATGCAGCCTGCACCAAGGAAATGGCATAGAATTCACTTGTAAATAAAGCACAAATCTGGAGAGGGCCCAATTCATTGCACATGAGGATCCATTTCCCTTTGGCATTTATTGCAGGTCCTCTTCAGGACTCCTAGAAGTGCAAGCTGGATTTAGAAGAGGCAGAGGAACCAGAGACCAAATTGCAAACATGCGCTGGATTATGGAGAAAGCTAGAGTTCCAGAAAGACATCTACTTCTGCTTCATTGACTATGCAAAAGCCTTTGACTGTGTCGACCACAGCAAACTATGGCAAGTTCTTAAAGAAATGGGAGTGCCTGATCACCTCATCTGTCTCCTGAGAAATCTCTATGTGGGACAAGAAGCTACAGTTAGAACTGGATATGGAACAACTGATTGGTTCAAAATTGGGAAAGGAGTACGACAAGGCTGCATATTGTCTCCCTGCTTATTTAACTTATATGCAGAATTCATCATGCGAAAGGCTGAACTGGATGAATCCCAAGCCGGAATTAAGATTGCTGGAAGAAATATCAACAACCTCAGATATGCAGATGACACAACCTTGATGGCAGAAAGTGAGGAGGAATTAAAGAACCTTTTATTGAGGGTGAAAGAGGAGAGCGCAAAATATGGTCTGAAGCTCAACATCAAAAAAACAAAGATCATGGCCACTGGTCCCATCACCTCCTGGCAAATAGAAGGGGAAGAAATGGAGGCAGTGAGAGATTTTACTTTCTTGGTTTCCATGATCACTGCAGATGGTGACAGCAGTCACGAAATTAAAAGACGCCTGCTTCTTGGCAATGGCAAACCTAGACAGCATCTTGAGAAGTAGAGACATCACCTTGCCAACAAAGGTCCGTATAGTTAAATCTATGGTTTTCCCAGTAGTGATGTATGGAAGTGAGAGCTGGACCATAAAGAAGGCTGATGGCCGAAAAATTGATGCTTTTGAATTCTGGTGCTGGAGGAGACTCTTGAGAGTCCCATGGACTGCAAGAAGATCAAACCGATCCATTCTTAAGGAAATCAGCCCCGAGTGCTCACTGGAAGGACAGATCCTGAAGCTGAGGCTCCAGTACTTTGGCCACCTCATGAGAAGAGAAGACTCCCTGGAAAAGACCCTGATGTTGGGAAAGATGGAGGGCGCAAGGAGAAGGGGGCGACAGAGGACGAGATGGTTGGACAGTGTTCTCCAAGCTACTAACATGAGTTTGACCAAACTGCGGGAGGCAGTGGAAGACAGGAGTGCCTGGCGTGCTCTGGTCCAGGGGGTCACGAAGAGACGGACACGACTAAACAAATTCTTAGGCTTCCCACTATGTGTCTATTTGACATGCTCAGACCGTCCCCCTTTTTGTGGAGAGACTTAGTACAGCTCACGCGCCTGGCAGGATGATGACTCGCCAGTTGGACCCATTTCGGTCATTTTTGAAGGGGTGCTTGATTCCTCTTTGCTACTATCTCCTCCACAGTGACAGCTTACGATTAATATAGGCTAGAATTTAAAATAGGGGGGAGGGTACACATATATTTCGACAATAATAATATGAGTAGAAGTACGCGATGACCATACCGCTATTCACTACACTATTTTCACCTCCGCCCTCCCTCTGGGATGGTCCATCCGACCCCACCTAAGGGCGGGCTTAATGCGGGGCCTCGAGCCGCCATGTTGGGCTTAACCACCAGGATTGTTCTAACGAGGGGGTGGGATGTGAAGCGAGCGTACCTCAAGACCGAAACGCCTAATTCCGAGGGGGGAAGCATAACTGGCCGTTAACCGTTCGCAAACCCTGTCCTAGCCCATTAACATAGGAGATTAACATATACAACGCAGTAAGACACCGCTTTTGGAATCCGTTCCTCCCCCCTCCTCTGCCGAGTTGGTCCCTGCCCCCTCTCGCGAGACTGGCCGCCGGGTCCGCTCTCGCGCACATGGCCCGGCGAGAGGGCGCCTCCCCTGCGCGCGCGCCTGCGCGCTCTGTGCCCCCTCCCTCCCCCTTTTCGGCCCAGCGCGCCGCCTTGCCTGTTCGTGCGCCGCGCGTGTGAGGCGAGCGGGAAGGCCGCGCAGCCCCCCATGCAGGAGACCCAGGAGAGCCCGGCGGCCGCCGAGACCCCCGCCGCTCTGCCCGCCCAGGACGAGGGGCCCGGAGGAGGAGGAGGGGAGCCCGGCGGCGGCGGAGGAGGAGAAAGAGGCGGCGGCAGCAGCGGCGGCGACTCGGAGGCCGAGCTGCCGGACGGGCCTTCCGCGGAGGAGCCTGAGGGGAGGAAGGAGCCGGAGCCCGAAAAAGGCGGCGGCGAGGAGAAGGAGGAGGCGGAGGAGGAGAAGCCGCGAAGCAGCAGCAGCAGCAGCGCCGGCGAGGAAGAGAAGGCCGCTGGAGAGCGTCGGGAGCAGCCGCAACCGTCTCCCCCTCCGGCCGCTGCGCCGCCTTCGCCGCCTCAGGAGCCGCCCGAGGTTGCCGCTGTAGCCGCCGCCGCCGAGGAGCCGCCGGAGCGGGAGAAATCCCCCGAAGCCCCTGCCTCTGCCCCGGCCGAAGGGGGTTCCGAGAAGCCCGAGGGGGACCAGGAGGGATCCGAAGGCGGCGAGGCGAAGAAAGAGGAGCAGCAAGAGGAGGCCGAGGAGGAAAAGGCCGAGAAGCCCAGCAAGGAGGAGGAGGAGGAGGAGGAGGGAAGCGGCAAGGAGGAAGAGGAGGATGAGGGCATATCGTTCAGCGACCCCGAGGACTTCGTGGACGACATCGACGAGGAAGGTGGGTGGGCCGGAGGAGGAGGAGGGAGAGGCCTGGCGGCGGCCTCTTCCGCCTCTTCCTTGACACGTGTTTGTAAGCCGCCTGGAGGGTGGGGTAGAAATAAATATTGCTTTTATTGTTATATGTAATTTTGTATGCAGCCTTTTCCCCCAGAGAAGAACTCGAAGAAGCTGACAGGTAATATGTGGACATTTGTGGGGGTGGGGGAGAGAGCCTCGTGATCCTTAAAAGAAAGGGGGGGAGGGTCGGTGTGGCCATTTGGGAAGGGGTGGCAGCGCCTCTGCTTTGCTTGCAGAAGGTCCCCTGGAAGGGCCGGTTACACCCCACTACCTGAAATGGTGGAGACGGTGTCATGGGTCAGTCTAGGCCAGTATTCTTCAACCTGGGGGAGGGGATCCCCAGATGTTGGGACTAAGGCTGCCATCATCCTTGACCACAGATGTGAGTTGGCTGAGGCTGACAGCCACCAAAGCTTCAAGGGCACCTGAAGATCCTGTGTTGAAGAATACTGGTGCAGAGTAGTGCCTCTCAAGCTGTGGGATGTGGTGGTTTGGCACCACCCCCAGCGTGCCAGGGAGCAGCACCTTCACTGTAGTGAAGTTGACAAGGTCCGGGACCAGTCCATGGACTACCAGCGCTGGTGTAGACAATAGTGAGCAAGATGACTTAGTGGCCTGGCCATAAGACAAGCTTCCAGCATAGTCCTTCTGAGATAGAACAGTTAAAAGTGGGGAGGGGGTCTCACTTGGCCATCTTGTTGGCCTACTCCAGCTCCCATCAAACAAAGGGTTTAGAGAGCCAGTGTGGCATAGTGGTTATAGAGTGTTGGACTAGGGCCTGGGAGGCCATGAAGCTTTACACAGGTCTCAGGGCTTTGGGGGAATTAAATGGGGAGAACTGTGTATTCCAACTCCCATCATCCCTGACTGCTGGCCCTTCTCATTGGGGATAATGAGAGTCATAGTCCAACATCATTTGGGGAACGATTGTGGAGAAAGGCTGTTCTAGAATGTCCTGGTCTAGCAGACTGAAGAATATGCAAGGCACTTTAGTGGATTGGACAGTTTCTCAACTGTGTTGAGTCAGATGTATCTGTAAATCTCACAACAGGGCACTAGCCCTCTCCTGTGTCTTGTCTCCAGATTGTGGTGCAAAGATATATTGCCCCATTACATGCAGGGCTTTGTGTTCGGTATGTGTCAGGATAGCATGAGAAGGCCATTGTGCCCGGGTCTTGCTTGGCTTCCTGGAAGTATCTGTTTGGCATCTGTGGGAACAGAATGCTGTACTAGATGGGACTTTGGTCTGATCCAGCAGGGCACTTCTAGTATTCTTATGATTCCTAGCAACTGTAGTTTTTAGCGATGCACTATCTCTGATGCAAAACAGACAGTATCTAGCCCCTGTTTACATGGAGTACATTATCTGTTATCTCCAGGTAGGGCTGGGAGAGACATCTGCCTGTAACCCTGGAGATCTGTTGTCTGGTGATGGATAGATCTTATTTAGCTAGATTATAAGGCAGCTTCTTAGTTTATCTGCTTTAGACAGTTTGCCATATGTGTAATGTTGTCTTAACAGGTGAGTTTGCCTGTTCTAAGTCTCACTGGCATTGATAGAATCTATAAAGAGATTTCCAATCTTAAAACTCTCAAATGCTTGTGGTGTTTAAAATATGCTGTTTCTTTATTTTGAATCTCACAGAAGTACCATTTGAGATGATTTACAATGTTTAAAATTTTATAAAAACATAAAATAACCAAGCAAGGAGGTGGGATCAGCAGTTGAAATGAAGTATAGAAATATTATCTGCCGCGTACAAGAGACTGTAAATAAAATTGTCTTTAACTGACTAAAAACAGGAGACAAAGTGTTTGATTATCTACCTGCAGCTGCCGAGGAGGACTGCCTGGTTATCACAATGAAATATGCTTCTACTCTAGGGAGGACATCGAGAAGGGCATTTGTCCCTGACACTTTTTAAAAATAAAGTGAAAAGTAGGTTTCAAAAAGCCATTTTAAATTGGAAGTCTATAGCATGTAAGTGCAGAATAAAATATTTTAGTGATATCTAGTTTTAAGCCATGATTGTATAAATCATCAGTATGTTAGAATACCGTATTTACTTGAGTCTAATGTGTCAGCGAATCTAATGCACACCTCAATTTTCAGAACCTTGAAACCAAAAAAAAAATAAAAAATTTGCAAGCAAATGTAAATGTGCCATCGAATCTAATGCACACCTTGATTTTTACAACATAATTTGGCCAAAAAAGTGAGCAGTAGATTTGAGTAAATAAGGTATTTTGTTGGTTGTTTTGTGCATTCAGCAGCCCTGATAGTAAATACTGTGTTAGAGGCTAATGCTTTATAAGTGAATTTCTTTTATTGTAAAGAGAAAGATTGTGATAGGGGCATACAAATTTATAGACTAAAGGATGAAGACTTGCACTTGTCTTGATTTGCTGTGTGATTAGAGCAAAGGCTTCTTTGAACCCATGGAAAACTTGTTAAACTGCTATAATTAAAGGGTTTGTAGCATCTTTATAATTATAAATAAAGCCATGTTCGATGTTCAAAGCGTTCAGTTTGGAGAAAGACTGGATGTGCCAGGTTACTTTCTTAGATTTTTGTAGTGGTGTGGAAGGATAGCAACCATCATTTGTAATAGCATCATTCTGCCCCAGTAGATTTCCCCCCCATCAGAATATAGAGAACTGAGTCTGCAAGCTCCATAAAATGTGGATAGTGGAAGAAAAACAGCTTAGCGCTGTGGTGGCTGCTTGTCCTGGTTTAAGTGGCAGACTTCAAGGAGAGAGGCAGCCACTGGGAAGAATAGCTTGCCCCTAGATGGTCTACAGATGAGGGACTGTTCTTCTAAGCAAATCCTTGTTATACAAAAGGCAGTGAGAATGAGCTCTTGACGCAGCAAAGTAGAGAATGAATTTTAGAAAAGCATGTAACAAATTACTTTGTTTACTCAGTATGTTTTTTTTTAAAAAAAGATATTTATTGAGGTTTTACAAAGACATAGGTTTGCAAAATAAAAAAGGTCATATCAAGAGAAAAAGTTACAAAAAAGAGAACATAGAAAAATGCATAAAAAAGAAAAAAGAAGAATAAAAATACAAAAGACAAATAACTAAAAAAGAATTAAAAACAAATCAGTTCTTTTTAACTTTAGACTCATTAACTTATTTCCTTGGCCTCCTCACACCTCCCCTTTTTGTATTCCCATTTGAATAATCAAATCAGCAAATCCTTACCCTCTTTCATTTATGTTTACTCAGTATGTTTCTAGCAGCAGGATAGCTTGGTTGGTTAGAGCATGATGGTGATAATGCCAAGGTTGAAGGTTCAGTCAGCTGCATATTGCTGCATTGCAGGGAGTTGGGCTAGAAGGGTCCTCCAGGTCACTTCCAACTCTACAATTCTGTGATCCTTATGCTAAAAGGTCTATTAGTTTCTATAGTTTAAATACAGAAGACTGATTCCAATATGGAGTTTGCGCTTCTGCTTTCAGCCTTTACCAAACACATGGCTAACCAAACCTAGAATATCCCAATTAGTTTACTTTTATCCTGCAAATAAATTGTGGGCTTTGCTGTCTCTCTCATTCACATACTTATCTTTTCCACAGAATTACTTGGAGATATTCTGCAAGAACGTCCACAGGAGGCTGATGGAATTGATTCAGTGATTGTGGTGGATAATGTTCCTCAGGTTGGACCAGACCGACTCGAGAAACTGAAGAATGTTATCCACAAGATTTTCTCAAAGTTTGGAAAAATTACCAATGAGTTTTACCCAGAAGCTGATGGGCAGACTAAAGGGTGAGTGGCTGTCTTTTTTAGCTGTCATTGCTAGCCAGCCTAAAAACTAATTGACCAATCCTTCCCTCTCCAATGAGGTGCCCCCCCACCTTTCCAGCAGGAAAGGGAAGGTAGGGAGACTACTAGCTTGGCCACTACATGGTGGATGGTGCCCTGAATGCCAGCATGGCCAGATCTTGAAAAGCTGCCTCTGCCTAGCAGCAGGCAAGAAAACTTGTCACTAGCTTTTCCTGTGAGAAAAGGAAGGTATGCTTTCTTGGGTAGGTGAGTTACACCTGGTGCTGTGCTATCAAGCAGGCAAGCAGCCTTTAGCCAAGGAGCCTGTGGGGATTGCCACACAATTGTTAGGACACCCCAGCATACCTCAGCAGCTTCAAATTTGAAAGGAAGCCTGGTTGGTCACTTGTCATACTTACCAGAGGTTATTGATGCAGTCACCACAGTGAACATGGTGGCTGAAAATGAAAATGTCAGATCCTCTATGACAGGCATCTCCAACTCCCAAGAGACTGTGATCTACTCCCAGTATAAAAAAAAACTGGCAGTGATCTACCCATTGTCATTGGAGGGGGGAGGAGCGTGGGTGGGTTGCCCAGAGTTGTGGAGCTTTTTTTAGGAGGGAAGTACCCAGAGTTGTGGAGCTTTTTGGGGGGAGGATTGCGCTGAGTTTTTTAGCTTTTCCCACTTTTTGTACATGATAAGGATCCTGCAACCTACCAGGATCAGCCGGGAATCTACCGGGGTAGATCACGATCTACTGGTTGGACATCCCTGCTCTATGATTATGGGTTTTTGGTGAGATATGGGACTGAACTTGCAACTTACAAGAACTCTAGCAGAATGAATCGCAGACCCTAGCAAGTTTTGCCAACAGTGGGCACATGCTATGAATTATTTCTCAGGGGCGAAACTAGGTTTTATTACACCCGGGTCACCCAGTTTGGCACCCCCCACGCACATTTGTGTACATGCACACAAACACAGGTGCCCCCTCTGGAGGCTTCACCTAGGGCAAACAACCCAGCTAGTGCCCCCCCCCAAGCTACGGCACTGCATTACCCATGGACAGATAATACTTTTCAAAATTAAGCTATGGGGAGTTGCCTGATAAAAGTAAGTTCTCTGTTAAATTAAATGAACATTTCGTAGAATAAGTTTTGTAAATTAAGTACTGACATTATCAAGTAGAGGAGGGAGGTTAAGATTAGCCAGGGCCTGCAGGGTGGTTTCACTCCTCCAAGTGAACCACCAGCAGGTACAAAATCTGCCTGTCGCTAGTCGCCAGATCAAGAGTAACAGAGAGCTTGCTTCCTTTTTGTTCTCATATCTAGTGCATTGAAATTCCTGGCATTCAGAATCATCTACCAGCCCTTTCCCCCTCATTCATTTTCCCTTTTGTGTCTCCCCTCTTGCCAGATGGCACATTATATGCTAATGTGGCAAACATATGGAGCCATAGCTCTATTTTTCAGCTGTTGCCATTGTCTCTGAGACAATGCAAATTGGAAAAAAAATGCACCTTGATCCTGCCCTTAAAATGGTGTAGGCCACGCATGAGGGATTCTTGCACAGAGATAATTCTGAGGGCAGCAGCTGCAGGCCCAACTTTCACTCATTGCACAGTGTCACATAGCATTTGGCACAATTATATAAACAAGCCTGAAATATGACTTTGGGGAAACAGTTGGTGTTGAATTCCGTTGAGTTGAAGTGTGGCTGATGTCACTGTTGAGGTTTGCTGAATCCAGAGCATTGAACCATTCATTTCATGTATCACCTCTTTGGGCAATTTCAAATTAAGTTGTCAGCAATAACTAACTAGATGTTTTACTGCAGGTATATTTTCCTGGAATACATGTCTCCAACTCATGCTTCAGATGCCATTAAAAATGCAGATGGCTACAAGCTAGACAAGCAGCACACTTTCAGGGTCAACCTTTTCACTGACTTTGACAAGTGAGTATCGCCATTTCTTAAAAGCAGAAAAGATTGACTGTTTGAAATACAAAGAAGTATAACTGACTGAATCGCATTTTCAGATACATGACAATCAGTGATGAGTGGGAAATTCCAGAAAAGCAGCCATTTAAAGACCTGGTGAGTTTTCAGATGCATGTATCGACTTTAAAGATCACTGTGTCCATCAAGAGGCAATACTGAGTTTGTACCTGCGCAGGCTTGGAATCCCTCCAGTGTGGGTCATGAATTTCTAATACTGTAGGTTGTTAAAGAATACTCCCACAGCTCAGCTTGAAATGTGAATGATACACTGTGGCAGGCAATCAGATACTTATTAAAATCTGAGCACCCGTGTTCTTTTTAAAAAATAAGTATTTGTATATATGACTGCAAGATGCAAAATAATCTTGCCTGTAAAAATGTTAAATGTTTGCAAACTGTTGTCAATGATCCTGATATAACATTTGCCTGTGTTACAGTGAACGTCTGCAGTTTTATGTCTTTCAACAAATGCAGATGAAATATGGAAATACGATGGCTTTGGCTTTCACTGTTGTGTCTTGGAACTGTGGGAAGTTCACAAAGCCCATCTAGGTGTGTCAATTCAGATCTGGATGTTCTCCAAATTTCACAAATTCAGTATAATACTCAGGAAATGTTGTGTCCAGCAAGTTGAACTTTTATATTAGCTTTTCCATAGTTATTAACCCTGTCTCAAATAAAGACCAAATAGTATTTTTTTATAGGTCCTATCTTCTTAAACTGTTTTCCTTTTGACTTTTCCAGGGGAATTTGCGCTACTGGTTGGAGGACCCAGATTGTAGAGATCAGTACAGTGTGATCTTTGAATCTGGAGACAGAACCTCTATTTACTGGAATGATGTTAAGGATCCTGTCACAATTGAGGAGAGAGCTGTGAGTGTCCCTAGGAAGTATCTCTTTACTGAGAGCAGTTTTTTGTGCAGTGTCTGTAAAAAGAAAATAAAATATATAATGTGACTAAACATTCAGTTAGCATATGATTCAATGAACGTAATAGCTATTCAATACATTAGTGAATCACATCAGTTACATGGCTACCAGTTGACCATATTCACATATGGGATTTCTGTTTTTAGAATGCTGAGGGCCACAAATAAATTTAGAGGTCGATTGAAGTTAGATGTCATGCACCAGAGTAAGGGATTAATCCTAGATAAGTTTTTATGCATCAATATGCAAATGAAATATGCTTCAAATGGTTATGCTATGCACTTTTCCCCTTGTAGCGATGGACAGAAACCTATGTACGCTGGTCTCCAAAGGGTACCTATCTGGCTACATTCCATATGAGGGGCATTGCTTTGTGGGGTGGAGAGAAATTCAAGCAGATTCAGAAGTTCAGCCACCAGGGGGTGCAACTCATTGACTTCTCACCTTGCGAAAGGTAGTGTATGAAATTAGTTGGTGGTGTTACTGTGGGAATCGGGTGTATAAAATATATTGCCTGTTACAGTTACGCATTCTATTTATTGATTTACCTATTGGGGGCTGTTATACTACATTTCAACCATATTCCTGGCATGGTTTTCAAGATAGAATAAAACAACGTACAACTACAAACAAAACACTAAACTAAAACTTAAAGGATCATGGAAGTAGTACAAAACATTGCCTGAAATGAAAAGAGCATAAAGTACGTATCAGGCTAACCACTCTGGGAAGAACATTTCACAGTTGAAGCAACACCTCCAAGAAGACCCTCAGGTGACAGGCACAGCCAAAGGAGACTCTGTACAGGATATGTTAATGTATGAGTAGATTGCATTAGATCTGTTTGTTGTTGTTTGCACTTGTAGCTCAGTTTTCAAGAGGTCTTTTCATTCAGGACCAGTCAGGTCTGAGCAGTTTCCATAGCCCCTTGGTGGAAACATTGGCTAAATTTATTAATATGTTTCTAGACTTTAAGCAAGCAGAATTTGCAGGGTATGAAATATCAAACTGCAGCTATTTTTTCTTGTTGTGAATGTTCTCATACTCATACTTTCTTGGCATAGCTTGTGTGAAATAGTTTGGAAAAAAAGTTCTTGAGTGAGGGCCCCCTGTCTCACAGGATGCTTCCTCACTCGGCCTCCTAGCACAGAAGGGAAGGTGTTATGGCTCACCCTTGCCTTCTACCTCTTTTCTACATACATTCCTGGCTCCTGGAGAGGCAGTGACTCTTCAAGGCCTTTTGCTCCCAATTCTCTCTCTTTCTCTCTCTGTCTGTCTGTATTTGTCTGTTTTTCTTTCTAGCTAGTAACTAGGTCTTGTATATAGCATGATGCAAAACAGTTCTGCCATTTAGAGAGTGCAACTCTTGTTCTAATGAGAATGTGGTCTAGAAGCAGCTTCCTAGACCTATCATAGTTGATAGTGTAGTGCAGAGCTTTCCAAACTGTGTGTTGTGTGAATGCTCCCCACTCTCCTCCTGGGGCTGGAAAGGGGTTAGTTTAACCTCCAGTTTGCTAGGAAAAGTGAATTACTGTGTTGCAAAATGATGCATTTCCAAAAAGTATGTCGCCAACATGAAAAGTTTGGAAAGATCAGGTGTACCCCCACCCCAAACTCTCGGTTGCCTCTTCAGTTCCTTGAACTAGCTAAGACTTCCTGCCTTTTGTTGGCTTTGAGGTGAGAACATAATTGGTCACAGACATTTGTGTTGTGGTTTGTGTTGAATCTCTCACATTTGTTTGCTAAAGGGTTGAAGCTGTTGGGAATGTTATATTTGAAGCCTTTGTGCTACAAACCACTGTCATACCACATATGATTAATGCATAAACCCTAAGAGGGGGAAACAGGATGTTAGATGCTGATGTTTTTGAGGGCTCTGCCATTCACTCACTTATTTGTCTTTCTACTGCCTGCTTTTCTGCAGTCCAAGGAACTCTAAATAGTTGTTATGAAACTGACCAGTGTTTTGTTACTTTAATTCTGGAATTTGGCAAAGTTGAGTACTGCTTCAGTGACAAGGCCCTGGCAACCAGAATACAGTATCTTGGGTGCACCATGTAAAACACAAAATCTGCATTTTAATGGAAAAAACCTGCTTCATTCTTCACCATACATCAAGATGTGCTCGCTGTCTTACAAGACTTTTGCTAAGCCTTGCAGTTTTGAATGTATGCTTTCCCCCTGTGAAGTTGTATTCCTGGGAACAGAAACTAAGAAAGATAAAACATGCCCCTCTAATGAATTTCAAAGCAACTCAAATGTTTAAACTTGATATAAGATCACAGCTTTTATGTTTGTATAATTGATCTATTCTTCTTTGTGAAGGTACCTGGTCACCTTCAGCCCTCTAATGGACACCCAGGATGACCCTCAAGCGATCATTATCTGGGATACCCTAACTGGACAGAAGAAGCGCGGATTCCACTGTGAAAGCTCAGCCCACTGGCCCATTTTTAAGTAGGTTGGGCAGATGATTAACAAATTGCTTTTTAAAAAAAACCATGCTTTTGTTATGGGAAAGAGAAACATATCTGATTTCTTGAAATTCTTTGCTTAGGTGGAGTCATGATGGTAAATTCTTTGCTCGGATGACATCTGACACTCTTAGCATCTATGAAACACCTGTAAGTCTCCCTTACTTTCTGATGTAATACAGTGGTGCCCCGCAAGACGAATGCCTCGCAAGACGGAAAACCCGCTAGACGAAAGGGTTTTCCGTTTTGGAGGTGCTTCGCAAAACGAATTTCCTATGGGCTTGCTTCGCAAGATGAAAATGTCTTGCGAGTTCCTGCAGGGTTTTTTCCCTATCCCCCCCCCTTTTCCCAAGCCGCTTAACAGCTGATCGCTATGCCGCTTATCAGCTGATCCGCTAAGCCGCTTAACAGCTGAGCCGCTAAGCCGCTAATAGCGCTAAGCCGCTTATCAGCTGATCCGCTAAGCCGCTAAACCGCTTATCAGCTGAGCCGCTAAGCCGCTAATGGGCTTGCTTCACAAGACGAAAAAACCGCAAGACGAAGAGACTCGCGGAACGGATTCTTTTCGTCTTGCGAGGCACCACTGTATGATAGATTCTGTAACATGCCTATTCGCAGTCAAAATGTGCCAAAAGGTATCCTGCTAATAAGAATATAAACTTAGTGGGCAATGTGCAAGCATGCATCCCATACCCATTCTGACTGCAGTGTTTGCACGTCGCCCACTAATGCAACTTAAAAGATGTTGCTAGTTTGGCTTCAAATGTTGGACATAGATTGCATTTTCTTTCTCACACAAAACCTCCAGAAACCACCACAATTACTTGTGGGACAGCCTTCTTGTAGCTGTCCGTTAAGCTTTTTGAAATACTGTTTGTTCATAGTATTCTTTCCCCAACAAAAGTGAGGAAAAGGCGTATTGGCCCTTTTATGTCCAATAAAGTCCATTTAGGGTTTTTGTTTTTTTACATGTCTTAAGTATTAAAGTGATTCCCCATTTCTGTTTCTTGTGCTTGTGTTTATGTTAAGATGTTATTTTCTTCTTCGTTGATTGTTATGTTTATAGTTTCACAATGTTTTTATGCTTTGTTTTACATCACATTGGGGGCTCTCTTAGGCAGAGAAGTCGACTGTAAACTTTAACATAAATGTTATAAACTTAAATTGAGATAGATAGGTGTGTACTAGAATCATTTTGACTTTATGTTCTCTCTTTCTAGTCAATGGGTCTGTTGGACAAGAAAAGTTTAAAAATCAATGGGATCAAGTGAGTATTTTTCTTTAGATCTTACTCTCCTTGCTGCTACTGCTGCTATTGTTATTTTTACCTTCGATATATAATTGTCCTCCTCACAGTGGCTCCCTCTCCTTTTCCAAAGTGTGAGAAGTAGATTTCATTTGGCTCATGTGATGTATGGGTTTTTTATTAAAAAAATGTGCCTTAAACTACTAAATGGTTGCATGTTCTGTTTACCATCCCTCAGAGACTTCTCCTGGTCTCCAGGTGGCAACATAATTGCTTTTTGGGTGCCTGAAGACAAAGATATACCAGCAAGGGTGACGTTGATGCAGCTGCCCTCCAGACAGGAAATCAGAGTGCGGAATCTCTTCAATGTGGTGGACTGCAAGCTACATTGGCAAAAGAATGGGGATTATCTCTGTGTGAAAGTAGACAGGACCCCCAAAGGCACACAGGTACGTGGCTCCGAAGCTTCTTTACAGAACTGTTAAACTCGCTGATTTTGAAATCCCAACTTTTATATTATCAAAGCTAAGAGAACACTTGAAAGCCTTTTCTGTTTTTGATTGAAGCATTCTTGCTCAAAGAGTGGCTGGGGAAACCCAGCCAGATGGTCTGGGTGTAAATAATAATAATTTGTTATTGTTGTTGTTGTTATTATTATTATTATTATTATTATTATTATTATTATTATTATTCCTCCACCTGCAGCAGCTTCATGGTGCCTGATCTTCTCACATATAAGTTGCATGGTTTGTGTTTCTGTCTATTCCCTCCTTTCTGTTTGCACTCTGTGTAAGCCCCATTGCTCTTTAACTACGGACTGCCAGTTCCTGCACTGGGCGAAAGCTTTTTAATGAACTCTTAGCACACGTTTGCTGCAGAACTGCAAGGATTACCAGAGAACATATTAAAGAATCCAAGAATTTTATTCTAAATATAGGTAGTTCACATGCTGCTATAAAACCTCCTGAATAGAAAATGACTCATGTTTACAATTACAGGGGTTGAGATTAAAATGAAGCTATCCCATCAGGCATGGACCTGTTTTCCACACAGTCTCCTGTGTGTCCCCACCCCCCTCCTGAGTGCAAATAGTTCCATTCTTCAGAGTTGATGTCATGTATGCCTGGAGATGGCTGTATCTTACTCTGACTAGTTTACTCCATAATAGCCTTGTCTAATATGTACTTCAGTTGAATACTTTGCAGTTCAGCCTTGTAGAAGAGAATAAATAACAGTGTCTGGAAGCCTAGCCTTGTTTTGGTTCTTCTTTGCTGCAAGAGACTTGTGGCTCCTTAAAGACTAATTCTAAAGTGCTGCAAGACACTTCATATTAAATAACAGTAGTGCATCTTGCTCTAAGTTATGAGATTTTAGGCACCCTAAACACTCAGATCCAAACAGCAGCAGGCCAGCTACTTCTGCTTTGTATTAAATGCACATCATCTCAAGTCTCTACCTGAGTAGATGACATGCCCACATCACCTTTTTTCTCCCCCCCCCCCCTGCAGGGTGTAGTGACCAACTTCGAAATCTTCCGCATGAGAGAGAAGCAGGTTCCTGTTGATGTGGTAGAAATGAAAGGTAAAGGACACATTTCAGCTTCAGCGCTCTATGCACTACTTTTTGTCCTTCAGTGTATATCTAATTTAGAGTTTATAGCATATGAAATATAACAGAAGTGAAACACCACATAATGTGGACACATTTCAGCTTCAGCGCTCTATGCACTACTTTTTGTCCTTCAGTGTATATCTAATTTAGAGTTTATAGCATATGAAATATAACAGAAGTGAAACACCACATAATGTAGCCACCAGGGTGCTGAAATGTATTCTTCCAATGCTACTCTCTGGACTCAGTCCTGAAGCTAGGATCAGAACCACTGTTCTAGGATCAGAACCACAGTGCCTGCAGTTCCCTTTTCCTGGAGCCAGTCCAGGAGACTACCATGGCTGATGGCATCAAATGCCTACAAGAAATCAAGAAGGAGCAGCAAGGTCACACTGCCCCACCACAGCCCTCTTCACCACCTTTTCCCAAAGGGGGTATTTGCAAGTGGTTGGTAGTTGTTCCAATCCGAAGGGTCCAGAACCAGTTTCCTTACGAGCAGCCACACCACCACCTCTTTCAATGCAGCAGGGACCATCCCCTAATGCAGTGAAGCTTTAACCACACTCTGGACCTAACCAGTCAGCCCTCCTGAACTAGATTTGATAAGCAAGAGTGACTACAGTAGAGAGGAAATGGGGTGGTGCACATTGCCTCCAGCAGCTTGCCACATCAGCTGGTTGCATAAGGTGAAACTGATCCCACAAAACACCCCCGATAATGACACTATGTACTTCAAGCAGAGCTGCAACAGGTGCGGAGTCAAGATCACTCCAAAGTTGAGGCCATTCTCAAATGTGTAGCCAGTTGGTCATGATGGGTCTTAGAAAGTTCTAGAGGTCCCTCCACTCTAGGGGATGCAATGCAAGACTGCACTGCCACATGGTAGGCACAGTTATTTGTTCTTACTGGTGTAGGGTTGGCTTCAGAGCGAGATTTGCACCATCTGCGTTCCAGTCTTCCTCCGGCCTGTTTCACAGTCCAACATTCTTCAGAGTACCAAGGAGCTGTTCAGGCTCTACAACACCAGAGAGGATGCTCATGAGCAGGCATAGGCAAACTCGGCCCTCCAGAGCTTTGGGACTACAGTTCCCATCATCCCTGACCACCGGTCCTGTTAGCTAGGGATGATGGGAGTTGTAGCCCCAAAACATCTGGAGGGCCAAGTTTGCCCATGCCTGCTCATGAGTGATCATGGCAGCTTTGCATTTCATATCACCATTTTATAGGTAGGCAGGATCACCAGCTTTCTCCACTGGAAAATCCCCCAGAGCATTGAGAAACACATCTGGTTCCATCAGTCTAGAGGGTGGGCCATCCACATGGCCCTCCTGCAGTGAGGACCTGCCACCGCCAGTCAAAACTTAACCTGATAATGGTCTGACCATCACAAGGAAGTGCATTGCATTCCCCCTATTTTCAGTCCATCCCTCATATCACTTGGGGTAAAGATCACATCAAGAGTGTGCCCTGACTGGTGTGTTGGACCAAAGACCATCTGAAAAAGACCCATGGTTGTCATGGAGTCTGAATTCTCGAGCTGGCCCAAGAGCAGCCTCCACATGGATATTGAACTCACCAATGATTATCATTTTAGGGTCCTCCAAAAATATCCCAGAGACTACCTCGGCCAGCCTGATCAGGAATGCTGGGCAGCAGCATTTTGAATGTCTAGGAGACCCGCGTGAATTAGAAGCCTTTTTAGAGAGGATCTGGCTAATTTTACTAGTTTAATGTAGGTCTTTCTCTCTTGCAGAAAGCATCATAGCATTTGCTTGGGAGCCAAATGGAAGCAAGTTTGCTGTGTTGCATGGAGAGCCGCCACGAATATCCTGTTCTTTCTACCATGTGAAAAACAATGGGAAAATAGAGCTCATTAGTAAGTAGAATGCAAGAGGCTGTGCATGGGCTTGGGGTTTGAGGATCTCTGTGTGTGTTGTTACAATCTATTTTAAAATTCATCGAGAATCATTTGAACTTCTTTTTGGCCAAATACCTTTGTCTTGCAAGACCTCTTGGATTTCTCAACTATTGAAACTTGGCCAATGCAGCACTTGGTCATTTTTGTGACTGCAAATCTGCTGTAAAAGCATTGATTCTAAGTAAGGCTTCTTATATGAATGAGATTGTGTATCCTAGTTATTCCTGGTCTTGTCAACACTCAGGAGGCAGCATTAACGGGGGCATGAAGATTTTGATTACTTTGTTTTGTAATGCTAAATTCTTTATTACAAAGGCATAATATCAACCTTATAAAGCAAGGATATTCGTCTCATGTATTTAAATCTTATTTCAGAAATGTTTGACAAGCAGCAGGCAAACACGATATTCTGGAGTCCTCAAGGGCAATTTGTGGTGTTGGCTGGTCTCAGAAGGTGAGTACTGTTTCTTGGCAAGCATATCTTGAGTAACAAGCTTTTTTTAAAAAAAAATGGTTCTTGACTTAAAACAGGTTCCTTGGAAGGTGCCATCTTGGTCCACTGGAGCAAAAACCACACAGAGCTGTTTTATTTGGGATGGTTCTGTAGAGTTTTATTTCACCCTACAGAGTAAAAGTGATCAGCAGGTTAGTTTACCTTAATATAAAGGAAACTTTATATATCCCAGACAAAGGACTTTATGAAGACTGTTTCAAATCCAACTTCTCAGCTTTTAGATGATGCCGCCTGACTCATACCCAGATTTCAAAGAAATGTTTGTTTGATTGCTTCACAGGCTTAAAAGTTGCCTGCATGTAATATATAAAATATTCTAATTATTTTTCTATGCAGCATGAATGGTGCCTTAGCTTTCGTTGATACATCTGACTGCACCATGATGAACATTGCTGAGCACTACACAGCCTCAGATGTTGAATGGGACCCCACAGGCCGCTATTTGGTGACTTCTGTTTCTTGGTGGAGTCACAAGGTATTATCAATACTTCCCCACCCCTTACCCTTCTCCATCTTGAGCCTTTTAACAGTTCTATTTATTTTAGCTTGGATACCTTTGATTCATAAATATCATCATTAAGAGCATTGCTCATTATTTCTTCTTGTCATTCTCATGCCTCGGTAGGCCCAGTGCATTGGTTCTGCTCTTAACTGTAGAAGAGGCTTGGGTAAAGGGGAGGAGATAATTGTGGGGCTTCCATTGTGTACTCAACTACTTAATGTGTGCTGCTCAAACAGTGAGATACCTTAATTACTTTGGTGCCTGGCTTTCTGTGTTGGTACCTTGTTTATATGTAATTCAGATCTTTATAGTAAACATTTGCCGTATACAAGTTAAGGCATCAGTTGATGGTCCTTAGAAATCCTTTCACAACATCATGGAAGGGAATTTGAATGCTTTCAGCTTTTTAGGGCTAGAAAGTGAGTGGCTGGGTGTGAAGAATGCTGCACCATGTGACACAACTTCACTGAACTGTCTTTCTAGGTGGACAATGCCTATTGGCTGTGGACTTTCCAGGGTCGCCTCCTACAGAAGAATAATAAAGACCGATTCTGCCAGTTACTTTGGAGACCCAGGCCACCTACGTTGCTCACCCAGGATCAAATAAAGGTATGGTGTCCTTTACGGTGGGAGGTTTGGTGTAACTTTTTGGGTTGATATTAAGAGAAGGAAGCTCAGTATTAGGAAAACAGCTCTAATGCTTCAACAGACAACAGTTGAAGCTCACCACAAGCTGGGGATAAGGAAGAGACATAGGTCAGCATTAGATCAGATACTTTATGTGTGTCTAATCTCAAGTTCAATCCCTGACATCTCCAGTTAAATGTTCAGGTGGTAGGTGATGAGAAAAAATCTCTGAGATCCTGGAGAGCTGCTGCCAGTCAAAGTAGTCAGTATTGCACTACATGGATCAGTGGCTTAACCTAGCAGCTTGCCATGTCCACAAACCACTCCCCCAGTTCAATTTGCAATTGCCTCCAGCAAGCCCAGCTGAGTTATCCCTTTCCCACTGAACTCGACCTCATTCCCCTGATTACATTGGGAGGATGACATTTGTTGATCCAGCCCCATGCTGATTCCTGGTGTGCTGCCTACAGCTCTTGGGAAGTGTACTTTTCCCAATTTACCAACATTAAGTAGTCTTGGGGAAATGTATTGCTCATCTGCTGTTGTCTGGGTTGCTGCACGTTAGCTGCTGGAGAAGGGATACTTGCTCCCAGAGCAGCTTACAAGTAGGTGGCTTGGGGGAGGGGATTTGGAGGTGTTTAGGGAGCTGAATTATCCAAGCCAGAGAAAGACTTGGGGCCATAATGCTCTCTTGCTATTCATGGAAGGCTTTGCAAATCACCAAGGAGGCCAGTTTCTCCCCCATACTCTGCAGTAGTAAAATATTGGGTTGTAGTCAACTACCTTTTACTCAGACCCATTGAAAAGAATAAACTTATATTAGTTATGTTCATTAGTTTCATTGAGTAAAACTAAGTGGAATACCACTGTAGAACTAAGCATGTCTGATGGATTGCTGTAGTATCCTGTGCACAGTATTCAAAAGGCATGTATTTGACATCCTGCTTAGTCCACTTTTTCTTCTCAAAATATGCTGGGGCTATATGAAATGGCAGATTTTGCTCAATATAACATAAAATCATTTTAAAATACAATATGTAACACTTGTTTCCTGAAACAGCAAATCAAGAAAGATCTGAAGAGATACTCCAAAATATTTGAACAGAAAGATCGTCTGAGCCAGTCTAAAGCCTCAAAGGTAAGCTACCTTTTGATCTCTTGGTGCTTTGGTTTTGAGTCCAGACACCTATTTCTGGCAGGAACGTTGTACAATAAGGGAGTGCTGGGGCAGGAAGGTTGGAGCACACTGCAATATTGGAGCAGGGAAGTCAGTAAATGAGAACTCTTAATTCTTCTTCTGGAGAATATGGAAGTTTTAGCAGTATTCAGTGTGGGGAAATGTCTGTAAATGCCTTTTCCTCCTTGTGGCATCATATGGCCCAGATCTTGCTGCAATGAATTTTGCAAAGTGAAGCAGTCTGTTTGCACTAGTGAAAGGTATTTTGTCACCCCAGTCCTTCCCATATTTACATGGAAATAAGTCTCTTTGGTAATTTTAAGACAGCATGTTTGGGATCGAAGCCTTGGAAAGTCCAGCTTCTCTCCCCATCTTGATTACTCCTGGGGAGGTTTCTAGCTGCATTTTGATTGAAGGTTTAATAGCAACCTCTTGTTTTCTGTAGGAACTGGTAGATAGAAGGCGAACAATGATGGAGGAGTTCAAAAAATACCGCAAGATGGCACAAGAGCTGTACATGGAGCAAAGGAATGAGCGGTTGGAGCTCCGCGGAGGTGAGTTGGCTTTCCAAGCATTCCTTGTCTTCGGCTGCAATCCTGTGCGTGCTTACCGGAGAGTAAGCTGCAGTGAACTCAGCAGCCACATGAAGACAAGTCTCTGTTAGGGGAAAATAGTGGCAAAACTGTTACTGAAATAGTGTTGGGCTTACCTTAACAAAATAAATGATAAGCAAAGAAGTTGATATGTGGCAGAACTAGTTGGTTTGAGATGGCAGCTGTAGCTCTGTTCTAACACAGCTAAGATTCTGTTTCATTATTTAGCCAGCATAATGCTGCCTTGAAATCATCCAGGTCTAATACTTTTTCTCTCTTCACAGGAGTGGACACAGATGAGCTGGACAGCAACGTGGATGACTGGGAGGAGGAAACTGTTGAATTTTTTATCAATGAAGAAATTATTACAGTTGCAGAGCCAGAGTAGTCCGGAAGCCGTGGTAAAACCAGCCACATTGTGTACTTGGGGTGGTAGGGAGGGGAAGCTCTGTTGAAATCCTGGAGATTGAGAGTTACCACCTTCTCCTTCCTTTGCAGCACCACCATATCTCGTACTGAGGAGGGATTTGTTCATTTCCAGAAGGTCTACACAACTTTGGACTTTTTTAAAATCCATATTCTCTCTCTGGACGGTGAATGCGCAGGATTCGTTCATTCTGACACATTGTAGTGCCTTCTAGTCCCCACTGCCTACTGTGGGGTTCACTCGAAAGGCACTGCTTTTAAATTTTTATCCTTTATTGGGGGAGGGTTTAGTTTAATTTTGAAAAAATCTACCACCAGTATTTGCTGCTTGACACTCCAGCAGTGCTGCTCACAGCTGAGCAACTTGGAACTGTGGCCCTTACAACGGCAGCCTTGGCGCAACTTTCAGTGTCTTGCCACAAACTCGTGATGCTTCTGTTTGCTGAAGACTGTTCCTGTGCCCAAACCGCACAGGTGGAAGTTGGTTCCATGTTGGGGAAGATCACTGAAAAAACTGTACTTCATACTATGTGCTTTAATTTGCGGAAGCAGCACTACAGTGGGCTCTACCCTCCTCCATTCAGATTGTGACAGGAGCTCTCCCAGGTTGAACATTGGAAATAAAGCAAACCTATATGCTTAATAAAGAGGGCTGTGTTATATGAAGCTTTCTCACTTTGAAACTCATTCATGTGACGTTTGCCTGTAGCAAGTAACATCTTGCTATCTGCAAACTGAATTTACATTCATTTGATTTTATATGCTTCCTCCATGCCCGACCACCAATAAGTGAGTTACAGATACATATTCTCAAGGTACATGGTCTCTGCAGCAACAAAATCAGATGCATTGGGGGTTTTATTTGCTAACAGCTTGAGTTATAAAAAAACACCCAAAAACAAAAGTGCCGTTTGAGTGTTAGACCAATGTAGGGGGCCATTTGTTGCCTACTTTGAAGAGGAAGGCAAAGCTGTACCTAAGAGCTGCTAAGCTCAGCTCCATCTGAGCATCATTGTCGTCATTTTATTTGTATGCCGCCTTTCCACCGTTAAAACAGTGCTCAAGGCGGCTTACAATACGAAAAGATTTACATAGTTACAAACATAGCAAAGTAGTCATAAGAATAAATAAAACACATCAAAAATTACATAACCAAACTGAACAATTTCCACATAAAGATGCAAAAAATTATCAGTAGCAGCAAAAACTCCCGACAGAACTCCCAAAATACCCCAGCAGGAGCAGCAGTTCTTGTGAAGCCTGTCAGGCCCCATCCTGGGCCAGGTAGAGAGAGGCAGGAACAGGCTCTCAGACTCCCAGCAGGTCAGAGCACAGTGCATTGTAATAGTAAATGGAAAAGAGGAACTCTTGGGGGAGCATCTTCCATTGGAAACTAAAAGGTGGTTGACCTCCAATATATCAAACACATTGTGGCATTATAATAGGTAATGATTATAGAATTCCTTCTGCTGCACGAATAGCTTTGAAGTTAGTGGCAGTGCAGTAATCTTGGCACTGATCTACATATTTCAAGAAAGGTAAATGGATAGTACAGCATTCCTGTGTCTGCACTTGTCTACATCAAGATATATTTCAGGGAGCAGGGTGACATTAAAGCATGCCATTCCTTTGTCTGCACTCCAGAGAAGGTAGAACATTTTGCTTACAAATTGGGATTACTCAGAGACATTAAAAATCCGCTAGTGCAACAATGCCAAGCAGGTTTGTTAAGCTTTTGAATAGCTTTATGGAGGACTGACTTCCATGGAAGAAATAAGGTTGTAAATGACGTAAGAGGTGACCCGAAGTCATCTCTTTCCCCCACCCCACCCAAAATCTGGTTGCTTTTAATGGTACACATTGCCACCTCCTAAATGAGCTGCCTAACTTGACAAAAACATGCAGGAACTCAAGGCCCCAATTTACTCCTATGATGTGATTTGGGAGAAGTAATAACCTTAGTTTCCCATTTTGCTTTCTGAGCACCAGTTTTATATACTCAAGACTTCTGACTAAGCATATTTGTCACCAGTGGATTAGGGGGGAAATGACACATTCTGATGTAAACTTAGTGTTCCATGAAGTCGCATTCTTCTAATTGAACCTTTTTGCATAGGGTGGTTGTGACAAGGATAAAAATAGGGCCACGTACAGGTCTATCACCCTGAATTCAAATGGAAGAATGGAATGCAATTGTGAATCACAATCTCTGCCGGCTGCTGCTTCTCTCTGCGGCAGCTGTGTGCACCTTCTGTTTCTACTCCCTCCACTCCATTGATGTCACCACCTGCTACCCGTGGGGAAATGGTAGCTTTTTCACCTGGCAGCCCTAAGCTGTGCCAAGCCAGCAGAGCGACTGCCTTTGTGAGTTGCTCTGAGTGAGTCTCTTTGGTTGACGCGATGGGTATCTCATCACCCAGATCGCCCAGTCCTGCAGAGAGGAGGGTTGCCAGGGGCTCTGCTACTGCTACAAACACCCCCAGCTCAGCTACCATGAAGGATTTGAGGGCAGAGGAGCAGTTGGTGGTGAGTCTTGGCAGAAACAGCAGCTTTTGCAGCTCGTCGGCCCCTTTAGATCTCTCTCTTTTTAAAAAAAGATCGGAATTGAAGAAGTTTCCTTATACTGAGTCAGACGTAATTTGTCGTTTAGTCGTGTCCGACTCTTCGTGCCCCATGGACCAGAGCACACCAGGCACTTCTGTCTTCCACTGCCTCCTGCAGTTTGGTCAAACTTCTGCTGGTAACTTCGAGAACACTGTCCAACCATCTCATCCTCTATCATCCCCTTCTCCTTGTGCTCTCAATCTTTCCCAACATCAGGGTCTTTTCCAGGGAGTCTTCTCATGAGGTGGCCAAAGTATTGGAGCCTCAGCTTCAGGATCTGTCCTTCCAGTGAGCACTCAGGGCTGATTTCCTTAAGAATGGATGTTTGATCTTCTTGCAGTCCATGGGACTCTCAAGAGTCTCCTCCAGCACCATAATTAAAAAGCATCCATTCTTTGACCTTGATGGTCCAGCTCTCACTTCCATACATCACTACTGGGAAAACCATAGCTTTAACTATACGGACCTTCGTTGGCAAGGTGATGTCCCTGCTTTTTAAATGTATGTAAATAAGTGATGTAC
This sequence comes from Podarcis raffonei, assembly GCF_027172205.1. Classification (NCBI taxonomy): domain Eukaryota; kingdom Metazoa; phylum Chordata; class Lepidosauria; order Squamata; family Lacertidae; genus Podarcis; species Podarcis raffonei. The sequence continues at coordinate 49,919,476 of NC_070615.1, forward strand.
AATTCTTTGGGTGAAAGAGAGGGAACTGATAAATCTTCGATTGGTTCGAGAGCAGACTTCTATTTGTTGCATTTATATTCCATCTTTTCTCCATAGAAGTCAAAGTGGAGTACATGGTTCTCTTTCTCCCCATTTTATCTTCACAACAACCCTGTGAGGTAGGTTAGGCTGAGAGGCTGCGACTGACCCACATTCTTAACTAGTACACCACACTGGCTCTCTCCAGCCCGGTCGGCCTTCCAGGTGTTTTGGTCTTGTAAGAAGCTGCCTTGGTCCATCTTGCTCAGTATTCCTTACACTGTCTGGCAGCAGCTCTCTAGGGACTCAAGCAAATTCCTAGCCCCACTTGGTGATTCCAGGGACTGGACCTGGGATCATCTGCAGGTATACCAAGATTCTCTACCACTGACCAACAGCTGTTCTAGAGCTCATAGGATTGGGAGATCTGCCCTGTCCCCAAACTCAAGAGATCCGTCTGCAGAGAGGACAAGCACTTCCCTTATGCTCGGGTACAGCCACACCGCTTTACATATCCCAGGGATAGTTAATACATGTGTGATCCTGTTGTTTATTAGATGCAGGTGTATGCAAACACATTTAAATAATAAATCCATTGTAAAGTACAATTTCTTATGTTGCTGGGATAGGGATGCTTGAAAGAGTCCATCAAACTCTGTTATCATTCAAGAATATTTGTTTCATACCTGAGGTATTAAAAAGAAAAATCCGAAAGGCAGTAGGATTTCCTGGTTATGTGCCATTTCATCTGAATGCCCTGGCAGTTTGAGGTATTGCACAAAGGAGCAGGGTAAACAGCCCTCAAAGAAATTCTAGCTCTCAAGGCCTCTTCTCATGAAGCAACAGCTAATCAAGGCTTGTTGTTGTGAAAATAGTTCTGTTCCCTGTGGGAACTGCGCTTGCAGCTCCAGGGCCAATCTCTGGCATATTCCCAACTTGATGACAATCCAGCTAAGAGCTAAAGTCAATTCCCTGATCTGAACATGTCCACTGTTTTTCACATTTTGTTCCCTTCCACCCCTCTGGATTTTGAAAAGTTTTATTAGATCCAATAAGGGAGAGACAAACATAGAAGTGAAGTTAAGGCCAGTCTCTGTAGTAGTGATGAATTTCTAGTGACTTCAGACAAACTTGGGTGGGTTTGCACAGTCGTTCTCTATATCCAGACTGTTTCTCTTTCAAAAATGTGGCACCACCAACCACACATATTTACACCAGCACAAAATTAGTACAGGGGGAAATTGCGCAAGAAGAGAAGAGCAAGATGCAGACCATAAAACTGGCACTGAATGTACTGCATACCACTGAAAGTGTGTAGGGTTGCCATATTTTGCTCCAGACACTATTTTCGCTGGTTAAATCCCGGACATGTGGGAAATTCTGTATGGCAACCCTAAAAGTGTGGTGCTCAAAACAGTACAGATATGCACAAGAGTGGCTTGCCATCGTGTTATTGTTTGGATATTTGTATTGCTCAAAACGCCTTACTTTGAAAAACACTCATTTTCCTGCTCCATTTTCCTTAGTATTTTACCTTCACAGAGTTGGTAATACTGCCTGGACTGTGACCATTTCACTTTAAAGGGGCTCACATGATGGAATCCTGCGCCATACAATTAAAATCTCCTTCATGCTGACGAGTCAAGGGAAAAGTTATTAGTCTGGTCTTTGCCCTGATACACTAGTTTGCTTCATGCAGGATCTCTTTTTCTTCCCAACAAGAAACTCCACTTCTAAGTAAACAAGACTGTGCAGAATTATTTATGGCTAATGCCTTTTAACACTGTATATGTGTTAAACGTGCCTCTTCAACCAGGCCTTTGGCTGATTAGGCTTCCATGGCCTTTTAAATGTGATTGTGGGAGGGGAAGTTGTTTTGGTTTTTTTGCTCTGACTATTCATTTGTGCTTTTATCCTGTATTTTTATCTTGTGAACTGCCCTGAGATCTTTGGATGATGGGTGATGTATAAATTTAACTAGTTAATAATAATATTATTATTATATGTTGATGGTGGTGATGGTAATAATAATAATAATAATAATAATAATAATAATAATAATAATAATAATATATGGTGGTGGTGATGATGCACAGTCCTCAAATTGCGGGTTTCCTTTTACTTAGTCTGCTAGCCTGAGTAACTTGACAGTTCGTGTGTTACAGGAAACCCAATTCTTGTTACTGCCTGCAGGTAGCTCTCCGGATCCGTCCCATCAACGCAGCTGAGGTGGAGGAAGGAGCAAACATTATAGCTCACAGATTAGGTGACCAGGTGAGAGAATGGGCAGGTAGCTGCGGGTTGGATGGGAGGAACCATAGCCCAGTGGCAAAGCACCCGTTTGGCATTACTTCTCCAAATAGAGATGAAATGCCCCCTGTTTGGAACACCAATGGAAACAGAATGCTGTATGTACTAGATGGGTCTTTAGCCTGATCCACCAACCTGACTCTTACGTTATTAAATAGCCCCAGATTCAACCCCTGGCATCTCCAGGTAGGGCTGGGAAGAATATTTTGCTTATTAAATTTGTATCCCACTCTTTATCCAAGAAGATCAGGGCAGCATACACAGCCACACTCCCCTCCATTTTTTTTTACCCTGTGAAGTAGGTAAAGCTAAACAGAAGTGACTGGCCCAAGGACACAAAGGCAGCTTCTTAACTGAGTTGAGATTTGAACCTGGCCCTCCCCAGTCCCAGTCCAACACTAACCATGACACTCTCTTTTAAGAACATCACATTTAGAAATGCATGCATATTTGCAAACCCAGATTGCAATTTTCTGGTTGCAGAATTTCATATGCAGGAATTCATATGCCTCCAGTAAAATCATGTTGCGTGTGTATGTGTGTTCCTCCGTTTATTAGTTATTGCATCCTTTCTCCACCCTGCCCTTCTTCCAAGATAGCAACACAAGGTAACTCACAACCCAGAATACACAATGCAAAATACAATATTACAAGATACAATAAAAGCAGCCTGAAATCAAAGATGAATCATCAGCAATAAATGATCAGCATCGTCTGCCCCAAAATCAACACCACCTAAGTCCCAGATGGTACAAAATCCAGGGAGTGGTTGTTGCAGAGTGTTCCTGTTATGTCTGTTAAATTAATTTTGGAGGAACCAATGAAAGTTCAGTGTTAGACTTTCAAACACTATTGGTCCCTCAATGCATTCACAGAATACCCCTTGAACCTTGCACACACATGCAAACATTCATACTTTTGTCTCTTTCACTGGCTACGTTCTAGGTGCAGAACACTGATTTCAGTCCGCACTAAGACTAGCAGGCATGCATTGCTGCTGGTTGCCACCAGCCATCAAAAACCATTGAAGAAACGTCTTCTACCCACTGGTGCCCATTGAGACATACATATAGCTGTTAACTCTGCAAAGGATTAGCGACAAGACCAACATCCTAACACAGTACTGATATTCAGAGCCAGTGTGGTGTACCAGTTAGAGTGTTGCACTAGGATGTGGGAGTTCAAATCATCCACTCAGCCATGACTTAGGGCTAGTCGCTGCCTCACAGCCTAATCTTCCTCTCAGGGTTGTTTTGGGGATTAAATGAGGAGTGGGGAAACCAAGTATGCCATCTTGGCTCTTTGGAGAAAAAGTGGGATATAAATGAAATGAATAAATAATTTGGTGGCTGCTGTCTTGTTTCTTCCCATGTTTTCATCGCTGCTTGGCATCTGTGCTCTAATTTGTTTCTGTTTTAGAAGGGCATATAGTTTCTAATCTATTGCAAACAATTCCCTAATTGTGCATTTATCCAAGTTGCTGCCAAACTTTCTCTGGAGCATTGGGGCAAATGGTTCCTTGAAGCAGTCCCTTGAGGCTGAATGTGGCTTCTCCTGATGTTTTTTCAGCAGAGAGAAAGGAATATATTTTTCCTTCAGCGTTGTTCCGGCATACAAGTGGGGAAAATTTACTCCCAGAAGAATCCAGAGAAACTAGGCCCGATCTTTAACTTTCCATTTAAGAAATCAAACTTCTATTTTCAACTATGCATGGGACCAAGGTCACGTTCACACCATGCATTTTAAAGACGTCAAGAGTCATGGCTCCCTTCAAAGAATCCTGATATTATTATTATTTTATTCCTTATACCCCACCCATCTGAGTTTCCCCAGCTACTCTGAGCAGCTCACAACAAAATATTAAAAACATGATAAGACATCATACATTAAAACTTCCCTAAACAGGGCTGCCTTTAGATGTCTTCTAAAAGTCAGAGAGTTGTTTATTTCCTTGACATCTGGTGGGAGGGCATTCCACAGGGCGGGTGCCACTACCAAGAAGGCCCTCTGCCTGGTTCCCTATAACCGCACTTCTTGCAGCGAGGGACCCACCAGAAGGCCCTCGGCGCTGGACCTCAGTGTCCGAGCTGGACGATGGGGGTGGAGACGCTCCTTCAGGTGTACTGGGCCGAGGCCATTTGTAAAGGGTGTGTGGAAAGTTGTTAGGAGGTCCCTAACTGAATTATTAAGAATCTGGGAAGCGAGGGTCAGTCTGGATGATATTATGTGTCCCTTCCACACCTGTGGTCCTCTGTATGTGTGGCAGAATCCATAAGAGGAAACCCAACAAACCAGTTCCTTTGTAAATGGAATTTGGCTGGCCTGTGATTTACATGTCTAAAAATCTTGCCGCAGAGACAAATGTGTGGGCCTTTTCTTACCTGGCCGGATGCCACATCACCCATAGCCCAAGTTGGGGTTGCTGTCTGAGTGAGCGGGCTAAAAGCTGGAGAGACAAAGACATGTTTGCTCTGTCTTGGAATTCCCTGTAAACTTAATGGGATGGGGAGGCGAGATCAGTTGCAGTGTTAATGCTGTGAGCCCCCCTCCATCCTATGCTCAGGTTGTATATATATAAAACCATATATCCTAAAGGCACTGCAGTCTCCTGTGACCTTCATTCAAAGGAAACCGAATCCCTGAGAATGGGGTTGCTTGTAGTATTATAATTCCAAGCACCCTTGCTTAAAGCATTTAATCCTTCACAAATTGCATTATGAAGACACTGAGATAGGGTTCTTTGAAGCATTTTTTACATCAGGCCTTCATCTCTTGATCTTCCCCCAAAACCCCTTTTTTACTTTGTTTTCAACAGTACCCAATAGCTAAGAGTAAGCCCTGACAAGGAGCCTGTGTGTTCCACCCCCTGAAAGCTGACTAAATGTGCAGCTATATAAATTAGCATGTGCAACTTTTGTGTCATGGCTCTGCACCCCAATTCTTCTAAGCAGTGCTCTAGCTTTTGAGATTTTGCAACCATTTCTTACCTCTTTAAGACAAGGTGTCCATTCTAAAGGGGTTCACAATGCATACTTCTTTCATGGAAACATTTTGAACCCAGTACCAAGCTATTAATTCCACCCAAGCGTATTAGGCACTTAAACTGGAAACGTGGTAAATGGCTGTGATTGTTCAGGCAAGCTATTGCTTTTTGCCAGTCTTCACCAACTTGATGTCCTTGATAAGTTTTGCATAGCACCTCCTATCAGATTGGTGAAGATGGCTTTTCATAAACATTAATAGGCATATGGCAACAAAAGGGGATGGTTCTACACTGGAGACTTCTCCTGTGTCCGGCCCTATCCTGGGAGCACCAGATTCAGTGCTTGGAGTTAACAGCTGGTTTGGCTCTAAACTGGCACCATCACTATACTTGCCCAAACTCAAGGTGTGAATCCATTTCTCTATAACAGATGGTGGTTTTGATGGATCCAATGGAAGACCCAGATGACGTTTTGCGAGCTAACAGGTCCCGGGAGAAGGCATTCATCTTTGACATGGTGTTTTGCCACAGGGCAACCCAGGTAAAATTAGATTTTCCACCCGTCTCTTAAGCAACCTGGATGCCATAGGCAGGGCCGGGACAAAGGCGTTTTGCCACCGAAGGCAGAGGGCAAGGTGTAAAATCTGATTAAGACCTTTAGAGGCCCAGAGCACTGAAATGATTATGGGGGGCGGGGACCGTATGTACTGTAATTCAAAGCAAAATGCCCAACGGTCAAATGAAATTTTGTTTTTGGAAATGGCACAAAACTTACATGTGTGCTGAAACATACATGCACATATGTGATGTGCAACACATGCCAGGAATCCAATCTACATTAGTGGGACACTCCCCCCCCCCCGGTTTAAGCAGGTATAAGTAATAGAAAGGGAACAGAGAAGTTGGGGAGGAGTGTGGAGAGCAGTGTAAGGAAATCTAACAAACCTCTGATCCCTCCCAAGATGACTCCATTGATGCTTTTGTTTGAAATATCAATTGCCCAATTATTTTTAATAACAATAAAAAACCTTTGTGCATATGTGTTCCTGTTTCGCTGGTGTCCTGAGCACGTGCCTAGTCTGCCTGCTGGGTAATCCTGCACTGTGTCTATTGATCTAAAACAAATCTGTGCTACTTCAGCAGTTACCCTTTGGAACTCCCTGCCTCTTGATATCAGGCAGATTCCTTCACTGCATTATTTTTGGAGCCTGATAAAAAACATTCTTGTTTAGACAAAACAAGCCAAAGGATTAAAAATGCTGATGTGAATTTTAACCTGCTTTAGTTAAACTTTTTGTATGTTTTATAATATTTTGGTATTTTTTGCTTGATGTTATTGTTTTAAGTTTTTGTGAATGAACCTGAGGGTTGTTGTCCCCCCCCCCCGACAACCAAGCAGTGTATAAATTTTAAGAAACAATAAACAAGCAAACAAGCAAACAAACGTGTTAGCAGCATTGCAGGAAGTTGGACTAGAAGACCCTCACAATTCTATGTTTCTGTGAAATAGCTTTTTGAATTCTAATTTTGAAACAGAGAGATATTTGTGGGGAAGGATCTCTCTACCTCCATCTCCCTTGTACATTTGCTCTGAGCAGTTTCACTTAGGAAGACATGATCTGTTTGTATTCATCCTGACTCTTCTGTCTAACTCACTGGGGACGGCATTACCAAATTCTAAGCCCGAAGCAGAGTTGAGAGCTGGAGATCTCCTTGGGGAATGAATGAGGTCATATTTTCCTTGCCTGTTCATTCTACAGGTTTGTTCTACAGATGTATGTGCTGATCTGAAGCTTGCCCTGTTAGGCCAGGTTGAGTAATTTCGTATCCACGCCCCCTTCCTAGGGCTATGGGGAGCAGGTGTGAGGGCTCTGACAGGGTCCTAGAATCTTCCTCCCATCTTGCTACCCACTTGGTATTCTGGTTTTACTGGACTCCAGTTCCCAGCACACAGAATGATGGGAGTTGGAGTCCATCATCATCCTAAGATCCACAGATTCCCCACTTCTGCATGAAGCTCGATCTGAAAGTTTGATCTGCTGCTCCTTATTGTTCCTAGGAGGAGGTGTACCTGTCCACAACAAAAAATCTCGTCGAAGGAGTCATTTCTGGCTACAACACTACCATTTTTGCATATGGCCCCACAGGTAAAGTGGAGGATGAGATACGCAATGTTGGTGTCAGAGGTGGGCATGGTTGGGCAATGGCTTGAAGATTGCAAGGTATTCTTCCATTCCCCATTCAATCATAACCCTGGATGACCTCCAGCTGTTATATGGGAAGATTCTAAAGGAAGTTTGAGAGGAGAATTAATACAGAAAGCCTCTCATCTGAAAAAAAACCTAAGAACTAACCAAACAGCTGATTTAGAACAAGAGCACGGAAGAGTTTGTTCCCTCAGACTACGCAGAAAATTGGAAATGATAAGAAAACAATGACTATCATAAATTGTGCTCAGGTGGAAAGAATATTTGAAATATTAAAAACAATGATATTTCATAAAAGGCAACAAACCTGATATACTGTTAGCAGCACAAATGAGAACAACAAGAAGGTATGTGGTTAAAAACACTCAAGCCGGAGTGTGGCACAATCAGAAGTGTAACACTCAAAACTGAGCATGTTTGGCTTCCGAAAAAAGTTGGCAAACCGGAGCATTTACAGTACTTCCAGGTTTGCAGTGTTTGGGTTCCAAGTTGTTTGAGTACCAAGGTACCTCTGTACTGTAATACTGTTATGACAGGGTGCAGCAAAAGGGCAGCAAACAAAATCACCATGGAAGACGAGGTGGGAAGTCGACCAAAAAATAAAAAAAATAAAAAAATAAAAAATTAGGTATTGGAGTGTATATGTGGAAATTTTTCCTTTTTCTTGAAATTTAATAAAATATATATATTTTTAAATGTTAGGGACTCATTTTGAGGAGTTGATTGGGAGTGGATTGAGCCTCTCAGTTTCTGGGCTGCATCAAAGACTTGCAAGTTTGGGAATTAGAGTCATTTCCAAAATGTTTGACTTTCTTACACACACCCCCTTGTGTTTTTAACCAGGTGCTGGGAAAACCTACACTATGCTGGGGACTGATTCTGAACCCGGCATTTATATCCGCACTCTCAACGACCTCTTCAGAGCTATAGAAGCCACCAGTGGGGACATGGATTATTCCGTCTGCATGTCGTACCTGGAGGTGAGATGGCTGGGCTGTGAGCCATCAGAGGGGGATCTGAGGCAGAAGGGGCTCCAAGTTGACTTCTCAGGGTGGAGGCGTCTGCTGGCAAATGAGGGGCTGTGGCTCATCTGCCCCACTTGCAGAAGGTCCCAGGGTCCACCCCCAGCATCTCAAGAGATTCCTGCATGAAATCTAGGAGAAAGGCTACCAGTCAGTGTAGACCAGGCTTCCTCAACCTCGGCCCTCCAGATGTTTTGAGACTACAGTTCCCATAATCACTGACCACTGGTCCTGCTAGCTAGGGATCATGGGAGTTGTAGGCCAAAACATCTGGAGGACCGAGGTTGAGGAAGCCTGGCTTAGACAATACAGTCATACCTCGGGTTGTGAACGCTGCGGGTTGCGGGTTTTCGGGTTGCGGACTGCGCTGAGCCTGGAAGTACCGGAATGGGTTAATTCTGGGCTTCGGTGCTTGCACATGCGCAGAAGCGCAAAATGACATCATGCGTGTGCGCAGACGCGGCACTGCAGGTTGTGAATGCTGCGGGTTGCGAACGTGCCTCCCGCATGGATCACGTTCGCAACCCGAAGTATGACTGTACAGTGGTACCTCGGGTTACATATGCTTCAGGTTACATACGCTTCAGGTTACACACTCTGCTAACCCAGAAATAGTGCTTCAGGTTGAGAACTTTGCTTCAGGATAAAAACAGAAATCGGGTTCTGGTGGCGCGGTAGCAGCAGGAGGCCCCATTAGCTAAAGTGGTGCTTCAGGTTAAGAACAGTTTCAGGATAAGAATGGACCTCCGGAACGAATTAAGTACTTAACCTGAGGTACCACTGTACTGAGCTAGATGAGGCAGTGGTCTGACTCAGTATAAGCTTCCTATGTTCTAAGTGGCATCACTTATGGATGGAAAATACAAATGGTCTCCAGCCCTTCTCAGCGACACCACCAGGGGTGCATTGCAGGTCACCTCTGTGCCCACTTAGGCTGCAAGTGGGGACCCCCAGCTGCCTCGTGCAGTGAGCCCCCAAGGCTACAGGACTGGAGAGACTCCCTCCCCAGGCAGGCTGGCCATTGGAACCGGTCTCTCTGCCCTAAACCCATCTCTCTCCTTTGTTGCCCTTCCTTTCCCTTTTCAAAGATTTATAATGAAGTCATCCGAGACCTTCTGAACCCGTCTTCGGGATTTCTCGAGCTGAGAGAGGACTCCAAGGGGAGCATTCAGATTGCCGGGATAACAGAAGTCTCCACCACTAATGCACAGGAGGTAAATTTGACTGGCCTTCAGTGGGGGAGGGAAGAATGCTAGAGCTGCAATTCCCAGAGTAGTTGAAGAAGAAGAAGAGTTTGGATTTGATATCCCGCTTTATCACTACCCAAAGGAGTCTCAAAGCGGCTCACAATCTCCTTTCCCTTCCTCCCCCACAACAAACACTGTGAGGTGAGTGAGGCTGAGAGACTTCAGAGAAGTGTAACTAGCCCAAGGTCACCCAGCAGCTGCATGTGGAGGAGCGGGGAAGCGAACCCGGTTCACCAGATTATGAGTCCACCGCTCTTAACTACTACACCACACTGAACAATCAATCCCTCTCCACAGGGAATTCTGGGAATTGTAGCCCAGGGTGGGTGGCGGAATAGGAATCTCCTAAGAACTACAAGCCCCCCCACTTTCTTTCCAAATTTGGCTCACTCCAAAAAACATAGTCGCACAAGTTCCTGACCTGATCCATGGCTGATCCTGGCCCTCCGTCTCCCCGCTTGTATGACTTTTGCTAGATCATGCAGCTGTTGACGAAAGGGAACAAGGAACGGACTCAGGAGCCTACGGCAGCGAACAAGACCTCTTCGCGTTCCCACGCGGTCCTTCAAGTGCTGGTGAAGCAGACGAGTCGGGTGAAGGACATCAACGAGGAAGTGAGGGTGGGAAGGCTTTTCATGGTGGACCTGGCCGGATCAGAAAGAGCAGCTCAGGTGACCTTGACTATTCCCTCCTCTACCTTGTAATAAACAAAAACCTGCCCTTATTCCCTTATAGAGCCCTTTGCAGGTTTTCCATCAATTGGAGGCCAACCAGAGAATATTGAGAAGCAAAGCAGCTAGAAAGCCTGATCTTTATTGAACTGTTGCAACAGGGTGCCCCCTTCACACGCAGGAGAAGGAGGAGGACCCAGAACCCAGGTGTGCCCGCCCTTATATAGACATTTTAAATTGCCAGCCCTGGAATCCAAGCCCCACCCCCAGAAACATCATCCATCCATCCATCCATCCATCCATCACAGAAGGGGTATAGCTCAAGACCCCCCTCCAGACACATCATACCTACATCACAGAAAGGGCGGTCTACAACAGAAATCTGAGTGCGTTGTTTACCTCCTGTCTGGCAGGTTACCTGTTAATGCTTACTTGACTGGATACCCTGGGGAGCCTGGCCAGTCTTTTGTAATTATAAATACTTTGTTCCTGAGCCAAGTCACAGGCTCACCCTATTCATACACAGACATACCCTTCAGACAGGATTTGTGAATGAAAAGACAATGGGGAGGCTTTTCCATTTCCCTTGACCTTGCAGAGAAATCATTTGGTCAGTTTGGGAGTCAAAATGGTTTCCGGACTGTTTTCCTGTGCTGCTTCAGACATGTGGTTCATATATTTATGTACGTGTTTGCTTGGTACATTTATGAACATTTATTATATATATAAGACCTTAAATTTCTTATTTCAACCTCCCCCCCCATCTGTTCACCTCCCAGCTGCAATGACTCTGCTTCTGGCCTGGAAGTCATTGAAATATAGGGTTGGAAGGGACCCCGAGGCTCGTCTAGTCTAACTCCCCTAAAAGGCAGAACTCTTTTGCCCAACTTGGGGCTCGAACTCACTACCTTGAGATTAAGAGTCTTGTGCTCTGCCGGCTGAGCTATCTGAAAATCCCTTCTTTTCTCCATTGAAAACAATTGACCCGCTGCATCCTTCACAGACACAGAACCGGGGCAAGCGAATGAAGGAGGGGGCCCATATCAACCGGTCGCTGCTTGCCTTGGGAAACTGCGTCAATGCGCTGAGTGAAAAGGGGGCCAGTCGGAACCAGTACGTCAATTTCCGAGACAGCAAACTCACCCGTTTGCTGAAGGTACTGCCGCTTTCCTGCTTGGGGGAATTAGAAAGTCCGTTCTCAAACTTCTTTCTCTGGGCCAGGCTTTTGGAATAAAAATCTGCTTGCACCATGCCAAATTTTCTATTGGTAAAAAATACACTGGAGAACGAAAAGCAGTGCTTTATTTAGAACAAAGATCACAACTACTTTATAACATGGTAAGGGGACATCTAGAAAGTATAAAACAATGCAGCTGCATAAGAACACGAATCATTCCCCAAATATAATTATAAACAAGCCTGTTACATAGGTACCTGAAGTATGTGTACAGGCTCACCGAGAGCTTGCTTTTGCTGTGTGATCTCATTTATGTTAGGTCTGATTTGAGACAAACAAACTCTGGTCTCCTCATCAACACAAAGAAGCTTTTCTCTTTCCCGATGTTTCATATTTGTCAGAAAAGATATTTTGAATATCTCTTGAGTATTCTGCAAATAACAAAAAGAATTGGATACTGTACTGCACTTAAATGTTTCTTTGATTGTCCTTGAATCTCCCCACCACAGTCGCCATCCTCTCCTGCCACACCCTTTGAGAGCCACTGGCATAATGAATCCAGGCCACGGAGGCATCTCACAAGTCCCGCAGATCCCTAGTCTCTTGTGACAGAGCGTTCCACCAAGTCGGGGCCAGTACTGAAAAGGCCCTGGCCCTAGTTGAGACCAATCTAACCACCTTGTGACTTGGGACCTCCAAAATGTTGTCATTTGTGGACCCTAAGGTCCTCCGCAAGGCATACCAGGAATACTTCAGGAATGTAGCAGATTATTGCTTATATATGAGAGTCTTTAATAGCACTGCTTTCAGAGGGCTGAGCTTGGCCAGCCATTACTAGCCAGCTATAAATGGAAATGTCACCCATTTAGGACTCGCTGGGAGGTAACAGCAGGACGGTGATGATTGCTCACGTCAGCCCGGCCAGCACCTCCTTTGAAGAATCTCGGACCACCTTAATCTACGCTTATCGAGCAAAAAACATCAAAACTAGGGTAAGGCGCTCTGTTCTGCTTCCTGCTTTTAAAAACTTAGGAAGTTTAGGAAGCTCCTGCAGCTAATCAGAAGCCGCGCCTTGGTTTTCGAACAGTTCCAGGAGTCGAACGGACTCCCAGAACGCATTGTCAACCAAGGTACAACTGTACTTGATTTTCAGTAGAAGTGATAACTCTTCATTCGCAGCTGCTGTTTGCATCAGGTAGTATTTTAAAGACCTACATTGGTTCCCAGTACGTTTACGAGCACAAGTCAAAGTGTTGGTGTTGACCTTTAAAGCCCTAAACGGCCTCGGCCCAGTAGACCTGAAGGAGTGTCTCCACCCCCATCATCCAGCCTGGACGCTGAGTCCAGTGCCAAGGGCCTTCTGGTGGTTCCCTCGTTGTGAGAAGTGAGGCTACAGGGAACCAGGCAGAGAGCCTTCTTGGTAGTGGCGCCCGCCCTGTGGAACACCCTCCCATCAGATGTCAAAGAGATAAACAACTGTCTGACATTTAGAAGACATCTGAAGGCAGCCCTGTTCAGGGAAGTTTTTAATGTGTGACATTTTAATGTATTTTTAATCCTTGTTGGGAGCCGCCCAGAGTGGCTGGGGAGGCCCAGCCAGATGGGCAGGGTACAAATAATAAATTGTTGTTGTTGTTGTTGTTAAAACTGGATGCATCACCAGGTGTTCTCTGCCCCGGCAGGTGAAGCGCAACCTCCTCAACGTCTCATACCACATTGCACAATACACCAGCATCATTTCAGACCTGCGCCGGCAGATCGAATGCTTGAAGGCAAAGCTGGAAAATCAAGAGAGGGAGAAGCGCCTTCTCAGTCCTGCGGTCAAAGATGTCCAAGGCACAGGAGATGGAGGTGGTTGGGTGGTCCTCTTCACTGTCTTGCTCCGTCCAGTAGGGCTTGCTTCTAGGACGCCCAGAATGGCACCCTAAGCCTGGGGTGGAGAAAACTGTGGCACTCCAGATGTTATCAGACTCCACCTCCCATCAGTACCAGGCAGCAATGGTCAGGAATGATGAGAGTTGTACGTCCAACATGGATGGGTTGCGGCAAGTTCCCTCATGCCCTTGGCTCTTTCACTGGTCCTACAGATTGTTGTTGGATTTCAGCTCCCAGCAGCCCTAGACCATGTGGCCAGTGATCAAACCAAACATTTATTGTGATGTTCAATGACCAGCATTTTGTGACAATAATTTTATTAATTTTTAATTATAATCCAATAATAGCCTCATTATAACAATACCAATTTATAATGCAATCAATAATATCAATTATTCAAATACCAAATTACAGTGGTACCTCGGGTTATATACGCTTCAGGTTACATATGCTTCAGGTTACAGACTCCGCTAACCCAGAAATAGTGCTTCAGGTTAAGAACTTTGCTTCAGGATGAGAGCAGAAATCGTGCTCTGGCAGCGCAGCAGCAGCAGGAGGCCCCATTAGCTAAAGTGGTGCTTCAGGTTAAGAACAATTTCAGGTTAAGAACGGACCTCCGGAACGAATTAAGTACTTAACCCGAGGTACCACTGTATATAATTTAGATAAGGTGGGGCCCCACATACTAGAATTGATGATTTGATTATTATTTTTATTTCTGTGTTCCAAAATCTTCATGATTTCAGTTACATTCCAGTCATCATAATAATCCCTTATACAACAGCTGCAATATTTAAAACTTCTATTCGTGTTAAAACTACGGGTGAGGCAATGACCAGGATTAAGCAAAGAATAAGAAGCAGATGTGTCTATAATATGGAAAAATAATAATAAAACAAAACAACTAAATGTAGCAGTGAATCATAGAATTGTAGAATTGGAAGGAACCCAAAGGATCATCTTGTCCAAGCCCCTACAAGGCAGGAATCCCAGCTAATGAGTGAAATAAAACAGGCACCATTTTTTAAAAAAAGTTGTAGTCCTGTCAAGAAATCCAAAGAGAGAAATTCCATGATTTCGGGTCCTGGCAGATTTTGCCTGCTTCAGCACAGAACATGGCCACCCTGTGAGTGACAGAGGCTCTTTGATCTGAAAGGATTAAAAGGAACATAAGACGTTTCTGATCCTCCTGGCAGATTTAGTAAGAGGGGCTTGATAAAGGTTTAGCACAGGTGTCAGTAGAAGGAGCAGTGCAGGAGGACATGGGGTCCCCACCAACCTCTCCAGAGTCTCAGGGAGAGTCTTGAGTTTGGCCAATGGCCAAGGTCCAGGAATGACAGGAGTCGTAGGGCAGCAACATCTGGAAGGCTTGCGGCTTGCTCCTTTCTGCCCTGGGCGCTAGAAGCACCCTTAAAAAAGAAAAGGGGATGGAGGCAGAGGTGGAAAAGTGCCTGTGCTCTTGTTTTCCCACAGCGGAGGCTCCCCACGACCCTGAAGAGTACAGCCGTCAGCAGATGAACAAGTTGCGGGAACAGCTGGTCGGGGCTTTCAAGGAGCAGATGGACATGAGACGCAGTCTGATGGAGCTGGAGAAGACAGACATGGAGCTGCATGTAGACACCTCCAGGCATCTGCTAATGATTGCCGAGTGAGCTGAGGGACTGATGGGCAACTGTGCTTTTTTGGCGGGGGGGGGGGTGTCCTCTGAGGTGAAAAGAACTGGGTGGTATTAACGATGCACCTAAGAAGGGTGGCTGCTTCTGCCCAGAGAGAGAGAGAGAGAGATCTGCATAAAATTGGCTGGCGCTAATTTATATGAGGGACGCGGGTGGCGCTGTGGGTAAAAGCCTCAGCGCCTAGGGCTTGCCGCTCGAAAGGTCGGCGGTTTGAATCCCCGCGGCGGGGTGCGCTCCCGTTGCTCGGTCCCAGCGCCTGCCAACCTAGCAGTTCGAAAGCACCTCCGGGTGCAAGTAGATAAATAGGGACCGCTTACTAGCAGGAAGGTAAACGGCGTTTCCGTGTGCTGCGCTGGCTCGCCAGATGCAGCTTTGTCACGCTGGCCACATGACCCGGAAGTGTCTCCGGACAGCGCTGGCCCCCGGCCTATAGAGTGAGATGGGCACACAACCCCAGAGTCTGTCAAGACTGGCCCGTACGGGCAGGGGTACCTTTACCTTTACCTTTAATTTATATGAACAGATGTAAATATAGATTTAGGTAGGTAGCTGTGTTGGTCTGACGCAGTCGAAATAAAAAAATAAAAAAATTGTCCAGTAGCACCTTAGAGCACCAGGCAGAGGGCCTTCTCGGCAGTGGCACCTGCCCACCCAGCAGATGTCAAGGCAATAAACAACTATTTTACTTTTAAAAGACAACTGTTTAGGGAAGTTTTTAATGTCTGATGCTGTATTGTTTTTAATATTCGGTGGAAGCTGCCCAGAGTGGCTGTGGAAACCCAGACAGTTTGGCGGGGTATAAATAATAAATTATTATTATTATTATTAGAGACCAACTAAGTTTGTTCTGGGTATAAGCTTTCGTGTGCATGCACACTTCTTCAGATGCATGCACACAAAAGCTTACACCCAGAACAAACCTAGTTGGTCTCTAAGGTGCTACTGGACAATTTTTTATTTATTCAGGTGCAAATATAGAAACTGTTACGACTAGCAGGCTCATGCCTGGCGTTGTTCAGGAATTCCGAGGAACCAAAAAATAATAACAATAATCAGCGCAGGTGGTTAAATTCATTGTGGTTTTGAAAGGTGCGGTCCAACGTCTTGATTCGAAATGGCACTCTGTGGTATCCAAACATGGACAAAAAAACTTGCTCCCTCATTTCAGGAACTGTCATGCAAAATGTGGTTAAGATATCGGAAGCAATTTCCAAATGCCCAGCAAACTGGGAAACAGAAAGCTTCCCTTACTATATAAAAAGGTAAAGGTACCCCTGACTGCTAGGTCCTGTTGCAGACGACTCAGGGGTTGCGGTGCTCATCTCGCTCTATAGGTCGAGGGAGCTGGCGTACAGCTTCCGGGTCATGTGGCCAGCATGACTAAGCCGCTTCTGGTGAACCAGAGCAGCGCACAGAAACGCCGTTTCCCTTCCCACCGGAGTGGTACCTACTTATCTACTTGCACTTTGACGTGCTTTCGAACTGCTAGGTGGGCAGGAGCAGGGACCGAGCAACGGGAGCTCACCCCGTCGTGGGGATTTGAACCGTTGACTGTCTGATTGGCAAGTCCTAGGCTCTGTGGTTTAACCCACAGTGCCACCCGCATCCCATCAATACCCGTTCCTTAATACATAGAAGGTAATAATTTGATGGAAATAGTTTCAAGGTTAGTGGGCAAGGCTGGGAATTGGTGAGCGGCGTGCTTGCTCACCTTTGCTTCCCAGGTGCTCACTATGGAAGGGCAGCGTCAGGGCTCCTGCTTGAAACAGGCACTATTTTTGGCCCATCAAAGGATTCAATTAATCCGCAAGGCCCTTTCCCCTAGACCACACACATCAGCTGAAGTCACTGGCGACATCAGCTAGTGGGTAGGGGGACAGGGTTTAATCCTGCACTGGCTACGTGATCCTGTTTTCAAGCAAGGAACAAGATTACACAGTGAAGGCAGCAAGATTTAATCCCTGGCTCCCAAAGTGCAAATCCCTGCTGCTACCACCTTGTCTTTATAACAGCACTTCCAGGGGTTGTGAAAGTTCTTGGGTGACCACTAGAGGGCACTGTGGCCTCTGATAAAGGAGGCTGCCCAATTACTCGGAGTCTTGATAATAATCATGCCAGGAGAAAAATTTATTTACTTATTTAAACTTCTAATGCACTGCTTGATCTTTTTTTAAAACAACAACAACAAACAAACAAACAAACAAACAAACAAACAAACCTGAAAGCAGTTTACAAAGACAATAAAACAATAACATTATTAATAAAAGCGATTGAAAACAACTATTTTTAAACAATTTTTAAAAATTTAAATTACCAATAAGCTCAAAAATGGATTAAAACACACACCAACATGTCTGAGCTGGCTTGTCTAAAGAAAAATGTTATTTTTTTCTGGCAAGCACCAAAAAGAGTGCCTCCTGAGGTCAACAGGCAGGGAGTTCCAAAGTTACGTGCTGCTGCCACACTTAAAGATTGATTCCTTACAAATGCAGAACTGGTGTTTTGTAGCTCCCGTAACTGTGCCGGTTCCACAGATGGAAGTGTTCAGGGGGGCAGATATGGGGCAATGCGATCCCGCAGGTAAACTGGTCCCAGGTTGTTCAGAGTTTTATACACTAATAGGCCTTGCCAAGGTGTAAACGACCTTAATCTACCTGTCCTTTGTTTGTAGCTGGGAACAAGAAAAGGCCCACCAGACTGACAGGTATCCCAGCAAGCAGCAGGTGGGCTCGAAAGAGGAGGAAGCCATGGAGGAGGCGGAGCGAGAAGAAGATTCGCCAGAGCCTCACGAAGTCGTGGTAGCCAAGGAGGAGATCAGCATGTTCTTATCTGAGCAGCGGAAAACAGCTGTCTTGAAGGTAACGCACTGCATCCCTCTGTGAAAGCTGTGTTGTTGTTGTCTTGTGATGGACCAATCCTGATGTTGAAAAACAAGATTATTATATATATATATATATATATATATATATATATATATATATATATACACACACACACACACACACATACACACACACACACACACACACACACACACACACACACACACATGCATGTCTGGAAATGAGCTTTTTAATTAGGGATTCTCCTGGAACCTCACTGTGCTAGAGTCCACACTTAGACCGTGGAAGTTCTGCTTTGACAGATATGATGTCCCGCTCCTCGTTTAATTCGCACAACAACCCTGTGAGGTAAACTGAGCTGAGAGAAAGCGCATGCCTGGCCCAAGGTCACCCAGCGAGCTTCATGACCAAGTGGGGATTTGAATCCTGATTTCTCCCAGGTCCCAGTCCTGCTCTCTAGACACTACGCAGCTGAATGTTGGGAGATTCGGGACAGGTGCTTCATAACCCTTTTACATGTGTTTTGGGAGGGGGGGTGTTACTGGGTTGCTTTTGTTTTTCTTACATATTTTCTGTTTTTTGTGTGTGTGTATATATAGTGATTTTGTGTTGTGAACTGCCCTGAGATCGGCAGGTATGAGACAGGATGCAAATTTTAATAATAACAATAATAATAATAATTGTGGTAGTAATGATGATGCTGATGCTGGCTGAGGTTTCGTTTAGTTGCTAATTAGAGGGTCAGAGTATTGCTTTGCTTCTTGAGTATTCTTAATGTTGTTTGCTATTATTTATACGGCTAGTATGTTCTTTTTAATTGGGTAAAATCTCAGCGCCTAGGGCTTGCCGATCGTCAGGTCGGCGGTTCGAATCCCCGTGGCGGGGTGCGCTCCCGCTGCTCGGTCCCAGCGCCTGCCCACCTAGCAGTTCGAAAGCACCCCCGGGTGCAAGTAGATAAATAGGGACCGCTTACTAGCGGGAAGGTAAACGGCGTTTCCGTGTGCTGCGCTGGCTCGCCAGATTCAGCTTGTCACGCTGGCCACGTGACCCGGAAGTGTCTTCGGACAGCGCTGGCCCCCGGCCTCTTAAGCGAGATGGGCGCGCAACCTCAGAGTCGGACACGACTGGCCCGTACGGGCAGGGGTACCTTTACCTTTTTATGTTCTTTTTGTTTTTCCATAAATGCCATATTGTATGAAATATCAATGTATTATATGACACCCCCCCTTTTCCCCTTAGTATTATATACAGTATTGTATATTTTTCTTTGCTGTAAGTCACTTGGAGGTCTTCTGGTCACAAGTGACTAATAAGTTTAATCAAAATTACTAGTACTACTAATAAGAAAATAAATGGGTCGCTGGCCTGATCCTGCAGGCTCTTCTTATGTGGGCTTATTTAGGAGCCTGACTCATGGTGTGGGGGGGTCACCTCTCCCCTTCCTTTCTTTTTCTTTTAAAAAATATTTATTAGTTTTTTAACATAACATTTTCAACAATTTTTAAACATACTGTTATATCTTATACAATTTTTTGACTTCCAGCAATGACATCTGAAAATTTTCCAATCTTTTCCCTTAATATACATTTCTTACTTTCACTAATTACATTTAATTTTTTTTTAAAATAAATTTTTATTGATTTTCCAACACATATTAAATAACAATACAAAACAAAACAAAAACAAACACACATATAAACATGTATAGTTTCTTAACCTTCTTTTCCTTAAACCTTCTTTCAGCGACTTCCCCATACCTGCTTTTTCTGCATCCTTGTTTTAAAATTTTTCCAGCAACCTCTAATTTTATTTACTTATGACACTTCCTTTAAATCCTTATTCCCATGTCCAATTGTTTATCGCTGCAATTCTATTTTGCATTACTCAAAACATTTTAGCACTCATTAATTTTACAACAATTTTTAAGGTAAACTTTAAATTTCTTCCAGTCTTCTTCCACCGTCTCTTTCCCATGGTCTCGGATTCTGCCAGTCATCTCAGCCAATCCCATGTAGTCAATCACCTTCGTCTGCCATTCTTCCAGTGTGGGTAGTTCTTGTGTCTTCCAGTACTTTGCTAAAAGTACTCTTGCTGCTGTTGTCGCATACATAAAAAACATCCTATCTTTCTTTGACACCAATTGGCCTACCATGCCCAAGAGAAAGGCCTCTGGTTTCTTCGCAAAAGTGCATTTAAGCACCTTTTTCATTTCATTATAGATCCTTTCCCAGAAAGCCTTAATCTTTGGGCACGTCCACCAAAGGTGATAAAAAGTACCTTCAGTTTCATTACATTTCCAACATTTATTATTGGGCAAATGGTAAATTTTTGCAAGCTTGACTGGGGTCATGTACCACCTATAAATCATTTTCATAATATTCTCTCTTAAGGCATTACATGCCGTAAACTTTATACCGGTGGTCCATAACTGTTCCCAGTCTGCAAACATAATGTCATGTCCAATGTCCTGTGCCCATTTAATCATAGCTGATTTAACCATCTCATCCTGTGTATTCCATTTCAACAGCAAGTTATACATTCTTGACAAATTCTTAGTACTGGGTTCCAAAAGCTCTGTTTCTAGTTTCGACCTTTCCACCTGAAAGCCAATTTTCCTGTCCTGTTTAAAAACTTCGTTTGTCTGGTAATAATGGAGCCAATCTCTTACTTTGAACTTCAATTTCTCATAACTTTGCAATTTAACTTTTCCCTCCTCATACTCTATAATTTCCCAATATTTCGGCCATTTAGATTCCATGTTTAATTTTTTCACTTCCTTAGCTTCCATCGGTGACAACCACCTGGGTGTTTTGTTTTCCAGCAAGTCTTTATATCTAATCCATACATTATATAGGGCTTTTCTAACAATATGATTTTTGAAACCTTGGTGGATCTTAACCTTGTCATACCATATATATGCATGCCAGCCAAATCTATTATTAAACCCTTCCAAGTCCAAAATGTCTGTATTTTCAAGAAGCAGCCAGTTTTTCAGCCAGCAAAAAGCCGCTGATTCATAGTACAATTTTAAGTCCGGCAGGGCAAACCCCCCTCTTTCTTTTGCGTCAGTTAGTATCTTAAATTTTATTCTGGGCTTTTTGCCCTGCCAGACAAATCTAGATATATCTTTTTGCCACCTCTTGAAACAATCCATTTTGTCCACAATCTGCAATGTTTGAAACAAAAATAACATTCTCGGCAAAACATTCATCTTAATAACAGCAATTCGGCCTAACAAGGAAAGTCTCAAACTTGACCATATTTCTAAATCTTTTTTCACTTCTGCCCAACATTTCTCATAATTATCTTTAAATAGATTCACATTCTTAGATGTCAGATTTATCCCCAGGTATTTCACCTTCTTTGCTATCAATAAACCAGTATCATTCTGGAACTTCTCTCTTTCTGCACTTGTTAAATTTTTATCCAATACTTTCGTTTTCTGTTTGTTCAGCTTAAAGCCTGCTACTTGACCAAATACTTGTATTAACTCTAAAACTCTTCTCGTACTAGTGTCTGGCTCTTGTAAGGTTAAAACTAGATCATCTGCAAATGCTCTCAGTTTGTACTGTTTAGCTCCGACCTGAACCCCTTTAACCAGCTGGTCCCCTCTAATCATGTTTAATAAAACCTCCAGGACTGATATAAAAAGCAGTGGGGATATTGGGCATCCCTGTCGTGTCCCTTTTTCAATAGCAAATTCTTCTGTAACCACATTATTTACAATCAATTTTGCTTTTTGTTCAGAGTAAATCGCACTTATACCATTCTCAAAACCCTGGCCTACCCCCATCCCTTGGAGATTCTTTTTCATAAAACTCCAAGAAATATTGTCAAAGGCTTTCTCCGCGTCCACAAATATCAATACTGCCTTAGTGTTAATATTAACTTCCAGTAACTCCATAATGTCTATTATATTTCTCACATTCTCTGATAAATGTCTTCCTGGAAGAAAGCCCGCTTGGTCTTTATGAATCTCCCCCACCAAAACTCTTTTCAATCTTTTTGCTAAAATGTCTGCAAAAATTTTGTAATCCACATTGAGTAATGATATAGGGCGGTAGTTCTTGACCTGGTTCTTCTCAGTCTCTGACTTTGGTATAAGTGTGATATAAGCTTCTTTCCACGATTCAGGTGCCTTTTTCCCCTCTAAAATTTCATTACAAACCTCCTTCAACGGTTGTATAAGCCATTCTTTCAGAGCTTTGTAGTATCTGGAGGTTAATCCATCAGGTCCTGGAGATTTTCCCAATTGCATACTTTGAATGGCTCCCTCAATTTCTTGATCAGTGATCTTCTGGTTTAAAATCGCTTTACTTTGTTCAGAAATTTTTTGTAATCCATATTTTTTAAGAAATTCTTCTATTTCTTTTTCGTTCACTGGCCCTTGTGCATAAAGTCTCTTGAAGTAACTCTGAAAACAGTTTCTAATCTCATTTGGTTTATAAATGTTCTTTCCTTCCACTTCTAGGTTTGTAACTGTATTCTGTTTTTGTCTCTTCTTCAATTGCCATGCCAGGAGTTTCCCACATTTATCAGCCGATTCAAATGACTTTTGTCTCATTTGTTTTATTTTCCATTCTATCTCTTGGTTCATCAAGTCCATATATTGTCTCTGGTAGAACTTAATTTCTCTCAAAATTTCATGTGACTTTGGTTTAGATCTCAATTTCTTTTCCCCTTCTTTTATCTTTTCCAAGATCTTAGCCTTCTTCTCATTATGTCTCTTCCTTTTTATAGAGTTCTGTTGTATTAAAAATCCTCGCATGACGGCTTTACTTGCGTCCCAAATTACTCTTTTTTCCACTTGTGTTCTCAGATTTATTTCAAAGTAGTCCTTCAATGCCTTCTGGGCCTTTTTATACACCTCTTCATCTCTAAATAGGGAGTCATTCATCCTCCATCTAAAGGATCCAGCTGTTGTTGTGTTCATTTCCATCTTTACGGCGTTATGGTCGGAGCAAGTCTTTGGGCAGATTTCCACTTTCTTTATCTTAGATGCCATTCCACTAGTTACCCAAATTTGGTCAATTCGAGTCCAGGTCATTTTTGCCTCAGAAAAGAAAGTTCCCTCTCTCTCAAGAGGATTCCTTGTTCTCACTAATTACATTTAAATCTCATAACTAATGTCTCTCTTCTTTGCAATACTTCATATATTTCAAAACTTCTTGTAGTCCTACTAGCGTAATTTGTTGATTACAGTTGCGCTTCAAACAGTTCTTATATTTCTTCCAATCATCTGTAAGTCTCTGGTCCCGCAGGTTTCGAATCCTTCCTGTCATTTTATCCAATTCTGCGTAGTCCATTAATTTCTTCTGCCATTCTTCTTTCCTCGGCGCCTCTCCCCTTCCTAACTTAGGCAGACCTGGAGCAGCGCCTGGCAAATGCCAAAAAGAAGGTTTTGCAGATGGAGAAGCTGCTGCCTGAGCAAATCACCAGTGAGGACCAGAGGGAAGTCCTGAGGCTCCTTTGCAAAGCCCACGAGCTGGAAGTCGGGAAGACAGAGCTGCAGGCCAACGCCTTGCGCAAGGAGACCCTCCTGTGCCAGAAGGACTTGGTCATCCACAGCCACCAGCAGCACAGGCGCCTCTGCCAAGAGATAATCCAGCAGCAGCAGCAGCTGATAAGGGGTGAGTGGGCGGGGCCAGAGGCCAAAGTGGGCGGGGCCCTTACCTGTTGGACCAGATTCCAGGCACACCCAAGACAGAGGTTTCTAGGAAGGATCACACGAGGAGGAGGCACTTCCCTAGCCCTGGTCTCTGTTGTGTTTTACACAGGTTGTGGGCAATCCTGGGGTGCCATAGAACCACGGAACTGGAGAGTTGGCAGGGACCCCTAGTGGCATCTAGTCCAACCCTCTGCAGTTCAGGAATCTCAATTAAAGCATCCCTGACAGGTGGCCCTCCAACCTCTGGGTGTTTTAACAAACTTATTTGATAAAAATAATGGATTACTCAATATAATTACTGAAAATAATTACTGAATATTTACAGATAAATTGTAAACAGATAAGATCATTGGCAGGTTCATTGTAATAACCTGAAGTTTTATAAGAGTTTCAAAGTAGATAAATAAATCAGCAAATTAAGTGAATTTGGATATGCAGAAGATATTAAAAATAAATTTTAGGAATTGCAGAAAGAGGGGGAAGGAAGTCGAGTTTTGAAATGTTAAAATGATTTTAAAATTAATGAAAGCATAAGCAAAATTTTTTAAAGAAAGAAAGAAAGAAAGAAAGAAAGAAAATGTTGCCAATAGACCATTTGTGATACCTCATTTGTCTGCAGTATTAAGCCTCCACTCTGGAAGGACCCAATGGGATATTTGTTGCTATCTTACATTGATTGCCCATCTTTCTTCCACGCTGGTGCCCATGTGGTCCCCACCCAAGGGCTCTTCGCCCTCAGCAGAGGAGGACAGCTGTTTGCCACCTGAGGAACGGATCCCTTCTGTGAGAATGTTTCCCTCTTAACCAAACAAGCATCTTCCGTGAGGCTGCCCTTCAGATTTGGAGATGGCTGTCGCATCACCTCTCCGTCTTCCCTTCTCCAGGCTGTACAAACTCAGCTCCACGCAACCCATCTCCTTTTGTGCCCTCACCTGTGTAAGCTCCCTTCCTTTTCTCCAGACCACAACATCCCTGTTCCAGAGCCCTTGGGAAAACTGTACCAGCTGCATATCCGTGAGTTGGAGGAAGGGACCCTGGGCCGGCTTCTGGCACTTCACTCCCTGATGTCTGGAGCGCCCCAGGTGAGGCAGAACTATCCTCCCTTTTACAGAGACTTAGGAAGTTGCCCTCAACAGGGACAGGACCATCGGTCCATCTGGCTTAGTACTGTATGCACTGACTGGCAGCAGCTCTCCAGGCGTTCAGGCAGGAGGCTCCCCCAGCCCCAAACTGAAAATGCCAAGGGATTGAACCTGAGTCTTCCTGTGTGCAAAGCAGAAAATCTGCCATTGAGCGATGGTCCTTCCCCATACCTCACTGTTCTCTAGGGAGGAAGGGAAAACAAAACACAACTTGGGGCCAGGCGAAGGGCATGCAAAGGTAGGGCATGCTGGATTTCCCAGCTTTCAAATTCCAAAAATGAGGGGTGCTAAAAACTTGTAGCATGAATTGGGAACTCAGAAGATATTCTGATTAAATTACTTTTGCTTGGTAAGTAAAATGTGTGTAACATTGCATTAAAATGATTGCCACGTATGGTCATACCTTCGAAGTTGAACGGAATCTGTTCCAAAAGTCCATTCGGCTTCCAAAATGTTTGAAAACCAAAGTGCGGCTTCTGATTGTCTGCAGGAACCTCCTGCAGGCAATCAGAAGCCGTGGAAGCCCCGCCGGACATTCAGCTTCCAAAAATAGTTAGCAAACCAGAACAGTCACTTCCAGGTTTGCAATATTTGGGAGCCAAAACGTTCGAGAACTAAGCTGCTCAAAAACCAAGGTACGACTGTACTGTCAGTTATATTGTTTATTCATTTATTATTATTTAGCATTGCCTGACATTATCAGAAGGTGAAATTAAAATCCTTTGGTTTTCCGAAAGCAGTTTCTGTGCTTCTTCATGAAAAATAGACTTACCAAGCTAAATGTTGCCCATTCACAAGAACAACAGCAGATCAGATTTGAATTCTTTACACCCAAGAGCATATTTTTAAGACCCCCTACTGAAGAAATTTTCAAAAAAGTTCCACTCCTGAAATGACATGCCCTAGTACATGGATATCTAACAGGTCGAGTGGTTGAGCACTGGTTGTTAGAAGTCGATCGTGGGGTAATTTTTGTCTGTGTCATTGCCCCCCCCTAAAAAATGGCTGACAATTTCATCCTTCCTAAGAAAAGCTCAACAACTTTGACCTGAACCCCCCCCCAAAAGGTAGACAATAATGTCTTCCCTCCTTATAAAAAGCTCAGAAACTTCTTTGACCTGCCCTACCATGGGTAGATCACTGCCAGTTCTTCATTCTGTGAGTAGATCACAGTCTCCCTGCCCCAGTGTGAAGGATCAGCCTGGACCAGCCTTCTGACAGCTGCATGCCATTGGGGGGTGTGGCTGCCCCTTTTCCTGTCTGTCTATCTGATGATCAGCGATTTGCCACTTTATCAGGCTGCCAGCCTGGGTTGAGACGTTTCGCCCCTGGGCCTATGCCAGCACATTGTCTATTTTATTCCCCCCTCTTTTTGCTGCTAAAATAGGGTGGGCTCTTAGAGAACCAGGGGGGGGGGAATGCTCAGAGTGGTTTGGGTTTAGCCCTTCCTGTTCTAGGACATAGCTACAGTTGCCAGGGAAAGTGTCTGAAGAAGCAAACAACAAGATTTTTTATATTTCATTTTACAGCGTATATAAAACAGAGAGGGGTTATAACAACAGGTGAAAATTAAAAGATAAAAGACGGAACTATGGAATAGGCAGATGTGGAATGAGTACAACTGCACAAAATAACAAAAGACGGAAGCAGCTATCCACTCAGCTAAAATCTGTGATGGGAAGGTAGTCAAATCTAGAGTGCACAACCACTGGGTGATAGAGATTTCTCCCTCTTGTCTTCTTTCCCTGATAGGATGGCTCTGCTCACGATAAGGTTCAGCCACTGGAACTAAACAAAGAAGAGAACCAAAAAGGATTGCTGGAGCGCAAGAAAGATTTTGTTTGGGGGTCAAAATTTGAGTTACCCCCAATTGTTGTGGAATCGGACAGGTACTTGCATTCTTTACAAAGCCCTCTCTGGTCCTCCCCCACTGCACTCTTGCAGTCAAACACCTCCCTCTGGGAAGGGCTTTGTGGCTCTTCTAACACAATGGCCCTCGCAGAAATGGCCAATTCCCTGTTTTACATCTGATTTTGCCTGGGCTCATCCAGTGTTGTCTGCTTAATGAGTCAGAGAGTTGGGTTTCCTGGCCGTCCATCTCTCCCTCTCTCTTCTCTCGATGTTTTTAGTGACAGCTACAGATCGTCTAAAAACACCCCGGCCAAAAGGAGCCATGACTGGAGCCACACCCCTGCTTTGGCCGACTCGCTAAGAACTCCTGTTCGCCAACAGGTCAGTTGGTCAACATCATCCTTTCCCTTTCATAGCACTGACAACAACCCTCTGGGAGGTTAGACTGCAAGAGAACATTGGGCAACCTGTCAGGCTCTGGGCAGCCAGCATTGCCAAGCTTCTAGTCCCTGGGGCGCAACAAAGAGAGAGGGCTGTTGTCATCAGGTCCTGCTTCTAGGTTTCCACAATGGCTGCTTGCTGTCAAATAGCCATATTTCATTTAACCCCCTTTTTTTTAAACAGGGAATCTTCACAACATGTAACTGGATAGTCGGTCAGTAGAGCATGAGACTTAATTTCAGGATCATAGGTTTGAGTCCCACATGGGGGCAATATTCTTGCATTGCATGGAGTTGGAATACATAACCCTTGTAGTCTTTTCCAACTCTACAATTCTCCGTTTAGCAAAATATTTCCCTCTTCTTTTCCCCCTGTTCAGTTTCTCTTTTTTCTGCTTCCCCTCGAAAATTCAACATTGACTATATTTTTTAACTCAATGGAACACCTGTGCACTTTCTCCAGGGATAGAGGATCCATCCCACTGATATTCTGGTTGGAATACGGCCGTCATGGATTACTTAGCCACTTCTGCATCAGGCGTGGGGAGCCTGTGGCTGTACAGAGGTTGCAAACTCAAACTCCCATCTGCCCCAGCCATCATGGCCAATGGTCCAAGATGGTGGGACTTGGAGTTCAGGAGCATGTGGGTGGAGAGTGACATAGAACATTGTTCTAAATTGTGCTCCAGCTATTTTATTTCCTTCCCTGTTGTCCGTCTCTTTTCTTTAGGGATCAGATGTGGTGCTTTTGTATCCTTCTCTCTCTGCCCCAGTTGCTGCAGGGCAGTCATGAGCAGGAGGGCTGAGGATGGAGGTGAACCGTTAACACATAAACATTTGGGTCTGGGGGATAGAGGCAGTTCCGTTCTAGAAATGGATGCTATTCTACTTCCTGCCAAAAGCTCAGCAGCATCGTCTGGCTCCTGCCAAATCATGCCAGACTTGGTGGGTCTTTGATCTGATGCAGTGGCCAAACTCTCCCATGTTGTTATGCTTCAGGGCTCAAGGGGAGCAGGTGTATGGTCCAAAACAGACAAGGCTGAAGCCTCAGAGAAGCACGGTCAAAGCCCAACAGGGGTCAAGACCCAAGGAAACAGGACCTTAGTCAAAGTCCTCACACCAGAGACAAGTTGCTTGGGATGAGGAGCAAGCCCTGAAGCTAAGCCTTTTTATAGGGCCTAGTGGGCAGGGATTGGCCCTGGAAGGTCAGCTGACCAGGTGCTTAGGCAGGGTGGTACTGCAGCCTAGATGGCACTGTTGAGGCACTGAGCTTAGTGTTGCAGCGGAACTGCCTTTTGCACTGAAATATTTGCTAAGTAATAAACACAGAGAGAGCAAATGCTGAGTGTTGCTTGCCTTGGTTTCTAGAAGGTGACCTCAGGCATCCCTTTGCGAAAGGTGGCTTCCAAGCTACAGACCCCTCCTTCCCGTGACTCCGGTTGCAAAAAGTCCGACGAGGACATCTCCAGCAGCTCTCTGAGCCAGGAAGCTTTGAGGGAGATTGCCGAGGGCACCAGACGGATTGCTCTGATTGCTGCCCGTCGCCGTTCCCGAGCTCAGGACAGAGACCCCAGTGGGGAGGTCTCTTCCGTCCATGGTTTTGAGGAAGGGACTCTGGAGCTGCACCCCAGCTCCCCTCCGGGGCACCTCTTGAAGGATACGGAGAGCGTCCACGGCCTCAGCATGGAGCCCCAGAGAGAAAAACGGCCACAGCACAAGGCTCAGAAGGAGCAGCTCTTGGAATGGAAAGCTGGGAAGAAGAGATCACGCTCCCTTGACCCTACCTCCCCCAGGGTACGTCTGCTTTGGGGGGAAATGGGCGTATTCGCAGGTCCATTCAGTAGAAAAATGAGGCAAAGGGGGAGAGCAGTAGCTGAATGGTGTCTGCTAGGGATCGTTCCAGTTGCTGTGTACTCTGCACCGCTACAGCAGCCACCAGCATTTTGCTTCAAACAGGCACAATTCTGCGCCATGGAAAGCAAGATTCCGCAACATGCATAAATTACGCAATGAAGCACATGCACGTGCTTCCAATTCGTTGCGCAGGTCTTTTCTTGCTGTTGTTGTTACTCTTTTGAACCAATTCTTCTACAGTTGTTTATAATTATTATTCCATAATAATAATAATAATAATTTAATAATAATAATAATAATAATAATAATAATAATAATAATAATAATATATTTATACCCCGCCCATCTGGCTGGGTTTCCCCAGCCACTCTGGGTGGCTTCCAACAAAACACTAAAATACAATAATCTATTAAACATTAAAAGCTTCCCTAAACAGGGCTGCCTTTAGATGTCTTCTAAATCCGTTCCGGAAGTCCGTTCGACTTCCAAAACATTTGGAAACCAAAGCATGGCTTCTGATTGGCTGCAGGAAGCTCCTGCAGCCAATTGGAAGCCCCGTCATATGTTTGGCTCCCAAAAGTAGTTCGCAAACCAGAATAGTCACTTCTGGGTTTGCGGCGTTTGGGAGCCAAAACGCTCGAGAACTAAGCTGTTAGAAAACCAAGGTATGACTGTATTAACAAGGGTAAAGGACAAGGAACTCTACTGTTTAAATCGCAGAGTAGGGAACTCACGGTCTGCTTAGGCTGCTGCAGATTCTGCAGATGTTTTGCATTTCAAGTTTTAAACGCCTGCTGAAAGCATTTCTGTTCTGCCAGGCCTGTGCAGGCAATTAAGAAGACATCCTTCCACAATGGTACTTGATTTTTTCTAACTTTTTAACATGTTCTTGCTGTAAGGCTTTATGTATTTTTGTTGTCATCTGCCGTGATTTTTTTATGCAATAGTAAAGGTAAAGGTAAAGGACCCCTGACAGTTAAGTCCAGTCGCAGACGACTCTGGGGTTGTGGCGCTCATCTTGCTTTACAGGCCGAGGGAGCCGGCATTTGTCCGCAGTCAGTTTTTCTGGGTCATGTGGCCAGCATGACTAAGCCGCTTCTGGCGAAATCAGAGCAGTGCACAGAAATGCTAGTGGTCTATAAATATTTTTTATATATAAATAAAGAAATATGTGGAGGGCCACAGGTTCCACAGCCCTGACTTAACAGCTCAACGGCAGAACAAATGTCTGACAGGCTGAAGGAGCCATATTCAGTCCTAGTTTTTTGTTTTTAAAAAGATCACGTTGCTGGTGTTGGAAAAGCCCCCTGCCTGAGATACAACTTTCTCCCCGCCCCACCACCTCCTTGTCCTGTCCTGCAGGCTCCCCAAGTAAAGCACCGGGTTCCCTCCAGCCATGCAGGTGATGGACCAGACATTCAGCTGCCCAAAATCAAGTCCCCAGATGTCGTCATGAGCAGCCTTCCCCACATCCTTCCAGCTGCCACAAAAATCAAATTCTCTGTTGGCCAAGAAACAGGTAAACCGTCACCCAATGGGTCTCTTGGCGTTGGTCTAAGGCAGCAGGTCTACTCAGAAGTAAACCCCAATAGATTTGATGAAGCTACTCTCAAATTGGTATAGAGCGTCCCCCTCCCCACAATACACACACACACATACACACAAAATAGGCAAGCCTCATTTCTCAGCCTAACCCACCTCACGGGGTCATAAGGAAAAAATGGGGAGTGAGGAGAACCATACTTGCCACCTTGAGCCTCCTTGGAGGAAAGATACGATATAACATAGTAATAAATGAGTGATGGGTGCTTTCGTTTCCTCATATACTCTCCCTCCTCTTCCCGTTCCTCTCCAGAAGAAAACCCCTTGCAGATTCTGGCTATCAGCAGCGCAGCCCCCAGCACCATCCAGCAGAGCAACGCAGGTCAAATGCGAGGTCAGATTCTCCAGAAGCGGGTCAAAGGTCAGTATGGGGGACTATGAATGGGCAGGGCATAAAACTCCAAACTGCACAAACCATCAGCATCAGGATCCAAAGGTCTGGAACCTTTTCCCCTTCCACCTAATTAGTATGTAGGATTGCCTTGCCTCCTTCAGGAGGGAGTTCCCTTAATAGGGTGCCACCACAGAGAATGCCCTGCCTTGCTTTCTAGGCAGACCATCAGCAGGAACTCTCAGGCAGAACCTAGGGCTTGGGGTGGTTGGTACTGGGGAAAGAAGCCATAGCTGAGCAGCCTCTGGTTCAGGATCAGGAGATTTCTCCCAATAGCCATCTGCTTTTGCACCCAGGGCCTGCAGAGAACACCAGTGGGCAGAAAAAGCAGCAGCAGCAGCAGCAAGTCCCCAACTCCAGGAACCCAGCAAAGACAAAATAAAGGCTAATGGAAGATGGGAGAAGGCTCCTCTCTTGCCACCCAGATGCAGACGGGTTCTACTCGGCATAAGATGCATTTAAGATATTGGGATTTGTGGATGATGAGAATGAATTTTTAGATTATTGCCCACAGATCATCTTGTAGCATTGGGCTTTCACTTAAACTGTCTTCATCGTGGTTTACATTTCGCATCAGCTTTGGTTTTTTGTAAACCGCTCTGCTATATTATGTGTGCCGTCTATAAATTTCGCAATATGATAAATAAACACAATCAGGACATGGAGCACATTCGAGCACACGTGCAAAAGTGCATTTTTTTTTAAAAAAAACATATTTTATTAGGATTTTCATAGCAGAACATTAACAAAAGCAAAAAATCCCTCCATATTCACACCATAGCTGTCCACTTTCAGATCTGAAAATAAGGGATCAGCAGCCTCACCTGTCCTGGGGACAGTCTACGGGATATCTAACAATCTGGGATAGCAGCGGGAAGCAGTGCTGGAATAAGGGAATTTCCTGCAAAAAGGGGGAGGTTGACAGCTATGATTCACACTGCCCGGCATATTCACACTCCACCTGCTTCCTTCCCTAGTCTTGGCCACTTATTTTTATTTTTGCAGTCAAATATGTCTATTTACACACAGTTCTGGTGATACATCCTGCAAACATTCCCCAAACCAGCAGGCTTTTAATGCACTGCTCTGGTTCGCTGGTTGCAGCTGTCAGGCCTGAAACATGCGCACCTCCTCCTGCAACACAAGAAGGGAATCTCCTCTGCTCTCTTGCTTGCTTGTTTTCGGGAGGCATGTCAGTGAACGGGGAGAGAGGAAGCCAGCCGTGAGGGAAAACAACCTCGATTCAGTTAGGAAGTCTCTGAAGCATGAAAGAGATGTGGAGGAATTACAGAAGACGATTTGAGCTCTCCCAGGAGGCAGGAGGGAGGTGGGCGGGGGGGGGGGAGAGAACTTTTTGGAGCTCTGCAGGATGAAGAGAGGACTCAGCCAACAAGGCCTAACAGAAGAGCCCTTCATCCCCCATGGCCGGAGTCCAAGCGGCTTGGACCGATGATGGGTTTACATCATGCAGCCTGCGCCCCTGTCAAAACATTTTCACAAAGGCTTAGATCATTTTCACAAAGGCTTAGATCATGGTGGTGAAGGGAGAGGAGGAACTCTGATGTGCAGGAGATAAGCGGTGGGTGCCTGGAGAAGAGGAGGGTGTTTTTGCATTGTTGCGTGATACCCCAATCTCTCTCTTTTTTATTGTTCACTCTAGCACACCAAAAAGAAAAAAACAACAACAAATATCCATAAACACAAAACAAAAAGAACATCAAAACATCAACTAATCATCTCAAAACCTTCAAGTAAAAATGGTTTTTTTTCTATAGACCCAACTTCCCACCTACTCCTTACTTCAATTTCACATCAGTTGTATACTGTCACGACATAACAAGTTAAATAAAAGTTTAATCATCTTTAGTCTATCTTAAATTTTACATCATACTTAGAACTGCTACTGAAATTATTCGAATGCTGTGATGGACTTTAAACAGCTATTATTTCTCAGATAAATTTTGAAGAAAGACTTCCCATTTTGATATAAATACCTGTATTGGTTTATTTTTTCTGTCAAGCTCTCTAATTCCGCATATTCAGCCAATTTTTGCATCCATTCAAATCTTGATGGGACTTTGTCACTCTTTCAGTTTACCACAATGAGCACCCTTGCCTTTTTGGGAATGTCCAAATCTGTAATTCCCAAAAGGAAAGCTTCTGGGTTTTTTATTAAAGGATGTTTTTAAGATTTTTTCCAATTCTATATAGATATCCTCCCAGAACACCTTGATTTCTTTACACTGTGCCACCCCAGTCTCTGAGCGGTGAGAAATGTCAGAGGTGCCCACGCTTACCCAGGGTTTGGTTTCATTGGACTGAGGGTCACCGGAGACTGTGATGTCTTTAGGATATGGTGGTTTTATTTACACAACCTGGGCATAGGATGGAGGAGCTCAGAGCATTAACACCCCAACAGATCTTGCTTCCTCATTAGGTTTCTAGTCTTGTGCCCATTATAAAGCATCTTTGTGTCTGAGTCTGCAGCTTCAAGTATCAGCCCAAGACTCACACACACAACTCTCATAGACACAGCTGCTCTTCACCTCTTGTTCTCCATCCTAGGATGATGTGGCATCCAGCCATTTGAGGTGGAGAAAGCCCCGCCCATTTTCTCTGTGAACCTCTTTGGATATGTAAATGGACGTACTTAAGGGACGTACTTGGGAAATGGTTTGCCATGGTACCCTCTGGAGAAACCCCACCCTGAACATTTGTAAATCGTTTATAAATAAATCAGAGCAAGAGACAGTCAAACACGGTGGTCACAGGGTCACCCAAAAACCCAACGTTGTCTGATCCCCTCACTGCAAAACTTCTGCCAAAGTGTGGCATCAGTTTGGATTAGATAAGAAAATTATTACAAAACTTTGGCACCAGTTTTGGACAACATTGGGTTTTGGGGTGACCCTGTTTGAGTGTCTATTGCTCTGTTTCTGTGGTACTATAAAATGCGGAGTTTTCGCTACAAAATGATTACTAAACTTTGGCACCAGTTTTGAAAGGATTCCAGGTTTTGGGCTTCATAGTTAATGAAGCTGCAACATTTTTTTTAAACACACGCACATTGGATTTCTCCTAGAAAGAGTAAATGTGAATTGCACGGGGGAAGGCGGTGCTACAGGCCAGTAGTTTGCAAAGGTTTTCTACAATCAAGAGGTATAAAAAATTAAAAATGTCGCGTAAGATCCTGCCCCTCTCAATACACTCAGGCAGTGTCTTTTTCTGCAAAAAGCGTTCATCTGCTTTAATATGGAACACGCGTTGGCATCTTGATGCTGCCAGTTGCTTCATGCGGACGCTGCAAAACAACCGAGGCGACATGCACGAACAGCACCGATCCCGCAATAAACCCTCATCCTCCGGACTCGTCCGCCTCTTCCAAGCCCCTTCCTTCCTCTCCGACCCTCGATTTCCAGGCGGGGATCCTCCGGTGACGCGCGGGTTCGCCCCGTCCCCCGGTGCGCGCGATCCAAGGCCGGCGAGGCGCCCCCTGCTCGGCTGGGAGAGGCTGCGAGGCGCCTGCGCTCGCTCGCTCGGAGGCCCCCCCCGGGCCGGCCTTCTCGCGAGACGGGGCGGCGCCGGCCGAGCCGGAGGTGGAGCGGCTGCCGGGCTGGCGGGCGCGCGGTCTGGCTGGCTGGCCCAGGGAGGGAGGCAGGCAGGGAGGCGCCTCGGCGGCGGGAGGTTCCGCTGGCCCAGCGGCCCCGGGCAGGAGGTGAGATGGGCACCGGCGCTCGGGGGAGCCGGAGGCGGCGCTGGGCGCGGCGGGGCGCGCTGGTGGGGCATCCGATCCGGGCAGGCGTTGCGCGTAATGCCGGCTGGATGGAGGAGCCGCCGGGCTTTTTTCCCCCGGGGTGGGGCGCGGGTGGGCTGAGCGAAAAGATGCTGCTGCCCCCCAACTTCCCCGGCCCCGAGCTCTCACCCACGTGGATGCGCGGGGCTGCCCGGCGACCGGGAGGAGGGCGCGCGCCTCCGTCCAGCCCGTGCGCAACGGGGCAGGAGGCGCACGTCAGCCGGCCGGGCTCCGCGGGACGGGCCCGGCTCCCCGTCCCCAAAGGGCTGCCGAAGGTCACGCCGCGCGCCAGGGGTGGCGAGGGGGGTGCTGCTTCTCCTACCCACCCCCGTCTCGCCCCCCGGGACTTGGAGAGGCTGTCCGAGTCGCGCGCCGCGATGGGGCGGGAGAGGATTTCCTCCCGCGCCGAAGCGCGTTTGCGAAAGACCCGCCAGAGTCTTCGGGATTAGGAGGAAAGACCTCCTTTTTTTAATTCGGATTTTTTTTTTATCATCGCGGCCACTTAGTTCCCGGTTGATATCTGCGCTCAAAAAGAAGACGGGGCATCATTTCTTCCCCCGCTCAGGTCGCCTTTGCAAGTTGCCAGGTAGCCGAAGAGACACCTGTGGACACACTTAGATAGCAGCCGGCGATGGGGAGGGGCAGCACCTGGCGCTGGCTTTGTGCTTTGGTTTCTGTGGACTTCGCTTCTAGTTTGCTGGTTCTAGTTTTCCTTCTGTTTTTTAATGGGAAATGCGACTGCATTGTACTGCATGAAATTAGGAGTGGTCTTTTATTATTATTACTTTAAGGCTCATAAACAGCGTCCCCCCCAGATGTTAGGTTTGGATTAAAGATATCTGGCTGTGAGCACATCATACATTTAAAGCACACAACACATCCAATTAGTGCCGGGAAACTCTAGTTTGACAAGAGTGCTGAGAATTGTAGATGTGTGAGGAGGTAAACTACAGTTCCCATGATTAGGGGCGCAGGTGTGTGATGTGTACAGGGCCTCTGACTAATTCAAAGTAGATCGGCAACATTTTATTACTTCCAGCTCTCTAACAGTGAAATTTACTCTCCATTTACTGATTCTAAGGGTCAGGCTTTTGCACCTGGCTCTGTGTAGTGAATATTGGGGTGCTTGTAGAAAGCAAAGTAGATCCCCACAAACCTGGAGTCTGCTCACCCCTGATATAAGGTAAAGGGACCCCTGACCATTAGGTCCAGTCGTGACCGACTCTGGGGTTGCAGCACTCATCTCGCTTTATTGGCTGAGGGAGCCGGCGTACAGCTTCCGGGTCATGTGGCCAGCAGGACTAAGCTGCTTCTGGCGGACCAGAGCAGTGCATGGAAACGCCGTTTACCTTCCCGCCGGAGCGGTACCTATTTATCTACTTGCACTTTGACATGCTTTCGAACTGCTAGGTTGGCAGGAGCAGGGACCAAGCAAAGGGAGCTCACCCCGTTGCGGGGATTCGAACCGCCAACCTTCTGATCGGCAAGTCCTAGGCTCTGTGGTTTAACCCACAGTGCCACCCATATTTGATTACAGTGGTACCTCGGGTGAAGTACTTAATTCGTTCCGGAGGTCCGTTCTTAACCTGAAACTGTACTTAACCTGAAGCACCACTTTAGCTAATGGGGCCTCCTGCTGCCGCTGTGCCGCCGGAGCACGATTTCTGTTCTCATCCTGAAGCAAAGTTCTTAACCTGAAGCACTATTTCTGGGATGGCAGAGGCTGTAACCTGAAGCGTATGTAACCTGAGGTACCACTGTATTATGATTATCATTCTTATTAATTACCTGTCCTTAATCCTGAGGTCACAGGGTGGGTTGCAACACCAGAACACAATAAATGATAACCCAGGTTCACTGTGACGGAGCAGCATTTCTGAGAGACGGCACAGTGGGCAGCCAGCGGGGTGGGGCGCCTCCATTCACCCCAGGGCAGCATTCCCTAATGGACAGCCTCCTGGTGGTCACATGCCAGTGGTGGGTGGGGCCAGAGGGAAACAAAATTGGGCAGGGCACAAAACCCACAGATTCCTGTGCATACATACCTCCATTGAGACAGGCAAGTTCAAGGACCTCAGCCAACCAGGTGTGGAGCAGGGCTAATGCAAGGTATGTACTGGGAAGAGTCCCGGGGGGCACATAGGAAGCCCTGGAGGGCCGCATCTGACCCCAGACCTCAGATTTCCCCAACCCTGGTGTACAGCACAGTGCTCACTGTGAAACTCTGCTTGGCTCTCGACTCATTTAATTGAACATTTATAAGCCCAACTAGCTTAGCATCTTGTTATGCTCTGTGAAGTTGGGGGCTTTTGGAAGCTAGCGGGTGTTTCCATAGAATGAGGGAGGCCTGGGAGTTTGTTCGGGGTCTTTCTAGATTAGAGCGGCTGGCTGGAGGGTTTGATTGTGGTGGGTCCCACTTTGAATTCTGTTGGGGTGGATACTTCCAACCTGTTTATGAAGTTCAGGCTTGCTGGCTGGCTCCTTGGTGCTGGTGGGGCTTGTTCTACTTGTCGGCAGTTGGTGTGTTATGGAGAAATATCCCCCTTCCCCTTTTTCTTTTTTGTTCTGGTAGGCCTAGAAATCCTTCTGTGGTTAGCAATAGCCAAAGCTGACTCAGGCATCTGCCTAGCTATCTCCTCTGAGTCGGACTGAAAATCAATGAGAACGTGAAATTAGGAGTGTTAAAATGAGAACTGGTGCGTAAGCAGTAATCCCTCTTATATGCTCAGGGGGAAACACCACTGGAGGGGGAAAGGGCTTCCCTCACTGTCGATTTGCTTCCAAGTGAGAGGTGTGGGAAACAGAGTCTAGCATCCTGCAGGGCTCCTCTATGTGTGAACTGTGTCACTTTGCAAAATCTTTACAGTTTCCCTCTCGATCTGCCATGTGGACCCTCAATAAACCAGTGCAACTCCCATGTGGCTATCAGGGACTGCATATTCTGACTCGGTGTATCTGAGCCAGTGTTAGAAACTGAGCTATAAAATCTAAGAGCCAAATGGCACCTTAAATCTAGGTTATGGCTGCCACAATGATATGCCCATTTTGTACGTGTGCAGAATTACGAAGCAAATGGTTTGTTGGGAAGTGCAGCACCCGAAGACACCCAAAGTCTTTGGGTGTTGCGCTGCCACGTGAACCAGCTGATTTGCGGGGCAGCGCAGCACCAAACGAGGCGTTTTTGGGGCTTTGCTACCCAACAGACCAGCTGAGTGGTGCAGCACTGCAGCCACACCAGACAGCCAGATGGAGATGTTAGGGGCCAAACCTGGCGACCAGACACCTCCGCTTCCTCACAAAAGGCCAGTTGCCTGTTGCAAAATGCGACTGGCGCCCAGCTAATTTCGAACACTGATGAGCAGAAACTCTGGGTGGGCAACAAGTCTGATGAGCGGCCGTAACCCTGCACTTTCTTGGAATTGGTAGTCATGCAGAGGGTGCAAAGAGATTCATTGTAGCAAAGTGGCTCAACATGGAAGGTTGCGCCATTAGCTCCAGGCTGTTGCTTCTAATGTCTAAGAAACTGATAGATGGTGGAATGATGAACATCACTCATGCCAGATGCTGCCAGGGATGTTGCATAAGAGCTTGTTGCAGGACAGTGGTTTCAAGGTGGCCAGTAAATTAACATGGTTGTATTGAACATTGTTTATTATTATTATTTTTAAAAAGCATGTACAGTCATACCTCTTGTTACGTTCGGTTCAGGTTATGTTCTTTCAGGATACGGCCTGCGGTGACCCTGAAGTAACGGAACGGGTTACTTCTGGGTTTCACTGCTCGCGCATGCGCAGACGCTCAAAATGACGTCATGCGCAGAAGTGGCGAATCGCGACATGCACAGACGCGGGTTGCGTTCTGCTCATGTTGCGAACGGGGCTCTGGAACGGATCCCGTTCGCATCCAGAGGTACCACTGTACAGTATTAGACACTGGTCAC
The DNA here is from genome assembly GCF_027172205.1 of Podarcis raffonei. Taxonomy (NCBI): domain Eukaryota; kingdom Metazoa; phylum Chordata; class Lepidosauria; order Squamata; family Lacertidae; genus Podarcis; species Podarcis raffonei. The sequence continues at coordinate 49,958,186 of NC_070615.1, forward strand.
ATTCACACTGTGCATTTGAAGCACTATGATACCACTTCAATTAATCAGGACTTCCCTCAAAGAATTCTGGGACTTGTAGTTTGAAAATGAGATCCTTAGATGGTCTAGCTAAGATTCCTGCATTTCAAGGGCTTGGGCTGGATGGGGTCCCTCCAAACTTCTATGATTCATAAGTTCACATTTGCATTTGCAAAAAGACTAGAGGACCCTTGGTCTGATCCAGGATCAAACAACAGACTCTGAATTTTGACTGAATTTGACTCTACGCATTTAATCTAGAATTGTAGAATTGTAAAGCTGGAAGCGACCACAAGGGCCATTTATTGTCCAACGTGGGGCTCGAACCCACACAATCCTGAGATTAAAAGTCCATTGCTCTACCAAATGAACTATTGCTTGGACATTTAACTTGTAGCTTGACTCTTTTAGTAGGGCAGGTTGTGAAACTTGGGATGGAGTGAGGTTGCTGCAGTTACTTAGGGGAAGTGAAAAGGGGGAACTTGCAGAAGTGTTTCCTCCACGCTTGCATGAAAGAGTTGTGATATGGGGTGCAGAAACCAGAAAGTTAACGCTGCTTCTGCTGGGCAGGGTACATAACAGCCCCCATATCTGGGTTGCACACACAACTTGCTTGCAGAAATGTGTTCCTATTATGACATATTCTGGAGGCAGCGATGCTTCTGAATGCCAGTTGGTCGAAACCACAGGAAGGAAGAGTTGGCCTTGGAACATCTGACTGGCCACTATGAGAACAGAATGCTGGCCCTAATAAAACAACAGCAACACACAAGATACACAATAATTTAAAATATTGTACAGTCATACCTCATGTTACGTTCTTTCAGGTTACGTCCCGCAGCGACCCAGAAGTACCGGAAAGGGTTACTTCCGGGTTTTGCCGCATGCACAGAAGCACAAAATGACATCACACGCATGCGCAGAAGTGGCGAATCGCAACCCGCATGTGCGCAGACACGCCGCTGCTGGTTGCACTCTTTTCATGTTGCGAACGGGCCTCTGGAACAGATCCCGTTCGGAACCAGAGGTACCACTGTGCTCTTATTACAGTATATTGGATTTCAGCTGTGAGCTGCATTAGAAGTCACTGTCCGACTGAAACGTGAGATAAAGAAAGATAAATCTGTACCTATAACTGTCTTCTTAGCCAAGTAAGATTGTCTTCTATAAACACAGTTTTAACAGTGAGTGTGTAAGTGACTGTGGAGGCCAATTCTGGATCCACATGTCCTTCCACAGTGGGGACATAGGTTTCCGGGCAGGAGTTGATCCCAGTGAAGGTTTGCCAAGTGTGCCTTCCTCTTAGCACATTTCTCCCTTTCATCCTGAGCCCATGACACCTTTGGTAAAGGCTCCAAGTGGAGCGCTCGCAGGCCAGTGTTTCTCAATTCAAGTTGTTTATACTACAGTGTCCGGCTGAAAGGTGAGATAAAGAAAGAAGTAGTAAATCTGTACCTATAACTGTAAAGCAGTCGGTGCCCTTGAGATATTATTGGGACTGCAAGTTCCATCATCCTTGGCTATTGGCTGCTGGGGCTTCTGGGAGCTGAAGTCCTACAAAATTTGGAAGGCAGGCATATTGGCAGGCCTTGTCCGTAAACATAAATGCAGCCAGTGAGTACGGAGTGGAAAATTTGTATGACTGTGGAATTTTTCTGTGAAAAAATTTCCATGCGTTGTTGCCTAAAATTCATTAGTGACATAATAAATAGCAAGAATTGAAAAAGTGTTTTGCGGTCCCTTAAGGACATTCATTTTACTACTACAAAGTGCTCAGGGGTGGCATATTATGGGATGAGCTTTCATGGAGTCAACAGTTCAGTGCATGACTTGTTATCCTGTGTTACACTTGGCTGGTGAGGAATTGTAAGCTGCAAGATAAAAGGAGAATGAAATGCGGATTGTACCATCTGTGATAGCCACTAACAGTGGCAATTTTGCAAAGTGTTGGTAGTAGATAATTTGCAGAGCACTGGTGTTAATAGCACAAGCGTCCTTGCATCGATAAGCCAATAAACACAGAGAGCATAATAAAAATCCATGCTGTTGATTCAGCCCACGAGTGATAGCACCGAACCTCTTGACCAGGGGTCAGCAAACTTTTTCAGCAGGGGCCGGTCCACTGTCCCTCAGACCTTGTGGGGGGACAGACTATATTATTGGGGGGGGTGAATGAATTCCTTATCCCCCCCCAAATAACCCAGGGATGCATTTTAAATAAAAGGGCACATTCTACTCATGTAAAAACACGCTGATTCCCGGACCGTCTGCTGGCAGGATTTCGAAGGCGATTGGGCCGGATCCGGCCCCTGGGCCTTAGTTTGCCTACCCATGCTCTTGACAAATCTTAGTTCAGGTTTTAATCTCCCTTTGAAGTTCATTGGTTCAAGGATGACCACTTTAGTTATACAGTGGCCAAGGAGGTTGATGTATTCGGATTTATGGATATTGCTGGTGTCAGATTTGTGTACTCTTTTGCATATAGAGTCTGGCCTGTTTGTGATATGTCATATGAAGAAAGGAAATTAATTTCCGACTGATAGTGGAATATACACATTAGAAGGTGGGCCTGTGAATGAAACACTGATGCAATGTTGTTAAATCCACAGTAGACAGAAGAATAGATTTAGCATCTGGATCTGAACTGTTTTAAAGTTGTCTGTGACTTCTTTCATGTGACTTGAAAGCATGCAAAAGTATTTAGGCATGCTAAGATGCCTTCCATGTACATATTTGGGTTTCTGTGTCATAATATGTCTACAAATATCCCAGTAACGTCCAAGTGATTGCTTAAATAAGTTTCATTATAATGTTTTAAATCACATTTAAGTACATTTATCGACAGCCCCATCAATCATTTCTTCTGGCTAGGGAGAGAACTTTTTCAAGATTTTATCCAGCACGTAAAATTGGTATGCAGCACTTCTTAAAAGTTTTAATCCAAAAGTCTGAGTGGTGCAATGCCTTTATTGGAAGCAATTCAAATGTCACAATGTAGAGGCAGATTTTTAAGTTCAAGAGGCCCCCCTTCATCAGGCTAGAAACATGTAGAACATCTTTCTTATGTAACCAGTGTGGTGCAATGGTTGGTCTAGACAGCTGGGAGACGTGGGTTCAAATCTCCATTCAGCCTGGAAGCTAACTTGGTGACCTTGAGCGAGTCATCATTTCTCAACCATGGCTACCTTTCAGGGTTGTTGTGAAGATAAAATGGGGAGGGGGAAAACATGTATGCCTCCTTGGAAGAGTGATGGGGGTATAAATGGAAGAATAAAAACAGAAAATAAAACAGAAAAGGCAAGACAAAATAAAAAAAATTCCTTCCAGTAGCACCTTAGAGACCAACTAAGTTTGTTATTGGCATGAGCTTTCTTGTGCATGCACACGTCTTCAGATACACTGAAATAGAAGTCACCAGATCCTTATATATAGTGAGAGGGTGGGGAGGGGTATTACTCAGAAGGGTGGTGGGAATGGGTGATTGACAGCAGGTGGTGCTGTGGTCTAAACCACAGAGCCTAGGGCTTGCTGATCAGAAGGTTGGCGGTTCGAATCCCCGTGACGGGGTGAGCTCCCATCGCTCGGTCCCTGCTCCTGCCCACCTAGCAGTTCGAAAGCACGTCAAAGTGCAAGTAGATAAATAGGTACCGCTCCGGCGGGAAGGTAAACGGCGTTTCGGTGCGCTGCTCTGGTTCGCCAGAAGTGGCTTAGTCATGCTAGCCACATGACCCGGAAGCTGTCTGTGGACAAACGCCAGCTCCCTCGGCCAGTAAAGCGAGATGAGTGCCGCAACCCCAGAGTCATTCGCGACTGGACCTAAGGTCAGGGGTCCCTTTACCTTTACCTTTAAGGTGCTACTGGAAGGAATTTTTTTATTTTGTTTCGACTACGGCAGACCAACACGGCTACCTACCTGTAACTAGAAAATGCAAGGAGAGAGAAGAAGCTGAGTGTGATGTAAAAGACCGCAATCTGTAATAGTTTTGAAATGACAAGCAGAAAGGATAGGTGCAAAACAGATTCAGGTTCCAGTTGATTTATACGATTGAGGGGGGGGGGGAATCCTGGTTCAAAACTTTCCAGAAAGCCTCCACCACCAAATGCAACAAGGCTCATTTGCTCACTGGTGTTTGCACAGAGTGGGGAACAGTTTATGGTCTGTTTGTCTGTTGACAGTGGTCTGCACACCTCCTCTTTCAGCCCCTCCTCCTCAGGTTTAATGTTTTTTGCTTGGCCTCTCCTGAGTCAGTCATCACGTTCCCCCAGTGTCTTAACCAAAGTTCTTAGCCAAGAAAAACCAGATTGACTGTGCCCACTGAGCAGATTTACTTTTAGTTAGAAATTATAGGCCGATCTCACTGTTAAATAATGATTATAAATTATTTGCCAATATATTGGCAAATCGATTAAAAGCAGTACTAAAAGACATAATTCACCAAGATCAAGCTGGCTTTCTTTTTTCTTTTTTCTATTTTTTTTTCTAATTACTTTTCTTTTCCATCATTACAAACATCTCATATCAATAACATACATATCAAGCTGGCTTTCTACCTGGTCGACAGATGAAAGATAATATAAGGAATATAACAGACATAATAAGAGTATCTGGAGGCCAGGAACGAAAAGCAAGCGGCTTTGATGTTTATTGACGCAGAGAAGGCCTTTGATAATGTTTCTTGGACTTTCATGAAAAAGACAATAGAAATGATGGAGTTAGGAGAGTCATATCTTAGAGGAATTGGCTCTATATATTCTGAGCAGAATACTGTGCACTGGTCACGACACCTGGGCCCTGGGGGCTTGGAGAAAATTATAGGTAGGCCATGAGGTTTTATTGCTGTGATGGTGGGGATAGCTCAGTCAGTAGAGCATGAGGCTCAGGGTTGTGGATTGCAGGGGCTTGGACTTGATAACCCTGATGGCCCCTTCCAACTCTACAATTCTGTGATACTATGGTGCAAGTGCTCACTCAAGATACAAGAAAGATTTTCTCTCCCTTACCTAACCTGACAGTGGCCTGCAAACCTCCTCTTTCAGCCCCTCCTCAGGTTCATGTTTTTTGCTTGGCCTCTCCTGAGTCAGTCATCACGTTCCCCCAGTGTCTTCTGAGGCAAGTGAACCAAAGTTCTTAGCCAAGAAAAACCAGATTGACTGTGCCCACTGAGGAGACTCTTGAGAGTCCCATGGACTGCAAGAAGATCAAACCTCTCCATTCTTAAGGAAATCAGCCCTGAGTGCTCACCGGAAGGACAGATCCTGAAGCTGAGGCTCCAATCCTTTGGCCACCTCATGAGAAGAGAAGACTCCCTGGAAAAGACCCTGATGTTGGGAAAGATGGAGGGCACAAGAAGAAGGGGATGACAGAGGACGAGATGGTGGGACAGTGTTCTCGAAGCTACCAGCATGAGTTTGACCAAACTGTGGGAGGCAGTGGAAGACAGGAGTGCCTGGCGTGCTCTGGTCCAGGGGCTCACGAAGAGTCGGACACGACTAAACAACTCAACAACAACACCTAACGCTTGGTGTCCAATGAAGTTGAATGTTGGAAGATTCAGGATGGATAAAAGAAAACACTTCGTTGCTCAGTGCATGGTTAAACTGTGGAACTCACTTCCACAGGAGGGAGTGATGACCACCAACTTGGATGGCTTTAAAAGCAGATTAGACACATTCATGGAGGTGGAGTCTATCAATGGCTACTACTAACTGCAGGTTGCCACCGGAGGAGAGTTGCTCCTTCTCTCTGATTTCACACAGGCATTTGGTTGGCCACTGTGAGAACAGGCTGCTGGACTAGACGGGTCATTGGCCTGATCCAGAAGGTCTCTTCTGACGTTCTTGCTCTTTCATCTGTCCCTTCCAGAGTACTGGCTAAGTGTCAGCAGAGCACATTTTGTACTTTGGGGTATTAAGAGCAACGTAGGAAGCTGCCTTCTTCCAAGTCAGATCCTTGGTCCATCTAGCACAGTATTGTCTACACTGACTGGCAGCAGCTCTTCAGGGTTTCAGATGGAGAGTCTATCCCGGATGCCAGGGGGAAACTGGATGGTTCAGATTTGCAATGGGCAATTTATGGAGAAGAACAGACCTTTCAGAGGTTTTAAGCTGTGTTTAATCCTTGGTCTGGGTGGAGTAGTTGAGTGTGGGTAAGTCTGGGGCTCTGCAAAGGAATGTAGCCAACTCCATGCCTCCAGTTAAAGTATATTTATTGAAGAAGTAAGGCACATACAGAGAGAAATAGAAACTGGCAATTAAAGAAAAAACTGCACTGAACAGGAAACATAAAGTCCTTGTAAGTGCCCCTGTCGCAGAAGATCTTACAGGAGGAAGTTGGGTACTGGGAGCAAAGTTCCTGGTTTGTTTTTATTTCATGATGTGTTTTGTGTTCTCTTTTTGTATTTTTATGTTATGAACCACCCTGTGATCTTCGGATGTACTATTAATAATAATATTAATAACGATAATAATAATAGTTGCGTGAGAGGAGAAGGGAGATGCTTCTCTCTTGCAGCAACATGGAGAGCAAAAAACATGAGAAAGCTGACTTTTTATTTAACCTATGGCAATTCAAGAAGGGAGGAGTGGTGGGGAGAGAGGTAGCTGGCTCGGAAGAGAATACCCTACATGTGTCCTAGTGTAGCGTAGCGGTTAGATTGTCACAGTCAGACCTGAGTTCAAACCCCCCACTCAGCCACGAAGCTCACTGGGGTGACCTCGGAAGCCAGCCCCTGCCTCTCAGGCTACCCTACCTCTCAGGGTCGTTGTGCGGATTAAATGAGGAGGGGCAGAACCACATATGGCACCTTGAGCCCTTTTTTGGTGGGGGGGGGAGGTAATAATAATAATAATTTTATCATTTGTATCCAAGCCTAGGGCTTGCTGATCAGAAGGTCGGCTGTTCGAATCCCCACGACGGGATGAGCTCCCATTGCTCGGTCCCAGCTCCTGCCCACCTAGCAGTTCGAAAGCATGCCAAAAAAAGTGCAAGTAGATAAATAGGTACCGCTCCGGCGGGAAGGAAAACGGCATTTCCGTGTGCGGCACTGGTTCGCCAGAAGTGGCTTAGACATGCTGGCCACATGACCCGGAAGCTGTCTGCGGACAAATGCCGCAGTCATTCATTTAGGAGGAATATTATGATTTTAAAATTGCATCTTTTTTCTTTTTTGTGTATAGTAATACTTGTCGATCTATGATAATAACAATTACGAACGTACTCTGAAAACAAGAATATGTATAATTGTAAGATGTCAAGTCATGATGTAAAGATATACTTGTGAGTAATAGAGGAAAAACTAATAAAAAACAAAAAATCCACCCCCAGCCGGGGTGTGTGGGTGGGTGTGCGGAGAGGTCCTACTTGCCTCTGCCCCATCCTCCCCTTCCAGAACAGTTGTGCTACTTTAAAACGACATTTGTTTTTCGGCATTGCTCCTGGGAGTCAGCTGATGGCGCCCCTCCCTTCCCAGCAGCTGGCAAAGGCACATGTGCAGACAGGCTTGTAAAGGAGGTCTGTCAGGCGGAGGCGGCGGCTGGAAAAAGTTGCTGCTCTCTCCTTTTCGTAAGGGCTTCGCAAGGGAGCGGCTCAGTTGCGAAGGACAACGGTCAGCGCCTGCAGAGGAGGGCTGCTTGTTCCAGAGGTCTCCTCGCCCCCCCCACAACCTGCCACGTTTTCCAGAGACCGAAAAAGGTTACGTCAGCTGCCCCCCCCTTTTGCCCTGGGGAGCTGCACCATCGCTGTTTAAACGGGGCTCTCGTCTCAAAAACGTTGCGTGCCGAAAGGACCGGCAGCGAGGGCAGGAAAGGGCAAGCAAAATGGCCAAGTGGGTGGAGGGACAATCCCACCCCCCTTGGGGAATGGTTGCAGCATTTTGGGGCTTTTCTAGAGGAAAGGAGAGTCGGAGGAGTTGGAGTTTATAAAACTGTGCGTGGTACGGTATCAAAAGCTCTTCTCTTCCTCTCTCGTAACGCTCGAATTTTTCGGGCATCCATTGAAGCTGAATGCTCAAAGATCCAGGGCAGGTTTTAATAAAAGTCCATCTTCGCACCGCGCATAGGTAAACTGTGGAACTCCCTCCCACAGTTTTGACCGTGTTGACCACCAACTTGGATGGCTTTAAAAGAAGCTTTGACTTTTAGAAGACGTCTGAAGGCAGCCCTGTATAGAGAAGTTTTCAATGTTTAGCGTTTGCTGTGCTTAATGTTTTAACTTGTTGGAAGCGAACCCAGAGTGGTCAGAGCAACCCAGTTAGATGGGTCGCATATTAATAACAACAACAATATTGACATATTTGTGGGCTGTCAATGGCTAGAGGCCGTGTGTCTATATATACTCTGCCTTCGTCACTGGGAGTAGCAATGCAACTGGATGTGAGTTGCTGGGAAACACAGGAGAAGAGAGCGATTCTGTGCTCCGATCCTGTTTGAGGTTTTCCCAGGCGAAATCTGAATGTCCACTGTGAGAACAGGTTGCTGGACAAGGTGAGCCATTGGCCTGATCCAGCCAGCTCTTCTTATGCAGATTTATATACTTAATCAAACTCTTAATTGCTCTCCCATCCTTTGTCTGGCAGCACTGCATAAAGAGCCAGCAACAGTGGTCAGTGAGCTGGATTTAGGCTGGGTTCAAACTGGCTTGTTGGTCTTGTGCCAACCGCTAACTCTCAGCCCAGCCAAACCCACAGGGGGTTGTTGGTTATGATGAAGAAAGTGGCATGAACTGTGAGCTCATTCTCAACTCCTTGGAAAAAATAGAGGGGTTGTTTGTTTGCTTGTTTAAAAAAAACATGAAAATACTTTGGTTATCAAGCCAAAAAATATCTTCAGAATGGCATACGCAGAAATGGCGAAATTTACCGGAAGAATAAGAAATCAAGATGACAGACTTTTTTAAATAAAAGAATGGAAATGGTTTGTTGAATATTTACAGTTAAATTGTAAACAGAGAAGATCATTGGCAGGATTATTGTAATAACCTGCAGTTTTATAAGAGTATGTCTTTAGAGTAGATGAGTAAATGAGCAAATTAAGTTAATTTGCATATGCAGGGGATATTAAAAATAAATTTAAGAAACCACAGAGAGGGGGGGGAGGAAGGAAGTCAAGTTTTGAGATGTCAAAATGATTGTAAAATTAGTGAAATGTATAAAGTTGGAAAGTATAAATAAAATTTGAAAAACAAACAAAGTCTTCAGGGATAAAGTTTCACACCAACCCTTGTACGTTAGGAACCTGGAACACTGCTTTATTCTCAGGGTGACCCTTGATCCATTTATCCCAATATTATCTGTTCCACAGCTAATCTCCCGGGCAGAGAAGTCTTTCCTGGTTCCTCATCCTTTCTGGAGATGCCAGCGATTGAACCTGGAACCACCTGCATGCAGAACATAAAGCATTACAACGGATGCTCCTGATGAATAGAAGAAGCTGCCACATACCAGGTCAGATGATGTGTCCATTTACTTCAGTATTGCCTACTCAGACTGGCAGTGGCTCTCTAGCCTATCAGGCTGCGGCTTGAAGTTCTCTTAACTGGAAGTGGAAGTCTTGACCTTCTGTAAGCTACTCACGTGCTAAACCACTGGCCTGTGGTCCCTCCCCATTGCAGGGGTATCTGGGACATGTTCTAGGCTTGGCACTCAATACAGCCTCTGGTCTCATTTCACGTGACTCCTGAACCTGCCCTATTCTTCTGAGTTCCTTCCTTCCTGTTCATTTTCTGCAGTTTTTAAAGTGTGTCTTCCCCTCTGTCTATTGTAGTTTCAGGACAATTATTGGACGGATAGACCATAATTTATCTGATAAAAATAAACGGGTGGTTTCTTTTAAAACCTTTCCCTGGTTGTATAGCTTATAATTGCATGGTTGATAATAAAAAATAAAAAAATTCCCCACCAAGCTATCTGAGAACAAATTGGTAGACTTCTGCCAGCTATGTATATATGTTTGTGTACGTAGCACACCAAAGCCAGAAAGGCATTACTTTCACTTGCTTCTCAGACCTCTAGCTGTATTGGTCTGCTTTACTAAAATAAAACCCAGTGCACTTATTTGAGAGTAACCCCGTTAAACTCAGTGGGGCTTACTTCTGAGTAGACCGGTCTAGCATTGGGCATTCTATTCTGAACTAGCCATGGTGGAAATTGTAACAGAGAGGTCTTGGTGGGGAATTATGGCTCCTAACCCAGGACTCTGGTTTCTCTTGCTCCATCCATTGCTGGCCTTTGGCCTCTGAGTGCTTACCCCGAGGGAATGTGGCTTTTGACAGAATTAAAAGTTTCCATCCCCTGATGGAAAGTGCTACCAAACCCCTGGGGCCTCTGTCTTGTCTTGCACAAGGCAAGAATTCCCCTTAAAACAGACATTAAAAAAGCCAGACATATGCAGTTGCCGCTACCTGTTCGAAGGGAAATCGATAGTAATGGCAAATTGCTTGTCCATCGCACCTGATTGTCTCCTGGAACAGGGATGACTAACCTGTTGCCAAACCCCAGCTCCCATCGTCTCTGACCATTGGTCATGCTGGCTGGGGTTGATGGGAGCTGGAATCCAGCATCATCTTAGGAAGAACCATAGTATTGCAGGAAGGGTCCACCAGGTCATCTAGTCCACCCCTTGCAATGCAGGAATCTTTTCCCATCACAGGGCGTGAACCTATAACCCTGAGATTAAGAGTCACCGTAAGGGGCACACACTCCCTGTCCTTTGACTTTGGGCCAATCAGCATCTAAAGCAGCGGTTCTCAACCTGTGGGTCCCCAGATGTTGTTGGACTACAACTCCCATCATCCCTGAGCTCTGGCCTTGCTAGCTAGGGGCGATGGGAGTTGTGGTTCAACAACATCTGGGGACCCAATGTTGAGAAAGGCTGAATTCTAAAGCATGCTTCTCCAGGAGAAGAGCTGGAAAACCACCAGCTTTACTCATCATCATCAGCTTTTATTGCGCTAACCATAGGCCATGGCATCATTCAGATAAATAACAAAAGTTAAAACAGCAATAAGCATAAAAATAATCAGGAACCACACATACAATATAAACCACGGTCACAACTACAGTACTAAGATTGTTTGTTGTATAAAATAGAATAGCAAGAGACAGGAAGAGACTGGTCAACAGTGGAACAGACTCCCTTGGAAGATGGTGGACTCTTCTTTCTTGGAGGCTTTTAAGCAGAGGTTGGAGGGCTTTAGATGTCATGGATGCTTTAATTGAGATTCCTGCATAGCAGCGGGTTGGACTAGATGACCCCTGGGCCCCTTCCAACTCTCCAGTTCTATGATTCTATGAGAGCTTATATGCATGTAAAGAAACACCTCAATGCATTTTGCAAAAAGAATTAAGACAATAAAATTGTCAGTAAAAACAACTGCATGAAAAATTCACACAGTTATTAAATCAGTGTTAAGCTAAGAACAGATTGAAACATGATTCAGCATTTTACATATCTGGGTAGGCTTGTATTTTCTTACAAATGCGAAAGAGGTCTTTTTTGGAGCTGTCAAGTGGGCAAATATGGGTAAGACAATCTTCCATATATAGTGGTACCTCGGGTTACATACGCTTCATGTTACAGACTCCGCTAACCCAGAAACAGTACCTCGGGTTAAGAACTTTGCTTCAGGATGAGAACAGAAATCGTGCTCCGGTGGCGCGGCAGCAGCAGGAGGCCCCATTAGCTAAAGTGGTGATTCAGGTTAAGAACAGACCTCCGGAACGAATTGAGTACGTAACCAGAGGTACCACTGTATTGTATGAATTTTACTCTTCAGCTTCCTTTTTAGTGTGTGTGTGTATGTATGTACACACACACACACACACACACACACACACACACACACACACAAGATTTCCTTGGTTTACAAAAGTACATGCCTTGTCTCTTTTTTTCAGGTTGTACAGTCTTTCTTACAATTTAGTTACAATTGTTGTGAGACATTAGTGTTGAGTACAGTATAAGGCTGGGGAAGAAGAGGGGGGAAACTCTCTTAGCTTCCTTGAATCATCCTCCCATATTTCCTATTTGGGTGCTTCATTTTGAATGGCCCCTCCCCACTGCAGCTGCTCCCCTTTTCCGTTCTGTCTTTCTGACCATCTTGTGTGGAGAAGGAGACTAACCTTGTATTTGACCTTCTTACAGGTTCCCCACCGTCCTCAAACCGCCATGCTGGCTCTCAGATATTTCCAGCAGAGCTGGAGGTGAGCGCAGCATGAGTTAGCCGCTGCCGACGCCTCCGGCCAGGATGACCAAAGCACGCCTCTTCCGCCTCTCGGTGGTGCTGGGCTCCATCTTCATGATCCTGCTGATCATTGTCTACTGGGACAACGTGGGGACGGCCCACTTCTACTTGCACACGACCTTCTCCAGGCCTCACGGGGTCCTCCCCACCGTGGCCAAGGACGGAGGCCAAGACTCAATCTCGGACGTCGACGAGTTCTTGGAGAAGCTCCTGAGCTCTGACCTGAAACGCGATGTGGGTCTCGGTCAGAAGACGGAGCCACCTGCCCCACACGCCTCCGCGAGGCCCGTTGCCGGCAACTTGGAGGAGAACGTGAGGGGCTACGACTGGTCCACTCGTGACGCCGGCGCGATCTTGGACCAGGAGCAGCTGCAGGCGGAGCGGCGCCGGACGCTGAGGGAGCTGTGCGCCAACTCCAGCTTCGCCTTCCCCACCAAGGAGCGCTCCTTTGACGACATCCCCAACTACGAGCTGAACCACCTCATCGTGGACGACCGACACGGCGTCATCTACTGCTACGTCCCCAAAGTGGCCTGCACCAACTGGAAGCGGGTGATGATCGTGCTGAGCGAGAGCCTGATGGACCAGGGCGTGCCGTACGCAGACCCCTTGGACATCCCCCGCGAGCACGTCCACAACACCAGCACCCACTTCACCTTCAACAAGTTCTGGCGCCGCTACGGCAAGTTCTCCCGCCACCTCATGAAGATCAAGCTGAAGAAGTACACCAAGTTCCTCTTCGTCCGAGACCCTTTCGTGAGGCTCATCTCGGCCTTCCGCAGCAAGTTTGAGCTGGAGAACGAGGAGTTCTACCGCCGGTTTGCCATCCCAATGCTGAAACTTTACTCCAACCACACCAGCCTGCCGACCTCGGTGAGCGATGCCTTCGAGGCGGGCCTCAGGGTCTCCTTCTCGGACTTCATCCAGTACCTCCTGGACCCCCGGACTGAGAAGCTGGCCCCGTTCAACGAGCATTGGAGGCAGGTGTACCGCCTCTGCCACCCGTGCCAGATCGAGTACGACTTTGTGGGCAAGCTGGAGACTTTGGATGAGGACGCAGCTCACCTGCTGCAGCTTCTGAAGGTGGAACACCTTCTTCGCTTCCCTCCCAGCTACCGGAACAGGACAGCCAGCAGCTGGGAGGACGACTGGTTTGCCAAAATCCCCGTGGCCTGGAGGCGGCAGCTGTACAAGCTGTACGAAGCAGACTTCGTCCTTTTCGGTTACCCCAAGCCAGAAAGCTTGCTTCAGAACTGAGCAAGGCAGAACGGAGGGAAAGAGAGCATTTGAAATACCAAAAGATCTCCTCTTCTTTTTCCAGAGCCCTTCTGTTGACATAACACAAGTGCAACTTTTTTCTATAGTCTTTTTAAAAAAACAAAACAAAACCACCCCATTGCTCGGACGCATGAAATCTCCCATTGCAGGAAGAGTTTCCCCTTCCTCTCGTTCCAATTCATTTTATGAAATGTACCTTTTTTTTTTTGTTTTTCTGTTAGGATATAAGTTTGTCCACTCCACCAGCTGTATTCTTTCAGGTGCTTTTTATTAATGCATTTTTTTAATTAAAAGAGAGCACGAGAAAGAGAGAATATTAATATATTAAAATATTTAATACAAATCGTTGTGGAGTAGGGGAATAAAGGGGTGCACCATCTTTCGTTGCAACTGTTCAGTTGTGAGTGTCCGCTGGAATTTTTCTAGCTGGGGAAGGCAGCAAAGTCAAACACTGTAAGTGTGTTTAGGGGAGTAGGCTAGCATCTCACAATACTTTTTGAAAAGAATAATGCAGGTACATTTTGCCTCGTATCGGGTTCTACAAACACTAGAAACTTCTCTCTCCTTAAATGAATCTTTATTGCTAAAAGCTATAAGACGTCCCAATTGGTCCCAATGCGTAGGATACAAATAATTGATTTAAAAGCGAACAGCAGCAGCAGCAAAGCAAACATATAAAAATGCAAAAATCACTCTTGCATAAGTTAAGCACTCCACATCGCACACTCCCCCTTATGATACTTGTATTGGTGCCTAGCTCTCAACTTACTTGCAGCCAAGGCAAATTGTGCAACCCGTGCAGTCATAAATGCATTATTGCCAGCCAGCAAAATAGAGATTTGCTCAAGGGGAATTTTTGTCTAGAAGATGTATATAAAGGGCATCGTAACAAATAGTGTTGAATGTCCTCCATGTTTCCCGACTCACAGATCCAGAGTCTTTGGTACACAGGGGTGTTATTGACGCTTCCTGTTAGATATGCGGAGGGCATGCACTGAAAACTCAAAGCTGTAAATGATTTTCTAAGAGGTGTATTCTCTCTCCTTCTTAATGAAAGCTGGAAAGGGGGGGGTTATGGTTCGTCTGGAGTGGGTGGGACACCTCTCCCTTCACCCCATAAGAATGTAAGAAGAGCCTGTTATATCTGGTCAGTGGTCCCAGCAGTCCAGCATCCTGTTCTCACAGTGGAAGACCAAATAATGCCTGTGGGGAACCAGCAAGCGGCACCTGAACTCAAGAGCCCTCTCTCCTCCCATGGCATCCAGCAACTGGTACCCATTCCCGCAGACATAATAATAATAATAATAATAATAATAATAATAATAATAATAATAATAATTTATTATTTATAACCCGCCCATCTGGCTGGGCTTTCCCAGCCACTCTGCAGCTTCCCAAAAAAATATTAAAATACTCTAGTACATCAAACATTTAAAGCTTCCCCAAAGAGGGCTGCCTTCAGATGTCTTCTAAAAGTCTGGTAGTTGTTGTTCTCTTTGACATCTGGTGGGAGGGCGTTCCACAGGGAGGGTGCCACTACCGAGAAGGCCCTCTGCCTGATTCCATGTAACTTGGCTTCTCGCAGTGAGGGAACCGCCAGAAGGCCCTTGGTGCTGGACCTCAGTGTCTGGGCTGAATGATGGGGGTGGAGACGCTCCTTCAGGTATACTGGACCAAGGCCGTTTAGGTCTTTAAAGGTCAGCACCAACACTTTGAATTGGGCTCGGAAACATACTGAGAGCCAATGTAGGTCTTTTAAGACCGGTGTTATGTGGTCTCGGCGGCCGCTCCTAGTCACCAGTCTAGCTGCCGCGTTCTGGATTAGTTGTAGTTTCCGGGTCACCTTCAAAGGTAGCCCCACGTAGAGTGCATTACAGTAGTCCAAGCAGGAGATAACCAGAACATACACCATTCTGGTGAGGCAGTCCGCAGGCAGATAGGGTCTCAGCCTGCGTACCAGATGGAGCTGGTGAACAGCTGCCCTGGACACAGATTTGACCTGTGCCTCCATGGACAGCTGTGAGTCCAAAATGGCTCCCAGGCTGCGCACCTGGTCCTTCGGGGCACAGTTACCCCATTCAGGACTAAGGAATCCTCCACACCTGCCTGCCTCCTGTCCCCCTGTCAGGATTCAACCTCAATCTGTTAGCCGCCATCCAACCTCCAACTGCCTCCAGGCACTCACACAGGACCTTCACCGCCATCCATGATGCCCAGCTTGGTGGGGCACTGTAGATATGCCTGAGTTTTGTAAAGATGGATAGAGCAAAAGGGCCAGTTTTCAAATTGATGCTTGGCCAGCTGCAGCAATCTACTAAAGGGTGTAAAACAGCCTTTCTCAACCTGTGGGTCCCCAGATGTTGAACTACAACTCCCATCACCCCTAGCTAGCAAGGCCAGAGCTCAGGGATGATGGGGGTTGTAGTCCAACATCTGGGTACCCACAGGTTGAGAACCGCTGGTATAGAACAACAACAACAATATAATTTATTACTTATACCCTGCCCATCTGGCCGGGTCTCCCCAGCCACTCTGGGCGGCTCCCAACAAAATACTAAAAAGACAATAAAACATCAAACATTACAAACTTCCCTAAACAGGGCTGCCTTCAGATGTCTTCTAAAAGTCAGATAGTTGGTGGGTAGGCATTCCACAGGGCGGGCACCACCACCGAGAAGGCCCTCTGCCTGGTTTGCTGTAGCTTCACTTCTCGCAGAGAGGGAGCCGCCAGAAGGCCCTCGGAGCTGGGCCTCAGGGTCTGGGCAGAACAATGGGGGATGGAGATGCTTCTTTAGGTATCCTGGGCCAAGGCCGTTTACCAGGGTCAAGGGAACCTGTTCTTAAGCTGCAAAGGGCTTTATATGTTAGTGCCAACAACTCCCTGAACTTGGCCTGGTAGCAAATCAGATGTAGAGAGGCTGGTATAATTTAGGCACTCCACACATGTTTAAAGCAGCTCTGTTTGTTTTCCATTTTCCAAAGATGATCCCTGTGGCAATGTCATGCTGCCCTCTTAAACCTGTGGCTCCCGCCCCTTCTCTCTCGCTGCACCAAGCAGTTCATGCAGCAGCACAACACATTTAATTCATTCCTGCTCATCCTTCTGCAGGAGCCCAGAGTGGCAATACACTTCAGGGCAGCAAAGAACTTGGAACAGGGCAATTGCGGTGAGAGTGGTACTTCCATTTTCCCTGCAAAAGCACCACATGGTGCAAAGCGACGCTCTGGACAGCAGCTGAGTTGCTGAAATGCTAAGGACAAGAAGTGTCCCCTCTTCTAAATGCAATATCTCAGTCTGTGCCTAAATGCCCTTGTGGTGCACTCATTACCCATGATGCAACGCTGCCAGCTGAAAACCTTCTCTTGTTATATAGCTTTGCTGCCAAAATCTCAGAATCACAGCCAGGGGAAACATGAGCAAAACAAGGGCCTTGGAAGATTTCAGCACAGAAAGAAAAACAAACAAGGCTCGCTTTGTCAGAAGGGGAGTCTGAACGCATCAGAACAAATAAATGTGAATAAAATAAAATAAATTCGCAATTATTTTTATTTTTAAAGAGCCCTTTCTGTCAAAAAATGTATTGGGAACATCACTTAAGAGGGCCAAGTGATGTAATATGGCCACTGGACAGAACTGGCTTCAGACTAATCTCCAATCTGCAATATGGAGAGTTCATGTTTCCTTGAATTATGAGTTCATTGTTATTTCGTGTGCAGAAGAAAGTGTTGGAGGTGGAAGGAAGGGGTGTGGATGTTTCAGTACTTGGTTTGGCATTGCATGTTGTGTTAACTTAAAACAACATTGGGGTGCTCATCAACTTTGCAGATGGCATCTCCCCTTTGTATCCTCATGAAGAAGAAGAAGAGAAGAGTTTGGATTTGATATCCCGCCTTTCACTCCCCTTCAGGAGTCTCAAAGCGGCTCACATTCTCCTTTCCCTCCCTCCCCCACAACAAACACTCTGTGAGGTGAGTGGGGCTGAGAGACTTCAGAGAAGTGTGACTGGCCCAAGATCACCCAGCAGCTGCAGGTGGAGGAGTGGGGAAGCGAACCCGGTTCTTCAGATTACGAGACTACTGCTCTTAACCACTACACCACACTGGCTCTCACTGGCTATACCACACTGGCTCACAGTCCTGTGAGGTTGGTTAGGCTGAGGGTGAGTGTCTGGTGCAAGGTCACCCAGGGAGTTTCATGGCTAAGTGGGGGTTTGACCCTTGGTCTCTGAGGCTATAGTCTAACACTGCATGAGCGGCACTGTGGTCTAAACCACTGAGCCTCTTGGGTTTGCTGATCATAAGGTGGGCGGTTTGAATCCCCGTGACTGAGTGAGCTCCCGTTGCGTGGTCCCAGCTGCCGCCAACCTAGCAGTTCGAAAGCACACCAGTGCAAGTAGATAAATAGGTACCGCTCTGGTGGGAAGGTAAATGACGTTTCTGTGCACTCTGGTGTTCCGTTGCTCCAGAAGCAGTTTAGTCATGTTGGCCACATGACCCAGAAATCTGTCTGTGGACAAACGCTGGCACCCTGGGCCTGAAAGCAAAATGAGTGCCACAACACCATAGTTGCCTTTGACAGGATGTAACCATCCAGGAGTCCTTTACCTTTTACCTTTCTAACACTAAACAAATCAATAAATTGATAAGAGGACCATACACTCATGAAAACCTCAGCAGAGCCCATTTGGGACTCCTTTCAAAGCTACAACAACCCTTCTAGGGCAGATGGGGCTCGTCCGCCTGGGAAGGTAGCCCATGAAGGACAACTCTGACCCTTAGACAGTTGGATGGTGCCTTGTACACCTCCTTCCGGCAACTCCTGCAGCCAATCTGGTGCCAAACATCTTGCTCTGCTTTCCTTTGGACCACATCAGTGAGGCAGAGAGGAGGGTCTTGTCATCTGGGCAGCCCAGGACCTCCAGACACACAGCCCAGGCTCACACCCCGGAGAGGTCACTTTGGTGCTGCTAGCACAGCAGTTTTACTTCACCCCTGGATGTACACTCGATTGTCTCTTGAGACAAATGCCAACAAAAACAATGGGGGGAAGGAAGGTGGGCGGGTCCCATCCAACTATTAAGCTGAAGCACTGTCATTCCACTTTAGACAGTCATGGCTTCCCTCAGAGAGTCCTGGGAACTGTAGTTTGTAAAGGGTGCTGAGAGGAGTCGAGGCCTCTCAGTTCCTGGAGTTACCCGGGAAGAGGGATTGATGGTTGAACCCCTCTGGGAATTATAGTTCTGCAAGAGGGATACGGGGCTCCTACGGTTTCTCAGGGACGCAGGTGGCGCTGTGGGTTAAACCACAGAGCCTAGGGCTTGTTGATCAGAAGGTCCACGGTTTGAATCCCCGCGACGGAGTGAGCTCCCTTTGTTCGGTCCCAGCTCCTGCCAACCTAGCAGTTCAAAAGCACATCAAAGTGCAAGTAGATAAATAGGTATTGCTCCGACGGGAAGGTAAACGGCATTTCCGTGTGCTGCTCTGGTTTGCCAGAAGCGGCTTAGTCATGCTGGCCACATGACCTGGAAAAACTGTCTGCGGACAAACATCGGCTCCCTTGGCCAGTAAAGCGAGATGAGCGCTGCAACACCAGAGTCGTCCACGACTGGACCTAATGGTCAGGGGGTACCTTTACCTTTTCCTTTTTAACGTTTCTCAGCACCTTTTAAACTACCCTTCCCATAATTGTTTCTGGGAAAACCATGACTGTTGAAGTCAGGGGTCAGCAAACTAAGGCCCATAGGCTGGAAGTGTCCTGCGGGGGTTGTTTGACTGGCCCACGAGCCGCCCCTGAATTGAGTTGTCCGCTTGTGTGCTGCGCTAAACTGGTGCAGCGCGGCACGGGGACTCGCTTCCGCAGTGCCGGAAATCGCGTCTGCACAGGTACTGAAAATTGCAGGCGCAGGCGCAGACGCCAAAAATCACGGGCATGCACTCACATGCGCACACGATCCGGCCCGGGGAGCGATCTCCATGGCACCGATCCAGCCCAGGCAAGATAAACCTTGCTGACCCCTGGTTAAAGTGATAGGATCCTGCTTTAAATGAGATACAGTCATGCACAACGCCACCAGGTAAGATTTAGTAGGGTTGTGGTGCTCGTTCTGAATGGCAGGTGGCGCCATAGGCCAACATAAGGAAAGTCCTGGGCTGCTGAAGAATTCTCATAAGCGTTTCAACAAGGAAGTCATTGTGGTGTCCTTTGTGTGGTTTCCCAAAGGGCTTTGACATCTTATTGCCTCTGCTCCACCAGGCCTGAATAGGCATTATCCCTGGGGAAGTGAGGGGGAAGCTTGCAACAGTTCCAGAAGATCAGTCCTTGTAGAAACCGCATTCTGGGAAAGGCTGAAACAGATCTTTAAACCCACACCATAAGAGCCTGTGGGATGAGGCCAATGGCCCACCTAGTCCAGCATCCTGTTTTCTCGGCCAACCAGATGCCTGTTGGAAACCTGCAACCAGGATTTGAGCACAAGAGTATTGCTGGCCCTGTGGTTCCCAGCGACAGGTATACAGAAGCATCTCTGCCTCCAACCAGTCATCAATAGCCACCTCCTCCACCTCTTGAAGATTGTTATCAGTGTTGCCAGAAGGCAATTGAGAGCCAAACTGCATATGGGCTTAGAACTGGGAATATCTGTTTCTCTCCAGATGTTGCTGCTGAACCCTGCCAAGTATGGATGGGATGATGAGAGTGGCACAGTGGTACCTCGGGTTAAGAACTTAATTTGTTCCGGAGGTCTGTTCTTAACCTGAAACTGTTCTTAACCTGAAGCACCACTTTAGCTAATGAGGCCTCCCGCTGCCGCTGCACGATTTCTGTTCTCATCCTGAAGCAAAGTTCTCAACCCGAGGTACTATTTCTGGGTTAGCGGAGTCTGTAACCTGAAGCGTCTGTAACCCGAGGTACCACTGTACTCCATTGGCATCTGAAGGGCATCAGGTTCCTTATCTCTGATTTAAATGTAGCCCAGCAAGACCAGATTGAAGGCCCATGTAGCTGTGCACCCAGCATTCTCCTGCTGAATAGTTCTACCCATGCACTATTATTCTGTGGTACACTGTTCCTGGACAAGGGGGCTCCACTTTGCAAAGCTGCCTAAGAGCCATTAATGACCTCATTCGTGAATTTGCCTAATCCTGCTTTAAAACCACCGAAGTCTGCAGGTTCTTGTATTTATTCCCCCGCCCCGTGCAACTCTACGTTACAAAGATGTCTGCAAGTGTGACCTGAAGGCTGGCAACATCAACCTCACCTGTGGGAACCCCTTGCAGAGGACCGCAGAGTCTGGAGACAGCCATTCAGGCTGTGCATTCATAGCAGTGACCAGAGGAGGACTGACCGCTGGGAGGAGCGCAGAGAGAAGAATTGCTGTGCAGCAAAATTGGACGCTTTCCTCTGCCCCAGCTGCAACAAAACATGTCTCTCCCATATCGGTCTCTACAGCCACAGCAGGCGCTGTAACTCTCCAACAGTTTGACTTCACTCCTAATACGGAACTCCTCCATTGTCTCCTGAGACAGACGGATGCCAACAGCCCACATACACCTTCAGGTGTGAAAGCAAATTGGGATGAGGGCGAGGCTGACCCTGGCTTTCCCATGCACATAGCATTTGGTGATCCCCACTAACCTTAACCAGCTAAGCAGTTGGAGACTCTGTTGCTAATCCCAGGTCCCCATAGCACGTGTGTTTGTCTAATCTTTTTATCATATTTACATTCCCCCCTCCCTTTCCTCATGGAATAAAACACTGTAAAGATAAACAGCACGAGGAAGAATCTACAGGTGGGCAAACAGAGGCGCACCTGTTAGCACAGGTCTCTGTTTGGAAATGTTTTACCACTGTGTTTGCATTGTTCTGCAGTTGCGGCCAGGTCATTTGTCTCCACAAGAGTCTCAGTCACTGGTATCTTTTCTGTAACAACAGCACCAACTAAACGAAAGAGAGGAGGGGTAGAGATGAATGAGATACAATGTAATAATAATAATAATAATAATAATTATTAATACCCCGCCGCCCATCTGGCTGAGTTTCCCCAGCCACTCTGGGCGGCTCCCAATCGAGTGTTAAAAACAATACAGCATTAAATATTAAATATTAAAAACTTCCCTAAACAGCGCTGCCTTCAGATGTCTTTTAAACATTAGATAGCTGCTTATTTCCTTCACATCTGAATTGATGGCGTTCCACAGGGTGGATGCCACTACTGAGAAGGCCCTCTGCCTGGTTCCCTGTAACTTCACTTCTCGCAATGAGGGAACCTCCAGAAGGCCCTCGGCGCTGGATCTCAGTGTCCGGGCTGAACAATGGGGATGGAGACACTCCTTCAGGTATACAAGATATTGTGTGTCAGGGCTGCTGATTGGGGTACAGGGGTATACATGTATCAGGCCCCATGTCAGTCTCTTGTTGTTGTTTAGTTGTTTAGTCGTGTCCGACTCTTCATGACCCCGTGGACCAGAGCACACCAGGCACTTCTGTCTTCCACTGCCTCCCGCAGTTTGGTCAAACTTATGCTGGTAGCATCGAGAACACTGTCCCACCATCTCATCCTCTGTCGTCCCCTTCTCCTTGCGCCCTCCATCTTTCCCAACATCAGGGTCTTTTCCAGGGAGTCTTCTCTTCTCATGCGGTGGCCAAAGTATTGGAGCCTCAGCTTCAGGATCTGTCCTTCCAGTGAGAACTCAGGGCTGATTTCTTTCAGAATGAATAGGTTTGCTCTTCTTGCAATCCATGGGACTCCCAAGAGTCTCCTCCAGCACCAGAATTCAAAAGCATCCATTCTTCGGCCTTCTTTACGGTCCAGCTCTCACTTCCATACATCACTAGTGGGAAAACCATAGCTTTTACTATACGGACCTTTGTTGGCAAGGTGATGTCTCTGCTTTTTAAGATGCTGTCTAGGTTTGTCATTGCTTTTCTCCCAAGAAGCAGGCATCTTTAGCTTTCTTTAAAATAAAATAAAAAAGTAATTCCATTGGACATTTCTAAAATAAATTATGAAACAAAATGTGCTGATAACTCTAAAGCTTTGTCACTCAGGCAGCAGCATTTTCTAGGGATGCTTAATCACTAAGCTCCCAGGAGGAGAATACTGGGATGGTTTGTTTCTCAAACTCGGGTCCCCAGCTGTTGTTGGACTACAACTCCCATCAACCCTGGCCACTGGTTCTGCTAGCTAAGGATGATGGGAGTTGTAGTCCAACAACAGCTGGGGACCCGAGTTTGAGGAACACTGGAGCCCTTTCACAACTGCCCTGTGAGGTTCGCTAGGCTGACAGTTGGCAATTCAGACACCAAATTTGTGAAACTTTTCTTGTTGTTGATCAAGGTCAGCATAGGCTTTGTGTGTTTGTTTTGATATTTTGCTGTAAAGGCCAGGGCTACGAAATCTTGCAGTTAAAGCAAGGAGGCTGCTTTTCCAGCTGCTCTTACATGATCTGTTAATGGTATAAGAAGAGCCTGCTTCTTATATATATCTAACCCAGCATCCTGTTCTCACAGTGGCCAGCCCTTGAAAAGTCAGTAAGCAGGACGGGGGCATAATAGCAATTTCCCTTCCTACAGTTTCCAAGAACTAGTATTCAGAAGCATACTACCAGGCAGAGGGCCTTCTTGGCATTGGCACCCTCCCATCAGACGTCAAAGAGATAAAGAACTACACAACTTTTAGAAGACATATGAAGGCAGCGCTGTATTGGGAAGTTTATAATGTCTGGTGCTTTACTATGTTTTTATACGTGCTGTAAGCTGCCCAGAGTGGCTGGGGAAACCCAGCCAGGTGGGTGGGGTATAAATCAATGTTGTTATTATCATCATTGCCTCCAGCTGTGGAGGAGAGCATAGCCACAGTTTCTAGTAGCCATTGATACTAGACTTTCTCCTCCATGGATTTGTTTAATCTTCTTTAGCTCAGTCGGTAGAGCATGAGACTCTTAATTTCACGGGTTCGAGCCCCATGACAGGCAAAAAGGTTCCTGCCCCAACAGGGGGTTGGACTAGATGACCCTTGCAGCTCGTTCCAACTCTATACAGTGGTACCTCGGGTTAAGTACTTAATTAGTTCTGGAGGTCCGTTCTTAACCTGAAACTGTTCTTAACCTGAAGCACCACTTTAGCTAATAGGGCCTCCTGCTACCGCCGCGCCGCCAGAGCACAATTTCTGTTCTCATCCTGAAGCAAAGTTCTTAACCCAAGGTAATATTTCTGGGTTAGCAGAGTCTGTAACCTGAAGTGTATGTAACCTGAGGTACCACTGTAATTGTACGATTCTTTTAAAGCCATTCAAATTGGTGGTCATCCCTGCCTCCCATCAGATTGTGTTCCATAGTTTAAGTTAACTGTGTGACGTGTGACATATATTGCTTTTGTACCCAGGAGCTCAAGCATGTGTTTGATTTCCTCTCCTCCTGCCTTCTGTTATTTGCAACAGCCCTGTGAGGTAGGCTAGGCTAAGTTAGTATGTGTACATCAGTACCAGTTATTTCCAATAGATTGCAGCGGGTGGGCTGTACCCAGCTCAGGATTTCCTGTTTGCATCCCTGCTGAGTGTTTGCAAAGAGGATCTGTGACTTTTCAGGCCTATAGTTAACTTGTAATTATTATATTCTGAAGATGGTTCATCCTTTGCGGGTTTCAGATCTGTCAGTCTTTCCAGTCACTGCACTGTCATTAGAGACTGTCCCGTAATCTTGTAGATTAAGGATTCGTGTGAGAAGAAGGGAAAGAAAGCAAATCCTTAACCGCCGGGCATGCCACTTAAATATTGTGCCCCCGGAGGTAGTATTTAGGCATCCTAATGGTGGTAGAAACAGGGGGGGGGGGCAATTCAGCTTGCCCAGAAAAGCAGCTAGAAAATATCATCAAATAAACAAATACATAGCTTTTGGGAGAATGAACCTCGCTGCAGCAACCCATCTAATTTTACTATTTTTCTCTCTGTCTAATTTTTGTCTCTTAAGACAGCGACAGCAATGCACGAGCAAATTCAGTTTTAGGGGTCCTTGCATTTAAGGACCCCATACAAATTTGCTTGTGGGTTGCAATTTGTGGCCATCGAAAAGCAGTGTTGCATAGTGGTTAGAATGTTGGGCTAGGGCTGAAGAAACTCGGGTTTCAAATCCCTGCTGGGCTCTTGAAGCTTGCAAAGAAGGATGCAGGTCTGCACAGAATTTGCATGTCCTAATTTGTTTTATTTAGACACAAAGTTAGAAAGAACAACTATGATTTGAATAGAAATGCAGTGCATCCCATCATAGTCAGGAGGACTGTGACCAGGGGCTTTCTATGGCTGCTCACTGTTGAGGGTTCTTTATCTTTAGGTTGGCCTGGACCAGGAAGCACTACAAACAGAGGACTATCTTCCATAAATCAGGGTTACATGCACACCACACATTTTTTTTATTAAGTTTTACAATTTAAATTTCTCTGGCTCTTTGTAAATATAATAGTACTGCTTACATTACAATATCTTAACTTCGTAGTCTTTTATCTACATATATTCTCATTAATATCATTTCATATCATTATCATATAATTTATCTTTTTCTTAATTGTCTTCAGAACATTGTTCTGTATCTTATATCTTCTTTTTTAGTGATTGTAAGTGTTTAATCAAACCCTGCCAGTGAATTCATTTCTTTACAATATTTCTGCGCATACAACATGTCTAGTTCCCAATCTTTTTTGAAGACTCTATTGTCTCTGCTTCTTAGTCTTCCTGTCAGTTTTGCCATTTCTGCGTATTCCATCATTTTGGCTTGCCAGCCCTCCTTCGTTGGTATTTTATCGTCTTTCCATCTTTGGGCTAATAGAATCCTGGCCGCAGCCAAGGCATACATAAATAAGTTCTTCAACTCCTTTGGCAAAGCTTGTCCTATAATACCTAATAAAAAGGCTTCTGGGTTGTTGTTTTTACAAAAGTTATTTTAAACATTTTTTTTCATCTCATTATAAATCATACCCCAATAATTTTTAATAAATTTACAATTCCACCACATGTGATAAAATCCTGCACACCACACATTTAAAGCACTCTTGTGCCATTTGAACATTCCTCCCCATAGAACTGTGGGAAATATAGCTTGATAAGGGTGCTGAAAATTCAGAGAGCACCAATCCTCAGCACCCAGAATAAACTGCAGTTCCCAGGGTTATATGGGACAGGACTCTTAAAGTAGTATAAGAGTGCTTTAAATATATGTGACGACAGCAGTGAGGATACTACTGGCGCAGAGATGGAAAGAAAGTTCTGATGAAGATGATGGACTACGCCGAAATGGCAAAACTGACTGGGAAAATGAGAAACTAGGAAGAGAATAATTTTAAGAAGGAATGGGGAAAATTATAATATATTTAAGAGAACATGGTAAACAACTAAAAACCCTTTGGCAGGATCTGAGTAATGCTTGTAAAGTACGAAAAACTATGGAGAAATGGTTTATTATTCTTTTAACAAATTAGAAAAAATAAGATAAACAGTGGGGGGGGGGATATTACAATGGTGTCCATGGAAGGGCAGAGGGAAGTGAAAGGATTCAGAGAATCCTAAATGAAGAGGTGAATGATGTGTTTGAATTTAAGTGTGTTATGTAAAACTTAATAAAAATATATTTCAAAAAAATAAAATAAATAAAAATAAATGTGTGGTGTTGGTGTAACGCAAAGCAAAAGGCCACCCTAGTAAGCATAACCGTTTTAACACCAATACAAGTTTGACACAAATTCCTTGAGCTCCTCTGCCAGTCTCTAATTCATGCATAATCCGTCTTCACCCCCCTCCCTGCCTGCCAGGAAAAGAGGTATATACTCTAATGCTGTTTACCTACAAAGGAGCCTTCCGTCCCTGGCTGTTGACACAGTGACCTCAGGGCCAACAGAACCACCTGGGAAAGTGGCTGCAGGTGAAAACCCCTCTGTCAACACCCATCGCTCCTTTTCTCCCTCCTGCCCCCCCCTCCCGGGAACAGGGATGTGCAAGTCAAAGACCAGGATATCATCGGAGGGTTTCAGGTTTTGTCTCGAAAGGTTGGTCCTCGCCTGGAGCGTAACAGCCCTGGCACCGGCTAAGATACACATCACGCTGTTGATTGTGTTGGTGGAACATGAGAACGCCAGGAGATGGACAAAGGTCCATCTGGTGTGAAGTCTTGCTTCTCACGGGGCTGACTGGATGCCTCTGGGAATCCTGCAAACAGGGTTTGGAGGTCCAGACCCACGTCCATGGGTAATGAGGTTTTTTTTTTGGGGGGGGAGACACATCTGGAACAGTTCACAGAATTGGATTGAGATTTATTTCTTACAGTTGAAATGGGTTGAAGAGGGCTTCCTGCCAGGTTTAATGCACTGGAGCGTCACCTCTGGAGCTCTGGGTTCAAATCCCGACATCACTCAGGAAATGAGCTTTGAAGGATTTATGTTCGGTTCCAGGGAGTGATGGGACACACATTTAAGAAGCATCCCACATGGTGTGATTGGCAGGCAGTCTGCTTGGCCTGGTTGGAGTTCAGGGAGGGATGGAAGATGGGATGGGGGCGAAGGAGCGAAACAGAAGGTGGGGAAGCAGAAGGAGAGAAAGCTTTCTGGCTGGACGAAACAGCTGGATGGCCTACAGAACCGTGAAGGCGATTCTTCCACACATATGTCTGGGAAATTTAAAGCAGAAGAGCTTTCCAAAGACCACCCGACGCGCAAGCCGGTTTGTGCGTTTGTCGCCAACCTAAATTTTTGCCGCCGCGTTTCCAGGGATGACGTGCTTCAGATGAGCACCATCGCAGATCATTGTTGGCAACGGCTTTGAGGGAGAAAGCTTCTCACATGCTAGGCACGTGGCTAACAGCACAATCCGAACCCTGTCTGAGCAGAAGGAAGTCCCACTGCATTCAAAGAAAGTCCTATTGCATTCGTAAGCAGCCTTAATTGAGAGCCAGTGTGGTGTAGTGGTTAAGAGCGATAGACTTGTAATCTGGTGAACCGGGTTTGCTTCCCCGCCCCTCCACATGCAGCTGCTGGGCGACCTTGGACTAGTCACACTTCTCTGAAGTCTCTCAGCCCCACTCACCTCACAGAGTGTTTGTTGTGGGGGAGGAAGGGAAAGGAGAATGTTGGCCGCTTTGAGACTCCTTCGGGTAGTGATAAAGTGGGATATCAAATCCAAACTCTTCTTCTTCTTCTTCTTTTTCTTCTACTCCCTGGTATGTGGGTTTAGGGCTGCAGCTGCACATCTTCTTGTGGAACTCCCTGCCTGTTGAGCAACTGCTTGGTTAGACAGCAGGCTAAAGCATTTAAAGAAGAAAAAAAGGGAGGAAGACTCTTGAAGTTCTTCAACAGCCTTCCTTAGTCTGGTTTCTCCCAGTTGGTTTGGAGTTGTGGTCCAAAATGTCTGGAGGACACTAAGTTAGAGAAAGCAGCTCTTAACTTAAAGATGGATCCCTCACAATATTCAGTTCAGTTCCAATTCTCTGCTCCCTCTAAAGAGCAGGCAGAGGCCTTTATCTCCCAACAGGACCAGGAGATAAACTGGCAGGCCACTTACAATCTCATGTCTGGCCAGACGCAGACTACAGAGGGTTGTCCACCCTGGCTCTTGTGCATCCATTCAGGAGAGCCAACTTGGTCCTGGGGCCATGGCCCTGGCACCGAAATTTGTGGGTGTCCAGCCCCTTCATGGGAATTTTGTGGGTGCCTGAGCACCCAGGTCCCCAGAGAGTTGGCACCTATGCGCCCATTAGATTGGCTTTTAACTCTCTCTAATTACTGATGCGATTTCATTTTCGTTTATGTAATTTTCAGCTTCCTGGAGGGCTCCCCAGTGCCAAATCGGGGGTGAAAGACAAGCATCAGCCCCATGAATGCGTTTTCTGTATGCCAAAAGTTCAGGAACATCCTTGGATGCTAGTAAGGACACTCTGTTCTTCTTAGTCATGCCAGGAAACTTTTAATTCGTTGCTGGGTCACTCCCAAAGATGTCTGAAAGGAACGGTCAACAAGTGGCTTCCTTGGGAGCTGGCTGGCATCTTCACCACCACACTGGGATTCTCAAACAGAGGCTCTCCATATTCCAGTGAAGATCTGGAAATTCTTCTTTTTTTTAAGACAGTGTAGGGTGAGGGAAAAGAGAAATCAATAATAATAATAATAAATACATTGTTCATTATGCATTTGAGTTTCAGATGTGCTAGTTTCCCCCTAACCTCACAAAAAGGCTGCAAAGAACTGGCTTTGCAAATATTGAACTCTGCAAATATTAATGGATTTCGCATGCCTGGTGTCCTGACTCTTTTTATTTTTGCAGGGAGGGCTGTTGCTTAGATTTCTGTTTTACAGGAAGCTTTCCATGTCCTCGTTCAACCTTCCCAGCATCGGCCACAAGAATGTGGGTTCAGAAGCAGGCACAAGGGATGAGGGGGGGTGGGGTGGGATATCTCCCCAGCGTGAGAGATGGCCTCTTCCTCTCCAAGCTATCATTATCTGTGATAGTGAAATTCATCTGTTGGTATTGAATACCATTCATTGGTTGTCATGTTCCTTTGCTCAAAAAGGGCTAATGCTCAGTTCCCTTTTTTGTAATTAATTTTTTATTGGGATTTTTAACATAACAGAATTAAAATCAGCAAACTGTTAAAAAAAAAAGAAAATACAGCAAACCATAGCATTGTAGTTGCACTGAGTAATGCAGAACACGATAAGTGCCTGGGAACAATCCTGAAAGCATTCTATAAAGGAACCATCAATTAAGCTGCATTAAAAGAATGAACTGAAGTCAAGCTGGCGGTAAAATGGATGCACCATTCAGATTTATATCAGAAACAAACTGCAATGGCACTGCTTAATTTTTTTTCTCCCCTGGCTGGGCTACATCCCTGAGTCAATTCATCATTCATAGCTGGTTGCCCGATCTGAGCAAACAAATTTTTTACCAAAAGACCCTTCAGAAGCTTCCAATGACACCCAGTTTCTAGATGGGCTCCAAGCAGTCATGTAATGATCAGATCTCGGTGGGTCAAAGAATGTCTGTCGAAACAGAGAAGAGATAACAAGGGGTCTGGTTGCTGTGTGATTTGACTAACATGGGTAAATACAGTGGTACCTCAGTTTAAGAACAGCCCTGTTTAGGAACAATTCAGTTTACAAACTACACAAAACCAGAAGCAGTGTCTTGGTTTGTGAACTTTACCTCGGTCTAAGAATGGAATCCGAACAGTGGAAGGGCACCAACAGCAGGAGACCTGATTAGGGAAAGCGCACCTCAGTTTAAGAACGGTTTCAGTTTAAGAACAGACTTCTGGAACGGATTAAGTTCGTAAACCGAGGTACCACTGAACTGTCTCCCCAAAAATCTGGTACAGGCCCACCACAAGTGGAAATGGGTGCCCTTAATCTGCCAACGATATGGTAAGAGACTCCAATTAATATAATCAGGAGGAGGCTAATGCCAATCTCCTTTTGGGACTGGAGGCCGAGATTTTGGCCCAGAAACCCAAGGATGTAGATTAACTTGCCTGGGATTTTTCTTCTTCCCTTCCTTCATGCTTGGCTGCCAGCCAGATTTGTCTGGGAGCCCAATATATCTAACTAACTATCTATAGACACATCCTGGATCCTGTTGACAGGTAACCCGTTGCCAGCAGTTCAAGGCATGTTTGGTTTCCAAAGGTTTAGGCCAAGCTAAATATCTGACCATGTTTCCCCTTCCAAGGATTTTTAGCCTCACTGTTGCCACACCCTCCCAGCTCCATTAGCTGTGCTGGGCACCTGGGCGCCTTGCGAATGCATGATGTCATGGGAGCCAGGGTGGTGTTGTGGTTAGTCAGGCTAGGGCCTGGGAGACCAGGGTTCAAATCCCCACTCAGCCATGAAGATCACTGGGTGACTTTGGAGTCAGTCACAGCCTAACAGGGTTGTTGTGTAGATTAAATGAGAGGAGAACCATACACATCACCTCAAGCTCTTGGGAGGAAAAAGTGGTTATAATAGGACTTGAAGGACCAGGTGCACAGCCTGGGAGTCATTTTGGACTCACAGCTGTCCATGGAGGCGCAGGTTAATTCTGTGTCCAGGGCAGCTGTCTACCAGCTCCATCTGGTACACAGGCTGAGACCCTCCCTGCCTGCTGTCTGTCTCGCCAGAGTGGTGCATGCTCTGGTTATCTCCCACTTGGACTACTCCAACGAACTCTACAAGGGGCTACCTTTGAAGGTGACCTGGAAACTGCAATTAATCCAGAATGCGGCAGCTAGACTGGTGACTGGGAGTGGCTGCCAGGACCACATAACACCGGTTCTGAGAGATCTGCATTGGCTCCCAGTATGTTTCCGAGCACAATTCAAAGTGTTGGTGCTGACCTTTAAAGCCCTAAACGGCCTCGGTCCTGTATACCTGAAGGAGCGTCTCCACCCCCATCGTTCATCCCGGACACTGAAGGCCAGCTCTGAGGGACTTCTGGTGGTTGCCTCCCTGCAAGAAGTGAAGTTACAGGGAACCAGGCAGAAGGCCTTCTCAGTAGTGGCACCCTAACCCTCCCATCAGATGTCAAGGAAATAAGCAGCTATCTTATCTTTAAAAGACATCTGAAGGCAGCCCTGTTTAGGGAAGTTTTTAATATTTAATGCTGTATTGTTTTTAACACTCGATTGGGAGCCACTCAGAGTGGCTGGGGAAACTCAGCCAGATGGATGGGGTATAAATAAATTATTATTATTATTATTATTATTATTATTATTATTATTATTATTAGGATAGGTCATTCACTAGAATGTGAGACTCTTAATCTCAGGGGTTGTGGGTTCGAGTCCCACGTTTGGTGAAAGATTCCATCATTGCAGAGGGTTGGACTAGATGATCCTTGTGGCCCCTTCCAATGCTATGATTCTATGACATGTGATCAGTAAATCAATAAATGAATGTCTTTCCGGAAGCATATTAACTAGATCTCTCAGGCTTTCATAACGGTGACTTCGTCCTGGAAGCAATTTGACAGATAAAATGATTGACATTATTTAAGGGGAGGGAAAGTATAATAATAATAATAATAATAATAATAATCTTTCCTGCCATGCTGGGCCAGTACATCAACATTACAGAGAGACATTTTGAACCAATGCATCTTTGGGTCTCACATTCCCCCGCCCCCACTCTTTTCTCATGTGAATGCTATTGATTCCCAGAGGTTTTTTGAGCTAGTCTCCCAGGTTACCATTTAATCTGCATCACTGTGGGGGCCGAGCCGCCTGTCAGCTAGAGATGTCATGTGTCATCCAGCTGCGTCTGTCTAGGTCTGGCTTGTACACCCCTCTCCTGAGTCCCATCTCCGGGGGAGCTTTGGCCAGCTAACAAGGCGTGACCATCTTCAGGGTGGACGTGAGACAAGCGAATCTTGACATACCACCATCCTTGACATTCTGCAAGGTGGGCGCTTAGGGTTAATTGAGATCAGTATTTTTGGAGGGGCAAGAGGGGAGCCAAAAAAATCCAGGGTTAGCTGCTCTCTTGTACCATAAAGAAGGCTGATCACCGAAGAATGGATGCCTTTGAATTCTGGTGCTGGAGGAGACTCTTGAGAGTCCCATGCACTGCAAGAAGATCAAACCTCTCCATTCTGAAGGAAATCAGCCCTGAGTGCTCACTGGAAGGACAGATCATGAAGCTGAGGCTCCAGTACTTTGGCCACCTCATGAGAAGAGAAGACTCCCTGGAAAAGACCCTGATGTTGGGAAAGATGGAGGGCACAAGGAGAAGGGGACAACAGAGGATGAGATGGTTGGATAGTGTTCTTGAAGCTACCAGCATGAGTTTGACCAAACTGCAGGAGGCAGTGGAAGACAGGAGTGCCTGGCGTGCTCTGGTCCATGGGGTCACAAAGAGTTGGACATGACTAAACGACTAAACAACAACAACAAAGCTGCACTCTTCTCCAACTGCAACAGTCCCATTTCAGATCGACAACCTATTTTGAAGGTGGATATTCACACAGTGTTCTCCAAATAGTTGTATAGACATCCAGTAATCTTGTTAAGTGCAACCCCAGACTCTGAACAACAAGAGACTCTGCAGTTGCACACAGCTTGGTTTCCTTGGAAGGCAGGCCAATGGAGATGATGGCGCATTTGGGATATATGGTTTTATTTATACACAGATAAAACCGTAACCTGGTGAAGTGGATTATTTTAGAAATGGTGTGTTGTTGTTTTTTTAGGATAAACATCAACATAGAAAGCTCACAGTGGTACTCTTCTTACACCACAAGACGGGGCTGCCTTGACTGACCTTCCTGCTGATTTATCTGCAGGCATCCCTGGATTTATGAAGAGCAGCCAGCGTGACTTCCAAAGTAATGAGTTTTGCAGATGGCGGAGCTTCTCTCAGGTTGCAGTCCTGTGGGAGCGGGCGGCGCAGAGAGTCCCTGCTCTGTTTATAAACAGAGGCAGGGTGATTAAGATAAGAAAAGGGCTGGTAATTAAATTAAAGCCAAGGAAGTTGTCAGAGATGGGCTTAAAGGCTTCTCCAGTTATCCCAGCCTTTAAAGCCATCAAACAGGAGAATTCCAGTATTGCTACTGGGCCTGGAGAGAGAGGTGGCGGGGTTTGAATTTCATGGCAATGACTTAATTTGCTCTTCTGGTTTCATCTGGGCAAACAGAGACCAATTACAATAGACTGGGTCAAGAAGAAAGGGCTGAAGAGGCCAGATTCTATAATGGGGTATCTAGGTAAAAAAAGGTAATGGACCCCTGGATGGTTAAGTCCAGTCAAAGGCGACTATGGGGTTGCGGCACTCATCTCACTTTCAGGCCGAGGGTGCCGGCGTTTGTCCACAGACAGCTTTCCGGGTCATGTGGCCAGCAGGCCTAAACTGCTTCTGGCGCAACGGGACACCGTGATGGAAACCAGAGCTCACGGAAATGCTGTTTACTTTCCCGCCGCAGTGGTACCTATTTATCTTTAGTGGTACCTCAGGTTAAGAACTTAATTCATTCTGGAGGTCCGTTCTTAACCTGAAACTGTTCTTAACCTGAAGCACCACTTTAGCTAATGGGGCCTCCTGCTGCCGCTGCACCGCCACCGCACAATTTCTGTTCTCATCCTGAAGCAAAGTTCTTAACCCGAGGTACTATTTCTGGGTTAGTGGAGTCTGTAACCTGAAGCATCTGTAACCTGAGGCACCACTGTACTTGCACTTTTTTGGCGTGCTTTTGAACTGCTAGGTTGGCAGGAGCTGGGACAGAGCAACAGGAACTCACCCCGTCATGTAGATTCGAACCGCCAACCTTCTGATCAGCAAACCCAAGGGGCTCACTGATTTAGACCGCAGCGCCACCCGCATCCTGCAATGGGGTATCTAGGGTCTACCTACGAAACACATAGGCTGGTCCCTGTGTTGGTCTGGGAGAGTTTGTGAGAATGGAACACACCAAGGATGTGTGTGGAATGTTTGCAGTTCATAAGCACCCCCCCAAAAAACAGTAAATGTGCAAAGTTACAGGCTACTTACAGGTCAAGTTAGAGCTCTAGCAGAGACTGGAACATCCCTTGCTTCTCTAGAGCATTGGGCAGCATGGATGGGCAAATCTTCCCATGGAGACTCAGCATGGCATAGTGGCTAGAGTGTCAGACTAGCACATGGGAAAACAGGGTTCAAATCCCCACTTAGCCATGAAGCTCATTGGGTGACCTTGGACCAGTCACAGTCTTTCAGCCTCACTTGCCTCACAGGGTTGTTGTGGGGGTTAAATGAGGGGGGCCCGAGGGCTGAGAACCACCTCCAGCACCTTGAGTTCTTTGGAGGAAAAGGTGGGATATAAATGCAACAAACAAACAAAAATAGAGTGCTGGAGGTAAAGGTAAAGGGACCCCTGACCATTAGGTCCAGTCGTGACCGACTCTGGGGTTGCGGCGCTCATCTCGCTTTACTGGCCGAGGGAGCCGGCGTACAGCTTCCGGGTCATGTGGCCAGCATGACTAAGCCGCTTCTGGCGAACCAGAGCAGCGCATGGAAACGCCGTTTACCTTCCCACCGGAGCGGTACCTATTTATCTACTTGCACTTTGACGTGCTTTCGAACTGCTAGGTGGGCAGGAGCTGGGACTGAGCAATGGGAGCTCACCCCGTCACGGGGATTCGAACTGCCGACCTTCTGATCAGCAAGTCCTAGACTCTGTGGTTTAACCCACAGCGCCACCCACGTCCCAGAGTGCTGGAGACTAGGGTCTAAATCTGGAGACTAAATCCCCATTTTGCAGTGAACCTTGCTGGGTGACCTTGGGGGCCAGTCTTCTCTCAGCCTGACCTCCCTCGCAGGGTTGCTGTGAGAATTAAATGAGGAGGGGGAGAACCATGTCCACCACCTTTAGCATTGGGAGAAGAATGAGTAATAAAGCTTTGCTTCTCTCCGTTTCTGTTTTCTCCTTCTTAAACCCAGTTCTCCTCCTTGCCACATCAGCCTGTGAAGTCCCAAAATGTGCAAATTTATTCTATTGTGCACATTCTGTCTGTGGCTGTCCTTAATACACACATTTTCACGAGCAACCTTTCCTAATATAAGGCATTTTGCACATTATTTTTGTCCATTACTTGCATTTCACACCCATCTCCCCAAATCTACGCTTCTTTGCAGACACTTTTCTGCATTAGAGAAATGCTTTGTGATGTCCAGAAACATGGAGAATTCTGCAAGATCTTTGCCGTGTTTTGTCTGTGCATTGTTTTGGAAAGCCCTAATCAGGTTAGCTCGCTTTAACAGGAGAACAGAACCAAATTTCTTCCCTGTCCCTTTATTAGCCAGGCAAGTGACTGAAGACAAGAGCTTCTGTTTCTTGGCCGGAGGATGAGGGAGGATTATATGTACTCTCCCCCCCCCCTTTCCCTTCATGCATAACTCTCCAATTAGCGTCCCCTCTCCTTTTTCTCTTCTTCAAAGCTTCCAGAGCCATTAATCTGCTTTGGGGCATTAGTGCTGGGCCTAAGCATCATAAGATCATTTCTCCTTTCACCTTCCCACCGGGTCCCACACGCTCTAATAGTTTTTCAGTCTTTTGTCATGCATGCAAAATGCTCAACAGGCCTTTGGGTGCTGCTGAACCCCATCCACTTGGGCTCTGCTCCTTTGAGGTTTAGTGGAGGGCGACCCCAAAGGGATGGGGTGGGGAGTGAGAAGATTGCAAAGGCAGGATTCATTGCTAGGTAAGAGGGCATCATCCACTTGTAGGGCTGAGAGCTTGCCTCCCCCAGAGATGCTTCTGGAGAGAGAGAAATGATACCAGGCAATACTAGCAGCCTTCCCTAGATCTCCAGAACAGCAAATGGTCATGCATGATGGGAATTGTAGTCCAAAACATCCGTAGGGCACTAGGCTGGAGGAGACTGGTCTACCCTGACTGGCAGGGTCTCAAGCAATGAAGGGTTTCTCCCATAATTGTTGATTGGCGTCCGTCTTTCTCGGAGGTGTGTGGCTTTGGATGGATGCAGGACCTGCTGTTGTTGGGGCTGCTAATCAGACCTTTTTATTGTCCCAGGTGCTAATAAGAGCTAATAAGAGCCTGTAGACAGGAGATCCAATATACTTTTGTTTATTCAATTGAACAAAGCGCACAAACATCTCCAAAGAAAAGGAAGGAAAACATTCATTTTTCCCTCTCTCCTCCTTTCTTCCGTCTGCTTTCCGATTGGTTAAGACTTACAGCTTATAGATTTCCCAGAACACCCATTGGCATGTGAAGGAGGGGAGCACACACATCGCATGTGCATTTAGATTAGCCTTAGCCCCGCCCTGGGTGTGTCTTCTAATACTCATGATGCCCTAATAGGCTCCAGAACATGTGCAGAGTCCCCAAAGTAGCACCTGCTATTTTTTTTTGTTATCTTGGATTGTAAATCTTTCACTCTACAGGCCTTGAGCAATAAAATGCCTCCTTAACACATTCCAAGCAAGAGCTGATAAGAGGTAATTAAGGAGTCCCTAACAAATAGACAAAGGAAGAGATTCAACTTCAAAAGACCAGGTTGATGGACTGCAAACTACCTTTCTTTAGCATAACACTTGATAGGTTCTCCAGCAGGGAAACAGAGACAGCAAGCACAATTTTGTACATTTGGTTATTTTATATAAAAACAGGATCACTAATCATTCCTGACCCCACACTTTGGCTGTAGAAACCGATATGGGAGAAATATGTTTTGTTGCAGCTGGGGCAGGTGAAGGCATCTGGTTTGCTATGGATGCACAACCTGACTGTCTCTCTCCACCTGCAAGGGATTCCCACAGATGGAGTTGATGTTACCAGTCTTCATGTCATGTTTGCAAACATCTCTGTAATACAGAGTTGGTATGCCAACAGGCCTGGTGCTTGAAGCCAGAACACTTCCTTGGGTATCCTGCCATTTTCCACTCTCTGGACATGACCAAGCCAGTGTAGACATCGCATAGTAGCATAAAAAACATAAGAATAGCCCTGCTAATGTTGGCACACACGTTATTCCCAAGCACTGGAATAAAATTTGGGAACTGCGACCCTTAAATTCTGTTTCCAGTTTTCTAAGGGAAAACTCCATAAGATTATTATGCAGATGGTACTGCACTCCTTTGCAAAAGTCAAAAATGTTTTCTTCTATATCACCTAATAAAATTGGTTGCAATAAACGTGGTACATATTATCATTTATGGTGGGAATGCAATATTTTTCGAATTTACGTGCGACAGAAATGATAAATAAAGAAACTAGTGTATGGTGTCCAAAATGAATGTTGCTGAATATTTTTGATGATACCATTGTAGATATACTGTCAACAGAATTGGCCTTATATATGATCTTGGCAGCAGGACTAGTAACTGCAACTCAGTGGAAAACAGTGCAAAAATCTAACACTGAATAATTGGTATCTCTCACTCTGGAATATAGCTATAATGGAGAAAATCATGTACAATTTGAGATTTTGACAAGGACTAGAACCTCCAGGTACTTCTTATATGATTTTTGACATATACAACAGAACCATCATTTTCAAGACTCTTATCACAAGCCTGGGAAATCTGGAACTATGGCTTGATGATCTGAGAAAGTTGATCATCTTTACTTGGACTGCTATTTTAACTCATGTGCAAATACTGACAAACTGGAACGTGTCCAGAGGAGGGCAACCAAAATGGTCAAAGGCCTGGAAACGATGCCTTATGAGGAATGGCTAAGGGAGCTGGGTATGTTTAGCCTGGAGAAAAGGAGGTTAAGGGGTGATATGATAGCCATGTTCAAATATATAAAAGGATGTCACATAGAGGAGGGAGAAAGGTTGTTTTCTGCTGCTCCAGAGAAGCGGACACGGAGCAATGGATCCAAACTACAAGAAAGAAGATTCCACCTAAACATTAGGAAGAACTTTCTGACAGTAAGAGCTGTTCGACAGTGGAATTTGCTGCCAAGGAGTGTGGTGGAGTCTCCTTCTTTGGAGGTCTTTAAGCAGAGGCTTGACAACCATATGTCAGGAGTGCTCTGATGGTGTTTCCTGATTGGCAGGGGGTTGGACTCGATGGCCCTTGTGGTCTCTTCCAACTCTATGATTCTATGATTCTACTAATTCTACGTGCCTGTCTTATA
This sequence comes from Podarcis raffonei, assembly GCF_027172205.1. Classification (NCBI taxonomy): domain Eukaryota; kingdom Metazoa; phylum Chordata; class Lepidosauria; order Squamata; family Lacertidae; genus Podarcis; species Podarcis raffonei. The sequence continues at coordinate 49,996,307 of NC_070615.1, forward strand.
GTATTGTTGTTCACCTTTTAGCTTGTTTCTGTTGTCATAACTGTTCTCTCGTTATAAAATGGAATACAGACATCCCAGCTAGTAAGCCCTGATATTCTCCAGGCACTGGGAACCATCACTGTGAACCCAGATCACCTGAGCCACGTGAAATCCTTCCTGCAAGGTGATGCCAATTTCCTTACAGAACCTGACCATCCGCCGCCAGGATATTGGATGGTCTCGACTGCCTGGCCAGGATCCAGAGAACCAGCCAGTTCCCAAGAACTCAAAAAAGACCGGCAACCACCCCTGCTTTGAATGAAACAACTGAGCTCAGCAAGGAGCTCAAACCATTAATTCTATGAATGAGCTTCAGGAACTCCTTAAGGTCCAAACTAGGAAAATCTCCATTCCCTCCTGTTGCCCCAGAAACCAGGCGGAAGAGAGATGCCTTTTTCTCCTCTGCTTTGAGTTCAGCCTCCTCGGTGGGCACTTTTGCCTGCTGGGAAAGAGTCCAGTTTTTCTTTCTTTCTTTCTTAAAAGGAGGAGGAGGAGGAGGATGGGGGAAGGACTCTTCCTGGAAAGATTTCTAGATTTCAAAGCTGCCTGGCACGATCGGAGGTGGCTCCGTGGGACTCTGGCAGCTTTGTAATTTGAAACAGTGGGATTAGCGTGGCCCAGCCAGCGGCTCTGGTTATTCAAAAGAGGGCTGGAGAGACAAGCCAGCATTCCAAGAACCTCCTCCGTCCAGACCAGGAGGAGGAACTGGGACAAAGGGCCAAGGCGACAAAGCTCTTGGGAGAAACTCCAAGCACACTTTCTACTTGCGGAATAAGTTCCCTTGGATACAGTTTCTATTCCAGCTCCACAGTTCTGATTTAGGGCGGCCAGATCTCCCGCTTTCTAAAAGGCACTCCTCTATTTGAAGGAGGCGTCAGGGGACAGCCATCTGTTCAAAAGAGTTATAGAACCATAGAATTGTAGAGTTGGAAGGGAGCCGAGGGTCATCTACTCCAACCCATGCAATGCAGGAATCAAAGGTAAATCCACCAATCTGAAGTAGTTTAATAAACCAATGAAGGTTGTTTTTTTTAAAAAAAAGGTAAAGGATCCCTGCACAGTTAAATCCAGTCAAAGGCAACTATGGGGTTGTGGTGCTCATCTTGCTTCAGGCCGAGGGAGCCGGCGTTTGTCCAGACAGCTTTCCTGGGTCATGTGGCCGGCAGGACTAAACCGCTTCTGGCACAACGGAACACTGTGACGGAAACCAGAGCGCACAGAAACGCCGTTTACCTTCCCACCGCAGTGGTACCTATTTATCTACTTGCACTGGTGTGCTTTCAAACTGCTAGGTAGGCAGGAGCAGGGACTGAGCAACGGGAGCTCACCCCGTTGTGGGGATTCGAACCGCCGACCTTCTGATCGGCAAGTCCTAGGCTCAGTGGTTTAGACCACAGCACTACCCGCGTCCCCATCATGTGTTAGTCTTCCACAAAAGTGGAGAGTGTGTTCCCAAGGTTTGATTCCAAAATGCAATTCCGAAGTGGGCCCAACCACATGGTTATGATGAATGAGTTGACTCACCCAGATTTCCTTCCTCTCCTTGGGGGCTTTAGGCTGGTGCAGCCAGTCTTGCTGGGAGAAGAGTGGGAAGAATACAGCTAGGTTAGAAAAGGTCCAGAAAGGGGCAGCCAAAATGATGAAGGGGACAGAGAGACTCCCCCAGGATGAAAGGCTGCAGCATTTGGGACTTTTCAGTTAGAGAAAAGGCAAGTAAGAGGTAACTCAATGGAAGTTTATAAAAGTAGGTATGGCATGGAGAAAGTGGATAGAGGGAAGTTTTTCTCCCTCTCTCCTAACACCAGAACGAATGAATTTTATTCTTTCAGTCACAGACCAGTTCCAGCCCACATACAATATCAAGGAAGTCATAAAACACGATAGGGATACATTTGAATTTGCAATTAGGTATAACAGGGACAATACAGATATAGCAACAGTTAAAGAATATATAAATTAAAACTTAGTCACTAACATATAACCTAAAATTATCATTTAAGGCCTTAATCATTATGATAGCACAGCTTGTAACACCAGAACTCATGGATAGCCAATGAGGTCGGATGCTGGAAGATTCAGGACACAAAGAGAAGTACCATATTTTTCGCTCCATAAGATGCACCTTTTCCCTTCTAAAAAGTAAGTGGAAGTGTGTGTGCGTCTTATGGAGCAAATGGCGCTGTGCAGAGAGCGAGAGCTGCGCAGCGCCCCTTCAGCAAAACGGGAGGAGGAACGGAGCCCCTTCCGTTCCTCCTCCTGCTTCCCAGGAGGGGCGCTTCGCTGAAGGGGCGCTGCGCAGCTCTCCCTCTCTGTGCAGTGCCTCTCCTCGTCCTCATTCGACGCCTGCACACCGTACAGGACTCTCCTTGCATACAGCACGTGGTTAAACTGTGGAACTTCCACAGGATGGACACCAACTTCAGAAGAGGACTGGGCAAATTCATGGAGGAGAAGGCTTTCAATGGCTATTAGCCATGACGGCTCTGCTCTGCCTCCCTGCTCAGAGGCAGAAATACTTCTGAGTCCCAGGTGCTGGAAGCCACGGGAGGAGAGAGGGGCTCTTGTGCTCAAATCCCGCTTGCTGGCTCCCCACAGGCATCAGTTTGGCCACTGTGAGAACAGGGATCTGGACTAGGTGGGCCATTGGTCTGATCCAGCAGGCTCCTCTTACATTTGTTATGTTCCTAGGTCAAAAGAGGAGACTGATTTGCATAAAATTTGCATCTATATGCAAATTTAGAATGGCTGTACTTTAAGTAGAAATACAAAACATCTCATTCTACAGGTGACCAGGTGCTCAGTAATGACAGGCAACTTTGGGACTCTCACTGACCCCTTCCCTTCATAGGCTTATACATGGGACACAGGTGGCGCTGTGGTTTAAACCACTGAGCCACTTGGGCTTGCCAATCAGAAGGTTGGCGGTTCAAATCCCCGCAACAGAGTGAGCTCCTGTTGCTCTGTCCCAGCGTCCCGGAAGCTGTACGCTGGCTCCCTCGGCCAGTAAAGCGAGATGAGTGCCACAACCCCAGAGCCGGTCATGACTGGGCCTAATGGTCAGGGGTCCCTTTACCTTTAACACATGGTGCTCAGGGATAGGTACAGCCTTCCTTCTCAGAACCATAGCATGAAAAGGAGTTGGAAGGGACCCCACAGGTCATCTAGTCCACCCCCTCCAATGCAGGAATCTCAACTAAAGCATCCATGACAGATGGCCATCCAACCTCTGTTTAAAAACCTCCACGGAAGGAGAGTCCACAACCTCCCGAGGGAATTAAAACAGCTCTTACCATACTATAGGCTGAGTGAGCCAGCGTTCGTCCGCAGACAGTCATGTGGCCAGCATGACTAAGCCGCTTCTGGTGGACCAGAGCAGCACATGGAAACGCCATTTACCTTCCCGCCAGAGTGGTACCTATTTATCTACTTGCACTTTGACATGCTTTCAAACTGCTAGGTTGGCAGGAGCAGGGACTCAGCAACGGGAGCTCACCCCGTCACGGGGATTTGAACCGCCAACCTTCTGATCGGCAAGCCCTAGGCTCTGTGGTGTAGACCACAGTACCACCCATGTCCCTGAGCTCAGGTTGCACACAAATGTAGATGAAACCATATGTCCTAACGGCACCACCATCTCCTCTGACCTTTGCGTCAAGGAAACTGAACCTGGGAAAGGGCTTGGAACCCCTGGAATCTCTTGCCGCTTGGAGATTCGGGCACAGGAGCAGTCTGTGCTGTGACATTTTGTAGGCCCAACTTGTGATTCCTCTAAAACCAGTCGGGCAACACGCCAGGGAGTGAGGTGGTACCTCACTGACGTTCTCTAGGAAAAGGTCGCCCTTGCCTCATCCCGCAACAGCTTGCCAGAAGTTCTCTCACCGCTGCTTGTTTTGATGAAGGCACCTCTCCCACGCCCAACTGCAATGACTGAATCCTAGGGGCCAGACTAGACACGTTTGGTGGCTCAAAAGAGATTTGGGGCTTGGGCCTCGTAGGGCAATGGCCACCCCGCTGGCCAGATCCACACCCAGTTTATGCTAGGCCTCTCTGTCCCCTGGGTTGGATCGAGGGCTCTGGGCATCCAGGATGAATGCCGATGTCCCCAGCCCACACTTCCAAGGTCACCGTGACTGTTTCCCCTCTCCTTAGGACACAACAGAAGAGCTTTTCAATAACACTTCCTTTGAAAAATAATCCATCTTGCTCTGTTTTTGGAAACTGTGCTGCGTACAGAACAGGAAGAAGTTAATTACTGTCCAGGGGTGTGTGGGCGTGTGTTCCAAAATGTTTGAAATGTTTAATTTTCTTGAAAGAGAAAAGGGCTCTGATCTCTGTTAGATTCCCTCCGTGTTTACACAGAGGGTTTCTATTAACAAAGTCAACAGCCCAGGCTGCTGATGGGCTGGGCCCCTGTCTCTTCTTTTCCTCCAAACAGGAACCTTTCCCAAGGGAGGTGTGTGATGCTATTGTGCAAAAGCTCCCCTCCGCCCTGAAGCCAGGCAAGGAACTGCAGTTGCTTCAGCAACCAGGTTTAAGGTGGAAGGAGCACAGAGTTAAACGGCGGAACTCACTTCCACAGGACCCAGTGATGGCCACGAACTCAGATGGCTTTAGAAGAGGACTGGGCAAATTCATGGAGAAGGCTATCAATTGCGTGGCAAGACCCTCAATAGGATAAATAAATAACCCCCCAATAGGATAAATAAATTCACATGGACACGGATATTTTGTTTAAGGTTTTTGGGCAAAAATTTGGCCACAACTTTATTGATTACAGGAATGAGAGTGGTATTGGCTTAGGCATTGGCAAGACTATATCTGACTCCTGCCACCTTTGCAGAAAGTCTGTAAGGGTAAACCACCCAAAGGGAAATTACTTTGGGGGAACCCGCCTGCATCTCCCCTGGTGTTCCCAGAGGCCTGACATGGCCCTAGCCCCTCCAGCGGACAAGATCCAGGCGCCGGATTCCTTTAACGGAATATCCTTGAAACTGGAGGGGCAGGCGATGGCCAAGCTCTCCTTCCCCATTCACCATAAGCCAATGCCTAACCGCCAAACCTTACAAAGTTGTGACGATTGCTAAGAGGTAGGCAAAAACCAAGTGGCCTGTGCCAATCTGCCAAATGGAAAAAAAATCCTACCCGGCCCCCGACTCAAGCCGGGCAACCGACCAAAGTCCAAAGCAAAGCCAAAGGATCTAAATGAAAGGGAGGGTGGGCGGGTGTTCAGCAGCACGAAGCAGGAGCCTGGCACACGTCACGCTGCCGCTTTCATACTTTCCCCCACCATCACCCCATGACATTATTGGGCAATAGCCCTGGGTGATTGTGGTGCCACCCTGGCATGAGCGAAAGCTTCACCCATGCCAGGGTGGGGGGGAACCAGGTTGAGAGCCTGGCTGCAACCAGGACCATCTATTAAGATGATCCCATTAACTACTATCTGCAATGTCTGTGCTCTGCCACCGTGGCTGGAAGCTGTGTTGCTTCTGAACACCAATCCCTGGGGAATCACAGGCGGGAAGAGTGTTCCTTAGTGGCATTCATATGTGTTTTTGTCCATTGTTATAAAATGTCGTAATCGTCTGTTGGCTGCAAATAAAGAAAGGGTGGACGTTCTACTGTTGATAAAATAGTGCACCTCTGAGCACGCACAGAGTGCTTCTTGACGACTGCTGAATGGCCACAACAAGGCAAACACAAGACGGAACTAGAAAGGGCCTAGGATGGCCATTTATCCATCACTGAAAAGGACACAGTTTTGCATAAAATTTGAATGTCCTGTTTTGCATGTTTGAATGCAGATTTAGAAGTGATGGCTATCATTCTCACCCGTCTGCGGGAGACTGCATGAGCAGGTGATTGACAGACTTGCTCAGTCTGCTGTTCAGGGGCTCACTGCAGACGGGCATCTTCAAGCTCTTCCTTCTTTGTCGTCAACAGAGCCGTCTTTCCCATAGGGCTTAGTGGTGCATCGCGCCAGGGTGCCAGCCTCTCAGGGGCGCCCCAGCAAGTGGGAGAGCTGTGCAGCTTTGCCAGCATCTTCCCCTTTCCCTGCACACCCGCCAGCTGTGCACGCCAGCCATAAGGCTGGCAGGCATGCAACTTCCCTCCCAAGCTTCTGCGGGGATCGCTCTCCTCCCGAGGAGGCTTGGGAGGGGTGCAACTTCACTCCCAAGCCTCTGCGGGGATCGCTGTCCTGCAGCGGCATGGGGGAGAGTTGCACCCCCCCATGGCTGGCAGTGTGCAGCTACGGCCACCCCAACACTATCCGTGGTAATTTGGGGGTGCTGGGCAGATACTTGTACCCTGGCGCCACATCTGCTAAAGACGGCCCTGGTCTTCAGACTAGACTGGGCTTGGACATCCCTTCCAAAAATAACTCTCCTGTGTAAAGTGGGACACGTGGCCCCTGTTGGATCTGTGGACCAGGACCTACCTGCAGCTGTGCAAGGAGGGCAGGGACCAGGACCCTGGACAGGCGGGCAGCATTGGCAGCTAGGCATGCACTACTTGCCAAGGCAGCTGTATAAAGCCTGCTTGCCCTGGGGGGTAATTCCAAAGGGCAAGCAGGCAAGCAGAGGTTATTCCAAAGGGATTCACACCAAAGGAGCTGCCTCAGGTGGCAGATGCTTGGATGTTAGAGGACTGTTTCGTTTCAAACTACTGCAAGTCAGAAAACCACCGTTTGAAATGCTTTCTTACAGAAAAAAAAATCCCAATATTGGTATAAAACCAGGAGAACAGAACCTTTTCCCCTTACAAGCTAGGTGTTGTTGTTGTTTCAATTTGCATGGAGTATTGATATGGGGAACGAACCAAACTGGCACATGCACCCCCTGCACTCTGAAGTGGCGCGATCCGATTTACCACCTCGTTCTGTTGCATGTGGACACTAGACCTGATACAAAATATGCAAACTGCTGGGGCGTTTTTGTTGCAGGGTTGAAGGTATGGAAAGGGCTGCAGCCCAAGGGTACAACACCTGCTTTGCATTGCAAAACATCCCAGGAATCTCCAGTTAGGGCTGGGAGAGACCGAAGCACAAAACCTCAGAGAGCCACTGCCAGTCCGTGCAGGCAATACTAGGGTTACCAGACCTCCATGTCTGAGCTGAAGCCTCCAGGTTTGCCTGGCCCTCTGTGGGTGGCAAATGGACACCTTGAATCTCCAGGTGGGCGAGAGAACCTTTAATAACAATAAAAATTATTAAGAATTTTTATGTGTGTGCGGCTTGCAAGCTTCATAGAATCGTAGAGTTGGAAGGGACAATTAGTGTCATCTAGTCCAAATCCTTGCACCGCAGAAATCTTTTTGCCCAACATGGGGCAAGTTATGGCAGAGACACTCCAAGGGAGTCTCCCCTCCTTCATTTCCCTCTCCCAATTAACCTCCGTCTCCAGGGCTCACATCCATGACCTCACCAGGGAACACCCCCAGGTCTCAGGTTTGGCCCCTGAAATCTCAGGCTCTGAGATGCTTCCAGACCTGGAAACTCTAATGCTGAGCTAAGTGGCTAGCCAACGGACTTACTTCCAAAGGCCTGTTGGCATCTGAAGGCAGCCCTGTTTCAGGAAGCTTTTAATGTTTAACAGACCGCTGTATTTTAATACTTTGTTGGAAGCCACCCAGGGTGGCTGGGGAGACCCAGCCAGATGGGTGGGGTATAAATAATAAAGTATTATTATTATTATTATTATTATTATTATTATTATTATTATTTCTGAAGGGGTTCAGAATAGCTTAGGTCTGCCCCATGGGGTCATGAAAGCACACAGTGTGTGTCTCTCTGGGGTGTTGCCAGCCACTGTGCGGGTGGTTTGTGGCATGAATCCTGGGCGGCGTTTGGTTGGCAAGGTTTGCAGAAGCCTTATCTCCCCCTCGGTGCCCTATTGTGGGGAGAGATTGATTCCTTCCGCTGCTCCTTTTCCTCCTGGAGCGGCTCCGAGAGGATGATGGACTCTGTTCAATTTCCTTGATGAAAAAGAGGGCAGTGAGGATGCCCTCCGCCGTAAGCATATCCCCCGCTTGGCCTTTTGAAAAATTATGGTTATGATTATTACTGTTATTAGAAGGAAGTTGTGGATAACAGGACATGCCCTGCAGCCGTGCGGCTGCCTCTGCGCCAGAGCTAAGTGACGCCTTGTGCTTCCTCAGGCCCTGCATGGTATTTGTGTGTCTGTGATGGGGAGGGAATGGGATGGAGGAGAAACGGGGCAGTGGAACAGGGCCTGGTTTCTATTCTCCATTCACAATCCTGCCTTGAGCTGGTCAAGCATCCTCAGCCATCTGCCCCATGTGTTGGGTACCTAACAGATGCCAGGTCACTAGCACAAGGCCAGTCTAAGGCATTTTGCTGCCCGAGGCAAAGGATGAGGCGGTGCCCACCTCTCCATTCAGGAGTTGGCTGCACTGGTTGTTGACTCTTATTTGAACACTCACAACAAGGCAGCATGCTATGTTGTACCTGAGGCAGCAGCCTCACTAATGCAAGGCATGTAACCTCTGCACACCTTGCTGCCACCCTCAGCCTCTGCTGCCCAAGGCAGCTGCCTAATGGAAGGGCCGGCGCTGCACCAGCAAGACAGCTGCCTCAGGCAGCAGATTCTAGGGAACAGGCAGAAGTAAGTACGGTGGAACCTCATTTTTCGAACGCTTCAGAAGTTGAACACTTCAGCTTTCGGACACCGACAACCCAGAAGTGAATGCTTCCATTTTCAAATGCGCCTCAGAAGTCAAATTCTCAATTTTTTCAATGGATTTTGCCGACCGGCAATTGCGGCTTGGTTGTCGAATGTTTCGGAAGTCAAACGGTCTTCCGGGATGGATTACGTTCGAGAACTGAGGTTCCACTGTAGTGTACCGTATTTTTCGCTCCATAAGACGCACCTGACCATAAGACGCACCTAATTTTTAGAGGGGGGGGTGCAAGAAAAAAAATATTCTTTAAAGGGAGCGTTGAGCAGAGCCTGTGTGCATCCCAGGTTCTGCTCAGCGCTCCCTTTCACGCGCCGCGAGGAGCGTGTGTGCGGCGCTTGCAGGCTTTTCCCTGATGGGCTGCCCTTCTCCCTCCTCGGGGAAAAGTCCCCAAGAGCCACACACACGCTCGGCTCGGCTCTTGGGGGCTTTTTTGGGAGGTGGGGGAAGGGACAGAGGGGCTAAGCCAGAAGCTAGAACAGCAAGAGGGAGCGCTGCACAGCGATCCCTCTCACTGTTCTGGCTTCTGGGATAGCCTGCATTCACTCCATAATACGCACACACATTTCCCCTTACTTTTTAGGAGGGGAAAAGTGCGTCTTATAGAGCAAAAAATACGGTAGATAAGTGACTGCGTCAAGTAGCCATCTTTGCAACCCCTAACACAGCAGTTTATCCCATTTCCCCGACATTTCCCTGACGACACATCCGCACTTTTGCTGGATCTGTATTTTGATCGTATTGTGTACTGATTAATTCCCCCACGTCCAAGAACTTTTCTCCTTGTTCTGCAGCTGTGCCTTGTGAAAACCCGATCTTAGCCACCGGATCGAAGCTCGGTTAAGCAAAATCTCTCTTTGGGTTTTCTGCACGTCAAATAAGATCCGGTTCAGCGGTTAAGATCAAATTTTTGCAAGACCCAGCTGCAGAACAACGGGAAAAGCTCTTGGACCTGGGAGAATTAATCAAAATATGAGTCAAGCAGAAGTGTGGATGAACTCTTACTGTTAATTTCCATGTTGTATTTGAGCTGTCACATGGCATAAAAGCCACTTCTATAAATGCACTGGAATATAGTGCAAATGTTGTGCTCGTTTCTGTGTTCTTTTCTTCCAGAAAAAAAATAAACAGCTTGCAAGTAACACAGAAACAAGCACCATAGGTAAAGGTAAAGGGACCCCTGACCATTAGGTCCAGTTATGGCCGACTCTGGGGTTGCGGCACTCATCTTGCTTTATTGGCCGAGGGAGCCGGCGTACAGCTTCCGGGTCATGTGGCCAGCATGACTAAGCCACTTCTGGCGAACCAGAGCAGCGCATGGAAACGCCATTTACTTTCCCACCTATTTATCTACTTGCACTGTGACGTGCTTTCGAACTGCTAAGTTGGCAGGAGCAGGGACCGAGCAACGGGAGCTCACCCCGTTGTGGGGATTTGAACCGCCGACCTTCTGATCGGCAAGCCCTAGGCTCTGTGGTTTAACCCACAGCGCCACCCGCGTCCCATCTAAACAAGCACCATAGTTGTGCTAAATTCTGCTGTATTTATGGAAGTGTCTTTGATGGCAATGTCCAGACAAGCAAGAGTGGGGGGCAGAGAAAGACCTGTGGGGTGTGTGGATGGAGGAGAGTCCTAGGGGCCGCTTCAAGAGGACTGAAGGGCCACATTTGGCCTGCAGGCCTGGGGTTTCCCACTCCTGGTTTCTGAGAGTTAGGTGGGGGGATTAATTTTGTGTTTGGCCAGAGAAGAGGTGTGCTTGAAAAACTGAACAGCTCATGAGATGAAGAATTCCTTCATGTCTCTAAACCATTCTTCTATCAGGGTGAAACTGGGACTCTTCATTCAAATCCTTTACACTCACCCAGGGCAAGTAGGAGTTTGTTTGTGTGGGGACACAAGCAAAATAAAATCTAGGCAGATCAGGACTTCTTATTTAGGCAGCTGGGGCAGCAGTTATTGTTTTTAATTTGCTGCTTGATGGATTGCCTATTGGAGCAGCTCCAGAGTGACTCTATTTTTAAAGTATGTCTCCCACCCCCAGAGATGACTCCCGATCAACTTGGGAAGATCTATATTTGTAATATTTCTCTCCCTCTCTCCCTCTCTGTCACTTCTTATCTCTCCACTGGGAAAATTGTTGGCTGCTACGTCAGCCAAATATGTGCGCTTTTTCTCTCTCGGCATCTTAGAAAACATGAGCTAAAGTTTCCTCTCCTCTCGTCTCTCCCCCCCTCTCTCTCTTTCTGTCTCTCTCTCATATTTTGTGTTTTCTGATCATAAGCATTTTCTTTTCCTTTCCTTTTTGCAAATTCTTTTCCCGGCTATTGTTCAAAAAAAGTTGAGGCTCCGATATCTTGAAATGTAAACGTCTTCGACATGAATATTGGATGAGGCACGTGAATGAATAATATTTGCAAGTCAAATATATTGCAGAAGCCCGTCTCCCCACACGCTGCCCCTCTGCAGTCCCCCACTTGGGTGGGTTTGTGGTGGAGGACAGAGCACATTCCCTGCTTGCACTTTCAATCCTTAGTACCTCTGGCTAACAGGATTCCAGGCTCCAGGTGATGGGAAAGACCCCCTTTGGCCCTGCCTGAGATCTCTGCATGCCAGGAGTCATCCAGGATACCAGCAAAGGCACTAGACCCATTGGGGACAAACGCTGTGGCCTTGGCAGCACTGATGCATCAGACGGCAGCAGAGGGAGGAAGGAAAGGGATGCACAGCCACTCCATCAGTTTACCTGAGAAACCAGCAACATTTGGCTCTCAGAAGAAGAAAAGTGTCAGGGACTGGCTGGGCGCTGAGACATTTGCTACTTCTCCTCTGCAGTCTGCTAGTTGGGCGGGAGAAGTGTTCTCCTTCTCTTCCTCTTCACAGCACTGAGCAGGGTCCAGTAGGTACCTGGGGACCTGTTATGTACTGAGTTGAATAGGATCCAAAATGCAGCAGTCTGATTGGTCCTAGAACAATAGGATTCAGAATGCAGCAGTCTGATTTGTCCTTGTACACTAGGACCCAGAATGTAGCAGTCTGATTGGTCCACAGGAGCCACCCAATCCAGCTCCAGGTGGAAGTGAATCCGCAACCTGATTGGCCTACAGGAGAGTCCCGGAATTAGCCAATCACGTGGGGCCCATTGTGTAAATAATGTATATAAAGCAGACATTCTGGGGGAACTTCCATTCCTCCTCACCTCTATGAGCTGAATAGAGAGCATGAAATCCACTCTCGACTCCGAGTATATTTCAGGACCACATCAGGACTTCTCATGTGGAAACGCTGTCTTCCCTCCAGCAATCCAGTTTTGCTGCAGGGTGCATTTCGCACAGTCTGGAAAGTTCATCACTGCTGTTCAAGTGCAACACACTTCACGATGCAAACATGCCTTCACAGCGCCGGTCGCCTACTCTTTGCTTGGGATGAAAGCCCCGATTTGTTCGGCAGGACTCACTAAGGGCTCATCCAGACTTCCGCTTTCCCCGACACTTTCCCCTGGGGAAACCTGATCTTTAGTGCTCAATCGGAACAAACAGCCATTTGGGTTTGATGTTTGCCCTGATTTAAAGCTGAAGAGGGGGTTTTCACTAGAAAAGGAGTGGGGCAGGAGGAAAACCACTCAAACCCATGCCTAGAAAGCATGGGTCAAGCAGAAAACTGCTCAGATCCATGCTTTCTAGTCAAGTGGTACAAGTGGAAGTATGTAAGAGCCCTAAATGAGCATGAAAACAATTGCAGCTGCAACATTCATCATTAAAATTATTTGCATCCCACTTAATATGCAGAATCCCTATGTGGTTTCCATAAAACACAGGGAGAGTATTAGATATAAAAATGCATATAGGATGTTTAAAACAAAACAAAAAACCCCAAAGAAATATATCGGTAGAAACAGAGAAGCCACCAGTAAAACATTCAGTTAAATATCGATCAACAATAAAAACAGAAGCTCATATAAGGTTCATCACACTCTTCTGTTTCAACGGGCGCTTTTGAGCTTTAAAATGTGGTTGAGTGTGTGTTGTACACACACACACACACACACACACACACACACACACCCACCCCTGGGCCAAGGTGACCTTTCTGTGGTCAAGTAGCAGGAAAACGGCAGCAACACAACACCAGGCTCCCGGCAGGCGGTGTCACGTGTGGGGTGCCAAGCAGGAAAAGGGTGTTTCCTAGTCCTGAAAGCTTGTCCAGAACTGCAGCAGAGGAAGGAAGAGGATGGGGAGAGGAAGGGCACGGCACAGCACCCACCTTGGGGTAGGACAGGGTTGCTGGCGCCCTCCTAGCGCTGACCCCGCCGGTGCCGAGGGCAGACTGGCGAAAGGAGGCTCCTGGCACGACCTGCTGCTTGGCAAAGGATACGTCTCTCCTTCTGCCTTCCGACCTGCCTGTGTAGTGAGGGAGAGAAGGATCCTGGCAAAGAACAGGATGGTGAATATAGAGGCAGGGACCAGAAGAAAAGCGTTTGGGGCTTTCTAGCTCAGAGAAAAGGTGAGCAAGTGATGTCATGCTAGGAATTTATATAATTATGCACAGCACAGAGACAATGGGTAGAGGAACGTTGTTTTTCCCCTACCCCTTTTGCAACATCCAATGCAGCTGAACATTGAAGATTCAGAGGGGATAAAAGATAGGACTTCTTCACATAGCACATAAACTATGGAACTCACACCCACAAGACGCAATGATGGGCACCAATTGCGTAGCTTTAAAAGAGAATTAGGCAAATTCATGGAGAGAGATATTGATGGCTACTAGCAACCATGGCTATGCTCTGCCTCCAGAAGCAGCCAATGTTTCTGAATACCAGTTTCTGGAAACCACAGGAGGGAAGAGGGAGCTTGGGTTTGAGTCCTGCTTGTGGGTTTCCCCTTGGGCTGGCCACTGTGAGAACAGGATGCTGGACTAGGTGGACCACTGGCCTTATCCAGCCCCAGGCTCGTCTTACGTTCTGCCTTCTGACTGGTCTGCAGCCACAACAGTGACAAAGAGATGGACGACACAGCGAGAAAGGTGGAATCCACACACATATATAAAAAAAACCCCTGTGAACTTTTATAAAAAAGTGTTTTGAAAAATACATTGGATTTGTCATAGCTCTCTGTTGTCATCTACTGTCACCTTTGTATATTGCACTTAACAACACATTTAAAACGTTTTGCTTGCAGCTGTATAGCTGAGTCAACAGAGGCGGGGACCAGTCAGAATGGGACTATCCCTCATCAACAGGGACAGTTTCCACATGCACGCATGGTTTATATAGGTCCCAGGTCGAGCTTCTGCTTGGTTGCCCATGAATTTGTCCTGGATATATTGGCTATAGATCCAATATCTGGTGCATACCCAGACTCCCAGGTCATGGATCAACCGCATGTTTTCTTCTGGTTAAAATGGATTTCTCCCAGCAGCATATTAGGGAGAGGCTGGAATGTCTTCTGCAGGATAATGTGCTAAAGTTTGGCAGAGCAAAGGGCCTTGGGTTTCTCCTTTGCTCTGATGGCAACAGAAATATTGCATGCATTCGTGGGGCTGTCCCTTGTCAGTGCTGGAAAGCAACAGGGCTGAAGATGTGTTGCGCCACCCCGCCCCACGATGCCTGTGATTTCATAAATTCTGTCTCTGCTCCAGAAAAATCATTAGCTGCAGGAGCTCAGAAAGAGAAATACCTTCTTCCGAGGTTTTCTCAAGCATGGCTGTCTTAACAAGAGCAATATGCTGGCCAAACATTTATCACAACTCGGATATTGTTTTGTCATGCACTAAGAATGATATCCAGCTGTCTCCAAATGCATCAGTGAGGATCAAAGCTCATTTGGAGTAAAAACACACCAGTATTTTGTAAAGAAAAGAAAAGAAAAGGATAGATACGGGTTAGATATGGATTAAGGCGAATGTTGATTCTGTACCTCTTCCCAAACCAGCTGCACACTAGATGAGGTATAAGCGAGTGTGTTTGCACAGCCATGGACAAAAGCCTGCTCCTTGATCTCAGGAACCTTCCTGCAAAATTGTTATGTACTGAAGTTCTCACCCTGGGCCAGCAGGGGGATACTGTAGATAGTTATGCAAATGAAGGATCGAAAGTGACGTTCAGTGATTGGATAGTTTTTATGCAAATGAAGGATCGAAAGTGACGTTCAGTGATTGGATAGTTTTTATGCAAATGAAGGATTGAAAGTGACATTCAGTGATTGGATAGTTTTAGAAAGTTGCTACAGTAACGTTGTACTGGAGCTCTATATAAGCAGGCTGACTGAGCCCTTCAGTCAGTTCTGTTCTGGCCTCTGAATAAACAAGAGCTGTTTGAAAAATCGCTGTGTCGTCTGATATGTTCACCCACAACTTAACAAAAATATTGTTTTGATTGCTTTAATTTAGTCTGTTCCATCCCACCTTAGGATCTCATACCGAAGAAGTTCCAGTAAAACATGAGCCAAATACTCTCCTTCCTTGGAGGTTTTTAAGTAGAACTTGAATGGCCATTTATACCCCGCCCTCCCCGGCCAGAGCCGGGCTCAGGGTGGCTAACACCAATAAAATCACAGTAAAAACATAATGTGGGGGGGGGGGGGAACCAATTTAAAATACAGGTTAAAATGCAATTTAAAATGCAGTCTCGTTTTAAAAGTAGCCGATAGATCAAGACCATAAGGGGAGGGAAACATAAGGGTCAGACTGAGTCCAAACCAAAGGCCAGGTGGAACAGCTGTGTCTTGCAGGCCCTGCGGAAAGATGTCAAGTCCCGCAGGGCCCTGGTCTCTTTTAACAGAGTGTTCCACCAAGTTGGGGCCAGTACTGAAAAGGCCCTGGCCCTAGTTGAGACCAATCTAACCACCTTGCGACCTGGGACCTCCAAAATGGTGTCATTTGTGGACCCTAAGGTCCTCCGCAGGGCATACTCTTGGGGGTCCCTTACACTTCTATGATTCCATGAAAGTGCTGTTTTCCACAAAACACTGTTAGTGCATTAATGTTTCGTTTTTTAATGCATTTTTAGATTTTTGCTTTACATGTGCTTTTACGATTGTGTGTCGCTTTGATACATTTTTATGGTAAGCAACCAAAAAAATGTAAGATTGTCGCGGCATCAGAGCAATAGACCTTCTTCAGCAAAGTGGCAGAGAGGCTGCAACTGCAAGCGGCCGGGAGACGGCAACTGTGATTGCATGCACACTCCTGCTCTAAGAATAGCTCCGGCAAATATTTATACTTTTGCCTGTCCTAGCGCTCAATGGACGGCCAGGCATGGTGCTGGGTTTTTAAATAGAAAGGTTTGACCGGACGGTGGCTTGTGAGAACTAGGGGAAAGGCTAATGGGAAACAGAAATTTGAGTCCTGCTCACATTTGAGGCTAGGCATAGGCAAAATAAAAACACAAGCTGTCAGATGAACTTCGCCGTCAACCTGTCATGCAAGGCGGCAAGAAAAGAAGGAGAAAGGTTTGTGCAGCTCAGTGGGAGAGAATCTGCTCTGCATGCACAAGGTTCTGGGTTCAATTCCTGGCGTCTCCAAGTAGAGCTGGGTCTGCCTGAAGCCCTGGAGAGGGGCTGCCAGAACCAGGTGCTTTAAATGTGTTGGGTGTGGGTGATGCCCAGCAACCCTTTTGAGATTTGGGCTGGAATAGGCATGGTCTTACTTAATCAGGGTGTAAGCCAGAGCCTAGGACTTGTCAATCAGAAGGTTGGCGGTTCGAATCCCCGCGACAGGGTGAGCTCCCGTTGCTCGGTCCCTGCTCCTGCCCACCTAGCAGTTCGAAAGCACGTCAAAGTGCAAGTAGATAAATAGGTACCGCTCTGGCGGGAAGGTAAACAGCGTTTCCATGCGCTGCTCTGGTTCGCCAGAAGCGGCTTAGTCATGCTGGCCACATGACCCGGAAGCTGTACACTGGCTCCCTCGGCCAGTAAAGCGAGATGAGCGCCGCAACCCCAGAGTCGGTCACAACTGGACCTAATGGTCAGGGGTCCCTTTACCTTTACTAAGCCAGGTATGGGGAACCTCTGGCCCTCCTGATTCTGGCCTAGCCAGAATGAACAGAATGAATGTGATTCTGGCCTAGCCAGAATGAACAGAGGTCAGAGATGGGCAGGATGTGCAGTCCAGCAACATCTGGCGAGCGGCGGATTGGGGAAGGCTGAAACAGACAACATTAGGCTGGCCCGGGGTTTCCCAAACTTGGCTCTCCAGTTGTTTCTGGACTACAACTCCCATCATCCCTAGCTAGCAGGACCAGTGGTCAGGGATGATGGGGACTGTAGTCCAAAAACAGCTGGAGACCCAGGTTTGGGAAAACCTGGGCTGGAGCAATGGAGGCTGGGCCTTGGGGCACATGGGGCACTGACCCACCAGCCTCAGGGCTGATCCTTTGGCCCTGATCTTTCCAGGCAGAGCTTTAACGTTCCGTGTTGCGAGTGGTGGCGGGATTTCCCGCCCAGTGAAAACCCGCTCTTTAAAGCTGAATCAGAGCAAATGTCAATTTTAGTTTTCTGCAGACCGACATTTGCTTTAAAGCTTGGAATGTTTTGCAGGGAAAGCTCTGGAGCAAAACCATGGATGTTTGGGCACAGAGCTTTGCACTGCAGACTGTGCCTGGAAAGAGCAGAGGACAGGTAAGTGTGGATAAGCCCTCCGTTCGCTCTTGGCCATTCCATATGCCTGCCTTTTTTCTTACAATCAGCCCAGGGCGTATCCTTGGCTGTCCGCTCCCTCCTCCTCCTCCTTAGTCTTAGTGTTGACCCTGTAGAAGTGAGCAGGGAGGGCAATGGGGACAAAACTAGAATTAGTCAGCTCTGCTATTGGCTAGGGCGCCACCTACTGTCCGACTCCCTGCCTTCTGCCCTACCAGTTCCAGTGGCCACCAACCATTGGCTCTGGAGCCACCTGTTGCTGGGCCCCACCGGTCTTCTGCCCCACCAATGCCAAGGGGCACTGCTAGGCTAGTCTCAACATGGGGGATTGGTGGCCCCCCAGACGTTGTCCCAACTCCAATTCACCTCTGGGCATGTGGCCAATGGTCGGGCATGATGATGAGGCCCAGAGTCCAGCGACAACCCTTTTGTCAGCCAACCCAACAGAGGTCCGGCTTGGGCCTACATTTTTTGGGAAGCGAAGACTTCACAGATGCAACTGAATCCAGACCTTGCGAAGCATCTGACGGAGGAAGCTTTTTGCCTCTCTCTGACTTAACATCTCCGCTGAGGAAACCTGGGTCCCACCCTTGCAGCTCAAACCGAGCAACGCTCACACATGTGGCGATGAGTGAACGAGAGGCTGAGTGGTGGGCGTCTGAAGAGAAAAGGGCTTCCTTTGTTGGGTTTTGGAAGGAACAGCTCCCCAAGCTCTTCATTTATGGGGCTCTAGCCTTCCTCCGTCCCCCCCCCTTTCTTCAACGGGTTGCTCAAAGCAAGGCCTCCTGTGAATGAAATAATTTCGCCCATCCCATCCTCCCATCCTCAGCACCACCTGCTCTCCGAAAAGCCCCAGTCCAAACAGAAAAAAGCAACACACACAGTCTTTTTGTGGTATGTTGCCCCCCCCAGCCTCATTCCTTTGCTTCTTATAAAACTCCCCCTTGAATGAGGGCAAGGTGAGGGGGGCTGTTCCTCCCCCCTCCAACCCTCTGCCTTTTACCCAGTTCTGTAAAGAAATGTTAAAGTGTGTCTGAGGACAATGCCATGTCCCTTTCGCCACCTACCAGCTGCCGCTGGCACAAAAGACGAGCGAAGGGCGGGGTGGGGGTCCGTCCCCCACGCAAAGGGGCGCTTGGTGACCTGAAAGGGAAACCCTTAGAAAGGGGCAGAATAAATATCCCCTCCTTTCGCCCTCCCCCTTAACAAGAGGGGAGAGAATCAAATGGTTTTGTTAAGCTGGAAGGGGGGTGTTCCCGGCACCGGTTAACACGGCTCCTTCTTCATCCGTGTCCTGACGTCAGGAATTTAACTCACTTCTCATCTTGTCTTTCTTTCCCTGGGCAGAAAATTGAATTAGTCTCAAGCAAGTGGCTTCCTAAGGGGGCGAAGAGAAAGTGGGGAAGGAGGCAGAAATAAAGGGAAGAAATCAGCTTCCGTTCACTAGCGGAGAGTGGGGTTTTGCTTATGGTGGGTTGAAGAAGCAAAAGATGAATTGCAGGGATAAAGGAATAGATCCTCCCTCCCTCCCTCCCTCCCTTCCTTCTTTTTCCTCTTTTACATGTCCACTCACTGATCTCAATTAACTCAGCCTGACGCATGAAGCTGCGTACCTTCACTGTACCTTCAAAGCACATTCAAAGCCATTATTTCCCTCAAAGAATTCTGGGCACTGTAGTTCCAATTCGCAGCAGCCTTTAACAAACCAAAGCACCCAGAATTCTTTGAGGAGAGAAATGTGCTTCGAACGTACTCAGCAGTGCCCATGCAGTCTAATAAAGGAAAGCCACCCCATTGGTTTGCCTCTGCAAATTATGGAAGAACAGGAGCCCACTGAGGGAAGAAGGAATGGAAAGATTCCTGCACCTGGAAAGCCTGGCCACAGTAGTTAGTTGCATTGGTTACTTCAAGGCCGGATTACTGCAGTATGTTCTATGTGGGGCTTCCCTTGTGCTTGATCCAGAAGCTGCAGTTAATGCAGAATGCTGCAGCACAATTGCTGAAAGGGGTGAGGTCTTGTCACCATATGACACTTGTGCTCAGAGACCTATCATGCAATCATAGAATTAGAATTGTAGAGTTGGAAGGTACCCAAAGGTCATCTAGTCCAATCCCCTGCAGTGCAGGGAATCTCAACTAAAGCATCCATGACAGGTGGCCATCCAACCTCTGCTTTCTGAGGTTGTCTGTTGAACAGCTCTTACCACCAGCAAGCCCTTCCTGATGTTCAGTTGGAATCTCCTTTCTTGTAACTGGAGTCCAATAAATGTTTGTGCTTAAAGTGCCAACAGACTCCTCCTTGGTTGCCCAGAAGTTGCCACTCACCTTCCATCACCACCCAACGATGCCTGGGAGATACCTGAGCAGAGCAGGAAGCCATCAAAGCTGGGAAATTCATCCTAAACAAGGTTCCTTCCCCTGTAAAACCAGATAAACATTTGTTGTTCCCTTGCAACAGTTTCCAGCCTTCTTCAAGCAACCGCACTGCCTGGGAAGGCTCCCAAGGGCCAGATAAAGAGCCCTGGAGGGCCACATCCAGCCCCTGGGCCTGAGCTTCCCCTTCCTGGTGTGGACAACTCTGAACTGGATGGACCACTTCCCTGACTGAGCATAAAACACACTGCTATGTTCCTGTGAGCCAGTGTGGTGTAGTGGTTCAGAGCGGTGGACTCGTAATCTGGTGAACCGGGTTTGCTTCCCAATTCCTCCACATGCAGCTGCTGGGTGACCTTGGGCCAGTCATACTTCTCTGAAGTTTCTCAGCCTCACTCACGTCACAGAGTGTTTGCTGTGTGTGTGGGGGGGGGAAGGAGATTGTGAACCGCTTTGAGACTCCTTAAAGGTAAAGGGACCCCTGACCATTAGGTCCAGTCATGGCCAACCCTGAGGTTGTGGCGCTCATCTTGCTTTATTGGCAGAGGGAGCTGGCGTACAGCTTCCGGGTCACGTGGCCAGTATGACTAAGCCGCTTCTGGTGAACCAGAGCAGCGCACGGAAACGCCGTTTACCTTCCCGCCAGAGCGGTACCTATTTATCTACTTGCACTTTGACGTGCTTTCGAACTGCTAGGTGGGCAGGAGCAGAGACCGAGCAACGGGAGCTCAGCCCGTCACAGGGATTCGAACTGTCTACCTTCTGATCAGGAAGTCCTAGGCTCTGTGGTTTAACCCACAGCGCCACCCGCGTCCCTTGAGACTCCTTAGGGTAGTGATAAAGCGGGATATCAAATCCAAACTCCTCCTCTTCTTCTATGATGGGACAGATCAGTCCATTTGCAGCGATGCTCACCAATATCTAGGCTGTTCTTATTATAGATCTCTCCCACACATCATGGTGGGTGGGAGGCACAAGTTGCGTTTCCCACCTCGGGTGCCAAAACTCCTTGAGCCTGCCCAGCTGTCACCGGCCAACCTGGTTGTGGGAACCGGCCTTCGGTCGCAGGGCGACCCCGGTGAGAACGAGAGAGCCCCACGTCCAGGGAAGCCAGCCACCTGCGGGAATGGCTGCCTCCCAAGAAAGGACTCACGGTGGGAAGCGGGTTTTTCCTGCACATTAATCGGCAGCGATGCCATTGGAGCTGCTCCAGATGGGACAGGCAGGGGCTCTACGGTCCAATTCTGCACACCTGGACGTATTAGATAAGCCGTTCGTCCTCTCAACAAAGCCAGAGGGGGTGGCGGGGGGGGGAACGATGTGCAGTCGCTTTCCCGGCCGAGGCACGGCACCAGCGAGAGCAGCTGTTCTGTATTTGGCTTTTACAAAAGGAGGAGGAGGAGGAAAAGAAGAATATGTTTCTCATTCTCCCCGAAAGATGCTGGAATTGGGGAGAGGGAGGCTGCTCTGGCTCGGCTGCTGGAGGAGTGCCATTGTTCCGAGGCGCACCACACGGACGGTGACACTGGATACTTCCTCCCCAAAGCTGTAAACACAAGCAGGCCTCTGTGGCTGCAGGTTTGGCCTTTCCCACAACAGACAATGAGGAGACAGGGGCCTGGAGGAGCCTCGGAGGAGCCCCACATCTGCTTCCGCCGGAGTGCAGCCAGCTAGGAGGAGGAAAGAGCGGGAAGAAAGGAAGGCAGTGGCGGGGAAGGGAGGGGGAAATGGGGGTGAAGACGAGCCCAAGGCGGAACGTGAGCTCAGGGGGTTAACGTGGCAAAGTGAGAGTGAAAATGTGTGTTTTGTATGTGTACAGTAATCCCTTGGTTCTCAAACCTAATCCATTCGACTCCTGGAACCGTTTGAAAACCAAGGCGTGGCTTCCGATTTGCTGCAGGAACTTCCAGCACTCAAGCGGAAGCTGTGTCGGATGTTCAGCTTTTGAAAAATGTTTGCAAACCAGGACACTTACTTCCGGGTTTGTGGCATTCGGGAGCTGATTTGTTCGGCAACTGAGCCATTCGAGAACTAAAGTACAGTCATACCTCGGGTTACAGCCGCTTCAGGTTGTGTTTTTTCAGGTTATGGACCGCCGAATTCTGGAAGTAACGGAACGGGTTACTTCCGGGTTTCAGGGGTCACGCATGCAGAGAGGCGCTAAATCGCGCTTTGCGCATGCGCAGATGCACTGAATTGCAACCCGCGCATGCACAGACACGGGTTGCGAATGCTGCGGGTTGCGAACGTGTATGCCACATGGATCACGTTCACAACCCGAGCATCCACTGTATTACTGTACTCGTAAATGGGTGTTGCTAGGCTCTTAAGTGAACATTAAGGCACATTGACACAAATTTGTGTGCATATAGGTGCAAATGTTGGTCTCTCTGAGCAAATTAAGGCCACATTCACACTGTGAGCTTGAAACTCTTTGGTGCCACTATAAACAGTCATGGCTTTCCCCAAAGAATTCTGGGAGCTGTAGTTTGTTAAGGGAATTGTTATTCTCACCACGGAGCTGGGAAGAGAGATTCATTGTGAAACCACTCTGGGAATCATCGGGGAATAGGGGTCAGTGCCTTTAATGAAGCTGCAGCTCCCAGAATTCTTGGGGGAAGCCATGACCAAGTGGTATCATGGTGCTTTAAAGGTATTGTGCAAATGTGGCCTGGCCCTCATCACACAGCATGTATAGACACTCCAGAGAGGCGTTTTCTGAGAGGCGTAAAAGAAAAAGAGAGAAAAAGAGGTGTTCTCATCGCTCTCCGCAATGGAATTAAGTGCCTTCATTCCAATCCTGTGTACATCCTCAGCATGTAGCTCTTTGAACCATGACTCTGGGGCTGGGTGGGGAGGCGAGAAGGAAAATGAGGTCACTCAAGCCGGTGTCCAAACCACCAGCCCCTTGGAAGCCAGAGGGCTCTGAAGGAGGCTGCTTTGCATAACCCTAGCACAATTTCCCAGGCCAGACGAGAGAGAGTCTCCCTTGCCTGGGGAAGTGTGGATCCATGAGCTAGACTCAGAAATATGCTCTGCTAACACAGCAAGGCTGGGGAATGTATGAGCCAAGCCCATGGCGCAGGACCAGCGCGTCCCCAGGTCTTTGTCTTCTCTTCGAAAGCGGTGACTGATGGCTGTGAGTTGGGTCGCTGCAGCTGCCATCTGCTCTCGCTGCAACCTGGGGGTCCTGAATCCCGGGAGACCTGTGTCGAGGAATGCAAGCTGCACTGATGCACATCCCATCTGTTGCCTCCTCCCCAAAATTCCCCCAGCGCTGCACCGAGGAGGAGAGTTCACCCCTCTCTGGCTTCAGAGCAAGCCATTGCAGATGCAAAGCAGAGAGACCCTGACAATCTTCCAGACCGGTGCTTTTCCGCGGGTGAATTCTGCAGCGTGTCGTTGACTCAATGGCAATGCATTAATGGTGGACTAACCGGCGGTGGCGGGTGGCGCTGTGGGTAAAACCTCAGTGCCTATGACTTGCCGATCGTATGGTCGGTGGTTCGAATCCCCGCGGCGGGGTGAGCTCCCATCTTTCGGTCCCAGCTCCTGCCCACCTAGCAGTTCGAAAGCACACCTAAGTGCAAGTAGATAAATAGGTACCGCTGTATAGCGGGAAGGTAAACGGCGTTTCCGTGTGCTGTGCTGGTGCCGGCTCGCCAGAGCAACTTCGTCACGCTGGCCACGTGACCCGGAAGTGTCTCCGGACAGCGCTGGCCCCCGGCCTCTTAAGTGAGATGGGCGCACAACCCTAGAGTCGGACACGACTGGCCCGTACAGGCAGGGGTACCTTTACCTTTAACCAGCGGTCCACACATCGCTCTACTTTATTGCTTTCACTGGCTCATCAGCCTCTTCTGCTAGATTCCAAACAGGCCTGGAAGGGAATTAGGCTACCAGCCAACTAACTCCCCCAAATTGATAACAATATAGACATCTCATGCCTTCCATTTCCGGACTGTCTTTCTCCTCCACCTCCCACCCTAAAGAGCCCTTGTGGTTTCGCACTTTGCAGTAAGGACTTGGTGGGACACAGTTACAGGTTTCTAGCCTTGCCCTCACATAAGACGCCCTCTCAGCTGCCGCTGACACAATAATTCTCTTTGCGCAGCGCAACAGCCAATATAGTGCTATTAAAGATCAGTTTGCTTGTGGCTTTTTTGTGAATATACCGTATTTTTCCCTCTATTACATGCAGATTTTTTCTCCTAAAAAGTAAGGGGAAATGTCTGTGCGTGTTATTGAGCGAATGTGTGGTCCCTGGAGCTGACATGCCCGAGTGAAGGCAAAAATCAGGCAAATATCAAATCGTCCGGAGAAGGGAGGAAAAGAGGAAGCTGCTGCTTTCCTGCATTCTGCCTCAGGGTCTTACTGCCCACCCGCTTCTGTTTCCTTACTGTGTTTGCTCAAACGGAACAAAGAGCAGAGAAAACCCCTCCCCTCCAGGCAAGCAGAGTGGAAAGCAGCAGAGCGTCCTTCTAATTCCTCTCCGTGCGTCTGGGACTCGAAGGCAACATGCAGGTTGGGGGGGGGGGAGAGAGAGAGCTGGCTGGCTTGTTGGGGGGGGGGACTTTTGCCTTCCTTTCCTCCCTCCGGTAAAACCCCTCTCCTGCATTCTTAGCCAGCTGCTTCTCTGCACACCCCTCTCCTTGTCGCTTCTATGTTTTTCCTTCCCTCCCTACTTAAAACGTGGTTCCAATCACGGATCCACATGGATCCTCAGGATCTTTGCATTGAGTCACCCCAAATTCACCATCAGATCACATAGCAATGATCTGATGCAAAAACAGGGCTGCAATGGTGCAAAAACATGGTTACAAAGCACGGATCCACGTGGATCCTCAGGATCTTTGCATTGGGTCACCCCAAATTCACCATCAGATCACATAGCATGTCCATGGCTACAGCCTGCACCAAAAAAATCACACACCCACTGTTGCCTGGGGCTGCAATGGTACAAAAACATGGTTACAAAGCATGGATCCACATGGATCCTCAGGATCTTTGCATTGGGTCACCCCAAATTCACCATCAGATCACATAGCATGTCCATGGCTACAGCCTGCACCAAAAAAATCACGCACCCACTGTTGCCTGGGGCTGCAATGGTGCAAAAACGTGGTTACAAAGCACGGATCCACATGGATCCTCAGGATCTTTGCATTGGGTCACCCCAAATTCACCATCAGATCACATAGCATGTCCATGGCTACAGCCTGCACCAAAAAAATCACGCACCCACTGTTGCCTGGGGCTGCAATGGTACAAAAACGTGGTTACAAAGCATGGATCCACATGGATCCTCAGGATCTTTGCATTGGGCTACCCCAAACTCACCGTCAAATCACATGTCTGTGGCCGCAGCATGAAGCACAAAAATGATACATCCACTGTTTCATTCAGAATTTTTTTTCTTGTTTTCCTCCTCTAAAAACGATGTGCGTGTTATGGTCAGGTGCGTGTTATCGAGCGAAAAATACGGTAATTTATGATGCTGCATTTAGGGGAAATGTGTAGCTTGACGGTGTGTCCATTATCCTGGACCAGAATAGCACCCTAATTCTAAAGGCTTCCCATTTATTGTGCATTCATCACCCCACATGCCAGGACATGGGCAGGATCCCTACAGACTGTTGGGTTGTTGTTTTTGCAGTATGTGTTCTGCAGCTTCTCACTAATGCAATGGATGCATTCTTTTATTTATTTATTATTTCATAACATTTATACAGGGCTTGATTGTAAAGAACCTTAAAGCATTAGGGATGGATTTATCCTGGACTATCTAAATATCATTCTTGATTAGTTGTTGTGTGATGCTTCCCGGTGTTATTGCGTTATTCTGTCTAGAGGGGCACTCCTGTGTTATTACACACCAAAAGCAGGGCAGAAAAGATGATGCCCTAAGCTTGGACCATAAAGGGGTTAAGACCACAGAGTAAGATTCCTAGACTCAACTAGGTCACACCTTCTCTTATCCAGTGAGGATAAGAGAAGGTGTGTAACTCTTTCAGTTACATGGCAGAGACATAGGTGGGGGGAGAGAGTGAGAGAGGGTGGTGGGGGAACAGGACAAGAAGGCTTTGTAACCTAGCTGAGTCTAGGAATCTAACTCTGTGGTCTTAACCCCTTCATGTACTAACTAGCACTCATGCATAGTTATGTTTGACTGCAATCTCCCACAATCACTGCCTCCTGTGGGAGTGAGTTCCATGTTTTATGCACCACAAGAGGAAGGACATTTGTTTTTCTGTCCTGAATCTTCCAGCTTTCAGCCCTACTCTCTTTCTTCGCACCATGCATAATTTTATAAATGTCTATCATGTCATCTCTTACTTGATTTTTCTCTAAACTGAAAAGTCCCAAATGCTAGAACCTTTCCTCAAAGGTAAGTTACCAGTTCCTATCTAGTTGGAACTTTCCAAGGTCTTTCCCAGTTTGATACTGGAGAGCTTTTCAGTTAAGAGATGCTGCAGGTGTGCTGCATTCAAAAATAATTTATTATTTATACCCTGCCCATCTGGCTGGGCTTCCCCAGCCACTCTGGGCGGCTTCCAACAAAATATTAAAATACCATAATGCATCAAACATTAAAAGCTTCCCTAAAGAGGGCTGCCTTCAAATGTCTTCTAAAAGTCTGGTAGTTGTTGTTCTCTTTGACATCTGATCGGAGGGTGTTCCACAGGGCGGGCGCCACTACCGAGAAAGCCCTCTGCCTGGTTCCCTGTAACTTGGCTTCTCGCAGTGAGGGAACCACCAGAAGGCCCTCGGCGCTGGACCTCAGTGTCCGGACAGAACGATGGGGGTGGAGATGCTCCTTCAGATATACTGGATCTTTCTTTCCTCTGTTGCTGTGTACTAAGACAAACGTTGCTGCAACCTTGTGTTAAGGACCTTTCCTGCACTTCTGCATGGAGCCTGACACCAGCAGCCAAAGTTCATCAGACCAGGCAGTGGGGATTGAACCCAGGAGCTTCTGAACACAGAACATTTGCTGTACCTCTGAGCTATGACCTTGTCCATTAAAGATGTAGAGTTGCTTGGGCCAGAGAACAGCTGTTGGGAGTGAGGTTTTCCCATTCTCCCAAGCCAGCCTAAGCTGAAAGCAGTCAGCACAATCCCAAATGCAGCATCGTCAATGATTAACTCACTCCTCTGGGATAATATCTCCATCTCTGCAGCCTAATCTCTCTCCCAATTACCCTCTTCTGTTTGCACAAGTGCCCACTCAGCAACAGATGTTTTATTTGAGTAACCTCACAAAAGGGCAGGTTGTGTGTGTGGTGGTGGTGGGGTTTTGCTGGCTTTTTACAAGCACTGAGCAACTGGCTAGCATCTCTGCTCAGTCGAACTCTCCTGGCTCAGGAGTGGCTCCCATCGCACAGCAAAAGAACATGGCACATGCTCCACAGAGATGATGGCTGAAGTTCTGGGGATGTTTTAGGGACAAATGAGAAAGCAAGCAGGGAGCCAGGCCTGGGGCAGGGGCAGGGGTAAGGTGGGGGGCAGCTGGAACAGAATAGAAGGGGACAAGGGAGCTCCCAGAGACTGGTGGAGGAAACAAAGCAGAGCAGGTTGTGATTTCAGGGAGCTGAAGCTACCAGAGCATTGCTAGATACTTAAAGCCCTGACACATGTCTACATATAATTTTCAGCTTGCATTTATTTCATCTGATTTTAAACTATTAGGACTTTCAGATCAGAAGGTCGGCGGTTCGAATCCCTGCGATGGGGTGAGCTCCCGTTGCTCGGTCCCTGCTCCTGCCAACCTAGCAGTTCGAAAGCACATCCAGTGCAAGTAGATAAATAGGTACCGCTCTGGCGGGAAGGTAAACAGAGTTTCTGTTTGCTGCTCTGGTTCGCCAGAAGCGGCTTAGTCATGCTGGCCACACGACCTGGAAGCTGTACGCCGGCTCCCTTGGCCAATAAAGCGAGATGAGCACCGCAACCCCAGAGTCGGTCACAACTGGACCTAATGGTCAGGGGTCCCTTTACCTTTACCTGTGTTGCTCCTAGAGAGCATGCAATGCCAGGTCAGTGTGTGGACTGCACTGAGCAAAGCT
Organism: Podarcis raffonei; assembly: GCF_027172205.1. Classification (NCBI taxonomy): domain Eukaryota; kingdom Metazoa; phylum Chordata; class Lepidosauria; order Squamata; family Lacertidae; genus Podarcis; species Podarcis raffonei. Next base: position 50,024,112 of record NC_070615.1, read on the forward strand.
CTTATCCAAGCTCCTAGTTTCAAAAACCATTTCAATATATACTTCTTACATTAAGAACATATCAGATATTCAACTGATCTGAACGGGTGCTACGCTCGATCTTAGACGGAAGGCTGAGAAGCGACGTGCATTGAATGGTTTTGACTTCCACGAAAATGTGTGCATAGGATTGCAACTTCAGCTTTGTTGGACTCTGTCTTAAATTTCTACATTAGCTGCCTAAACATTTATTTAAAGAGAAAGGTATATAAAATCCTATGAGTTTGGGGAGAGTTAGTCTGGATGATGTACTAAGTGGAATGCATGAGAGAAAGCTTGCTCAAACTGTCCCTTTGACTAGACAATGGCTTTGGCTGACTAGTTAAGCACCACAATTAGCATAACCAAAGAAATTGCTCTGTGGCACAGGACAAATGGGTAGACCTTCCCTTCCCTCCCTAGCTGCTAGGTAAAAGTAAAGGACCCCTGGACAGTTAAGTCCAGTCAAAGGCCACTATGTGATGTGGTGCTTGTGGTAGGAGGACATACGGTAAGTCACTGTAGTGTGTGAGCTGAGCTGGAAGCAGGCTGGAAGCTGGAAACACAGAGATATGCTTGCTCTGTGCTGGATCCAAAACTGCGACTAATAGAGAAGCAAGAACTTTGGGTGTGTTGGTGCTGTGAGCCCTTCCAATTTATGCTCAGTTTCTATATATGCGTAACTAAAACCGTGTATGCTATTATTTTTATCTATCTATCTATCTATCTATCATCTATCTATCTATCATCTATCTATCTATCTATCTATCTATCTATCTATCTATCTATCTATCTATATCTATCATCTATCATCTATCTATCTTTCATCTATCTTTCTATCTATCATCTATATCTATCTATCTATCATCTATCTATCATCTATCTATCTATCTATCTATCATCTATCTATCATCTATCTATCTATCATCTATCTATCATCTATCTATCTATCTATCTATCTATCTATCTATCATCTATCTATCTATCTATCTATCTATCTATCTATCATCTATCTATCTATCTATCTATCATCTATCTATCTATCTATCTATCTATCTATCTATCTATCTATCTATCATCTATCTATCATCTATCTATCTATCTATCTATCTATCATCTATCTATCTATCTGTCTATCTATCATATCTATCTATCTATCTATCTATCTATCTATCTATCTATCTATCTATCTATCATCTATCTATCTATCTGTCTATCTATCATATCTATCTATCTATCTATCTATCTATCTATCATCTATCTATCTATCTATCTATCTATCTATCTATCTATCTATCTATCATCTATCTATATCTCAATTTTTTTGTTTTACAATTTAAAATGCTCATTTAAACATCCTTAAAATGTCAGTGATTTCCCTTCTTCTCTTTCCATGGTTCACTTTGCATATCATAAATCGCTGCATATTTTACAAAAACTAAACCATTCAGTATTCCAATATTACATCCATAAAAACTTATTTACAGTGTTGAATTTATCTTAATGCTGCCAACATTTTCAAGTGTACACAGTTCCACCCCCCCCCACGTATTCAATAAAGGTTTTCCAATCTTCTCTAAGCCTATGTTCTTCTTGTTCTCTTATTCTATATGTTATGTCTGCAAGCTGTGCATATTCTGTGAACTTAAGTTGCCATTCTTCTTGAGTTGGGACCACGCTCATTTTCCATAAAACCATGTATCCTAAAGACATCACAGTTTGTTGACCTTCACGCCAAGGAAACAGAACACTGGGAAAGTTTGAATGTGAGTGCTCAGAGATTGGGATGGTGTGTAAACTAGATCTATATAGCTACATATGAACCCCAAACTTACTTACCAAGGGGCTGGGCGGGCGAACTGTGCAGAAGCCTCTAAACCAGGGGTCAGCAAAGTTTTTCAGCAGGGGGCTGGTCCACTGTCCCTCAGACCTTGTGGGGGGCCAGTCTATATTTTTTGGGGAAAACGAACAAATTCCTATGCCCCACAAAATAACCCAGAGATGCAATTTAAATAAAAGGACACATTCTACTCATGTAAAAAGATGCTGATTCCCAGACCATCCGCAGGCCAGATTGAGAAGGCGATTGGGCTGGATCCGGCCCCCAGGCCTCCGTTTGCCTACCCATGCTCTAAACAACCACCCCTCCATCTCTCTTGGCAGCCTTGCACATGCAATGCGCGACTTCTCACCCCTTCTAACATTCAGCTTGAAGGTTGGCCTCAGCCTTGGCGTGACAGCTGATCCGACTGGAAGAGGTGTCAAAAGGGGAGATGTCAAAGGGTTGCGCAAAACATACACATGTGCGTCAGCGAGACACAACGGCCCTGTATGCTGCGAAAGGGCCCGGCGGTGTCGTTGAGCGTCTCTTTTCTCTGCACCACTTCAATAGCTGCTCAGTGTTTCCCCACTGGAATGTCATCCAGCGAGCAGATGGCAAAACACATTCGCTGGGCCGGGAAGGGTTGCCAAACCGGAGGAAGGTTACGAGGGGGAGAATGAGGGAAAGGGGAAGGAAGATGCAAATAAATATCCCTCCAGATGTTCGTATGAGACTCGGGAGGGAGGGAGGGAGGGAGAGAGATCAGGAGCATCAGTGAAGACACAGGCTGGCTTTTGAACGTTGCTTGTTTGGAAGAAGTTTTTCCTGTGCAGAGGGCATGCTCACTGCCATCTCTCGGGATTGTGTTTGTGCGCCTTGGTGATGGATGGCATTTCCTTCCAATGCTTAGATCTGGAGGGATCTGATAATCGGCCTCAGCACAACAATCCCTGCTTGTCCTCTTCATTTCCCTCTGAGCCGTTTTGCTGGCTTGGGAAGAAACACGCCGTTACCCTGCAGATGCGTTTGACTCCCACAGGTCCCAACCAGAATGGCTGGAGAGGACAGAAGTGGCAGCCCAAAACACCTGGACAGCAACAGGTTGGCTGCTGCAGGATTAGCAGAATGAAGGAAGTCACTTCTCCCCTGGAGAAAAGGCAAGAGGTGACATGATGCACATTTATAAAATTGTATGTGGCACGGAGAAAGTGAAGAGGGGAAAGTTTTCCTCCTCTCACAGCACTAGACATCACAGACATCTAAAAAAGCTGAATGTTGGCAGTTCAGAACAGATAAAATAAAGTACCTCTTCGCGCAGCACATAGTGATACTGTTAAGTTGTGGCTGAACATATCAGGCGACACAGCGATTCTTCAGACAGCTCTTGTTTATTCACAGGCCAGAACTGAACTGAACTGAAGGGTTCAGTCAACCTGCTTATATAGAGCTCAACTACAAAGCAACAGTAACAACTTTCTGTAACTATCCAATCACTGAACATCACTTTCCATTCCTTATTTGCATATGCGGACCTGAGTGAAAACTATCTACAGTATCCCCCTGCTGGCCCAGGGTGAGAATTTCAGTACAGATACTAGCATGGGGCTCTGGCGGTAGAGCATGAGGCCCTTAAACTCAGAGTCGTGGGTTTGAGCCCCACGTTGGGCAAAATATTCCTGCATTGCAGGGAGTTGAGCTAGATAACCCTCATGGTCCCTTCCACCGCTATGATTCTATGATTCTGTAGTCTGGCACGCTAACCACCATGCTGGCATCATGCAACGTGTAAGCTTCTTTTGATGCTACCTGGCACCTTTGAGCAGCTGTTTGTTCCTCCTTGTCCCTGGCTGTGGGCTTGTGTGGTAGCAGGGACTGAATCTGGGAAGCCACTCACCATTACGAATGCCGCATAATGCAAAACATTCCCTGCTAAGCTATGCAGAATTGAACCCTCTGCTCACCAGCTGAGGATTCGATCCTGCCGGCTGCAGAGATCTGCATGTTCTCCTGCCCGTCAGCTCATGTCACCCGACATGGAGGTGAGCAAAATCCGTTCTGCGCTCCTTCTGAAAGTGTGTTGTGGCTGCGGCCGGTCTGCGTCACGCCGAGGGGCATTCTGAAGCATCCCAGGGGCATCTGGATCTCCAGGATCTGATTTCTTTCCGCAGGGCCTGTAAAACAGAGTTGTTCCGCCTGGCCTTTGGCTTGGAATCAACTTGATCCCCTTCCCCTCTTTCCTTTTTCCTTCTGTAATGGAACTCCTTCTGTGATGGGGACTTCCCTGGCTTTTTTCTGGCCCACGTAGGACCAGTCTGGATAGTTGGCCTTGGTGAAGATTTGACGTTTTCATCCCCCAAAATTTTTTGATTTGAGTTTCTACTGAAATGAGGCTGCATTTTAATGTTGTACGTAATCTTGTTTTCAAGTTGTATTTTAATCAATTGTTTTTACCTGGTGTTAGCCGCCCTGAGCCCGGTCTTGGCTGGGGAGGGCAGGGTATAAATATATTATTATTATTATTATTATTATTATTATTATTATTATTATCCTGGAGGCAGCAAGGCTTCAATGCATATTTCTCCCTCCCCTACAGGATTAAGGGAGGTATATTGGGTTTATTTCTTTAAACTCAGATTAAAGCTTGCGAGTTTGAGCAAACACTCTGGGCCTCTGCCAAGCTCTTGTTTATGAAGATGAACATTCCAGCACCCGTTGTCAAGCGGGAGCCCCGGGGAGGCTGCGGGTGCTGTTGGGGGCTGGGACTGGGAGGGAGCCAACCTTCTCTGCGCAAGCAGCTGGGTGCCTCCTTTCCGCAAAATGCCAGGACTCTGGAGGTGGGGCTTTGATGGCGGGATGTTCATCCCCTGCGGCTGCCGGTGTCTGACAAAGACTGACAAGCAGAGGCTGGTCTACAGAGCTAGCGTTGTCTGAAACCTAAACACTGGCTTGCTCTCTTCTCGGCAAAGAGGCACTCCAGGGCCGGGCGGCTCTTCGTTCTGTCTCGACAGCCTCCTTTCGCCAGCTACAGTGCCAAATCTCCCACTTCACCTTTGACAGGGGTTGTCAAAGAGCCCTCCAGCCCGGGAAATTCCCGGGCTGCTGCTTTGCCTGGAGGGAAGCGCTCCTTATTGGTGCAAGAGAGCCAGTGTGGTGGAGGAGAGGCAGTGCGGCGTAGTGGTTAGAGTGCCTAGCCCAGACCCTCCAAGTGTCCCTATTTTCCAGTATGATAAGAATTTTAAGGTCTTAGATATGTAATAAATGTTCATAAATGTACCAAGCAAACACGTACATAAACATATAAACCACATGTCTGAAACCCCCACAGAAAAAAAGTCCTGAACAAATTGACCTCAATTATTTCTCTGCAAGGTCAAAGTGGGAAACCTCCCCATTGTTTTTTCCTCCACAAATCCTGTCTTAAGGGCACATTTAAGATGTGAATAGGGTGCGAGCCTGTGACCTGGCTCAAAACCTAAGTATTTATCATTACAAAAGACTGACCAGGCTCCCCAGGCAATCCAATCAAGTGACTATCAAACAGGTAACCTGTCAGACAAGATAAACAAGTCACTCAGATTTCTGCTGTAGACCTCCTTTTCTGTGATGTAGATCTGGGGGGTGGTCTTAGGTTACACCCCTTCTGTGATGTATGTATGATGTATGGAGGGGTGGTCTTGAGCTCCAGGGCAGGGAATTTTAAATGTCTATATAAGGCCTTGCGCTCCATTGTTCTGGGTTCCTCCTCCCTCCTGCGTGTGGTGAGTGAGGATCCTGTCGCAACAGTTCAATAAAGACCAGGATTACTAGCTGCTTTGCTTCTCAATATTCTCTGGTTGGCCTCTGTTATTATCTCTTACCAATAAGGAACCCATGTAAGGACTCTATATGAGCTCTTGGATACCCCATAAAGGAAAAAAGGGCAGATTTTTGTTTTCAACACCAGGGACACCCCTGATTTACAGAAGCCATCCCAGTTTCTGATTTGATCCCGGAATGTCCCCATTTTCCTTAGGACGTCCCTATTTTCATCAGAGAAATGTTGGATGGTACGGAGCTATCTGACCCCCGAGTTGTCTGAAAGCAATCCTGTATAGGGAAGTTTTTAAAAATGTTTTATTATGTTTTTATATATGTTGGAAGTTGCCCAGAGTAGCTGGGGCCAACCCAGTAAGATGTGTGGGGTATAAATAGTAAAATTATCATTATGGAATGGGGCGTCCCTATTTTCATTGGAGAAATGTTGGCGGGACCTGGGAGACCAGGGTTCGAATCCTCACTTGGCCATGGTGAAGGTCACATGGTGAAGTGACCTTGGGCAACTCTCCCTCTCAGCCTAACCTACCTAGATGGGTTCTTTTTGGGTTTAAATGAGGGTGGGGGGGGGGGGGAAGAAACATGCATGTCACCTTGAGTTCCTTGGAGAAAAAGAGGGATATAAATACAAGAAATGCAATGAATAAATGCAATGTATACAGTAAATGAATGAATGATCCTAGAGATAAAAATATGTTTGCCTTTACCTGCAGTTGAATGGTTGGTACATTTATGAACATTTATTTTATATCTAAGACTTTAAATTTTTTATCACACAGTGTAGGACTATATCCTTATCCAAGCAGTGAGAGGTTTTGCAGTGGTGGGGGCTGGAGGCGCAGCACTGCCAGGATTCAGCTTTCCTTTTGGAGAAGAGAACATGTATGGTGCCTTCTGTAGCATTTAATGCGGGGGTCAGCAAACTTTTTCAGCAGGGGGCTGGTCCACTGTCCTCCAAACCTTGTGGGGGGCTGTACTATATTTGGGGGGGGGGAAGAATGAATCCCTATGCCCCACAAGTAACCCAGAGCTGCATTTTAAATAAAAGCACACATTCTACTCATGTAAAAACACCAGGCAGGCCCCACAAATAACCCAGAGATTCATTTTAAATAAAAGGACATTCTACTCATGTAAAAACACGCTGTTTACTGGACCGTCCGTGGGCTGGATTTAGAAGGCGATTGGGCTGGATTCGGCCCTTGGGCCTTAGGTTGCCTTCCCATGATTTAATGCCTATTAATTAAATCTACAAGTGGCGAGTAGCAGCACCAGCTCCCTGGGAAGGGGCGCTGCTCAGTGGTAGAGCATAATATTAGAAATGTACTGAACATTATAGAGTATCTGGAAGTGAATTGACGGTATGGGATTGGCAGAAATGACTGGCAGAATCCGTGACCAGGGAGAAGAGTCGGCAGAAGAAGATTGGAAAAAATTTAAGGAGTGTGGTGGAGTCTCCTTCTTTGGAGGTCTTTAAGCAGAGGCTTGACAACCATATGTCAGGAGTGCTCTGATGGTGTTTCCTGCTTGGCAGGGGGTTGGACTCGATGGCCCTTGTGGTCTCTTCCAACTCTATGATTCTATGATTCTATGATTCTAAGGACTATTTACAGAAATATTGTAAAATTAAGGAATGTTGAATGATGCTGGATTGAAATTAAGTGGTTTCTAGCTGTAATGGTATAAAGGAATATGAAAAAATGGTTCTTTGTAAGTAAAAATTTAAGGTTATAATAACCTAAGATGTTGGATAGAAAATAAGGTGTTTTTATAAGCTGTAATGCTTTGAGATAAGGATTTGCTGAACAACTAATTTGAATTTGACTACAAGAAGGGGAGGTATGAGGAGGTCAGAGAAATATGTTATTGAAAATTAAGTATTGTGAACTATATGTGTTTTTAATTTTTTTTTGTTTGTATAAAAATTGAAAATTTTAATAAATATCTTTTTAAAAAAAATAGAGTATCTGGAAGTGAGAAATGAGAAAAAAACAGCATTAATGTTCATAGATGCGGAGAAAGCATTTGATAACATTTCTTGGAGCTTTATTAAGAAGGTGATGGAGGAGATGGGATTTGGAGAAAATTTTAATAGGGGAATGCAAGCTGTTTACTCAGACCAAAATGCAAAAATAATCATAAATCGGGTGGTAACGGATAAGTGTAGTATACAAAAAGGAACTAGACAAGGATGCCCCTTGTCACCATTGTTGTTTGTTCTGGTACTGGAAGTCTTGACAAGAAAGATAAGACAAGATAGAGAAGTAGTAGGAATCAGAAGGCCCCGGGTTCGAGCCTCAGCCCTGAAGAGCATCTGCTTGTCTGCATCTGACTCACTGCAAGCCAGATTCCGGTGTTCCTTTTTTTTTTATAAGATATTTATTAAGATTTTTTATAATATTACAATAAAATAAAGAAAGAAAAAACAGAATAACAAAAATACAGAATAAAGAAACTTTTTAAGAAAAAAAACACACATAAATTTTCAGTTACTTATTTTCTTTTAACTTGTTTCCCGGACCTCCTCATACCTCCCTTTTTTGTATTCCACCCCAAATTGTTAGTTCAGCAAATCCTTACCATTATATTATTACCTATTTATAATCCTTTTTTCATATTCTCTTAAAGCATTAGAGCTGGGAACCACTTAATTTCAATCCAACATCATTCTAACACTCATTAATTTTACAATACTTCTGTAGATAATCTTTAAATTTCTTCCAATCTTCTTCCACCGACTCTTCTCCCTGGTCTCAGATTCTGCCAGTCATTTCTGCCAATCCCATATAGTCCATCACCTTCATCTGCCATTCTTCCAAAGTGGGTAGTTCTTGTGTCTTCCAATACTTTGCAATAAGTGTTCTTGCTGCTGTTGTAGCATACATAAAAAACGTTCTATCCTTCTTTGGCACCAATTGGCCGACAATGCCCAGAAGGAAGGCCTCTGGTTTCTTCAGAAAGGTATATTTAAATACCTTTTTCATTTCATTGTAGATCATTTCCCAGAAAGCCTTGATTCTTGGGCACGTCCACCAAAGGTGAAAGAATGTACCTTCAGTTTCTTTACATTTCCAACATTTATTGTCGGGCAAATGATATATTTTTGCAAGCTTGACTGGGGTCATGTACCACCTGTATATCATTTTCATAATATTCTCTCTTAAGGCATTACATGCCGTGAATTTCATACCTGTGGTCCACAACTGTTCCCAGTCAGCAAACATAATGTTATGCCCAACATCTTGTGCCCATTTAATCATAGCAGATTTCACCGTTTCATCCTGAGTATTCCATTTCAACAGCAAGTTATACATCTTTGACAAAATCTTAGTTTTGGGTTCTAACAGTTCTGTTTCTAATTTTGATTTTTCCACCTGGAAGCCAATTTTCTTGTCCAAATTATATGCCTCCATTATCTGATAATAATGAAGCCAATCTCGCACTTTGTTTTTTAGTTTAGATTCTGGTGTTCCTAAGGAGTGAGCCGATCCGCTGTGCTGCATCACTTCCCAGAGAGAGGTGCTTGCTCTCCCGGGTGCTTACAGCTCACAGCTCATGTTTCTTTCTGCTGCTCTTCCAAAAACACAGATTCTCCCTTAGCTGGGGGAGGAAAGGATGAGTCACCTTTCCCAAATGGGGTTCAGGTTCCAAGGCCTGTCTCTATACATCCCAACATCCTGAGCTGTTAACAAGCAAAGGAAGTTTCTGCTATCGTGTTGCCCGTTCTGCAGAGGATGGTCCTCTGTCTGCAGGGCTGCCTGATCAAAATGAGAGCTTTTCCATCCGATGCAAGTTGCAGGCATGGAGTGGAACTTGCAAACTGCATTGAGACCAAAGGAAGGGGGTGCAAAGAGTTGGAGCCCCCCCATCATGCTAAGGTCCCAATCTGGATTGTAGCTCCAGTGTTGACGATTTGTCGAACCTCTTTCCCTTCCCCTACGAAAAGAAAACCCAACCCCACAGTTAAAGGCACATCTATGTAAAAACAGCAGTCATGAAATTAAAAGATGCCTGCTTCTTGGGAGAAAAACCCAGACAACATCTTAAAAAGCAGAGACATCACCTTGCCAACAAAGGTCCGTATAGTCAAAACTATGGTTTTCCCAGTAGTGATGTATGGAAGTGAAAGCTGGACCATCAAGAAGGCTGATTGCCGAAGAATTGATGCTTTTGAATTATGGTGCTGGAGGAGACTCTTGAGAGTCCCATGGACTGCAAGAAGATCAAACCGATCCATTCTGAAGGAAATCAGCCCTGAGTGCTCACTGGAAGGACGGATCCTGAAGCTGAGGCTTCAATACTTTGGCCACCTCATGAGAAGAGAAGACTCCCTGGAAAAGACCCTGATGTTGGGAAAGATGGAGGACACAAGGAGAAGGGGACGACAGAGGACGAGATGGTTGGACAGTGTTCTCGAAGCTACCAGCATGAGTTTGACCAAACTGCAGGAGGCAGTGGAAGACAGGAGTGCCTGGCGTGCTCTGGTCCAGGGGGTCACGAAGAGTCGGACACGACTAAATGACTAAACAACAACATGTAAAAACAGAAGGGCATAAGAAGAACTTGCTGGATCGTGGCAATGGCCCACCGAATCAAACATCCTGTTCTCACAGCAGCCAACCAGATGTTTGTGGGAAACAAGCAAAGCAGGATTCGATCTCTAGAGCCTTCTCTTTTCCTGTGCCTTCCAGAAACTGGCATTCAGAAGCATTGTTGCCTCTAGTCATGGTGGCCGAATGCAGTGTTACCTCGGGTTACATACGCTTCAGTGTTACCTCGGGTTACATACGAATGCAGTGTTACCTCGGGTTACTCCACTAACCCAGAAATATTACCTCGGGTTAAGAACTTTGCTTCAGGATGAGAACAGAAATCATGCTCCAGCAGCGCAGCGGCAGTAGGAGGCCCCATTAGCTAAAGTGGTGCTTCAGGTTAAGAACAGTTTCAGGTTAAGAACGGACCTCCAGAACGAATTAAGTACTTAACCTGAGGTACCACTGTAGTAGCCAAGGATAGTCTTCTCCTCTGTGAATTTGTCTTACCCCATGGGCATAGATGTTGTGAAGTGCCAACATGCAGGGCTCTCTTACTGTGTTTATGCTGAAGTAGGATGCAAACAGGGCCAGGTAACTGTGAAAAAAATAAAATGCTAGGACTGGTTAATCAAGTCACTCGAAATAAAATTTCTCCATCTAATTTTTGTTCTGCCCTACACACACCCCTGAAAGCTGCAGATTGATTAAGCGGAAGATTAGAGGATCAGATGGAATGTGCCGGGAGAGAAGGGAGGGAGCTGTAAGCAGCTGCAGTTGCTGGGCTGGCAAACATTTCCAGATGCATTTTGGAGCCCTCGTTTTAAGTTAACCTGCCTGTTTTAACGTGTCCGTATTCCTCACTCGGGAGAGGTGCTATAAAGTCAGAAGCTGAGCCAACCAGCATTTGCCATAGGAGGCACTTTCACTGTATTGGCTGAAGCTCATTTTAAATCTTGCAGCAGAAGGCAGGTTTAAATTTAACCAGAACAGCCACCCACCCGGGAGATGAGTGGAACCCTGAATTCTGTTCTGCACTGTGCACTTTAAAGCACCTGCAAATTGGGCCAGGCAACATGCTCTCGGCTCCCTGGAAATCCAGGAGAAGCGGGAGCAGCTGACCTGCTCTTCCTTGCGCGCATTTTTGCACTCCCGTTCAGCAGGTGCCTTCCTGGAAGGGGGGAGAGGCAAGAGGTCACCGCAAGAGACTCACATTGTCAGCGCTCAGCTTTCCTGAGGGAACTCAAACAACGCTGAACCCCAGGCCGGGTTGCCCCCACCCGATGCCAGACGCCATTGTTTCCAGCACCTCCTAATTGGAGCAGCTGCCAGCTGTACCCTCAGTGGGGGCAGCGGGGGGGAGAAGAAGGTCAGGAGGACAATAGGCAGAGGGTAGAAATATGCATAGAATGATTGTGCTGTTGGCTGGACAGACCAAGGAATTATACTGCGATCATCTCTCAGCCAAGGAATTATATTGCTGTCCATCTCTCAGCCCTTCAAGGCCTTGTATGGAATCATTTTCCCAGGTCCCGTGAAGGAATCTGTTGAGGTGGGGGAACAGGTCCTCTGTCCGTCCGTCTGTCTGTCTGTCTATTTGTCTGTCTGTCCGTTCATCCATCCATCCATTTACAATTTCAAAATGCTGTTAGCGGATCATGCCACTAGACCTCATGAACGTAGGTTGGTTGCTTGCCTCGTACACTGTCAGTCCCACTGCCACAGCCCCTAGAAGAAGCAAAGATCATCCGTGTCAAAGCAATGATTCTTCAACATCAACTTCGTTGGACTGGTCATGTTGTGCGGATGCCTGATGATCGTTCTCCAAAGCAACTACAGTGGTACCTCAGGTTACATACGCTTCAGGTTACATACGCTTCAGGTTACAGACTCCCACTAACCCAAAAATAGTGCTTCAGGTTAAGAACTTTGCTTCAGAATGAGAACAGAAATCATGCTCTGGCGGTGCGGCGGCAGCAGGAGGCCCTATTAGCTAAAGTGGTGCTTCAGGTTAAGAACAGTTTCAAGTTAAGAACGGACCTCTGGAATGAATTAAGTACTTAACCCGAGGTACCACTGTACTCTATTCTGAACTTAAAAATGGAAAGCGTAATGCTGGTGGTCAACAAAAGAGGTTTAAAGACTGTCTCGGCAAATTTTTAAAAATGTAGTATAAACACCAACAATTGGGAAACGCTTGCCTGCGAGTGCTCCAATTGGAGAACAGCCTTTCCCAAAGGTGTCATGGGCTTTGAAGAGCTCAAACTCAGGTCGCAAGGGAGAAAGGTGCTAAGAGGAATGCATGTTTGGCAAATCCACACCGTGATCAACTCCCGCCCGGAAACCAATGTCCCCACTGTGGAAGGACGTGTGGATCCAGAATTGGCCTCTGCAGTCACTTACGGACTCATTGTTAACACTGTGTTTATGGAAGACAATCTTACTCGGCTACGAGGGATCGCTAGAGAAGAAGAAGAATATGCAAGTGGACTGGTTCCATCTGGTTCCAACGTTTAAGGGATAAATAGATTTAATGCCTGCTTTCTCATCACCTGGCAGACAGCAGTGGATGCACAGAAAAGATAGCATACCGGCAGCTGGGAAGCTTTCCCATGCTCTTTCTCCACAGCCTCCTTTACGTCCTCTCCATCCCCTTTGCATCTGGCCTGGAGGATTCATTGCTGTTTAGCCAGCCCTTCCCCCCAACCTGCTGCTACTGCACTCACAAGCCTGGGAACCCTGTAAATCTCCTCCTGAGCAGATGGCTCTAGGTTCTGTCCATGTGGCAATATGGAGAAGGGAGCAGTGGGCAGGCCGCTTATCCAGCTTCCTGGCTGTGGGATATTTATTGCAATCGAGGGGTGCATAAATCGTGCAAAATGAATTGGGAAAGAAAACATGGGAGGCAGGAATCTAGCAAGCCCAATTTAAGAGTGGAAAAATGAGAAACAGGAATTAGCAAGAACGTGCGGCTTTTTTGAATTAAAGTTGCTTTTGTTCTAATAAAGCTGATGCTTTAAAAAAATATTTGAGCTGTCAAGTACAAATATTGGCAATTATCTTTTTGGAACATTGTCGGGGGGATGGCAGGTGTGACCTCAGAAAGATGGGATATGGAAGGAAATACAATTGATTTTATGTTGTCGTAAGTTTAGTTTGGTATAGTTAGTTGGTTTGTACTTTTTTCATTTATGTACATTGTCCTGTGACAGTAAAATGAAGGATGGTATATAATTATACCATATAAATATTCCTGTTGATGTTGTTGTTACCCCACCCATCTGACTAGGTTGTCCCAGCCTCTCTGGGTGACTTCCAACATAATAAAAGCACAGTAAAACATCACACATTAAAAACTTCCCGAAACAGGGCTGCCTTCGGATGTCTTTGGGAAGTTGTATTAGTTGTTTATCTATTTGACATCTGAAGGGGAGGAATGAATGAAATTTACTGATCTGTCCACTGCTATTGGTAGGTCTCTGGGTGATTTTCAGTATATCACAGCAAGAGTTTCTTACTAACAATAGGAACAAACATACGAAATTATCCACCTCAATCAGGCTGCTAAAATGAGGAAAGCTAACCGGGCATTTGGGTGGAAGAATGGTAAGTGTGCTTGATTCAGCTCCTGCGGCTGAAAAGAAATTCCTCAGCTCAGTATTTGCATCCTATTCTAAAACTATGTTTTTTTCACCTAGCCGTGGCTGGCAGATCTTGGGGGGTCTACCAGAAAGCAACATCTGACAAACCTGCCCAACCCAATTTTGGATGCTCCCCGCTTCACTCCACTGTGCGACGTTTCAGATTTCATTTCCCCTCATCTGTGTGGGTGCCCTCCTGCTGCTATTGCTGTCCCACACTTTCTCCTCCCTAAATTTGGAGATTCCCTGTGCTTTGAAGATCCGAATAGGAGAGCTACATCAGTTGCATCAGGAATCTCCAGATCTGAGAGGAGAAAGTACAGTGGTACCTCGAATTACAGACGCTTCAGGTTACATACGCTTCAAGTTACAGACTCCACTAACCCAGAAATAGTACCTTGGGTGAAGAACTTTGCTTCAGGATGAGAACAGAAATCGTGCAGCGGCAGCATGGCGGCAGCGGGAGCCCCCATTAGCTAAAGTGGTCTTCAGGTTGAGAACACTTTCAGGTTAAAAACGGACCTCCGGAACGAATTAAGTACTTAACCCGAGGTACCGCTGTATGGGGCAGGAGTAGCTGGAGGAAAACACCCCAAGGAGGAAGTGGAATTGAAGATGTTCATAGGTGTTATATGCTGACAAGTCCTCACTCCTTTAAGCAATCGTGTTGCAGCAGCCTCTGGCTCAAGCATAAGGGAAGCCCCACATAGAAAGCATTGCAGTAATCTAATCTTGAAGTAACCATTGCATTAGCTACTGTGGCCAGGCTTTCCTGGTCCAGGAATCTTTGCATTCCTTCTTCCATCTCATTTCTCCACCTCAGCCAAAGCCTCACTTTCCAAGTACTTGCAGTGGCTTCTGGTGAGATGTCAGGGAACTCTCATGAGATCTCACTGGAAGCCGCTGCTACAGACCCTCCAAGTGTCCCTATTTTCCAGGGACAGTCCCAGATTCACAGAAGCCATCCCTGTTTCTGATTTGATCCTGGAATGTCCTGTTTTTCCTTAGGACGTCCCTATTTTCATTGGAGAAATGTTGGAGCTTATGTTGCTATGTGACCCTGGCAGCAGCAGGGGCAGGTGAAACACTGGGGGAGGGGGCTGTCCCACAGGATTCTGCCACCCAAGGCATCGGCTTTGGTATGCCTCATGCATGAACTGGCCCTGCCTTCTTCTCGGCTCATTTAGTCCTGCTCAGAGAGGTTTTCTCTGGGAGCTGCTGCCTCTTTGCCCCAGATTACTCAGGCATCTCTGACTCATCTCACTGCTTATCGCATGCAACCCTTTCTGTTGCGGCTAACCAGCCTCGCGAATTACTAACGCTTTGTCTGGAAATGCCTGTGGGTCATGTCGCCTTGCTTGCATGCGTGGATGAGGGCATGGAGAAGAAGATCTAGTGCCAAGAGGGATGCTTCAGAAAGCAAAGGAAAGAAAGAAAGAAAGAAAGAAAGAAAGAAAGAAAGAAAGAAAGAAAGAAAGAAAGAGGAGGCTTCCATTCTTTTGCATCATGAGCTGAACCTGGTTCTCCTTGCTCTGATGCCCGAAAACCTTGATGGTGTAGGGAAAGATGGAAGAAATGCTGTCACTTCCTGCAGGATTGGTGCAGAGCTCCAGGTTTTGGAGGGGCTTTAGCAAGATGCCCTTTGTGGATCAGTCTAGCTCTGGGGTCCCTAACGCAACACCCATGGGCACTGTGGTACCCTCAGTTGCTGCACATGATGAAGGACCCCTGCCCATCTCAATATTTTTACCTGAGTGTTTTAGCTGTTTAGCCTGCTTTTTATGGTCTGTGTCCCCCGCTCCCCACCGAGAATAGCATTTCACTTGCTTTTGAGGGTATGTGTGTGTTTCTGAATGTCATGTCACCAGTTTTTCTTTGGCGAAATGGATATTTTGTGGTGACCATGACGGTTCCTTACATTTCCAGGTGTGTCCCTGGGCCCAAAGAGGTTACCTCCTGGCTGCAGAAATTCCAAGCTCAGCCCTTTTTTGGACTGGAATGCCTTTCGATTCATGCAGAAATGAGATGGTCGAATACATGAAACTGCTTTGCATACAGGGTCATGCCACTGGCGCATCCAAGCCAGTACTGTCTACTCCAGGGATGGGCAGCCTCTAACCCTCCTGATGATAATGGACTCCAACTCCCATCATCCCCAGCCACTGAGCATGCTAACTGGGGCTGATGGGAGTTGGAGTCAGGCAACTTCTGTAAGGCCACAGCTTCCTCACTCCTGCTCTGTTTGAGGGACTGCCTGGTCCAAAAACCAAGATAACAAACCCTGAGAAGGAAGACCTGGACTCAGCTTCTGGCAAAGGTCTTTTGCAGCTCTGCGGCTTGAGATTGGTAAGATGGAGATTTCAGGAATAGCACCAGAATTAAACAGTCATGTTCTGTGCTAGCTGAAGTGCCCAGAAAGTCACTGAGGAAAAGTCACACATTCAGCAGCTTTCATTGGGACCAACTGAAATAGGCATCCTTCTCTTGCCAGAGAGAACTGGTGGGGAAGGTCAAGGGGTCCCTCTATGAGGACTAGCAGAGTGAAACAACTAAAAAGACTTGGGTGCACTGTGAACTAGGAAGTCCCCAAATCTCACCTCTGTGTGAACTAACTTTATGCAAGCTGGCGTTTCTCAACATCAACTTCCTCCCTCTGCAATATGTTGCAAGGATACTCCTGCCCACAGAGTGCTTTGAGGATTCCAAAACTGCCCTGTCAAAATGCAAGGAGTCCTTAAAGGTAAAGGTAAAGGGACCCCTGACCATTAGGTCCAGTCGTGGCCGACTCTGGGGTTGCAGCGCTCATCTTGCTTTATTGGCTGAAGGAGCCGGCGTACAGCTTCTGGGTCATGTGGCCAGCATGACCAAGCCGCTTCTGGCGAAACCAGGGAGCTGGGACCAAGCAACGGGAGCTCACCCCATTGCGGGGATTCGAACTGCCAACCTTCTGATCGGCAAGCCCTAGGATCTGTGGTTTAACCCACAGCGCCACCTGCATCCCTCCCTGCCTCTCACAGGGGCCTTTTGCCAGCCATTCCCTCCATGTTCTGAAGTAGATCTTCACTCACCCCATCATCCCTGGAGGGAAAGGGGCTGCCATTCTGTGGTTCGCCTCAGATACCCAAATGTCTTGGGGCTGCCCTGCTCTGCCTCCATGGTGAGAAGCAGTGATGCTTCTGAATCCCACAGGAGACAAGAGTTGCGCTTGTGCTCAGGTCTGGCTTGCTGGTATCCCACCGGCATCTGGTTGGCCACTGTGAGAACCGGATGCTGGGCTTGATGGACCCTCTGCTTTCAAACTGCTAGGTTGGCAGGAGCTGGGTGGGACTGAGCAATGGGAGCTCACCCCGTTGCGGGGATTCGAACCTGAAGTCCTAGGCTCTGTGGTTTAACCCACAGCGCCACCCGCATCCCTAAGGAGTGCTTAGTCTGTGCTTAATATGCAATTCTAACTTGGAACATGAAGCTCAAGCTAGCCTAGATAGCTCAGCTGGTTAGAGCATGGTGCTGATAATGCCAAGGTCACAGGTTTGATCCCCCTATGGGACAGCTGCATTGCAGGGGTTTGTCGAGATGATGCTCAGGGTCCCTTCCAACTCCACAATTCCATGATTCAAAGCAATTCCAATTAAAAACATTATCTCTCTGATTCTTGGGATGCCAACTGATGGGGGTGGGGATCACCTGGCCTGCTCTTGTGCCTGAGGGACAGGCAAATGCAGCTCTTTGTAACAAGAGTGTTATGGATTTATTATTATTTTTTATGGTGGTGTGGTCAGTCTGCATGATACTCCGTGTCCCTTCCAAACCTGTGATCTTGTATCTGTGAGGACAGAATGTATAAGAGGAAGCTCGTCCAACCAGTTCTTTCGTGAAGCTAATTGTTTTGGCTGGATAGGAAAGTACCACCATTTACATTACCAATGGATGAGCTCTTTCTCACCTTACCTGGCTGGATGCTAGAATCATCCTAGGTAGGATGAAGTGGGGCTGGGTTTTTGAGGGAGCTGGGTGTGTAAGCTGGGCAGATGCTGGAACCTGGAGAGATGGAGGCACATCTTGCTCTGGGCTGGATCCAAAACTGGGACTTGGGGTCCACGGGGATCCCTTCCCGCTCTACAATTCTAAGATCCCATGCTTGCATAATAAGTCTCTGAGCCTGCTGACAAGCCCTCACCCCTTTCAGCAACCGTGCTGCAACATTCTGCAACTACAGCTTTCAGATCAAGCACACAAGGGAAGCCCCACATATAGCACACTGCAGTAATCTAATATTAAAGTAATCAGTGTGTTAAAATTGAAATACTTTATTGTCACTTGTACAACTTGTATACAGTGAGATTACACGAGACCCCCTACTCAGCTCTCTTAGTCTTAATTCCCCTTGTTTACTGACGCACACCCACCAAACCCAAAAGTCAGTTGCCCTGTTGTTATCTTTTCATTCAGCAGCCTAACAGCCCAGGATAGAAGCTGTTCTTTACCCTGTTGGTGCGACTAATTATGCTTCTATATCTTCTGCCCGAGGGCAGGAGATCAAGAAAGTGTTGGCCAGGGTGTGAATCATCCCTGAGAATTTTCCTCACCCTCCTGAGGCAATGTTCTTCTGCTATTTCATCCTGCGGATTCACGGGACAGCCCATAATATCTTGTGCTGTATTCACCACCCTCTGTAGGCACTTCCTACAAACCAGCGTACCACACCGTGATGCAGTATGAAAGGACACTTTCTATTGTGTTTTTTTAATATTTTATTAAGGATTTTCTTGTTTTACAGAAGTGTAGTGCCTCGTATTCTTTTTTTCATGTAACATTTTTACAAATCCGTTTCATTTGTTGAGGCATTAGGGGGAGAAGAAAAAAAAGAAAAGAAAAAAGAAAGGGGGGGTGGAGAGAGGGAAGATGGATAGGGGTGGGGTCGGGTGGCTGTTGACCGGTAGAAGGAGATCATCAAATGTTGATTGACATCGTTCTTCCGCAATACTCTGAGGAGATGGAGTCTCTGTTGGGCTTTCTTAACCACCTGGGTTGTATTGATTTTCCAAGTAAGGTCTTCACTGAGATAAACTCCTAGGAATTTAAAGGAAGAGACTCTCTCCACACAGCCCTCCCTGATGTACAGCGGGGCTAGTTCTCCTCTCTTCCTCCGAAAGTCCAAAACCATCTCCTTTGTCTTGCTGATATTAAGGTGCAAGTTGTTCCCTAGGCACCATGTATATACTTTTTGGACCTCCCCTCTATACGCAGTTAACTACTGTGGCAAGGTTTTCCACGCCCAGGAATTTCCCCATTCCTTCTTCTCTTGGGGGTCCTTATACTCTGCAATTCTATGGTTCTACGGTCATCTTCCTGGAACCCCCTACCTCTGCCCGCCCTCCCCAAACCACCCTTTGAAAAAAAGCCCCTTCCTGGTCCCGAGGAGGATCATTCCAGCATCTGAAGGGAAGCCACCCCTCATTAGCATGTCCCTCACGCCCCTTTGGCTGGCTCCCCCCCACCCCCAATCTTGGATTGCGCACCAGTTCCCATCTTTGTCCTGGTACCTCCCAAGCGGATGTGAACACGCTGCTCTCCTGCTCTGGCTGGCTGTAGCCTCCATCCCAATTAAGAGGTGGCCAGTGCCATTGTCCCAGGCATTCCAGATCCGTGTTGAGTGCCCCCCCAGCTCCCCCCACCAAAGGCTCTCAGATAAAGAGGGCTCAGTGAAGGCTTTGTAAAAGAGAGTTTCTGCCTGATTAATGGTCACATGGCGGCACTTTCAACTTGGCTGGAATTGCGAGTGCGAGGGAGAAAGAGAGAATTCCAGGCCTCCCCCCCCCCCCCCGGTACAAAGAGATCAGGACAAAACCCTCGTAAATCTGTTCCCAGCGCCATCAACAGAATTTATCCTTCCGCTAAGTGGATCGGGCGATTCATTGGGAACTGCTGCTGGTTTGCGGCCCAGCATTCGCTGTGCAGAGTTTTCCCCTCAGCTCTGAACGCCACAATAATTTAGACTTGTGTCAACAACCTCGGAAGATTTTCAGTTCTTTATCACTTGTTCTGCATTTCTTAATTTCTCTGTTACTCTTAATTATCATTAACTAATAGTTCTCCTCATAGTCTTACTTGCAATATTTCAAACAATCATCCTTACAGAACTTCCTGCAGTCCTACTAGCGTAATCTGTTTATTACAATTGCTTTTCAAATAGCTCAGATATTTACTCCAGTCCTCTTAAGAATCTCTGATCCCGCAGGTTTTGAATCTTTCCTGTTAATTTATCTAATTCTGCATAGTCCATTAATTTCATTTGCCATTCTTCTTTCGCCGGTAATTCTTCTGGCTTCCATTTTTGTGCCAATAATATTCTTGCCGCCGTTGTTGCATATGAAAATAATTTATAATCCTGTCTGTTAATATCCTCCGCCCACACCACTAATCTGGTAGCCAAGCAACTCTTCTGACATCCTTAAAGAATAAGAGAATCTTAGAGCTCGAAGGGACCCCGGGGCCATCTAGTCCAACCCCCTGTAATGCAGGAATATCAACTAAAGCATCCATGACAGATGGCCATGGAAGAGGCAGAGTGAATCCTACTTTTAGGAGCTGCTTCATGGACGTATGTTGAGAATGGATTTTAGATCCAGCCAGGATGGTCTTCTACAACCTGGTGCCCTTCAGATGTTTTGGACTACAACTCCTATGCTGGCTGAGGTGCCTGGGTGCTGCAACCAGCCCAGAGGAGGGTCCCAGACTGAAGGCTGGTCTAGGGAAGCCTCAGAGTGCCCTGCAAGCTGCATTAGAATTTTACAAATTTGCCTGCAGTGGTTGGCATAGAAACTCAACAGCTGGACCTGCGTTGCATGTAGTTCTGGCACACATCTGGCCACGGGATGCACACTGCAGCTTGCACTGTTTGTGTCTGTCTGTCTGTCTGTCTGCTATGATTATTGTGGCCAAGTGCACAGATCTCCTGTCCCTTTCAGCAGCAGAGGGAATTTCAGCAGGCTAATAGCTTTCCTCAGGATCCATTTATTGCATCCGGACACCAGTGCGCACTGTGTGAAGAAGTGCTTTCTTTTATCTATCCTGAATCTTCTTCCAGGTCAGAAAAGTGGGGCAAGATAAAGACACCGAACTGTGAGGCTTCCCCCTTCCACATGCAACGCTACCCCAACCAGACCGCCAGCCCTTTGCAGTGTCTGAAAAGAAGTCCCTTTTGCTCTCTCTATCACAGAGACACTTGAGTTTCCTTATTCGTCTGCATCTGGCTTCCCAGGCACCAGGAAAACAGCTTTGGGCCTCCTTCCCCTGCGGAGTAATTAACATGATCAGAGATGGAAGCAAATCCTCACGGACCGCTGTGTTTTCTCTGCAGCTGGTCATATGATACAGATTCCAGAGATGCATCCACCTGCAAAGATCTACTGTTAGGGCAAGTCCCCCCTCCCCCCCTTTCTAGACTTCTCTGACATTATTAACCAATAGCAGCTTTCTCTTCATTCTAATATCTTTGGGTGTAATGAAGGGTGACGACTGTTGTACATTAAGAGAGCAGGCGGGTTGCTGCAATGCGCTCTGTGTGGGGCTGCCCCATGGGCCTGGTCCAGAAGTTTCAGCTCGTGGAAGCAAGTCTCCAACATTCCTCAGATGAAAATAGGGATGTTTCTCACTCCCCTCCAAGTGACCCTCCTCGACCCCTCATTTTCATCCCCTCACTCAGAGCATTTCCACCACCAACGGGACGCAGCACACATGCCTTCCACCTTCCTGAGAAACCCCCTTGATCCTGATTTTATTTTATTCCTCAGTAAAGGTAAAGGGACCCCTGACCATTAGGTCCAGTCATGACCGACTTTGGGGTTGCAGCGCTCATCTCGCTTTATTGGGAGCCAGTGTACAACTTCTGGGTCATGTGGCCAGCGTGACTAAGCCGCTTCTGGCGAACCAGAGCTGCGCACGGAAACGCCGTTTACCTTCCCGCCGGAGCAGTACCTATTTATCTACTTGCACTTTGATGTGCTTTCGAACTGCTAGGTTGGCAGGAGCAGGGACCGAGCAACGGGAGCTCACCCCGTCGAATGGCCAAACTTCTGATGGGCAAGCCCTAGGCTCTGTGGTTTAACCCACAGCTCCACTCGCGTCCTAGTGTGTGTAGTGTGGTGTAGTGTACACCAGTGTGGTGTAGTGGTTAAGAGCGGTAGACTCGTAATCTGGTGAACCGGGTTCGATTCCCCGCTCCTCCACATGCAGCTGCTGGGTGACCTTGGGCTAGTCACACTTCTCTGAAGTCTCTCAGCCCCACTCACCTCACAGAGTGTTTGTTGTGGGGGAGGAAGGGAAAGGAGAATGTTAGCCGCTTTGAGACTCCTTTGGGTAGTGATAAAGCGGGATATCAAATCCAAACTCTTCTTTGGTAGATTTACAAAAACACACAAACCCCAATAAATAAATTTTGGAATGGAGAAAGATTAGATGCAGATGCAAAGCATTTTTTTATAAAAAAAATCCTTTTGCTCCGCTCCCCCTTTCTTCCCACCCAGGGTGGCCCTGCCTCTCTGCCTAGGGAGCTGGTAGCGCTGTGGTCTAAACCACTGAGCCTCTTGGGTTTGCCAGTCAGAAGGTCGGTGTTAGAATCCCCGTGATGGGGTGAGGTCCCATTGCTCTGTCCCTGCTCCTGCCAACCTAGTAGTTCGAAAGCACACTAGTGCAAGTAGATAAATAGGTACCGCTGCAGCAGGAAGGTAAACAGTGTTTGTGTGCTCTGGTTTCCATCACAATGTTCCATTGTGCCAGAAGCGGTTGAGTCCTGCTGGCCACATGACCCAGAAAGCTGTCTGTGGACAAACACTGCTTCCCTTGGCTTGAAAGCGAGATGAGTGTCGCAACCTCATAGTCGCCTTTGACTGGACTTTACCCTCCAGGGGTCCTTTTTTATATATATACCTTTGCCCTCTGCCTGCCCCTCAGAGCTGGTGCATCACCCAGGGCTGAGCCTTGGCAGCCTCTACAAGCTGTCCAAGGGAGGAGGCCAACAGTGACAGCCATGGAGAGGCCACAGGATGTGACCTTGTCACCACCACATGCATCTTTTAGTGTGGTGCTCTCGTGCAAGCAAGCTGGCTCATGCAGCAGAGCCACACTGAAAGCCACATGTCCTGATTTTCGTCAGTGTAATGTTGGAGGGTATGTTTTCCCAGACAAATGTGGCTGGTCCCATGCTGTGGAATAATACTCTTCCTCCAAAGACCTGGCAGGTAACCTCACTTTTGACTTTCAGGTGTCTCTCAAAGATTTGTGCTGTTTTGTTCTTCTTTTGATCAGCCAGTCACCTTAATGAGTATCTGTATTAAAATAATATTAATAATAATAATACTTATGATTCAGCAGTAAACACTGCCCTGATATTTTATGATATGTTGGCGCAGAAATGAATGAAGCAACCACAACCACCCTCTGCCCTATAAGATGTTCAGATGGAAGAGTCTCCAAAGGGATTCTGCCTCACAGCCGCTTCCTGCACCGAGAACCAGGCGAGGATGTATAATTTATCCCAGGACAAACAAAGGCCGGGTTGGGGAGCTGGTCCAAGGCTATTGCAGGCCAGACTTAGCTGCTAAATAGACACAAGCTGTCTTCATGGGGATGTTTTTCAAGGCCCGGTGGGCTGTATTCTCTCTGCTCACATCTGGAAAATGACTCTCATCTGCCAATAAACAGGCGTCCAGGGGAAGGGTAGGGTTATAACTGTCCTTCCTTTGGGACCCCACAGAGACAAGGTAGGAAGAGAACAGGGAGAGGTAGAGTGGCAGAAAAACAGCTCTCTCTGTGTGTGCATGTGTTTTCAGCTGCAAAATGAACAAGAATAACAGGAAAAACAGATTCTGTTGGCCTCAGTCTATTCCAGCTGGGGGATATAGTGGAAAATGGTTTCCTTTACAGAAGGCACATTGAAGCTGATTTGCTGGGAGCCAGCGCAAAACCAGTGTGGCCAGTTTGGTGTAGTGGTTGGAGTGCTGGACTAGGACCTGGGATACCAGGGTTCAAATCCCCACTTAATGACCTTGGGCCCATCACTGCCTCTCAGCCTAACCTACCTCACAGGGTTGCTGTGGGATTAAATGGGAGGAAAAGAGCCATGTATATAGCCTTGAGCTCTCTGGAGAAGAAGGTGAGGTGCAAATGCAACAAATAAAATGAAAATTTAAAAACTCTACAGCAGCAATGTCCAACCGGTTGGCCGTGATTGACAGGTAGATCGCCGGGGTTCTCCAGGTTGATTGCATGTGGGAGTTAAAAAAGAGATTGCCCTGTTGCTTCTCAGCCATTGCGACGCACCCCGCCCCCGGCACTATGTCCCATCACCGCCGCTGCTTTGACAGGTTGTACTCCCTGCGTTGGTAGCAGAGTGGGGGAAGGAGGGAGGGCAGCTGACTGTTGGGCGATCGATGTTATTAATTCCTCCCCCAAAGAAGCTCAACAATTCTGGTCCCTCGCCCTAAAAAAAGCTCAACAACTATGGGCAATGACAATGGGTAGATCACTGCCAGTTTTATTTTTATTATACTGGGAGTAGATCACAGTCGCTAAAACATTGGATGTGCTTGCTCTACAGCTTCTGATCCCTGCACCTAAAGGAGGCAGAACATAGGCATTGCTCGGTCCCTGCTCCTGCCAACCTAGCAGTTCGAAAGCACACCAGTGCAAGTAGGTAAATAGGTACCACTCCGACGGGGAGGTAAACGTTTCCGTGAGCTGCTCTGGTTCGCCATATGACCTGGCTGGCCACATGACCCGGAAGCTTTACACCGGTTCCCTCGGCCAAAAAAGCGAGATGAGTTCCGCAATCCCAGAGTCGGCCACGACTGGACCTAATGGTCAGGGATCCCTTTACCTTCATGAATCTGTCCAACCATCTTTTAAAGCCATCCACGTTGGAGGCCATAGTTTGATGATTCGCTGTGTGAAGGAGGCCTTTCTTTTAACTGTGCCAGCTCTGGAGGGTTGGGCTGTGTCCGGGTTCAAAGGTGGGACCCTTGAGCTGTGCGAAGGTGCCTCTGTCTGCCGGTGTCCTTTCTACTGGCAGAGAAGAAGAGGTTTGCCTTTGGCAGCGCAGCCGAGGTCCAGAATCCCTTTCTCCATTGTCTGCAGACATCCAGGCCTTTCGATTCCCACAGTCGCCGGGACAATAGAGACACAACAGGTTTCTCTGGGGAGAAAACATAATCTGAGAGATACCAAGCTTCTGAAAAAAGCTCTTCCTCAAAACAACCGAAGGAAATAAAAGGCGCAGTGAGAAAGCTCCTTGGGTCCCCTGAATCGGCCGACACCTGATAGGCTTGCTTGGGGTATTATTTGTCCGGCATTGTCTGTCTTCTGAATGTGATGCTTGTTCCTGAAGGCTAATGGAAAAGAGAGGGAGAGCCGTGGAAGACAGAGGTGCTCTGCTTTTCTCCTTCAGGCGATGCCAAGCCCGCTTTGTCCCACACAGGCCTGAAAGTGAGAATCAAAGGCGGAGAGTAAAAAAGACCAATGAGGGACAGGAGGGGAACAAGAGCCCAGAATGCTCTTAGCCGTCGTGAAAAAACTGGGTCACGGCTATAGAATGACATGGAGGGAAGCGGCAGCAGCCTTGGGGTGATAATGCTCCATATGGTCCACTAGGGTGGAGGCTTGTGGGAGAATGAGCCGCTCCTCAGCAAGGGTCACCAAGATACTATTGGAGCAGATTCACATTACATTTTGGGTAGTGTTTCACGCATCTTGAGCAGCGCTCATCCAGATGCCAAACAGCTGTCGGTGATGCCGTAGGTTTCTTAAACAGAAACATTATATGCAATTTTTTTGCAGCAGGGGTCTAAACACAGGCCTGTAGCAGGGTTTGTCCAGGCTTCCTCCACCTCGGCCCTCCAGATGTTTTGAGACTACAATTTCCATCATCCCTGACCACTGGTCCTGCTAGCTAGGGATCATGGGAGTTGTAGGCCAAAAACATTTGGAGGGCCAAGGTTGAGGAAGCCTGCATTAGTCTAAAGGTGCAAGAAGGGGAAGTCTGGATGATGTTCTGCACTGCAGGGAGCTGCAAACACTACTACTACTACTACTACTACTACTACTACTACTACTAATTTATTATTTATACCCAGCGCATCTGGCTGGGTTTCCCCAGCCACATTTAATCAACTGCGGCCAATCTAAAAGTCTGCCAGCAGCCATGCAGATGGCACATCATTAATTCATTGATACTTTAAAAAGCAATTTAATACCAGCCCTGACACTCTAACCACTTTATCATACTGATGTGATGGCTTTCTTTGTAATGTATTGCTTTCTTTGAAGTTTGAGTTCATTTTCATTTTTAATGCCGTGTGTGTGTGTGTGTGTGTGTGTGTGTGTGTGTGTGTGTTCGCGTGCACATGCAAACCACATTGTGGATCTGTGTTTGGGCAATAAGTTTTTGTCCCTGTTCCCTGTTCCCCTCCCAGAGCTACAATTCCCAGAGTTCCCTGGGAAGAGGGGTTGATTGTGAAACCACTCTGGGAATTGTAGCTCTGGATGGGGAATAAGGCGATCTCCTAGCAACTCCCAGCATCTTTATCAAACCTCAGCTTCCAGAATTCTTTGGGGGGGAAGCCATGACTTTTTGAAGTGGCATCGTAGCACGTTAAACGGGTGCTGTGAGTGTGACCTCAGATTCAGAACTGGTTTCTGTAATGAGTGCAGAACGGAGGCAGCTGGCAAAGGTTGCTGCAGAGTCCAGAAATGTCTCCTGCCCCATCTTTCCAGCTCACCAGCTCCCTGGATGGAGTTGGATGGAGTTAGCCTCTCTTCCTTCTTCTTCTTCTTCTTCTTCTTCTTCTTCTTCTTCTTCTTCTTCTTCTTCTTCTTCTTCTCCTCTCTCTCTCTCTCTAATTCATCTGTGCTGTCCGTCCCCCCCCCCTTTTCCCCCCAAGGAGATCCGTGAGTTGTTCGCCTGTTTGTTTTCCTTTTCAGTTTGAGGCTTTGCAGATATTAAAATATAATCCAGGAAGAATTTGCTTTCTGGAGGATTATTTGATGAAGGAGGAGGTCATCTGGGAGCTGGAAGGAGGGGAGCAAGGAGAGGTTTTAATTTCCCCTCCATGTCCCTTTTGGGTTCCGTGTTTATGCTTCCCTAGAAACAATAGCAGCTGTGATGGGAACAAAGTCGGAGCCTTTAAAATATTCCTGGCATTACAGGAGGCTGTGATCAAAGAATTCTGATCTGAAACAGTAACACTAGACAGGGGTGTATTGGGGTTCAAGGCTAAAACAGTTGACATTGCTCAAACAGTGTGTTTGTCATTATGCAGGGGATTGATAGCTTAGAGGTGGCAAGACACACAGACAATTTAGAGGGGCAGGTGAAAGGGGGAACACAAATAAACATGCGCTGCATATGTACAAGTTCCTAGGTCCCATTGCCTTGTCACATTCTGGTGTGACAAAGAGATGGAACCCAGGGTAGAGCTATGCTGAGGTCATGCAACACAGACTCACGTCTGAGCTCAGCCTCTCCTGGGTGAACATAGGAAGCTGTCTCGTACTGAGTCAAACCACTGGTCCATCTAGTTCAGTATTGTCTACACTGACTGGCAGCAGCTCTCCAAGATTTCAGGCAGAAGTCTCTCCAAACCCAACCTGGAGATGTTGGGTATCAAACCTGGGACCTTCTGCTTGCAAGGCAGACATTCTGCCTTCTCCCAACCGGGGGCTTTCCAGATGTGTTGGACTGCAACTCCCATCCTCCCTGACCACTAGGCATGCTGGCTGGGGCTGAGGCGAGTCTGAGAATATCTGGTGGGCATCAGGCCAGGGGATACTGCCTTAGGGGCTTCCACAGAGATCTAACAGATCAACCCAGTGTGCAGCAGCTGTGAAGAAAAGGCAAATTCCATGCAAGGGATCATTAGGAACGGAATACTGCACAGAACTGGTTGCCTCGCCTCAAAAAGGATATTGCAGATCTGGAAAAGGTTCAGAAGGAGCAACCAAAATCATTCAGGGGATGGAGAAACTTTTTAGTTTAGTGAGAAGACTGAACTGGAGGCAAAGTGATATGAGCTTATAAAATTATGCATTGGATACAGAAAAGGTTTTCTCCCACTCTCAGAACACCAGAAACTGTGGACATACAGTACAATGAAGCTGAATGTTGGAAGGTTCCGGTTGGAGGCAGTAACAAATCCTCTTCTTCTTCTTCGGCGATCCCTCATAGCCGAATAAGACTGATTTCCATGAACACAATCTTAACAGTGAGGCTTTATGTGACTGTGGAGGCCAATTCTGGATCCACACGTCCTTCCACAGTGGAGACATAGGTTTCTGGGCAGGAGTTGATCATGGTGAGGGTCTGCCAAACATGCCTTCCTCTTAGCATGTTTCTCCCTTTCGTCCTGTGTTTGAGTGTCTTCGAAGTCTATGACACCTTTGGTAAAGGCTGTTCTCCAATCAGAGCACTCGCAGGCCAGTGTTTCCCAGTTGTCAGTGTTTATACTACATTTTTAAAGATTTGACTTGACCACCAGCATTACACTTTCCATTTTTAAGTTTGGAATAGAGTAGTTGCTTTGGAAGACGATAATCAGGCGTCCGCACAACATGACCAGTCCAACGAAGTTGATGTTGAAGAATCATTGCTTCAACATGGGTGATCTTTGCTTCTTCCAGTACACTGACATTAGTTCGCCTGCGTTCCCAAGTGATGTGTAAAAATTTACGGAGACACCGTTGATGGAATCTTTCGAGGAGTTGGAGATGGCGTTTGTAAGTGGTCCATGTTTCACAAGCATACAGTAAGGTTGGTAATACAATAGCTTTGTAGTCAAGCATTTTGGTTTCCCTGCAAATGTCCCGGGACAGTAACAAATACCATTGGGACATCTTGCTGGCCAATGTGAGAACGGGATTCTGGGCTCAATGGCCCATTGATCTGATCCAGCAAGTTCTTCTTATGCTCTTTTGCTCTTAAGGAATATATACAAAGCTGAAGAGACAGTGTTGTGCAGTGGTTAGGGCACCAGACTAGGATCAAGTCCCCACTTGTCCATAAAGCTTGGTGAAATGTCCTTAGACTTCATAGCATATTCCCAACGGGAAACTAAGCCACAAATTACTGTCCTTTTTTTTTTTTTTTTTGAGGGGGGGAAGAATTCCCATCTTTGTTTTCTCCTCTCTTTCTTAGAAACCACTTTCTAGACATTTCTATCCTTTCCCAATACAGACTGATTTCAAAGTGTATATTTGTATGTGGTTAAGCGATTAAATAACTCTTTCCCCAGGGAAAGAGCTGGGAAGGTTAGCTCCCCTTGGTTAGCCACGGAGAAAACATTCCATCGCGGTGACAGATTAGAATGACTGGGTTAAGGACTTTTCGGTAAAAAATATAACCCAAGTCCTTGAAAAATAAAAATAAAAGCCAACCTTTAATTATTATTTTTTTGACTGCTGCCCCCTCTCTCCCCCTTTTCACCATTTGGGTGTTTCAGGAATGGAATCTCGTTGCAACTGAAACCCCCAGAGAGGTATAATTAAGGCTCCATTTAAAATCTGCCTCTCCAGGGTGGTTTGCACACATGAGCTTTCGTCACTTGATGGCTGCAGCCGTCAAGTGATTACATTCATGGGCAAACAGAGCCATTGCTGAGAGCTGGTCCAGAGGCTCTACTCCTCCCCTGACACCCCATATGTCAATAAAACTATATATCCTACAGACACCATAGTCTGCATTGATCTGCATTGTAAGGGAACTAAACCCTAGGAAAGCGCAGGCAGCAGGCATGCTATATGTGGAGGGCTAGGGGGCTGAGCCCCCCCAAAAAATGTTCAGTGCGGGCCCTCCCATCAGGCCTTTCGGAGGGCACGCTGGGTCCTGTGGGGCCTCCTCCTGCCATGTGACGTCATGCGCACTGCATGTGTGACGTCACACATGTGCTGGGCCCCACAACGTTGCACAGAACCCGGCACGCCAGGCAGGCACCCTTAGAGCCCCTTGCTGCTTGGACCTTGGTGTTCTGCCTGACAATATGTCAAAGCCATCATAAGCTCATCGTCCAGCACCTCTTGTGGCGGGGAGTTCCGTAAGCGATTTACTTGGTTGAGAGAAGTCCTCCTTTCTCTGCGGCTCCTTTGCAAAAGCGAGCGTTAATTTGGCTCGAAACCTCCAGAGGTGCTGAGATGTTCGCGAGTTTCACTGGCTCCCGTCTGGGTGGGAAAAGCAGTTTGTGTCCTTCCCAACATGAGCAGGAAGGTGACTTGAAGGAGAAGATTCCACCGAGGATTTCTGCTTCTCGAAAGCCCTTAAAAAACGTCGAAGGTTAGCATGATTAAGGGAGAACGCAAATGTCAGCCCTCCAGTGTAATCAGGGCCCAAGTATCTGCCAGGAACTGACTAAGCCCCTCTTGAAGGCAACAGTTAAAGTGGCCCGTTGCCCACATTCCAGTGTTAATTGCTCCCTTTGCTTAACTGCGCAGGCGAAATGTGCTCCGTGGGCTGGGCTGGGTCCCAAACAAGGGCTTCCTCATGGAACTGGAGAAATGCAATCAGAGCAACAGATCCAGGCTTGGGCAAGGAAGAAGGCAGTAGATCTGAAAAGGACCTGGTGGTCGCATTCTTAGTCAATGATGGTGCAGACAACTAAAGGCAGCACCTATCGAATTTCCTGCATGTGTTGGAAGTTTTGGTGCAACTCAGATTGTTGAGATGGGTTTGTGGATAGAGCGTGGGGCCTTCAGTTTTCCAGATTATCCCTGTACCTTTATTGAGAGAGCCAGTGTGGTGTAGTGGTTAAGAGCGGTAGTCTCGTAATCTGGGGAACTGGGTTCGCATCTCCGCTCCTCCACATGCAGCTGCTGGGTGACCTTGGGCCAGTCACACTTCTCTGAAGTCTCTCAGCCCCACTCACTTCACAGAGTGTTTGTTGTGGGGGAGGAAGGGAAAGGAGAATGTGAGCCGCTTTGAGACTCCTTAAAGGGAGTGAAAGGCAGGATATCAAATCCAAACTCTTCTTCTTCTTCTTCTTCTTATTGCTATGCTGACTTCTCTTTATCTCTTTGGTGTTTAAACTGATATGTCTTGTTTCCGAAAATTTGGGGGAGAAATTCATATATGACATACTTTTCCGTGTATAAGACTAGGTTTTTTTTCTTTAAAAATAATGCTAAAAAATGGGGGTTGTCTTATCATAGCTGTCAACTTTTCCCTTTTCTTGCGAGGAATCCTATTCGGAATAAGGGAATTTCCCTTAAAAAAAGGGAAATGTTGACAACTATGCGTCTTATACATGGGTAGTGCATAGGGTGGATGTTTGATTGGTTGCTGCCGCGGCTGTTAGTGGCTATTGTGTGTGTTATTGGTTGCTGCCTGAATGGCTGGTGTTGATTGGCTGACACTACGGTAATTGGGCGGGTGATTGGCAGCTTGTGTTGGCCAGGGGACAGACGAGAGGTGGATTTAGCAACACATGTGGGTGAGCGATTTATGGCAATCCCCCCCCCCAAGCTCAACAAGTCAGGGCAAACCTCCGCAAAAAAAGCTCAACAACTGTGTGCCACCTCCCTCCATTTCTTAAATTTGAGTCCCCCAAAATAGGGGGCATCTTATACATGGAAAAGTATGGTAAATATCTGGACAAGAGGTGAGAGGTCATTGTGGATCTGCCTTCTGAGAACAAAGGGGCAAGCATGGAACTCTTTCCTATCAAGAATGCACTTCCTCCAGTTATGTTGCCGTTTAGTCGTGTCCGCCTCTTCGTGACCCCCTGGACCAGAGCACGCCAGGCACTCCTGTCTTCCATTGCCTCCCGCAGTTTGGTCAAACTCATGCTAGTAGCTTCGAGAACACTGTCCCCCCATCTGGTCCTCTGTCGTCCCCTTCTCCTTGTGCCCTCCATCTTTCCCAACATCAGGGTCTTTTCCAGGGAGTCTTCTCTTCTCATGAGGTGGCCAAAGTCTTGGAGCCTCAGCTTCATGATCTGTCCTTCCAGTGAGCACTCAGGGCTGATTTCCTTCAGAATGGATCAGTTTGATCTTCTTGCAGTCCATGGGACTCTCAAGAGTCTCCTCCAGCACCAGAATTCAAAAGCATCAATTCTTCAGCAATCAGCCTTCTTTATGGTCCAGCTCTCACTTCCATGCATCACTACTGGGAAAACCATAGCTTTAACTATACGGACCTTTGTCGGCAAGGTGATGTCTTTGCTTTTTAAGATAGAATCATACAATTGTAGAGTTGGAAGGGACCCTGAGGGTCATCTAGTCCAACCCCCTGCAATGAAGGAATCTTTTGCCCAACCTGGGGCTCAAATCCATGTTCCTGATATTAAGAGCCTCCTGCTCTACTGACTGAGCTATCAATGGCTACTAATAAACATACGCTTTCTTGTTTTATATTAAGCCTGAGTCTGAATACTTTACAACTAAAGGTGTGCTCCGAGCATTTAACTGAAGTTAACTTCTGCCCTTGCATTTAAATGCTAACAGTTTGTGTTTGGTGTGATCTGTACTGTAATTCAAGGCTCACCCATTCATCCAACTTTCCTGCTTTGAAGCATCCCCCTCCCCCTCCAGCTTTTTCACCTCTTGAACACCTGGAAAAGGGAAAGTTATTCAAAGACTCTTCAGATTAAAACATTATTACCTCTGGGGAAGATTTTAATCATGCTGTAGTGTATATCAAGCTTCTTACTATTTACAGCCTACAAAGGTTTATTCATTTCATTTCTAACATTTCGATCCCTGATAATAGCCCCCAGCCCCCAAAATAAAATAAGAGGGAAAGCGTTTATATGAAACGTGCTAATTTATGTATTGGAATTATTTTAGCTGTGAAGTACAAATCGCACGCCTTTTCATATTAAATATGTTCACTGAACTATATATCATTGTATTATAATAATAACAAGTTGTAAATCAAAGGAAATGTGAAAAGTTAATTGGAGCGGAGGAGGATTTCAAAGAAGCTTGCAACATGTGTGTTGTACAATGCAAACATTCCAAGAACCCTTGAAGACCATAAATGTACAGGGAACCCTTTGTTGCTGAAAGTCCGGGGGTGTAAATATTTGTTTTGTTTATTTATCGCATTTACACACCACCTTTCCTCTGAGGAGCTTGGAGCGGTGCACAAAGTTGTTGGGTCTGCTAATCAGAGCTTTTTATTGTCACAGGCGCTGCTAATGCCAATATGAGCCTGTAGACAGGAGATCCTAGACAGCATCTTAAAAAGCAGAGACATCACCTTGCCAACAAAGGTCCGTATAGTTAAAGCCATGGTTTTCCCAGTAGTGATGTATGGAAGTGAGAGCTGGACCATAAAGAAGGCTGATCGCCGAAGAATTGATGCTTTTGAATTCTGGTGCTGGAGGAAACTCTTGAGAGTCCCATGGACTGCAAGAAGATCAAACGTATCCATTCTTCAGGAAATCAGCCCTGAGTGCTCACTGGAAGGACAGATCGTGAAGCTGAGGCTCCAATACTTTGGCCACCTCATGAGAAGAGAAGACTGCCTGGAAAAGACCCTGATGTTGGGAAAGATGGAGGCACAAGGAGAAGGGGATGACAGAGATGGCTGGACAGTGTTCTCGAAGCTACCAGCATGAGTTTGACCAAACTGCAGGAGGCAGTGGAAGACAGGAGTGCCTGGCGTGCTCTGGTCCAGGGGGTCACGAAGAGTCGGACACGACTAAACAACTAAACAACAACAACAACAGACAGGAGATCCAATATACTTTTGTTTATTCAATTGAATAAAGCGCACAAACATCTCCAAAGAAAGGGAAGGAAAACATTCATTTTTCCCTCTCTCCCTCTTTCTCCCACCTCCTTTCTTCCGTCTGCTTTCCAATTGGTTAAGACTTACAGCTTATAGATTTCCCAAAATACCCATTGGCATGTGAAGGAGGGGAGCACACACATCGCATGTGCATTTAGTTGAAACAAAATAAAAATTTAAAAATTAAAAAATTCCTTCCAGTAGCACCTTAGAGACCAAATAATTGTGCATGCACACGAAAGCTCATACCAATAACTAACTTAGTTGGTCTCTAAGGTGCTACTTTGAGGAATTTTTATTTTATTTTAATTATTTTATTTTGTTTCGACTACGGCAGACCAACACGGCTACCTACCTGTAACTATGTGGATTTAGATTAGCCTTAGCCCCTGCCCTGGGTGTGTCTTCTAATATTCATGAGATCCTAATAGGCTCCAGAACATGTGCAGAGTCCCCAAAGTAGCACCTGCTATTTCTTTTTGTTATCTTGGATTGTAAATCTTTGATTCTACAATAAAATGCCTCCTTTACACATTGCAAGCAAGAGCTGATAAGAGGTAATTAACGAGTCCCTAACAAATAGACCGGGTGGTGCTGTGGGTTAAACCACAGAGCCAAGACTTGTTGATCAGAAGGTCAGCAGTTCGAATCCCCGCGATGGGGTGAGCTCCCGTTGCTCGGTCCCTGCTCCTGCCAACCTAGCAGTTCAAAAGCACATCAAAGTGCAAGTAGATAAATAGGTACTGCTCCGGCAGGAAGGTAAATGGCGTTTCCGTGCGCTGCTCTGGTTCGCCAGAAGCGGCTTAGTCATGCTGGCCACATGACCCGGAAGCTGTACGCCGGCTCCCTCGGCCAATAAAGTGAGATGAGCACCGCAGCCCCAGAGTCGGTCACGACTGGACCTAATGGTCAGATGTCCCTTTACCTTTACCTAACAAATAGACAAAGGAAGAGATTCAGCTTCAACAGACCAGGCTGATGGACTGCAAACTAGCTTTGTTTAGCATAACACTTGATAGGTTCTCCAGCAGGGAAACAGACAGTAAGCACAATTTTATACAGAAGTGAATATAGCTGGTTATTTTATATAAAAACAGGATCGCTAATCATTCCTGACCCCACATAGTTCTCCTCCTGCCCCATTTATCCTAAGGACAACCCTGTGAGGTAGGTTAGGCTGAGACTGAGTTACTGGCCCCCAAGGTCACCCAGGGAGCTTCATGGCTGACGTGTGGATTTGAACCCTATTCTGCCAGGTCCTAATCCAATGCTCCAACCAATAAACAAATCAACAAATTCATAGAGAAACATACATTCACGAAACTCTCAGCAGAACTCACACTCAACTCCTTCCAAGGCAGAACAAAAGGAAGGCTGTCCAGTCCTCATCCACACTATTCTTTTAAAGCAATATCATTCCACTTTAAAAACTCATGACTTCCCCCAAAGAATCTTGGGAAGTGTAGTTGTTAGGAGTGTGAAGTGTGTTCAGGAGACCCTTATTCATTCCCAGAACTACAATTCCCAGAGTTCCCTGGGAAGAGGGATTAGTTGTTAAACTAAATTTTCCAAATGTGAATAGGCATATGTTTAAAGGTTAATTGGCCACCTGAATGATTTCGAAGAAAGCTTTCTTTTCTTTTTTTTAAGTGTAAAATTGGCTTGGGGAGATTTCCTGCTGACATCACAGCAGACAGCCAATCAGCACTGGGCACAGCTGGTGGATGCTTCAGACTTGCAGAACTGTGCCTTGTTGTTATTCCAAACTTGACCCTGGAGAGGTAAGACACATCTGGCTTGACTACAGCTTCTAAGTTCGCCTCCCACCCTATAAAAACATTATACATCTCCTTTCACACTGTGGCAAAATAGAGATAGAAAATCGTCAGGAGAAGGCCGGCTATTCTGTCTCTTGGAAACAGAGTGGTATTTGGGCTGCCTATCAAGTGTAGCGGGGAGGCTCTGGATGCAAAAATAAAACTATGAAAGAGCCTTTATCTGCTTGCAAGACAGAAAAAGGAAATGTCTTTTCTTAAGGAGAAGCAGGCCTAAGGATGAGGCATGTCTTCCCAGATGTTCTGTTCATCCCTGTGAGTGTGATACAGGATTCGGCCCCCTTTGGGAGCCCTTGGGCCCATTTGCAACAGAATTAATGAATGGGCTGGGGGGAGGGGACCCTGTGGGTGGCACATTAGCAAATGCTGGCATACATCAGCGTAGAGCAAAAGGTCTATTCTGCAGAGTAAATACAGAATTTGAGTGTGTTCAAAAAAAGGCTTTAGGACAGGCTGTTCCAGTGGAAACATTATACAAAGGAGAGTCAGGAAATGGCTTTTGTTGAAAAAGACCTATATTTCCTAACGGGGGGGGAAAATTCACCTCATTCATTTGCTGGAACAAGGGGCGGTCCATTGAATACTCTGGCAAATGGCATCACCCTCCTCTACAGCACTGATACTGGGGCTCAATGGACTGGTGATTTGCCAGTATAATGCAGCTTTGTTGTTCCTAAGCAGGCGGCTTCCCCAGAAATCTGAGCTTCCTTTGAAAAGCACAACTTTCTGGTCCTCATGGATCCTCGCTGGAAGCGCTGCAGTTTTCTTCTGCTCATATGTTAGGGGAGCCATCGTGCCACAGATGCAAGCTGCATGTGTGGACAAGGCCACCGGTATCTCCCACTTGGCAACAACACGAAGCTGAACAAGTTAATTAAGGTAAAGAATGAAGGACGGAGAGTATTTCCTTCTAAGCAACGTGCTGCCTTCGGATTTTGCTGCATGTCCCAGCAGGGCTGGGAGCAGGCCTTGGGATCATTTCAAGAAGGCGGTCGCTGTTGGCTGAGTTCTTTGCTGTCATCCGAAAAGCTGCTGGGTGAAAACACTCATTTCCAAAAAGGAAACTGTTGGCAAAGGGCGCAGCTGGATTAACCCCCAATAAACATGGGCACGGGGTTATTAAGAAATTCTGCTACAGCAGTGCTGACTGCAATGGCATTGCCTCTCCACCCAAGCCCAGACGGGAAGAGGAATTTGCCTTCTACCAAATGTGGCCCCTGGGAGTCTCTCGAGGTGGCCCTCAGATCTCTCCCCAGCCCACACTCCCCCTCACTGGCCCATGTTTTTGCTTAGAGCATGCACCACTCTGGCAAGACAGTCTGCGGGCAGGTAGGGTCTCAGCCTGCGTACCAGATGGAGCTGACAGACAGCTGCCCTGGACACAGAATTAACCTGCACCTCCATGGACAGCTGTGAGTCCAGAATGACTCCTAGGCTGCACTCCTCATCCTTCAGGGGCACAGTTACCCCATTCAGGACCAGGGAGTCCCCCACACCTGCCCGCCCCCTGCCCCCCAAAAACAGTACTTCTGTCTTGTCAGGATTCAACCTCAATCCATTAGCTGCCATCCATCCTCCAACCGCCTCCAGGACCTTCACTGCCTTCACTGGTTCCGATTTAAAAGAGAGGTAGAGCTGGGTATCACCCGCATATTGCTGGACACCCAGCCAGCTCTACTCCCTAGTGGAAGCTCAGGTGGCCTCTGAGACAAAGCCGATATTCCCACAGCATGCTGGTTAAATAAATTGTTGATTCCAAACCGGTTATCTGAGAGTGCCAAGCCTTATGTTCTCATGAGCAAAAAATGAATGGCTGTAGCTCAGTGGCAGATCACTTGCTCTGACTGCAGAAAGGACACAAGATTCTACCATTGGCTTCTTCAGGTAGGGTTGGGGAAGTCTTCTAAAACTGTGATGTCATGAGAAAAATTATAACAGTGACTAGAGCTGTCAGCCAGCATAGAACAGGAACGGGGGAACCTCTGGCCCCTCCAGATGTTGCTGGATTATTAACAGGGGTCAGAATTCTATCTGGGAAAGGATACATCAAAATGGTGTGCTCATCACACAATTTTTAGCTTATAGCTAAAACTGCATTCTGTTGGTTTCACTGTGACATTCCTCTGCTATCTCTCCTTTCCGCAACACTTTCTGCTCCATTTGGAAGGTTGAGTTGGGAATGCAAATGCATTATGAAATAAAACTGTCTTATTGGACAAAACCCGTAAAGGGATTAAGCTGAGCCTGTTTGACTAGGAGCCAAATTGCATGGGACGTTCCACTAAGGGCACTGCTTCTGACACAGGGCAGGTGATGGCACAGTGATGGCACTGGAGGTCCCCCACCACTATGCCCATATTGCAGAAAGCACCCAAGAGTGTCAGAAGCAGCAGGGGAAAATTATGGATCCAGCACTGGCTGGCGGCAGTTGTCTCTTGATAGCATCCAGCTACAAAAGTGTTAAGGCAGAGCAAGCGAAGCCTTTGAGAAACCAGGCCAGAGCATCTGACAGCCACCATCTCCCTCCTCTTCCCCCTGCTTGCCTATTTATTTTTCCACTTCTGATGTGAAAAGTCACCCTGAATGACATGCATGAGAAACCAGGCAGGGCGGGGGACCCCCACCTTACGCCACCCGCTTTCAGGCGGGTTCAAAAGCTTTCGTGGGCCCATTTGCGCCCCTCCGACCCACCTCTCCCCCGCCCCACGGCAACAATGGCGGCTGCAATGGCAGCTCTGCGAGGGGCTTGTTTGCCGTTGCCAGGGAGAGAAGAATGCGTTGGGCCAGGGGGCTGACCCACTCCTGCCACCAAAGAGAGAGAATCTTAGCCTTGAAGGAGTCACCACTGAATTCCATTCAAGGGACAGAAAAGAAGCAAAATCCTTTTAAAGGGAGCCCAAGAATGCTTCTCTCTGGCTTTTGTCTCGCTCTGCTTGGCTTTCAGGCAACGATGCTAAGGAAGCCGCCCCAATACATTAACCAGTTTAACTTGTTGGTGACCCTTTTTTTGTGCTGAGGACACAATGGGGATCCTCTCCAGCTTTTTCTTCTTCTTCTTCTTCTTTTTCAATAGATTGGCCCCCCGTTGTTCCCTCTCCTCCTGCCTCCCTTTCTCTGGGTCTCCTCACCAACCTTTCTCAGGCTCCTCTTTGAGGGGCCTATTCAATGCCACCGCTCTGTGTTTCCGTAGAGAATTTCCCCCCTCCAGGAACCTTCCCTTCATACAAGGACGGATTGTTCCATTCACTGCTGCCCGTTGGGACATCGCCTCCCATCGACATGAAGGAAGTTTAGCGGCAGGAACGACATTTGTAAGTTTATAAAATGTCGCCTGGCATGGAGAAAGCAGGTGGAGAAAGGTTTTCCTCCCTCTCTTCCAACACTAGAACTCCTGGGCATCCAATGATGATGGATGTTGGAAGACTCAGGAAAGATAAAAGAAATGGCTTCTTTCTTTCTTTCTTTCTTTCTTTCTTTCTTTCTCTCTCTCTTTCTTTTAAAATACAGTCGAACCTTGGAAGTCAAACGGAATCCGTTCCAGAAGTCCATTCAACTTCCAAAATGTTCGAAAACCAAATCGTGGCTTCTGATTGGCTGCAGGAAGCTCCTGCAACCAATCAGAAGCCTCGTTGAACATCAGGTTCCAAAAGAACATTTGCAAACCAGAACAATCACTTCCGGGTTTGTGGCGTTCAGGAGCCAAAACGTCCAAGTTCCTGGGCGTTCAGGATCCAAGGTATGACTGTAAAGTTATATCAACACTTTTCACAACACGAAAAAAGACAAGCTAATCTACATGAAAAATAACAAAGAAAAGAAAAGAAATAGGAGAATACAGGAAGGATCCTATCTCGCAAATGTTTCTTAAATTTGTCCCATACAGAAAAGGTGTGTCCTAATAGCTGTTACCTGGGAGCCTCCCTCTCTTCTCCCAGCCTCTCACCCTGAGAGATCTCCCCTTCCCTGTTGTCTCACACAGCCTCCTTCAGACTGAGAGCCAGTGTGGTGTAGTGGTTAAGAACAGTCGACTCGTAATCTGGTGAACTGGGTTCACGTCTCCACTCCTCCACATGCAACTGCTGGGTGACCTTGGGCGAGTCACACTTCTCTGAAGTCTCTCAGCCCCACTCACCTCACAGAGTGTCTGTTGTGGGGGAGGAAGGAAAAGGAGATTGTTGGCCACTGTGAGACTCCTTAGGGTAGTGATAAAGCGGGATATCAAATCCAAACTCTTCTTCTTCTTCTGTACATCCCCTTCATGCAGTTCTTACCTAAATACAACAAGAAAAAAATGATGAATGTTGGAAGACTCAGGACAGGTAAAAGAAACGATTTCTTCATGTAGGCCAGAGTTGGCCTGTGGAATCTGTGGAATAGGAGGCACTGAGGACCACCAACCTAGATGGCTCTCAAAGAGGATTGGACAAATTCATGGAGGTCTGTTGATGGCTCCTAGCCATCATGGCTGTGCTTTGCCTCCATGGTTGGAGGCAATATTGATTCTGAATGCCAGGTGCTGGAGACCCCAGGAGGGGAGAGGGCTTCTGTGCTCAAGTCTCGCTTGCGGGTTTCCCACAGGCATCTGATTGGCCACTGTGAGAACAGGATGCTGGACTAGATGGGCTCTTGGCCTGATCCAGCCAGCAGGCTCTTCTAATGTTCCTCCTGGAAAGACCCCAAAGGCCCATTACTGATGGGATTGCAAGGGAATGTTTGAGTTCTGGCTCTTCCCGAGCATCTAATGCAACACAGAAGGGTTTTTAAGAGGCCAAGCTAAGCACGATCATTTTGATAAGGTCTGGTTCCCATGTATCTTGCTATGTAAACAGAAGTGATGTCAGTGTCGGACCTCCAGACTCTCACACTTAATTAGGCCATCAATAGCAGAAGCCTTGGTGCTGCATTCAACGCTTCAGTTCTTTGGCAGTGCCCCTGATCAGGTTTCTTTCTTGTATATGTGATTGGCAATAAGCATGTCACGCTCTACAGGTCTTGATCGATGACATTTTATTGTAAAACCATATATATATGGATTGTTTGGAATCTAGTTGTTCTTCCAAGTTCATGTTTGACCTCATCTCTGAATCGCTAGCTGTTTTGTCTTTATTACCTGCTCAGCAGTTTAGAAACAACCACCACCAAATTGAATTATTTGTTGTTATACAGTGGTACCTCAGGTTGTTATACAATGGTACCTCAGGTTGTTATGTTGTTATACAGTGGTACCTCTGGCTATACAGTGGTAACTCAGGTTAAGTACTTAATTTGTTCTGGAGGTCCGTTCTTAACCTGAAACTGTTCTTAACCTGAAGCACCACTTTAGCTAATGGGGCCTCCCGCTGCTGCTGCGCTGCCGCCGCACGATTTCTGTTCTCATCCTGAAGCAAAGTTCTTCACCCAAGGTACTATTTCTGGGTTAGTGGAGTCTGTAACCTGAAATGTCTGTAACCTGAAGCGTCTGTAACCCAAGGTACCACTGTATTTTAATTCCATGCAAGCTGGTGGATGGGGTTCTCTCCTTACCTCACACATACAAGAAAAGCGACTCTGTGAGACAGGTCAGACCAGGGGGGCCAACTTGAATAAAATATTGGGGGGCCCAGGTAAGCCCCGTCCCAAATAATGAGTCACATTTTTATCAGTCACACATAAACCATTTGAATGGCAATGCCCATCAGTTTTGGGGAGCCCAGCTCCTTGAAATATTTTATTGGGGGAGTGAAGGGGCCCTGGCCCCTAGGAGTTAGCTCCTATGGGTCAGACTGAGAGACAGAGACCGGCCTAAGGGCACCCAGTGAGCTTCATGGCTGAGGGGGAATTTCAGCCCAGCCCTCCCAAAGTCTCTCCCCCCTATGTCTTAGTTGCTTAACAATCCATCCCTCTTCACAGGGTATTCTGGGAATTGTAGTTCTGGGAGGGCAATAGGAAGGTCTCCTAACAACACTCAACACCCTTAACAGACTACAACTCCCAATATGCTTTGGCGGGGGTGGGACCATGACTGCTTAAAGTGGAATTGGAGAGTTTTCAATATACAGTCATACCTTGGTTGTCAAACAGAATCTGTTCCCAAAGTCCGTTCAACTTCCGAAAACATTTGACAACCAAGGCGCGGCTTCTGATTGGCTGCAGGAGCTTCCTGCACTCAATCGGAAGCCGCATTGGACGTTTGGGTTCCAAAGAGCGTTTGCAAACCGGAACACTGCCTTCTGGGTTTGTGGCATTCGGGAGCCAAAACGTTTGAGTCGCAAGGCGTTTGGGACCCAAGGTATGACTGTATGGTATAAATGTGGCCTCTAAGATACGCAGCCACAATCTGTGCATCGTGCTCCACCCCAAACAAGAAGGCAAAAACTCTAGGAAGGCAGAAATAAATAAAAAAATGTCCTTCCAGATAAAACACACGCAAACATTGCACATGCGTTCGAAATCCATTGTTCTCTTTTACTCTCCTTCCCTCTCCCAACCAGGCCAGCCACGTCCACCTGTTCTTTTCTAATCCTGCACTGAGCCACAAACCCCTTTTGAAGCAGGACAGGTGGCAAGGAGGCAGCAGGCAGGGTGGGGCAGGTGGGGCCATTTGCGTTCCTTTGTCTCGTGTGCTGCGTGTGGCTCCCCACAGAAAGCTAGCAAACAATCCCAACTAAAATAACAATAAAGTGAGCAGCATATTTGGGTGTCCGGATACAGAGTGGAGAAGCAAGTGGATTCATTTGCGACGTTTTTGCCTACGGGGCTGGACAAGAAGCTTGCATGCTTTCGTGTGTGAGGTACAGGATGAGACCCCACTTACAATCCGGCAGCTGGTGTGCAGGGAGGAGAAGCCTAATCCCTGCGTGGGCTGCAAAATAAACGTTTTCGCTACAGGGAAGGGCTTTCGCCCAGTAAACAGAGTATCTCCTTTGCATGCAGAACATCCCAGGTTTGATCCCTGATGCCTCTGAAAGGCACCATGCTGGCTTTTCCTCCAATAACAATAGAACAATAGAGTTGGGAGGGACCATGAGGGTCATCTAGTCCAACTCGCTGCAATGCAGGAATGTTTTGCCCAAACCCATGACCCTGAGATTCAGAGTTTCATGCTCTACTAATGGAGCTATGCGTAGTTTCCCACCGCTTATGTATTTCAAGCAGTGGCCTGCATCATTTATGAAATGCTTTAAAATGGGATTAAGCCAGACTTTACCAGCCTGGTGCCCTCCAAATGTTTGGCACTACAACTTCCATCACCCTGACCATTGTCTGTTGTGGCTGAGGCTGATGGGAGTTGTAGTTCAAACCATCACAAGGGCACCGGGTTGGTGAAGGAGGTTTTTTTTAATAATAATTTTATTGCATTTTCAATTTTATCATAATCCCAGTTTCAATAAATTCAATAAACTCAAACATCGCTCTAACAGAGCATTGACCTCCTCCCACCCCTCTTTCTGACTTCCATAGATAATTACTTTATTCTCAGCCTTTCTATAACCACTTTTTTACCTTCTCTCTTATTTTTGTATTTCCCCTCATTAAATGTAAATCAGTTCCTTATATTCTCATTACAAAACATTTCAACTCAAACCTACAAACGTTTTCAGATGTTTACAATGTTCTTTCATCTATAATATACCGTAAATTTGCTCCAGTCCTTTTGAAACAGTTTGTCATGCTGATTCCGGATCTTCCCCGTCAGCTTTGCTAACTCTACGTATTCCACCATCTTACTCCGCCATTCTTTCAATGTTGGAAGTTCCTGAAGTTTCCATTTCTGAGCCAGGAGTATCCTTGCAGCTGTTGTTGCATACATAAACAAATTCACTTTTTTTTTTGGAATTTCATCTCCAATTAAACCTAACAAAAACGCCGCCGGTTTTTTATTGAAATTGTATTTAAAAACCTTTTTTAATTCATTATATATTATGTCTCAGTAGGCTTTCACCTTGGTACACGTCCACCACATATGAAGGAAATTCCCCTGAAGGAGGTTCAGCCTACTAACAGTTATTACCTGTGGTGGCTATATGGAAACCCCCCCCCCCATTTTTAGAGGAAGTGTACCTGGAAAGTAGCCTCAAACCCTACTTGCAATTGTGCTGTCACATCAAGTCGAAACTTGGGTACCGAAATCAGGTTTCACACAGGTGCCTCTTACTAGATTTACAAGGTTATATACAGATCCCTGGCAGGGCTCCTAATACAGGCCTGCGTCAGGTTTTCTGCTAGGCCAGGGATGGTGAATCCATGGCCCTCTAAGGTGCTGTTGGCCTTCCAATGCCCATCACTCCCATGTTGGCTGGGGCTGATGGGATTTGGAGTCCAACAGCACCTGGAAGGCAACAAGTTCCCCAACCGAAGGAAGAGAGGCAGCAGAGGAACCTGGGTCATTGTTCTCGGTACGGTGCACAGTTATCTCACAGTACCTGAACGCAAAGTGTAATCTCTGTGGCCGGTTTGGGTCCTGAATCTCGTGCTGAAGAAGATGTACTGCAGGGAGAAGAGGCAACGGCCTTTGCTGCATGCATTCATCTGCTCTGGGTTCAGCAGACAGTCACATTTTCAGCCCAAGCCAAAAACCAGAGCCGACGCCTGGAGGGGAAGTCTGGGGAGGGGACGTGCGCCTGGAGTCCACCGTATTCTCTAGGGAGCTGCCCTCTGGTGAAACAATTAGTCAGAGATGAAAGGGGGTGTCTCCTGCCCTCCAGAAGGGCCTGCTGCTGCTGGCATGCATGCTCTCCAGAGCCAGCGCAGTAAAAATACGGTCTGCACACCAACCGCAATCACTGTCTTTTGCCTGCAGCCAAAGGGGGAAACTTTTGGTAATTCATTTATGTGGGGCCTTGAAGACTGGAAGGCTTTGTGGAGCTGACAGCCCACAGACCGTGGACATGCCAAGCTGGACAGACAGGGCATTGTGGCCGACACTGTGTAGCAACGGCAAGGAGCAGGTTGGCAATGCGGCGAAAGCAGCAGCTGGCCTGACAGGGACCCAAACATCTGTCTGATGTTTCTCCAGTCATTTGGGAGATTTCCAGAGGGCTGTTGCCAAGGCACTGGGAGAGAGGACGTCCTTCTGGTCTGATGTCCTTTTGAAAAGGGTCTTTGATTTGTATCTGCGTTCCTATTTCAGCATCTCTGCAGATAAGGCTCCATGCAGTGCGTTTCCTCCAGGGATTTTAAGCATTCTGAATAGAGAATTCTTAAAAATTAAGATTGCACCCGTCTCTCTCTCTCTCTCTTTCTCTCCCCTCCTTGACCCCAGCTTGCTAAAAGAACCAGCATTTTGCCACAATGTGTTTAGATTAAGTGAAAAGTTAATGGCTTTTAAAATTCCACATGGAACCACCTTGTGTTAAAATCTCTTACCCAAAAAAAAGCACTTCTGTTTCATA
This sequence comes from Podarcis raffonei, assembly GCF_027172205.1. NCBI lineage: Eukaryota > Metazoa > Chordata > Lepidosauria > Squamata > Lacertidae > Podarcis > Podarcis raffonei. The sequence goes on from NC_070615.1 coordinate 50,068,915, forward strand.
TGTGAAAATTCCCACACCCTTATTAACTGGACAACATTGGTTTCCAGATCTAAGCAGCCCAAACCTTCATGTGGACATGAACTTTTCGTCCAATATATTGTTGCAGGCATTGTATGAGAGAATCTAGGCTTTTGTTTAGCACATTGATTTGTTTGATACACCGTTAAGATTGAAGCTGCTTGCCTAAATGAGCAGCAATGGCTTTGGACGGCTGATAGCAAATCTCATTTGCTTTGATGAGGGCTAGAAAGGAGTTTGGAATGCAGCCACCCAAGGAAACATTAAATATTGTTAGAAGCATGCTACATATTGTTAAGGCACTTGGGATATTTTGTGGATTTTTTCCCAGAGAAATAAATAAGTCTGGGCTTTATTTCCCTAACTGGTTGGCAAGAAGGCTGCTTGGGAATAGAGACCTCAGAAGCATGCTTTTTGCTTTTGAGAAACTGATGCTGTTTCCAAAACAGCTTGTCTGCTTGACTACACTCTTCAGCTTATTGGCATGCATCCTCAGGACATGCACTCATTTATAACAATCATCATTCAGTGTGCAGAATCAGCAGTAGATAATGTAGTGTCTGGATGATACCCTGGCTGGGTCCCTTCCAGACCTCCTTAGAATCTAGTAGAAGAGGCTGCTGAACAAGTTCCTTTGTTACGATAATGGCTTTGGCTGGCCAGTTAAGTATTGTGATTTGACATATCCAAGGAACTTGCTCTGTTGCCATAGAGACAAAGGGGTGGGCCTTTTCCCACCTCACCTAACTGGATGCCACACCATCCTGGGATGGAGAACAGGAGGCCAAGAGACCTGTGTATAGGAGAGTTGTGTGTGAGTTTTGAGCAAGGCTGGAAGCTGGGGACATAGAGACATGTCTGCTCCGTGCTGAACCCAAGCTTCTAGCTTGGGGTTCCCTTGGAACCCTTATGGGAAAGCAGGATCTTTTTGGGTGTTAAAGCTGTGAGCCACTTCATCCTACACTCAGGCTGTATATATGTATAAAGAAAACCATGTATCCCAAAGACTCCACAGTCTCCATTGACCTTCATTCCAAGGAAACCAAAACCGCAGTAATCGTAGGCACTGCTGGAGTCTCTTGCTGCCTGGAGATTGGGGATGAACACAACAGTAGGTTACACAAGCACACTCACCCACATGGTGCCGTGTTTGTGCTTTCCCTCAGGAGCTGTCTCTTATCTGCAGCCATCCCAATGTTGCTGGACTCTTAACTCCCATCAGCTGCATCTACCACGGCCAACTGTCAGGGATGATGGGAGTTGTGATCTAAAGCACAGAGATGGCACCAGCTCAGGGAAGGGCTGCCGTAGAAGAACACAACTGGTTCTGTGCTATTTCTGAGCTTGAGGCCTAACCAAAATGTGTTTGGCAGCACAGCTCATTCTCCTGCGTGAATTATCTCCGAGCCTCTGCACTTGAAATGTGCATCCAGCTCATTCCAGGAATAGAGTCCACACTTGTGACTTGGCTCGTCATGAAATGTTCAACTCCCAGGGCTATCAACCGACAGTGTGCTTCTAGCTAGCAAACAGCCCTGCCTTGAAAGGATTTATCAAGGAATTAACCCAGTTAACAATGCAGTACTATGGATGTTTACCCAGATGTGCATCCCACTGAGTCTAATGGAGCCTACCTCATTTATTACAACATTTTGACAGAGGTAGCATTTGGCTAAAGGTCTTCAGAACACGGCAGTTTCTTTCCGCTCAATAACAAAACACAAAGCTTTTTATGCATAGATTGAGAGATAATCTTAAACACATTTCTCCAATCAGGAGATACACCAAGATTCTTACAGGGGGAAGTTTGGCAATCCAACATGCTTTGGGGGCTTCCTATAAAGGGTAGTCACTTAGGCATCACTTAAGAAGAGACGAAAGGACGCAAATTTGCAGAACATTAGTGTGTGATTGTGTGCACGCATGCACACAAAATTTAGAATACTCACTGCCTTTTAAATAGAAATGCATGACATCTTGCCATAGTGGGGAACTGTGTGCCATAGAATCATAGAATCTTTGAGCTGCACCTACATGGATGGAAATGATCAGGAAGATAAAGAAGCCTCTGACTCAGATGCTGAAGTAGATGGTGTTGATGTTTAGTCATGTCTGACTCTTCGTGACCCCCTGGACCAGAGCACGCCAGGCACTCCTGTCTTCCACTGCCTCCCGCAGTTTGGTCAAACTCACGTTAGCAGCTTCGAGAACACTGTCCAACTACCTTGTCCTCTGTCATCCTCCTCTCCTTGCGCCCTCCATCTTTCCCAACATCAGGGTCTTTTCCAGCGAGTCTTCTCTTCCCAGGAAGTGGCCAAAGTCTTGGAGCCTCAGCTTCAGGATCTGTCCTTCCAGTGAGCACTCAGGGCTGATTTCCTTCAGAATGGAGAGGCTGGATCTTCTTGCAGTCCATGGGACTCTCAAGAGTCTCCTCCAGCACCATAATTCAAAAGCATCCATTCTTCGGCGATCAGCCTTCTTTATGGTCCAGCTCTCAAATCCATATATCACTACTGGGAAAACCAGAGCTTGAACTAAACAGAGCATGAGTGAGGAAGCTGTGGCCCAAGATGCTGCTGAACTCTAGCTCCCATCAGCCCCAGCCAGCACAGCCAATGAAATAACACGATACTCTCACATTTTATTTGCTTATTTGGATATCTAAACTGCTTAAAGAGTACATAATTTTATAGCTTGGAACAACAAACCTATTAAGAAAAAAAGGATACATCAAATAGAGGGTTTTCCTCCATAAAGTAGGATACAGGGCTATCCTAGGCACACATCTGGCCATCTTTAGTCCAAATCAATGCTGCTCTTATGTCATAGTATTGTAATGAGTTTGGCAGGGTCAGTCTGGATGATGCCATGGGGCCCCTTCCAAACTTGCGATCCTGATTCTGTGAAGGCAGGGTCTATATGAGGAAACCTGTCAGACCAGTTCCTTTGTCTAAGTACTGACATCTGCATCTTAAAAGAGCGAGTTCTGTTGCCATAGAGACAGATCTGTGGCCATTTCCCCACCTCACCTGGCTAGATGCCACAGTCATCCTAGGATGGAGAACAATGCGGGGGTGGAGTTGTTGTTGTGTGTGAGCTTGACTGATGCTGGAAGCTGGAGACGCAGAGGCCTTGCTCTGTGCTGGGCAGTGGTCTCCTCTGGAAACTTGAGGGAGACAAGATCTACTGAGGGGATAATGCTCTGTGCCCCCGGAGCCTCTTGGAACTTGGAGATGGAGGTCTGCACAACAGTATTTTAGTCAATGGCAGGTGGCAAAAAAGATAGTAAACATTTGGAAAACTAGTTACAGGTAGGTAGCCGTGTTGGTCTGCCGTAGTCGAAACAAAATAGAAAAATTCCTTCCAGTAGCACCTTAGAGACCAACTAAGTTTGTTATTGGTATGAGCTTTCATGTGCACACACACTTCTTCAGATACTGGGTATGTGGCAGGTGGAATGGGAGTAATTACGGGTCTAAAAACAGCCAGTTCATCAACATGCCATATGTCTACCACATTGCTGCAGCTTAATATATTTTTTTATCATTCATCACAAAGTGACTGTGCTCATTATATCCATCTCCTTCCACTGAGAAATGATCTTCGTATAACACTGGGATGCATTAAGGAAGAGACATCTGTTTGCCAGGCTGGTAAACACAAATGTTTGGTTTACACTATGCCTGCAGATTTCTTCTTTTTAACTTAAAATGGCACAAGTCCCTTGCAAAGTGCCCAGCAAGTCGTTTAAGTAACAGAGTCCTGGTCAGTTCAAGGAGGACTATCAGGGTCTGCCTTTGGAGAGATTATCAAAATAAGGTTGGTGTCTTATGCCAACTGCAAGCAGCTCCAATCACTAGGGTCAAGCCTGATAAAAACTGTGGTCCAAAAACATCTGGGCAGCCACATGTTCCCTTATGCAAAAGGGGCTGAGGTTCAACCACTGACATCTCCAGGCATGGCTGCAAATGTCCCAAATGAAACTCTGGAGAATCAGTGTAAACAACACTCAGGGATGGATTAAGACCTTTAGAGGCCCCAAGCACCTAAAATATTTTGGTGCACCCATATATATATCCATTTCAAATTGTAAACAATAAGAAACCATAAAATAAAATTTTATTTTTTGAAAAGAAATGAAACCTACAGTAAGATGGAAAATGTTTGGTTTTATATACTTCCACTTTATTTATATTTGATAATTTTTCTCCTACTTTCTCTAATTGCAAAGCCTTTGATTAGATTCTCAAAACTTATGTAACACATCTGCTTCTATGCTTGGTAGAGATAAGGCACCCAGCCTGCCTTGTTGCGCAGTTGTTCTGTTGGGATTTTTAATAGACTTCAACTGAGAAAATGAACGCTCAGCTGAGCAACTTGTGACCATTAATGTTAAAAATCTGGCAATGGGAAATTTCTTTGGTGCCCCCGCCCTTCCCTTGATGCCCTAAGCATGTGCTTATTTTGCTTAATGGTTAATCCAACCTTTGCAACACTTAGTTAGGTGAACCAATGGGCCTGACCACATGCAGTTCTGGTCACCTCACTTGAAAATGGATATTGTAGAGTTGGAAAAGAGCAATGAAAATGATCAAGGGGAGGGCGTGACGGCCTTTTGTGGGAGACAGTTCCATAGTTTAACTCTGCACTATGTGACAGCATACATTTGTATCTTGCTTTTCCACCCAGCTGTTCAAGGTTGTGAACATTATCCTCTTCTCTCCCCGCTTTTATATTTGCAGCAGTCCTGCAAGGCAGGCTTCACTACAGTTGATGCATGTACGTTTGTTGTTGTTTAGTCGTGTCTGACTCTTCATGACCCCCTGGACCAGAGCATGCCAGGCACTTCTGTCTTCCACTGCCTCCCGCAGTTTGGTCAAACTCATGCTGGTAGCTTTGAGAACACTGTCCCACCATCTCGTCCTCTGTCGTCCCCTTCTCCTTATGCCCTCCATCTTTCCCAACATCAGGGTCTTTTCCAGGGAGTCTTCTCTTCTCATGAGGTGGCCAAAGTATTGGAGTCTCAGCTTCAGGATCTGTCCTTCCAGTGAGCACTCAGGGCTGATTTCCTTTAGAATGGATAGGTTTGATCTTCTTGCAGTCCATGGGACTCTCAAGAGTTTCCTCCAGCACCAGAATTCAAAAGCATCAATTCTTCGGTGATCAGCCTTCTTTGTGGTCCAGCTCTCACTTCCATACATCACAACTGGGAAAACCATAGCTTTAACTATACAGACCTTTGTTGGGAAGGTGATGTCTCTGCTTTTTAAGATGCATGTACAGAAGCAGCAGTTATTCTCAATAGGGTGGGATGGGGAGTGCAGGGGCCCTAATCCACATACAGCGTCTGACGCCCAGGAAATCCTGTTGGCAGCCTTGGAAAGACCTCCTTGGGTGACCTAATCACACCTTGTTTGCCTCTTATGCTGAATCCTCACTCCGCTATGAAACTCACTGGGTGACTTACACCAGTCACATCTCCCAGACGAATTTACCTCGCAGGGTCATGGAGCGGGAATAAAATGAAGGCGGAGGAAAACCATGCAGCCATCCATGGTGACCATCATCCAGCCAAAATCTGACCCTCTAGCCCCAGAGTATGGCCTACTACTCTTTCCAGAGGGATGTTTTCCAACCTGCTGAGCACCAGAACTTCTGGACTGCCTCTTCCTCACCTCCCCAGAAGGACTTTTTGGGCAAGGAAATTGAGGCATCCTTTCCCCCCAAAGCGCCTGACCCTTAACACGCAGTCACACCATTTGCAACAGCTATCCAAAAGGGCACAATAATAATAATAATAATAATAATAATAATACACTGCACATCTGGCTGTGTTTCCCCAGCCACTCCGGGCGGCTTACACATAGCTGTCAACTTTCAGATTTGAAAATAAGGGATCAGCAGCCTCACCTGTCCCGGGGACAGTCTATGGGATATCTAACAATCCAGGATAGCAGCGGGAAGAGGCGCTGGAATAAGGGAATTTCCTGCAAAAAAAGGGAAGGTTGACAGCTATGGGCTTACACTACATATAATAATAATAATAATAATAATAATAATAATAATAATAATAATTTAAAAAAATTATTTATATCCCGCCCTCCCCAGCCGAAGCCGGGCTCAGGGCGGCTAACAACACTAAAATAGTGCAACATTATAAAAACATTATAAAAATTAATTAAAATCAAAATTGATGGCAACCATAAACTAAAGTTTTGTAAAGATTGCCAAAGGAGGGAGTCAGGCTGCGCCCTGACCAAAGGCCTGGTGGAACAGCTCTGTCTTGCAGGCCCTGCGGAAAGATGTCAAGTCCTGCACGGCCCTTGTCTCTTGTGACAGAGCGTTCCACCAGGTTGGAGCCGCAGCCAAAAAAGCCCTGGCTCTAGTTGAGGCCAGCCTAACCTCTCTGTGGCCTGGGACCTTCAAGATGTTTTTATTTGAAGACCGTAAGTTCCTCTGTGGGGCATACCAGGAGAGGCGGTCCCGTAGGTACGAGGGTCCTAGGCCGTATAGGGCTTTGAAGGTTAAAACCAGCACCTTAAACCTGATCCTGTACTCTACCGGGAGCCAGTGCAGCTGGTATAGCACCGGATGAATGTGATCTCGCAGCGAAGACCCCATAAGCCAGCCACTCAGAGCAAAGGGGCAGGGCCGCGGAGAGAGGAGTTTTTAAAAGCAAAGTAAAACGTCAAACATTAACAACTTCCTATTACAGGGCTGCCTTCAGACCAAGCTAATCTTCTCTGTGTCCTTCCAATTTTAGTGTATGTGCTGCCAAAGGGAGCACATTTTACACATGCTCAGAGAACCGCTCTCCACCGAGTCCAGAACAGAGAACGGCCTTTTAGCTTGCAGGGTGTGCGTGTTTTCCCTGTTTCAAAGCAGACAAAACAAAACAAAAAAAAATCTAGTGGCTGTTTTGCAAATGGCAGGAGCGAGGAAGAATGCCTTTCCAACACTTTTTTTTAAAAGCACGATTTATCTCCAAGCGTGGGCTGGTCCCCTTCCGCATAAAACCCCACCGCGTCGCTTTGCCTTGTTGCAAGCCAGCTTTACGACCAGGGAGACCCTCCCTCACTTTAATAGCCTCCGTCCTCCCCGCCCCGCTTTCCAAGCTAAGCCACGTGGGAGACCCGCCGCTACCTTCCAGCCCGGGGGCCCCGCGTCCCGCAATCTTGCAACGTTCTGAGCCCGCCCCCTCCCTCGGTGGGCGCGGCCTAAGCCAGCCACTCAGAGCAAAGGGGCGGGGCCGCGGAGAGAGGAGTTTTTAAATCGCGGCTGAGTCGCTGCAGCGAAGCGATCGGCGCTGAGCTTGGCGCGCTGGGAGGAAGGGGAGACCCGGGGGTTGGGGTGGCTGGTGCTGCTGTTTCTGCTGGAGCAAAGCAGGGGAAGTCTTGGCAGGGCTGTTGTGCCTCGCGCGCACCTGGGCAGCGGTTGTTCCCCCCCCCAAAAAAATTGCACTTAAAACTGCTAAACCTCCGAAATCCGCGATGCTGAAAAGCTGCGGGAAGAAGCTTTTGCTGTCCCTGGTGGGCTCCATGCTGACCTGCTTCCTGGTGCTGGTGGTGGACCAGCAGAAGGGGCAGGTGCTGAGCCTGGGGGGCGGCGGAGCCGGCCTCCTCCTGCAGCCCTTCGAGGGCTCCCGCGGCGACGCGCCGGGCTTGCGAGCTGCATTGCCCTCGGGGCAGAGCCACCACGATGTGCGGAGCTTCAGCGCGTACTTCTCCAAGCTGGCCCGGGGGAAGGCGGAGGCGGCCCCGGCGGTGGGAGGCGGCCCGGAGGAAGGGAGGGCGGCCAGGCCGCAGCTGGAGGACATTTCGCCCCAGGATGTCTTCATCGCCGTCAAGACCACCAAGAAGTTCCACAAGTCGAGGCTGGAGCTGCTGCTGGATACGTGGATCTCGCGCAACAAGGACATGGTAAGGAGATGGGGCCGCGGGTGCGGGTCTCTTCCCACCTCCCAGTTATGGGATGGATGCTGTGCATTTATTTTTAAATAAGATGACTGCCAACAAAACAAAAACCCCATCCCCTGTTGCTGGAAGATTTGTGGTGGTGTTGGATGAATGCACTCTGTGCATGCTCAAGGGTACACTCGGCTTCGAGCATTGCTGGCGGTGCCAAAGCTGAGCTTTGGGTCGGGAAATAGGTTGAGGGGTTGTGCTGTGGAAACTCCCTCTTTTGGGGGGTGCTGTGTTCCCGGGCATCGTATCTTCCAGGCTGAGCCTTGACCTGGAAACGAGTTTGTGGTGGTGGCAAGGAAGCCCCGGGGAACCCGCTTCCGCGCGCGCAGAGGCCCCTCGGATCGCGAGCACCCATCCAGAAAGCAGGGTTGCCTGCAGCGAGTGGGCGGCTGCTGCACGGTGCCAGCCCGTGCCAACGGCGTGCTAATGAGCAGGAAGGATGCGGGCTGGCGAGTAACTGCAAGCCCAGCGCCTTGATCTGTGCCGTCTCCGCCCTTGCCCCCCAGGGAGGGAAAGTGAGGCACGCTCCTCTGCCACAAGCCCACACAGCCAGCCAGCCTCCCTCCCTCCCTCTTTTGCTGCCCTCCTATAAATGGTTTCCGTCAAGGGAGGCTTATTTCGCTTGCTTGAGTGCACGCGCGCGCACACACACACACACACGCACACACACACACAGGTTTTCGTTTTGTGGCTTTCATTGTTTCCACACGTTGCAGCAGCGCAATAGTGCTTGCTTAAAAAGAGAGGTGTATCTGAAGCTTGAAATGCAATCCCTACTCTGAAATGGGCAGAACCGCTCTGTGGTTGACTCAATGGTGAGAGAAAGGCACTCTGCACATGCTCAAGCGGTCCCTTCCTCCCTGACTAACCCTTTTCAGAGTGCGGATGCCCTGTCACTTACTCTAAATGCATTTCCCCCTGCAAATAGAGGCAACAGGGCAACATAATGTTATCAGTTGAGATTCTCTGATAAATTGAAAAGGGTGTTGGATGGGGTGAGAGATGCCTTGTTCTCCCTTTGAGTCTAGTTTGCTCTAGGCAGTTGCTACAAAGTTGGTCAAGGGGATGTGTGTGCGCACAAACACCCTTATTGGATACCTGTTAGGGCAGACAGGCATGCAAGGTTTTGAGTAGAAGAGGTTTCTATTCAAAACCTTGCATGCCTGTCTGTTTTCCCAGCAAGAAAGCATTGCACCACACCACTGCAAGCAAATGTGGATTCAATTGCCCCACCTGAGGCTTGTGCGGTTCTTGCCACTGTGGCTGTGAATGCTGCCCTTAAACTGCTTTGCTAGGAATTAAGTTCAGCAGCAGCAGCAGATCCCCCTGTCCAAGTACAGACCAGATGTGATAATAGCGCTTCAGAGACAGTGTGTGCCTCTGCCAGGGCCAGTCCAAGACATTTTGGCACCTGAGGTGGACCCCCAAACTGATTTCTCCCCCCAAGAGAAGAAGGGGTGAGAGAATATCTACATCGGGATCTGCCGTCCCTGTGGATCCTGCCACCTGAGGTGGTCACCTAACTTGTCTCATGGGTGGATCAGCCCTGGTTTCTGCTACATTTTTAAAACCACTTTCAGGCTTGATTGAGGGAATTCTAGGGGACTGTCTGTCCTTCTGTCAAAAGCCTTAAGGCACTCTGAAAACAAGGCTTCTCAGCCTGAAATGGCAATTCTAAGGGGGGTGGTTAACTGTTTGAATCTGGTGTCAGACCAGCTTACAAGGTGGAGAGTAGAGGGATTATTATTATTTAACACATTGGCTTGTGTAGCTGAGCATTCCTGTGACTCTTAAGTTATGTGGAGCTGGCCTCGTTCCCCTTAGTGCAGGCTTTGCAATGTGGTGGCGGCGTCCAGATGTTTTGGGCCACAGCTCCCATCAGCATCACTCAGCCAAAACATCTGGAAAAGGCCAGGTTGGCAAAGCCTGTCCTATATAGCATCTCTGCAAGGGATCTTTGCAAAGGTTCTCCCTGGGTGTGACTGCTGGAGAGCTGCTTCATTATTTAAATCTGCTCCCTAACAAACTGATGGCTTTAATGATTCAGTCTTCTCAGGCTCAGGTGCCTGTTTATTCCCTCCTCCCCAAATCTTTCCCTCCCTCTTTCTCTTCTCTGTGTTCTCTCTCTCAGGAAGATTGGAGACTGAGGAGCATGAAATGCAATTTGTGTCGCTGGACTGGGCTTTGTCAGATGTAAAGCAGAGACTTAAGACCAGGCTCATTTGCATAAAGAAAAAAGGGAGGGAGGGGGAAAAAGAATTCTCAGGCTTGTTTTAGAGCCAAGAGGGGGGATGTCTTCAGTCACCAAGTGCCCCCCTTTCCTAAACTGTGACTGGAATTCCAGGATGCCCCCAAAGCAATTGGAGATGAAGAGTTGGGAAGTTTTGTGGCTTAAAAAATTAGCATTAAAGTGCTAGCGATTCTCAAAAATTATTATTTATACAACCATCTTAATTCTTTTTCATTCTGCCTCTGTACACCAACACAGGATGGGTTTCTTTTTACAGGTGGAGAAACTAAGGCAGGACAGAGAGAATGACTGTCCTGTGGATCAAATTAGTGCCTAATATTGCGTCCATACAGATGATAGCCTGGGAACCTGAAGTGTGCATGTAAACTACTTGGTAGTTTGCACATGTCTGCCACAACTCCAGAAAAATCTTACTGCTACCCTATTTTTTTTAAAGAAACCTGGTGCAAAAGAGACATGGAGGCAGTCACTTTGTAAGTCCCCAGTTTTATAGTTTCCCCCGAACTCAGAGGAGTGCAAAAGCCAAAGGACAACTGCTTTCTGCTCCATGTATTACCGTGGAGAAGGCAGCTATCATTGACCACAATCCACAGTATCTATGATCTCCCTCTGCTGTTGGAGGCTGGGAATCCCAAGTGAGCGGAAGCAGAGAGCTGTTGCTCCTTCTTTCTGGCTATCCACAGGCACCTGTGAGAACAGGATGCTGGCCTTGATGGGCATTTGATCTGGCAGGGCTCTCCTTATGCTCTTGCGCAGGGAGTAGGAATTGGGTCTGTTTGCTTCAAACTGAGGAACGAGCAAAACACCCCTAGTGGTTCAAGCATCCCTAGTGATAACTCCATTAGCCTGGGGCAGCCGAGTCTTGCTACTGATGAGCCATTGGTGACCCAGCTGGGTACCCGGGTCTTTAGAGCATCCTTCCATCTCTCTCATAGGCCATTTCTCATGGTCACTTGGCGTCTTGGCCACCCAGCAGAGATGCTCCAGCATGGATCTCTAGCATGTGTGGGAGCCCGGTGTGTGCCCCCAACACCTACCGACAATCCTGGGAAAAGCTGGCCCCTTTCCCCCCTTCACGGATTCCGTCTTTCTTCTGGGTTTTTTGTTCCGCCTTGTTTGTCCTCTCGGCCTTCCCAGAGCCTAGCGGCTCTGCTCTCACGCTGTCTCCCCAGGCAAGCTAACAAAGCCCCTTTTCTCCCGGGGGCTGAGAAAAGACTCGGCAGAAAGACTCTGCAGCCGCTTGTGTGGTGCTTTTCCGTGGGAACGGAGTGGAGGAGCTCGCCGAAGCTCACAGTGGCCAGGTCAGGTTGCCTAGAGATGTTGTGGGGTGTCGGGGGGGGGAGGAAGTGGGGCAAAAATCCAGATTGCCTCTTCTTGGCGGGGTGTCTGAGTGACACCTCTCTCCTCCAGTGCTTGAGGTGCAGGCAAACTGAATTTCCCAAAGCCCGTCTTGCATCACAGCAGAGAGGGAGGGGAATTGGTGATATGTCCCAACCTCTCCGTGCAGATTTGCATTCTCAGGTTCAAATGCTGACTGACCTTCAGAATCCTGAAAGTTTTGCATAATACAGTGGCCTCTGGGGAAGACTGTAAACTCGCCTTGCCCACCCTCCAGATTATTTTTGAGGCTACAGCTCCCATTAGCCCCAGGCAGCATGACCAAAATATCCAAAATATCTGAAGGGCACCAGGATGAGGAAAGTGCTGTAAGCCAAAGCTTTGTTCAAAGGAACTCCTTTGATGGATGGCGCTGGGCTGTGAAGGGTCAGGAAATCTTGGCCTTGCTACAGCGCAGACTTATACTAGTTTAGGGGTGATTGGCACCGTAGTTTTGTGCAGTGGGGGGGGGGACCAGAGCTAGGGACTTCTAATGGAATGATCAGCTGGCTGCCTTGTCAAAATGGCTGGCATTCTCTGGGATAAACTCTTACAGTTAAAAACTAGCCTGTAAGATCCACTGATTTGTAGGAGCTGACTCTTTGCTCGGAGGTAGCCTAAGTTTGCAACAGTCTTTTCTCTCTGCACCCCCAATATCTGTTCTGTTTTTAAGTGGATCGGGGCTCCCACACTTCCGTATCAGTGCTGATGTGCTGCAAGAGTAGCAGGTGATGGTCCTTTGTGGATATATCTAAAACCTGAGCATGTCACATTGTGAACTGGATCAGACAAGCCAGGCTCACAGACTCTTCTTCCTCCTCTTTCCTGGAAGAGGTTCAGAAAAGGGAAAGCCAAATGAATCAGGTTGGGGAGCAAACTCCGCTGGGGGGAAGGGTCACAACATGTTGGGCTTCCTGGTTGCTGGGGAGAAATGAGGTGAATAAGGGAGGATGGTGGCAGAGGTACGTAGAATGAGGCGTGTTGTGGTGGAAGTGGATTGGGAGAAGCTTTTCTCTGCATTGGAGGACAACCTGAATGCTGGGAGATTCAGCACAGACCAAAGGAAGTTCTTCTTCACAGAATGCTATTTTGTTGTTGTTGTTTAGTCATTTAGTCGTGTCCGACTCTTCGTGACCCCCTGGACCAGAGCACGCCAGGCACTCCTGTCTTCCACTGCCTCCCGCAGCTTGGTCAAACTCATGCTGGTAGCTTCGAGAATACTGTCCCACCATCTCGTCCTCTGTTGTCCCCTTCTCCTTGTGCCCTCCATCTTTCCCAATATCAGGGTCTTTTCCAGGGAGTCTTCTCTTCTCATGAGGTGGCTATGGAATCTGCCAACACCACATGTAGGGATGGTCGCCCACATGAATGGCTTTGAAAAAGAGGATTAGAGCAATTTATGAAGGATAATTAGTGGCCATTGGCCATGATTGCATCCTGCCTTGGCTGTCTGAGGCTGAATGCCAGTTGCGGGAAGTCTCAGGTGGGGAGACATTGTGCTCAGGTCTCACTTGTGGGCTTCCAAGAGGCACTTGCTTGGCCCCTGGGAGAACAGGAAGCAGGGCTATGTGGGCCTTTGGCTGGATCCAGCAGCCAAGAAGAAGAAGAAGAGGAGTTTGGATTTGATATCCCGCCTTTCACTCCCCTTCAGGAGTCTCAAAGCGGCTAACAATCTCCTTTCCCTTTCTCGCCCACTACAAACACTCTGTGGGGTGAGTGGGGCTGAGAGACTTCAGAGAAGTGTGACTGGCCCAAGGTCACCCAGCAGCTGCAGGTGGAGGAGCGGAGACGCGAACCCGGTTACCCAGATTACGAGACTACCGCTCTTAACCACTACACCACACTGGCTCTCGAGCCAAGCTCTTCCTACAACCTTTTAACAGTTGATCTCTTGCTAATCATGATGTACCCTCTTTCTCGGGGGGGGGGGGGAGATTGAGTTGACTGTAGCAGTGGGACCTCTCTTCTGTAGACACCATTTCCTCCTCCTTGTCTTCTCTGTTCCACATTTGCACAGCTTCTCTGTGGCATGGAGACTTTGACAGGCTTCAAGCAGAGTGGGGAATTCCTTGGGAATTGCCACAATTGCATCTTGCCATTGACATGTGGGTGGAATCCCTTTTCACGTTCCTCCCCTGGACTCAAGACACGCTTCAGTTCACGTACGTTGCCATTGTACACATGTTCTGCTTCAAAAGTCAACTCTGCCATCATAAGGGCATAAGAAGAAGGTCCATCAAGCCCAGCATCCGGTTCTCACAGTGGCCAACCAGATGCCGGTGGGACACCAGCAAGCCAGACCTGAGCACAAGCGCAACTCTCGTCTCCTGTGACTTCCAGCAACTGGGATTCAAAAGCATCACAGCTTCTCACCATGGAGGCAGAGCAGGGCAGCCCCAAGACATTTGGGTATCTGAGGCGAACCACAGAATGGCAGCCCCTTTCCCTCCAGGGATGATGGGGTGAGTGAAGATCTACTTCAGAACATGGAGGGAATGGCTGGCAAAAGGCCCCTGTGAGAGGCAGGGAAGGAAAGATCTCCCAGGAAGAAAGGGAAGCTCTCTTTCTGCGTGAGATGAGGGTCTCGGACACTGAGGTCCAGCGCCAAGGGCCTTCTGGCGGTTCCCTTGCTGTGAGAAGCCAAGTTACAGGGAACCAGGCAGAGGGCCTTCTCAGTAGTGGCACCCGCCCTGTGGAACGCCCTCCCACCAGATGTCAAAGAGAAGAACAACCACCAGACTTTTAGAAGGCATCTGAAGGCAGCCCTGTTTAGGGAAGCTTTTAATGTTTAATAGGTTATTGTATTTTAGTGTTCTGTTGGAAGCCACCCAGAGTGGCTGGGGAAACCCAGCCAGATGGGCGGGGTATAAATAATAAAATATTATTATTATTATTATTATTATTTATTATTTATTTATTTACCATTGGGAGAGGGCAGAGCCTAGTCTAGTAGCCATTGATAGCCTTCTCTCTCTTGAGTTTGCTCAATCCTCTACTAAAGTCATCCAATTTGGTGACTCGTTGCTTCCTGTGGGAGTGAGTTCCACAGTTTAACTAGGCACGAATAAAGAATCTCTCTCATCCTGGATCTTCCAACTTTCAGCTTCAATGGATGCCCACGATTTGGAGTTTGAGAGAAGCTTTTCTCTGCCCACTTTCTCCATGCCCTGTGTACATCTATAAACTCCCACCCATGTTGCTTCTTGCTTGCCGTTTCTTTGAACGAAAGAGTTCCAAGCGCTGCAACCTTTCTTCACAGGGAAATCTGAAGATTGTGTCGATGAAACAGCTTTCCCCCTGGCCTGTCCTAGCTGCTGACTTATACTGTTCTTCAGCTACACTGGCACACTGCCCTACCATGGTGTGTTGGGTGGCATCCTGGCACGGCCCTTTCCGCATTGCCGCCTCTTTAGTGAAGCCAACCAGCCGGCCAGGGGGGGAAATCATGTCAGCTTCACTGAAGTTCCTACGCTGTCTAGTTTTCAAACTGTTCCCGTGTGTTCCACTTCTGATGTGCCTACCTGCCCTTTCCTTGTGTTTGTGTGTAAAGGGAAATGACTGGTGCGTAGATCATAGGGAGCTATTTTGGAGTCAAGACCGAAAAGAAAGGAGAGCTTAACATGTGGAAAAAAGCAGTTTGCAAACGTTTGAGGGGAAAAGCTGCATGCTTGTTTTCCAAGTATGCACACCGGAAGCAGAAGGTGGAGGAAGTCTGCCTTAAGGGGTTTATCTAAAACACGAGGTCTTTCTGCCCTCCCCCATCAACCTGCCATTTATTAAACATCTCCCTAAACCTTATCCTTCCTCTTTTAGCTGCATTCAAGCTGTTTGCAAAAGTGGTTGTGAGATGTTAAGATCTAAAACCGAACATCCTTCCTTCCTGTAGTTTGAATGCAAAGAGTAGACAGCATGTTCAGGTCTTAGCTGTGCTTCAGAACCCACAAATGTGCAGTTGACTTACCCTATTCATGCAGAATGATCAAAATGTATAATTTGGCAAATGAGTCCTCTCTCCATTTGACCTGGCATTCCTAAGAACCAGTTAATTCCCCAAATCATGAGAAGGGCTTCCTAAACGAGCCTTTTGGGGATGCTGGTTCAGAGGGTCTTTTTTTAATTGCACACACATAGGTAGGTCAGGAGAAGGAGCTCTTGGTCCCCTGTTGGTTGAGACCATCCCTGAGCAGGCCTGGACAAGTGAGCTTTGTGACCTTGGTCCTGTTGTGAGGGGGGGAAAGAGTAACACAATGAACTTTGTTTTAGGCTTGTAAGTGGTGACTAGTCGGATCGCCTGCATGGTGAGTAAGAATCTCCTCTGGGTGACTAGGCAGTGAGAGCTTTACAAGAGGGTCCTACTTTGGCCAAATCCCAGTAGCTATTTCCTGCAGATGCTCAGTGCATTTGTATTTACAGTGGCATCTCAGGTTACATACACTTCAGGTTACATACGCTTCAGGTTACAGACTCCGCTAACCCAGAAATAGTACCTCGGGTTAAGAACTTTGCTTCAGGATGAGAACAGAAATTGTGCGGCGGCAGCAGGAGGCCCCATTAGCTAAAGTGGTGCTTCAGGTTAAGAACAGTTTCAGGTTAAAAACGGAGCTCCAGAACGAATTAAGTACTTAACCCGAGGTACCACTGTATTTGATGAAATTTATATACTGCTTGATTGTTATAAAACCACGATGGTTTAGAAGAAATATGAAAATTTTAGATGAAAACCAGTTAAAACCAATTTAAAACACTTAAAGGCAATTTCAGTTAACAGTAGAAAAGACTGTTGTGCAGTCTCTTTTTATGTTCTTATGACCAGGAGATGGTGCAGGGCTTTGCAGTAAGCTTGTAGCTTTATGCACTAGACAATAAATAAAGGGGGGGCAGCTGGAAAAAAGACTTTGGCAAATCCACCCACCATTGCACCCAATCTGTTTTGAATATATACAGTTTGGGCTTTAGGCGCAACCCCCAGAACGTAACCCCCACATCAGTTGAGGGCATACTGTACTTCCCCACAGTGTCTTGCAACAACCGTCCATATATATAGCCAGAGGGCAACTAGTTCCAGTAAATCAGCTCTGACTGTGTATGGTTCCCCTTTTACCACCACCCCGCCGGGGTTTGCTGCCACGTAAACTGCGTACGGAAATACCCTCCCAGACACCAAAGCTGCTAATAACTTGAGGGCTTGGTGATGTTTCTAGCAACTCTCGGCAGGCACTGCCAGTGGTCGACCGCCGCAGTTAGAATAACTTTCAGATGAGAACCCATAAAGAATTACTTTACGTATGGAGTGTAGGTGGTAGCATTTGACACAATGCATGCACAGGGACTAGCGGTTAACACACTGTGCACAAAGGGATCCTGCCCCTTGTTTTGTGCACAAAGCAACTTTCTGACCCTGCACCTATCAGTTTCCTGCTCTGCCTCTAAACGAAGATCTTGCACTTCTAGTAATGGGATAGCAGGATCGGTTACCTATTGCAACCTTTTCAAGAGTGAGCAGCCCTTAAATGAGTGAAGCTTTGTTAAAGAGCAGACTCTGCTCATGGCAAACACACACTCAGAGATGCTCGTAGGTAAGGAAGCAATAAAGTTGTCCATTGTAGGAAATACATAACTTGGAGAAAAGAGTTTGCGGTTCTAGTCTCACCAGCTGGTCTAGAGAAGAACAAGACAGCCATGCTTGCTCCTTTGCTCTCTGAAGACTGAGAAATGTGAGGAGGAGGAAGTTGTGAGCAGGATGCAACCCGAGAGTATCGGTCTCATATGAGAGAGGGAGGGAGAGGGTTCATTTCAAGAGGTTAAAGATATCTGTCCCTCACCTCATCGGTTTAAACCATGGGTAGGCAAACTAAGGCCTGGGGGCTGGATCCGGCCCAATCACCTTCTAAATCCAGCCTGCAGACGGTCCAGGAATCAGCATGTTTTTACATGAGTAGAATGTGTCCTTTTATTTAAAATGCATCTCTGGGTTACTTGTGGGGCAATAGAATTCATTCATATGTTTTTTCAAAATATAGTCCGGCCCCCCACAAGGTGTGGGGGACAGTGGACCAGCTCCCTGCTGAAAAAGTTGCTGACCCCTGGTTTAAACCCATGAGAAAAATCATATGCTCTTAAGTGAGTTGCACCCAAACTTCCAACAGCTGGACTACTTAACTCCCATTTCTGCAACACACACCAGCCATCATTTCCAGCTTTACCATTGTGAGCCTATCTCCAGCCTTGTGATGATTTGGCCTACACCAGTGTTACCACTTGGGTCCCCAGCTGTTTTTGGACTACAACTCCCATCAACACTACCCAGCAAGACCAGCGGCCAGGGATGATGGGGATTGTAGTGCAAAAGCAGCTGTAAAACCAAGTTTGGGGAACACTGTTCTGCAGTGTGTCCATTGATGCCGGCTGGGGCCGATGGCAATCATAGTCCAGAACATCTGGAGGGTGCCAGGATGGCGAAAGGCTGGCAATGAGGACTCACATTTTCTCCCCTTCCTAGCTTCTCTTCTGCATCCCGCTGTAAACCAACCCCCGGCAGAAGCTCTTCCGATGATCTAGCCCCGAGGGGAGAGTCCAGTCCGTGGTTTTGGGCTGCTGTTGTTTTTTGGAAGTGGTTTCTTAAGAATTGTGGCCGATTCAGTGTGGAAATACTCAGAAGCCAGAGGAGAGGGCAGAGGACTGCAATGCCAGGGAGCAGTTGGGGGGAGGGAAGGAGATGAATACAGATGCAAGCTAATCCAAACTTAGCAAATTCCTGCTGAGTCGAGGGATTTGCCTTAACAGGATCACACAAGAAATCGTCTTAGCGTGCAGAGCCGAAGAAGAGAGACCTCAGCGCCGAGGAAAGCGGGTGGTCTGGGTTTTCTGCCACTTGCAGGCAGCGCCAGCTGCGGATCTGGGGCTGCCCCGGGTCCAGTGGTGTGGAAACAAAGCTGGCGCAGCCCTGGGATAGCCAGCCCTCCTGGCAATAAGACTTGGTCGCTGGAATGGGGTATTGTTCGATCTTTAAGCAGCAATTTTTTTGGACTAGCTTCTCCCTGGCTGCCATGCTTTGCTGCTTCATCTTCTTTAAAATGAGCTGCCAAGAGTCAGGCCTGCAGGGGATCCCTGCTGCCACCCCCAAAGCACATTTGCGCTCCTTAGTCCTAAAATGATCACTTTAACTGTAGCTCAGCAGAAAAAAACCAGCTGCTTTGCATGGTTCAATCTCTAGCATCTAGGGCTGCGGAAGACTCCCCACCTGAAATCCTGGGGAGCTGCTGCCAGTCAGTGTGGGCAATGCTGCACTATAGATGCACCAGCTGTCTGATCCAGCATAAGGCAGCCTATAAAGAAGGGCCCATAGCTTAGGGGTAGATCATCTGATTTGCATGCAGGAAATCCCTGGCATCTCCTATAGGGTTGGGAATATCCCCTGCCCGAAACCCTGGCTGCCAGTCAGTGTGGTCACAACAGAGATTGGTGCAAGAGCAGCCTTTGGAAGCCATGAGAGCTTGAGATTTTGCTTTTGTGTGCATTGAAGTTATTCAGTCCCACATCCTATGCTCATACAGACATGTGATGGAATGCAAGTGTATATACACACACGTGTGTGTGTGTGCGCGCCCATCCGCCCATCATGACTGACCTGCTCCATGTTCTCTTTTGCAGAACGGTTAAATAATTGCCTTGCCCTCCCCTGACTTTCCTCTCTCCGCAAGCCATGCATTTGCCTTCGGGACAGCGCATTCCTAAGCAGCTGCGGCTCCCAAATTTTCATAGCGCCTTGGCTGGAGTCCCTGCCCCGGGGGTTAATAGCTAGCTAGGGTGCGTGCCATGCGCTCCGCACATGCCCCACAAAGCCCGGTGCGCTTCTGTGTACAGAAGAAACAGGGCTGTGTTTACTGTTTACACTCCAAACACAGGTGTGGGCCCTGCCCTACCGGATCCAGTGACCTGGTGCTCCCAACCAGTTCTGGCCACTTTGCTGGGGCAGAGTGGGAAGGACTTTTCAGTGGGAGCCCAGGTCCTGTCTCTCTACAGTCCTAGGTCTGGGGGTGGGGCGGGGGGGGGGTGCTGAGTGCCAGTGATTCCAGCTAAATTTAGGAGTGGGAGATTCCCAGAGCTGCGCCCCCACCCTCATTCCAGGATAATGGAGACTTTGCATAGATTGCACCTCCCTTTAGCACAGCACCAAGCCTGCTTAAAAGGGGGGGGAGGAGAGATAGGAGATCTGGGCAGGCCAAGGGAAGGGCTTCTTTGCACAGTGCAGAGTTAACCCTATGGAATCCTTTTTCCACCTGTGGTGGAACTGCCCACCAGTATTCAAATTCTGGACTATAGCTTGTCAGGAAATGAGCAAAATGATCAAGCATCCCCCCAGTCCAGCTTCATAGAACTGTAGCGTTGGGAGGCACCCCCTGCGATGCAGAAATCTCAACTAGAGCACCCATGGCAAATGGATTTGTTTAGTAAGTCTATGGGGGGATGATCAGCTGAAAGCTTTGAGCCCTCAGGAACTGTTGACATGGATGCTGGCAGCTGCCAGAACCTCAGTTGCCCCCAAATGGAAAACCTTCCTGGATTTGCGACTTTTGCTTTGTTGTGAAAATATGTGGAGTTTAGCATCAGCTGAAAAAACAACTCATAAATGACATGTTGCCCAAAGCTCGGAGGACCTGGAAAAAAATAATTCTGGGATTTAATTTTACATGCAGCAAATAGACACATAGGACTCCCTCCCCATGACAAAATGTAAAAATTTGGCTTTCCCAATGGTTTCAAGTCCTTTGCCAACCAAATATTAAGACTTTCACAGGTATACTGCACCGCTTTTTTGTAGCTGTAGTATTTCTATTGTATTAATTGGTTGGATTTACTTTAATAAAATATTTTGTTTAGACACATCCATGGGAAAGAGAAGGCTACCTATGACTACTCGTCACATTCCCACTGGTCCATCTGTAGCTCAAAGTTGCCAACACTGGCTGGCAGCCGCACACCAGGGTTTCAGGAAGTCCCTGCCTTGATATTGAACCCAGGATGTCTTGCGTGTGCAGAGCAGGTGCTGGACTGCTGAGATGCAGTTTGTTCAGCACAGTTGGCTTGCCACAGCCTCCCCTTCCAGGCTGGCTTCCTGACCCAGTTCTCCCATTGCCTTCATGCTTTGCCAGCACCCTATCCGTGGGGCGGGGGGAAGGGTTTGATCTGTGCATAGTGTCAGCGCTGCCCTAGGCGATGTGGCATTTCCATTCAGGGCTCCATAATAGCTCTTGAAACCAAAGTCTTGGAGAGGCATCTGTGGAGTGCGGGGTGTGTGTGGGAGAGATGTGTGGGCATCTAATTGCACAAGGCCCTTCATTGTCCTGCAGTGGGGGTGGGGGGTTATTAAACATAATAGCACTTAAAATTAGAGGGTCTTCCAGCTTCTCAAGAGCAGAGGAGCAGGAAGAGAGGGAGGGAGGCAAGGAGCAGGGGCACCTGTGTCGCTTTAGCAATGCCTTGCAGCCCCATGGCTCAAGATCAGATCCTGAGTCCCGTCCCCCCTCCAAGGGCCTGAAAATGGGCTGCTCCAAAACGGATGTCTGCGTCAGCCTGTTTTGTACACAAGGGCTGGGTTCGAGTTCTGTCTTTTCAGTAAACAATGCCCCAGGCAGAATACTTTGTTCCTCCAGCTGCTGATGTCTTCCTCCCCCCCCCCTTTCTTGGCACCAGGGACTTTTCCAGCTGTCCGGGAGAGAGACTGCAAAAGGGACTAGAACTATCCAGCCCGACTGGTCCGCCCATCCAGTGGGATTCTTGTAGAAATATCTGCTTGGAGCCATTTGGGGCTTAAATCTGCATCCTCCCCACCACTCAGGATTAGTGCTAAAGGTGTTCGCAGAGGTGGGGATAATCTTTGGAAAGAATAATTCTGGGAGAAGCCCAGACTTTCCTGCTATGCAGGACTGCGCAAATCAGAATACATATCCCACTTCATCTTTTTTGTTATTAAAGTGGTTATTGTGGAACCAATTTCACTGGTGGAAAAGCTGCTTTCAGGCATGTGTGGGTGATTGTGGGGTTCACAACTGAGGGAGTCAGTGGAGGTGCCTTGGTCTGAGGTCATGGGAGGTCAAAGACCCAGTACAATTTCTGCAGCAGGGTCTAGGGCTGGTATTTTCCATGAGGTCTAGAAACTTTCGTCCTTTCAAAACCAAAGCAGATTCTCCGAGAGCCAAGTCCTTTGCCAGACCCTGTTCCAATTTGTTTCAAGCATCACATCCGGTTCTTCTCGGACCTCGAGCACAGACACCACAGATCTACAAAGTACAGTGGTACCTCCGGTTATGGATTTAATTCATTTTGGGGTGCTATGCGCCCCCTGAAAAATCCGTAACTAGAGGTGCTGCTTCTGTGCACGCACGCGGCGCGATAGAGCGCTTCTGCACATGCGTATACACTTCCGGGTTTGCCACGGCCGTGACCCGAAGATTCTGCAACCTGGAGGTTACGCAACACGAGGTACCACTGTAAAGACAGCAGGCAATTTTGAGCCCCCAGGGCACTGACAGATCTAGCTGGGAGCACGCTCTCCTCCTCCAGAAATCAAAATGGGGTGTGCGAGAGAGACTGTGCGTCATGCAGTTCTGCAGAAAGGCAGGTCATGGGGTTAATTTCATCACACTAAATTGCTTCAGTTCCTTAAACTGAGATTGCTGTCTCTGCAGAAGTGGGCGGCGAGGGGGAAGATTTCTGCAATCGCAAGCTGGTCACATGGCTTGATAAATCTTGCGTGCGTGTTCCACCTTCCTGTAGATACTTTCGATGGCTGCTGTGAAATGTGACCGCAAATGGCAAGAAGAGGAAAAATCCCACCCCCCTTGTACCCACCCGCTGCCGCCTCCCTGGGGCCTCGCTGCTCCCTGCTCGGGGGGGGGGTGCCCTTTGCCAGTCCTCTTGCGGGACTTTTTCTCTACTTGCAGTTCTTGGCCCTTGCCTCTGCCAGGAAGGGGAAATGATTCACAAACCAAAAGAGAAATGGGACCAGTACAAGGGCAGGAGGAGAGGGAGGGAAACAGGCTCTCATTCCTCAGCTGGGCCTAAGTCATTCTCCTGCTTACCTAGTGGCAGAACTGGTGGAGCTGTGGTCTTGCAGCTGCTGTCTGCCAGACACAACTGAGGCAGCCCCAAGTATACCTGATGGAACGTCTCCACCCCCATCGTCCTGCCCGGACACTGAGGTCCAGCTCTGAGGGCCTTGTGGCGGTTCCCTCTCTGTGAGAAATGAGGTTACAGGGAACCAGGCAGAGGGCTTTCTCAGTTGTGGCTCCCGCCCTGTGGAACGCCCTCCCATCAGATGTCAAGGAAATAAACAACTATCTAACTTTTAGAAGACATCTGAAGGCAGCCCTGTTTAGGGAAGTTTTTAATGTTTGATGTTTTATCGTGTTTTTAATACTTTGTTGGGAGCCGCCCAGAATGGCTGGGGAAACCCAGCCGGATGGGCTGGGTATAAATAATAAATTATTATTTATAAGTAAAGGACTGGTTGATCAACCAACCAACCTTGTCCTGGGGTTAACAAAGGACACTGCTGAACGGCAGTTGATTGAGGGCAGCTGGGTGCAGCATCTACAAGTTGTCCCCCCCCCCCACCGAAATATACCATCCTCTTCTCCCTGCCCACTTTCAGTATGGATCTACTATTTTGTGTGTGTGTGTGTTGGGGTGGGGGTGTTAACTTACCGGTTTTTCTGCAGAAATGACAAATCTGGATTAAATGGGGAAATAAAGGCACTTTGATGCCGGTGACATTTGCAAGAAAATGTGCATGCATGTGCAGCCCCCAGGCCCAGGAAAAACTGGCAAGGAGTGTGGATGCTTCTGGTCCTGTGCATGCAGACCCATGCACCCAATGCAGGCACATCAGTGCACTATGAAGACTATAGCCTGCCGTTTCAGCAGGCCAGCCTTCATACAACTGTGGCGTATGATACAGCACACCATATAGGAGAAGGGGCGAAGTGTTGTCTTTGCCGCCTTCTGGCCCTGTTCTGCGCTCTCTCCCAATTCTTTTGCCTGGCCGGAATGTGTCCTTGAACTAAGGCCCCTGGTTTGCCTGGACGGAGAGAGAGTGATTTTTGCGCGGCTGCTGCATGAAAGTTAAGAGATGCATCCATTGCTCTGCTTCAGATCTTGCCCACAGCTGGCACACAGCCCCTCAAAGAGTTGCCCCACAAGCAAACACAGCTCTTGGGCCGAAGGAAGCTCCCCCCCCCCCCCCGGTCTACTCCCTCCTGTTGCAGAGAAGATCCAGGCAGGGGAACTTTTTGCACGGACAGCAGCGGAGGTGGAGTTCTTTGGACTGGGAACGTGGAAGAAGAAGAAGAAGAAGAAGAAGAAGAAGAGTTTGGATTTGCTATCCCGCTTTATCACTACCCAAAGGAGTCTCAAAGCGGCTAACATTCTCCTTTCCCTTCCTCCCCCACAACAAACACTCTGTGAGTTGAGTGGGGCTGAGAGACTTCAGAGAAGTGTGACTGGCCCAAGGTCACCCAGCAGCTGCATGTGGAGGAGCGGAGACGCGAATCCGGTTCCCCAGATTACGAGACTACCGCTCTTAACCACTACACCACACTGGCTCTCAAAGCGTGCAAGAGAGGCCCATTGCTTTACCCAGCCAGGGATTGACCACCGTGTTTTATGTTATATATTTTATACAATGCTTGGTGGTGGAAAACGCTCCAAGCAGAGTTTGGAGCAAAGGAACAAGAAGCTGGAAGGTTTCTGCTGCTTTAAGAGAGTGCAGGGTCTGTGGAGCCTGGCATCTCCCTGAAGGTCTGCTGCCCCAGTGGAGTCCGGCTGGCTCTGAAGCAGCATTGTCCTGGGCTTTCTTCTGGTGGGTGTCTGCTATTGTTCCTCGGGGCTCTTTTCTTTTTTTGCATCCTGTGTTTCTTTAAATTGCAGCCTTCAGAAACAATGAAGTTTCCTGCGTGTCCCCAGGCCAGGGTCCTCAGACAATGCCGCCCACTGAGTAAGCACCAGAGAGGAAAGAGAAACCCTTTTTCTTAAGCTTTAAAAGCTCTCGCTTGGGATGGGGAGGGGAGAACAGCAGCAGCAGCCAAGAGCTGCACCGGGATCCTTGCTGGGAGGGCCCTGGCCTCCAGTTTAAAGGGTGCTCCCCAGTTGGGAAGCTGAAAAAGCTGCCTGAAACCTCCCTCATGCGTTGGGTCGGATCCAGAGCAGGGACAGTTGCATTTGACTTCAATAGGACTTAAGTCATAACTAACATTCCCCCATTAATTTCAGTGGCCTTCGCTTGGAATCATTGATGGGAGCTGGATAGAAATATGCTTTAAAGAAACTTAAATTTAACTTTTTATTTGGTGGGGGAGGCTGTAGCTCAGTGGTAGAGCATTTGCTCTGCAAGCAGGAGGTCCCAGGTTCAATTCCTGGGGACTGTCCCCTGCCTGACACCTGTTGTAAACAAAAATCTGCCCTTTTCCCCTTATGGGGTATCCAAGAGCCCATATAGAGTCTTTACGTGGGTTCCCTACTGGTAGGAGAAAATAGCAGAGGCCAACCAGAGAATATTAAGAAGCAAAGCAGCTAGTAAGCTCGATCTTTATTGATCTGTTGCAACAGGGTGCTCACTCACCACACGCAGGAGGGAGGAGGAACCCAGAACCAAGGTGTGCCTGCCCTTATATAGAAATTTTAAATTCTCTGCCCTGGAGCTCCAGACCACCCCTCCATACATCATGCATACATCACAGAAGGGGAGTAACCCAAGACCACCACCCCCAGATACATCACACCTACATCACAGAAAAGGCCGTCTACAGCAGAAATCTGAGTGCCTTGTTTTATCTCGTCTGACAGATTACCTGTTAATGCTCACTTGATTGGATACCCTGGGGAGCCTGGCCAGTCTTTTGTAATGATAAATACTTAGTTCCTGAGCCAGGTCACAGGCTCACCCTATTCAAACACAGACAGACATACCCTTAAGACAGGATTTGTGAAGGAAAAGACAATGGGGAGGCTTTTCCATTTTCCTTTGACCTTGCAGAGAAAACATTTAGTCAGTTTGGGAATCAAAAATGGTTTCAGGTCAGTCTTCCTGTGCTGATCTATGTACGTGCTTGGTTGGTACATTTATTATATATCTAAGACTTTAAGACTGCTGGCAATACTTAGCTGGTTCGACCAAGAACCCAGGCAGTATCCTGTGTCCTTTTAAGTGCATGCTTAAAAATGCATGTGCATCATCCAGGTATATTTGTTCGAGCGCTGGACTGGATTTGTTGCTTCATAAAGTCTAGCTGGCTCTTGTAAGCATGCCAGGGCCGGCTGCCTCTTGCATTTCAGACCACTTGCACAATGTTGTCATCTCCCCATCTTCGGGACAACAAAGGAGGCCAGGTTAAGTTTTACCTGCGGCCTTCAGGATTGCCTGCATTCTACCTGCCTGTGTGTAATGGCTGAGCTGTAAGAAACACAAGTAAATGATGTGTAAAAGAGTGGGTGACATTGGGAGAGAGAGAGAAAGAGCAATTGTTCAGATTTTAATTGAATTTCCTGGCTGGGTTCCTACTGAGCAGCAGGAAGGGGCTGGATGGAGAGGGTGGGAGGCAGGGAGCCTGCAGAGACAAGATTGTTCTCAGAGGTGACACTGAGGGTTGTGGACAGGCTGTACCCTTCCTGTCCAGGCAGTGGGGGAGCCAAGCAGGGAGGCTGCTGCAACTCTCCAGTGCTGGCTTCCAAAGCCTTGCAGGGTCTCTTCCTGTTGCAAGAACTCGACAGAGGGTCCTCTTGCCCCACTGGACTCTCCCAGGCTGCAAGTTCGGTGCTGCTGGTGGCATGTTCAGGATGAACTGTTCTGAAGCAGTCCAGTAAAAAAAGAAAAATTGGCAAAATAATAATCTCCTCCTGGTCTTTTTATAGCAGCAGGAAGATTAGCTAAGGGGCTATTTTGGGAGCAGGCTAACGAAGACACAGTCGCTGGAGACGGCACATGCCTGATCTAACCATGTAAACATTTCCCTGTTTTTTCAATGAAGTTCCCAGTCAAGGCTCGCAAGCTGATGCCGATCTCTGATCTCTTCTTCCCGGCTGCTGTTTCCGCTTTCCCCATCCATGTTCCCCATTTTGGGGGAGTGTATTTTAACCCCCCCCCCATGTTGAAAGAATGTGCAGGACGGGCGGTGGTGGTGCCTCTGCCTCTGCCGCCTAGTCCTGCTTTGCCACTAACCCACACATTCAGTAGACACCAGGTGCCACATCCCACATGCTTCTGTGGTGTTTTTCTTTGGGGGGGGGGAGAAGAGCCAAGCCAGGCTTCAAAGGGTCTTCTCCCCCTCCACCTGGTACCAATGGGGAAAGCAGAGTCTGCATTGCCCCGCCCCAGCAAAATCGGCTCCTGAGATATTACTAGGTCCTGTAGCCAATAAGGACTAGAACCTTAGTTTTTTTAAATAAAAGAGGGCGGGGAAGGAAAGGAAGAATCATTAGAATTGAGACAGGAGGGCAAATTCTGTACCCACAATTACCACCCCTGGGTGGTAATTGATACATGCCATTCCTGAAGATAAGCTATTAGGATGAAAAAAGCACCATCCTATCTTCCTAATATGTGGATCTGTTCCTTGGAAGCCACTTTTACCTTCACCCAACAAGTCCTGCCATACCCCAAATCTGTTTAAGTGTGTACTCATAAGGACTAGAATGTTGCTTTTAAAAGAAAATAGAACTGAGAGTTGCAATGGTCTGGGTGCTGAATTCTGTCTGGCTCTGGCCCATTTGACCCCCCTCCTTTGTCTCCATGTCTGGGGTGGGGGTGGGGAGTGTCTGCTCTCTTCCTCCTCTCCCCCCCTCCTGATGAAACCAAGTTGCTTGAATGCTGCCTCTCCTCCCCCCGCCCTCAGCCCAGCCCTGTTAACCAGCCCAGCTGTATGCTAATGGAGAGCAAACACCATTTCAGCCTCCAGCTTGCATTAAGTTGGCTGCAAGAATCTATTGTTAACCAGTCCATTGCTTCCCTGCCCCCTGCCAGCTACATTCTTCAATTGGGGGGGGGGAGAGACCACAAAGCAAGCTGGAGTGAATGATGTTTGGGCCCAGGCTGACAGCTCAGATTGTACTCCCCCTCCCCACCTCCTTTTGTGTGCCTCCCCCTTTTCGCTTTTAACTATTTTTTTTGTGGGGGGTGCATCTGGCTGCTGTTTCTTCCTTCCCTCCCTCCCTTTTCTGTCCTTTGTTTTGTGTTGCTCTGAATTATTTGCGATTCCCCCGCCCCTCCCACCAGGCAGCACACACAGACAGGCAACAGATGCCAGGAATTACCTGTGTCAATAAGGAAGTGCAGCCAGGCAGGTGGCAGGCTCAGAAGGCGGGGCAGAGACGGCTCGCTTGGCTCAGGTTCACCTGGCAGTTGGAGCTGAATCAGTTGTAGGCGAAGGGGGGCTGTTTTGTGGTTCTTGTTCTCCATCATGCTCAGGGGGCAGGTGGGGCGAAGCCTCGCAGTATGGAGAGGGGCATCTGGGCAGGACTTTGGGGGCAGGGGCCTGCGACCCCTCTTGGTAGAATGAGCAGCCTGCCAGCCTCATAAATGCAGCACATTTTGAGGGGTAAAGGAATTCACATTCCTATCCAGGCTGCATTTACAGAGCAGTTTATTCTGTCGCCCCGGCTGTAAATTCGCGCACCGTTCCTGAGCTTTTGCACGGTGTGAAAGCCGCTTCTGCAAAGCCAGAAGGATATTGTGGGAGTTTTGGAGTGCGAAAAGAGCAGGAAAGCACCACAGCAAAGTTCTGTAGGCTTGCGGAAGGCTTGGACCAGGGGTCAGCAACCTTTTTCAGCCGTGGGCCGGTCCACTGTCCCTCAGACCTTGTGGGGGCCCAGACTATATTTTGGAAAAAATATATGAACAAATTCCTATTCCTCACAAATAACCCAGACATGCGTTTTAAATAAAAGCACACATTCTACTCATGTAAAAACACACTGATTCCCGGACCGTCTTTGGGCCGGATTGAGAAGGCGATTGGGCCGCATCCAGCCCCCAGGCCTTAGGTTGCCTACCCCTGGCTTGGACTCTGCTATTGCAACTGGTGCTCTTAGTATGCAGATGTATTAATTTTGAATGTTTCTGGGACAGCTCGGTTAGTAGACATGAGATTCTTCATCTCAAGATTGTGGGTTCAAGCCCCAGATTCCTGGATTGCAGGGGTTGGACTTGATTGACTCCTGTGGTTCCTTCCAACTCTACAATTCTCGTGATTCTCTGGATATCAGTTGCTCAGAGCTGCAGGAGGCAATAATGCTCTTGTGCTTGTGCAAGCATCTGGTCGGCCACTGTGAGAACAGGATACTGGACTCGATGGGTCATTGGCCTCATTCAGAGGTGGTTCCTATGTCCTAATGTGCTCAGGCTGAAGGGTGCAGGAGAAGGTGGTTGGAGGAGCAATGCTGAACAGGTTGTGTGTGAGAGACACTAGACTGAAACATCTACTCAAGCGCACTTCATGAAAATTGTTGGAGGCTGGTGGTGGGTGCGGTGTTTGCATTCTCCTCTGTTACTTTCAAGATCACTTACTCCCATTTACCCTCCTTACAGTGCATGATTTCTCTTTCTCCACCCCAAGCCATAGGCAGGAATGAGAAAATTCCAAAAAGTTGATTGCCATTGTCTTGAAACCTCAGGGCAACCAACGCCCTACACAAAAGGGGGACGTGAGCTCAGGCAAATATTTCTCTTGCCTGAACTGCATTTTTATAGCCCGGTAGATGTTGGAAAATCTGGGTGCATTCATCACATCCAAATCCAGTGCTTGGTCTCTGGGCCCGATGGCTAGACAGAACAATCTTTTTATTTCTAGTTAATAAAATCCAACCTCTCTTCAAAATTGCATGTTGGCGTTTTTGCAGATTAGATTAGGTTGCACCAATTTCCATCAAGGTGGGACGTGGTTGTTTGCACAATGTTAGCTGGAAAGGTTTGGGGGCATTCAAAAGTTACAGTGGTTCAGATAAAACTTTTATTATTATTATTATTTTAAAAATCTCCCTTTCTCTTTTAGACATTTATCTTCACGGATGGTGAGGACGAAGAACTGAAGAAGAGGACAGGTGAGCTGGTTGAATGCATTTTGGCAGATGGGGAAGGGAGCTTCTTAAATATCGCTTCATCTGGAGGCTGTTCCTGGGAGGTTGAAGGAAGATAACCTTCTGCTCATTAACTCTCTGGAGTTGCTGGGGGGGGGGAGAGGGGGGACTTACTCAGCTATTTATTAAGCCGCCCTTCCCCTGCCCTTGGGAGACTGGATCAGATCAGTCTATTCTTATGCTAATGCCTCTATTCATGATTCCCCTCAAGACATCCCAGAGAGTAACAGGTGGCAGCTGATGGGAAAATGCTGGTTGAATAGGCAGAGGAGAGCCTCTCTTTAGCATTCCCCCAGCCCAAGAGGGCCCAGTTTGCATGGAAGGCTTTCTCCCTCTCTCTGAGTTAACACTCAGTGGAGTGAAACAGCCTAGCAGCCTTTAGATGCAGCCCCTAATCCCTTCTTCCCTGACATTTGTTTATCCAAAGAATTTTTTATCCTGCTCTTCAGCCAGAAAAAAGGCTCCCAGAGCAATGTACAAATTACTAAAAGGGAAGGAAGGGGGGGGGGAGAGAAAGGCAGGCTTCTAGTCTTTAAAAAAAATAAAGGCATGGCGCAAAAAGAAAGTGGAGGGGAGGGAGAAGGAGATAAACAAACTCAAGTTCGAGTTGCAGGTTCTTCTAGCGACCTGCTGGGGTGGGAATATGAGAGGAGAAGGTTTTCTCACACGGAGGCCCATGTTTGCATCATGGATTGGAGAGTTGGCAGGGACCCTGAGGGTCATCCAGTCCAACCCTCTGCAATGCAGGAATATGAAATGAGCCCAGTGTCTGGTACCTGGAAAAGCAGCGAAATGCTTGGCATGCGGAAGGTTCAGTCCCCAGTAAAAAGGTAAAGGGACCCCTGACCATTAGGTCCAGTCGCGGACGACTCTGGGGTTGCGGCGTTCATCTTGCTTTATTGGCCGAGGGAGCCGGCGTACAGCTTCCAGGTCACGTGGCCAGCATGACTAAGCCGCTTCTGGTCAACCAGAGCAGCGCATGGAAACGCCGTTTGCCTTCTTGCCGGAGTGGTACCTATTTATCTACTTGCACTTTTGACATGCTTTCGAACTGCTAGGTTGGCAGGAGCAGGGACAGAGCAACGGGAGCTCACCCTGTCGCGGGGATTCGAACCGCCGACCTTCTGATCGGCAAGTCTTAGGCTCTGTGGTTCAACCCACAGCACCACCTACGTCCCTCAGTCCCCAGTACACCTAGCTAAAAAGGATCCAGTAACAGGGCAGAGCAGGCAATGAGCCAGTGGTTAGATTGAGCAGAAAACAGCTTTATATGTTAGTAGGGTTGTGGTTGTGCTCTTGCGATGCATTTTGTTGATGTATTTATATTACCAAGCAAGGCACAAACTTGTCAGGCAAGCCATGTCCTTCCATTCATTCTTCCTCCTCTCTCCTTCAGGGAACGTCATCAACACCAATTGCTCTGCTGCGCATAGCCGCCAAGCCCTGTCCTGCAAGATGGCCGTGGAATATGACAAGTTCATCGAATCTGGGAGAAAGTAAGCGCAGGGAGTGGGCCAAGGGGGAAAGGCAACTTCGTTAAGCCAGTGTAAGGAGGGGCAATGTAGAGGGTGTGCTCTGCAGGCTGATGGGGATCTCCAACTAGGCAGGAAGAGCCCATAGCTCGGGGCAGAGCAGCAGGTCCTGGGTTCAAACTCCAACATCTCCAGGTGAGAATGAGAATTGTCCTCTGTGCAGACAGTACTGAGATAGAGGGACCAATGGGCTGACTCTGTATAAGGCAGCTTCCTACGTCTCGGCTTGAATCATAGAATTTTAAAGTTGGAAGAGACCACGAGGGTCATCTTAGTCCAACCCTCTGCAAATTTGGACCTTTTTTTTGCCCGGTGTGGGGCTTGAACCCATGACCTTGAGAATGAAGAGCCTCACACTCTACTAATGGAGCTATTCCTCATCTTGTTGTCCTCCAGATGTTCTGGAGTGCAACTTCCATAAGTTCCAAGCCAACCTTAAACAGGCTAACAGGACCAGTGGTCAGGGATTATGGGAGTTGTAGGCTAGAACCTTTGGAGGACACCGGATTTTGGGAAGACTGGACAGTCCTGAGCCGGATAGACCAGTTGTCTGGCTCTGAATACGGCAGTTTCCTAAGATGCTAATTCTTTCTGAAATTGCCCAACTGAATGTAATGTGTAAGCTTTTTAGGGCAGGAGAATTACGGCCTCGGTTGTAGCGAAATTTTATTGCATCCTTGATAGGTCCATTTCCCAGTTAGTTGTCCTAAGTGATGTTCAGAATTAAAACCACCAGTAAAAGCATTTTAAAAAACTGCAACCTTAGATAAGGGTTGCCATCGTTAACCAGCTGAGGAAAGGGTCCTTTTAAGGCAGGCATGGCCAAACTTGACCCTCCAGATGTTTTGGGACTACAGTTCCCATCATCCCTGACCACTGGTCCTGTTAGCTAGGGATGATGGGAGTTGTAGTCCCAAAACATCTGGAGGGCCAAGTTTGGCCATGCCTGTTTAAGGAGTTGAGTTGCCCACACCTGGGGAAAGAGACTTTTTTGCCCCATGAAGCTGGCTCATGATAGGCAGAACAACCAGTTCCTGTTTAGGTAAAAACTGTTTGTATATATAAATTCCTATAAATAGTTAGAGCTTAATAGGTACCAACCCAGGAAAATATAGCAATTGGAATCGATCCTGAATTCATTAAGACTCCTGGTGTAAACATGCAAAAGGAAATAATTTGTTTTGGTTCTTAAGGCTGATGTTTAAGCCTGTGATAAAGGAGTGTCCCCAAATTTGCTTACAGATCTGAAATAAAATGTCTGTATTTCTGTTCTTTTGTCTTTTATGATTCGTTCTTGGAATGTATTTTAATCACAGCAATAAAAATAAATAAAGCTAAGAAACTCCTGTTTTCCACTAAAGTTTTAAAATGCCTTTTGGCTAGGAATCCTAGTCAAACCAAAGTTGAAATTATTTGGCCCCCTCCTAACCTGTTCCCCTCGCGTTGTCCTTTGCTGCATCAGGTGGTTTTGCCACATGGACGATGACAATTATGTCAATGTTCGAGCGCTGATCAAACTGCTCTCCAGTTATCCTCACACGCAAGACATCTACATCGGAAAACCAAGCCTGGATAGGCCCATCCAGGCCACAGAGAGGATTAGCGAGAACAAGATGGTAAGCGAACAGGGGAGCTGGAGAAAAATACTTTCACTTAGACCTGCTTGATGGTGTTTCCTGCTTGGCAGAGGGTTGGACTCGATGGCCCTTGTGGTCTCTTCCAACTCTATGATTCTATGATTCTATGACCACATTCGCATACTCCATACATTTAAAGCACTACAGTTGATTCTTCGTCTCTCAGGTATCTATAGAAAATGATTCAAAACATCCAATCCTGTCGGAATATTCAGGGAGGCAGGAGAGGATATATTGCTTATTAATATCCTTCCTAACTTGCACTAGCAAGTTCTATAATTTAGCAGAGTTTTACATTCCCCTTTTTAAACGTACAACAGATAGCTGGTTGCAGGCTTAAGCCTTTCACTATTAGGTTCTTGGTAAGTTCCCTTATGGGATGTGGGTGGTGCTGTGGTCTAAACCACTGAGCCTAGGGCTTGCCAATCGGAAGGTCGGCGGTTCGAATCCCTGTGACAGGGTGAGCTTCCGTTGCTCGGTCCCTGCTCCTGCCAACCTAGCAGTTTGAAAGCACATCAAGTGCAAGTAGATAAATAGGTACCACTCTGGTGGGAAGGTAAATGGTGTTTCCGTGCACTACTCTGGTTGGCCAGAATCGGCTTAGTCATGCTGGCCACATGACCTGGAAGCTGTCTGGACAAACGCTGGATCCCTTAGCCTATAGAGTGAGATGAGTGCGTAACCCCAGAGTCGTCTGCAACTGGGGTACCTTTACCTTTACTAAGTTCCCTTATATCCCTCTTAAAAGAATGAACATGCCACAATCTTGTGTAAAGTACATAAAAGAAGTTTACTCGCACCATCAGTTCACAGTTGGATCCCTGAAGGCAGACTTAGTTACATATACATGTGGGTCTATCCCATATGGAGATAGTCCCTTTGTCCTCTGTTGGCTGAAAGCTGAGCCAACAGAGCATCTCTAGCTAAAAAGCTGCTGGTCCAACGACAGAGGAAGTCAAAGGGGTGTGTGTGTGTGTGTGTGCTGCGTGCCTTGTCCTTTTTGTTACCTGGACAGGTAAGGTCATGCCCACCTCTAGTCACATGCTGAAGGAAGTATGTCCTAGTCAGGAGGAAAAAGGAAGTTTTCAACTGACTGGACCAAACATTCCCCTGCATGTCCACTCTAGGAAAAGAAGGAATGTTGTACTTGACTGCTACTTGTCTATCACATCCCACAAATCCAAGATGACACCCAACACATTCCACTTTCTCTAGACCAGTATTTTCTTCAGTCTTCTGGATTGGTTTTGACTCTTGACTCTTTTCTTGCCCCACACAGCATCCGGTCCACTTCTGGTTTGCCACGGGGGGCGCTGGTTTCTGCATCAGCCGTGGGCTGGCGCTGAAGATGAGCCCTTGGGCAAGGTGAGCGGTTGACATTTGGAGGGTGCTGTGTTTGCTACCCTGAGCTCTCGGATCACTACTATTTATGCCTTAGCTGGTCATGAACATGAGTGCTTGTTCCTACCTTGCAAATGTAAAACACATCGGTGGGGCAGGGGATATTTTTTTGGGGGACCACCTAAGAAAGAGGTCAGGCCACCCCTTTCCTTTTTATTGCAGTTGTTAGAATTATTTTTGTTACTATTTAACACCCATAAAGCACCTAATATTTTCTTAAGTGCTGTACGTGTAATAAATGTTGTACAGTCGTACCTTGGAATCCGTTCCAGAAGTCTGTTCGACTTCCAAAACATTTGGAAACCAAAGCGTGCCTTCTGATTGGCTGCAGGAAGTTCCTGCAGCCAATCGGAAGCCGTGCCAGACGTTCGGCTTCTGAAAACTGTTCGAAAACCAGGACACTCACGTCCGGGTTTCGATTGTTTGGGAGCCGATCTGTTCGGGAGCCAAGGCATTTGAGATCGAAGGTACGAGTGTGCAGGGGAATTCCCCGCTTATGTGAGGGTTCAATTCTGGATTCTCCTGCAAGTCCTTTGCCCCCTTGTGGTGCTAGAAAACAATGTGCCCATTGACAGCCATGCATGCGCAGGGAGGTGCCTGTAGATTTATTTTTAAAAAGCCGTATGTAATATTGAGGGTTTTTATGTTTTTCATATTTTAAAAAATAAGGTTTTGGTAAATTGGGGTGGCGGAAAGCAATTCTCCTCCTATCTTCGTTAGGGAGCCTTGCCCATTGTTAAGTCCCCCACCATATCAAAGTCTTGCTTCTTTCACAATCCTCTACAGCGGCGGACACTTCATGAGCACTGCAGAAAAGATTCGCCTCCCGGATGACTGCACCATCGGCTACATCATAGAATCTGTGCTGGGCGTGAAGCTGATTCGGAGTAATCTCTTCCATTCCCATTTAGAGAACCTCCACCAAGTGCCCAAGACAGAGATTCATGTTCAGGTAAAAAACAAGAAACCTCTTAATAGACCAGTGTTTCCCAAACTTAAGCGTGATTGCGTATCCCTTCCCGGGTGTGGATAATTTGAGGGCAGTTTCAATAATGCTATTGTTTTCTGTCGGGGGGCGGGAAGCTATGGCAAAGTAAAATAAAAAATTCAGCTGTGAAATGCTTAGGCATACGTCTGGCCCTGAAGATGCCCGAGACATATTAAAATAAAAATCTGTGTGTGCCTGGAGGCTTTCTCCCCCCCCCCAATGCCACGGTGCTTTACAATATCTACGCTCCTTCCTGCCTGTTCCAGCTGTCATGTTACATGGGAACTGTGAGCACTGGGTGTGGGTAGGGCATGTGCACACATCTTTGCATGCTGCTCGCGGCTGCACTGTCAGTAATATCCAAGGCAACACGACGACCAAGTACAACAATGCAATATCAATATAAACTCTTTATATAGTCTATACGGAACATTGAACAATATGAGAAACCAAATAAACAGAAATCTTCTAAATCTCTGAAAGTCACTAAATGTGCACTCTTGATGGATTCTCTTGAAAACATAGAACCAAATAAACATAAGTCTTATAAGTCTCTGAAAGTCTTGGTAGACTATGCAAGTATCTGAAAGAAGCAATGGGTCAGATTCTTATCTGATGAGAACAAGCCGTAAAGCTTTCTTTTATGACGTCCAACGCTGCCGAAGTGGTCCACAAACAGACGTAGTGAACAGTGATTCTGGATATACCCACTGTTTCATGGAATTCTTCTTCAGCACAGCAGAAGGATACAGAAATGCTTCATAAACCCATCTGTAAGGTGAATGAAATTCTATAACAACAATATCTATGGAGCAGTGGTCATAAAGTGTTGTACTTGGTCATCGTGTTGCCTTGGATACTACTGACAATTGTTTGCAACACAGGTGTTTAATTGTTTGGTTACTTGTGGCTGCACTGTGTCAGAATTATCCTCAAACAGAAGTTTTCAGTGGTGCTGCTTTAAATCACAGGGGTCCAGTGTCTAAAAACCGGTACCCCCAACATGGCAACTGTGGGCACCAAGGTACCCTCAGACACCCCATGATGCCCTCCTAGCGCCCTTGCTCATTACTATTTTTAATTTTTTTAATTAAGCTCTTTTGGCTCTTGTTTGGTTGGCAGGGGCTGGAGGGGTTGTTATTTTGTCTGTGTTACATTTTGTGGTTGGCACAGGCGTTTTGCCTATTTGGGGGAAGGGCTTCCTATCAGTTTTTCCTTCTGTGAAATGTGTGTCTGTGTGTGTGTGTGTGTGTGTGTGTGAGAGAGAGAGAGAGAGAGAGAGAGAGAGAGAGAGAGAGAGAATGAATGAATGAATGAATGAATGAATGAATGACAGACACATGGAAATCTTAGGAGCTTTAAACATATATACAGCCTAGGACCCTCGTACCTACAGGACCGCTTCTCCTGGTATGTCCCACAGAGGACCTTACGGTCTTCAAATAAAAACATCTTGGAGGTCTCGGGCCACAGAGAGGTTAGGCTGGCCTCAACCAGAGCCAGGGCTTTTTCGGCCGTGGCCCCAGTCTGGTGGAACACTTTGTCACAAGAGACTATGGCCCTGCGGGACTTGACATCTTTCTGCAGGGCCTGCAAGACAGAGCTGTTCCGCCTGGCCTTTCCGTCTGACCGCCTCCTTCTGTAATCCTCATAGAACTCTAGCCCAATGGTTGCCATTAATTTGAGTTTGAATTGATTTTAAATTGAATTGATTTTAGAATGCTGTGTTACTTTTATTGTTGTTAGCTGCTCTGAGCCCGGCTTCGGCTGGGGAGGGCAGGATATAAATAAAATTATTATTATTACTTTATATATATTTAAAGCTCCGAAGATTTCCAGATGTATTCTTTCTTTGTTCCCAACATGTCAGGAACCTTAAGTCTTGAGAGAAAGATCTTAATTCAGCCAAGTGGACATACAAGCCCCTTCCTCATTTCATCAAGTCAATCTTTGTGTGCTCTCTCTCCCCTGTCCAGGTGACCTTGAGCTATGGGATGTTTGAAAACAAGAGGAACTCCATCCATATCAAGGGAGCTTTCTCCGTGGAGGAGGATCCGTCCAGGTGAGCG
The DNA here is from genome assembly GCF_027172205.1 of Podarcis raffonei. Taxonomy (NCBI): domain Eukaryota; kingdom Metazoa; phylum Chordata; class Lepidosauria; order Squamata; family Lacertidae; genus Podarcis; species Podarcis raffonei. The sequence goes on from NC_070615.1 coordinate 50,106,278, forward strand.
GCAGGTGTCCCTCCCCTCGTGCATACTAGTTATTTGTTTAGAGATGTGGATCAGTTGAAACAGTCCCTATCCACAGGTTTGCATTCTGAAAATATACACGACACGCAAGGGGAAAGGGACAGTGAGGGACAGGCCATATTCACACCACACTTTTAAAGCACTAGAACAGGCATAGGCAAACTCTGGCCCTCCAGATGTCTGGGACTACAATTCCCATCATCCCTAGCTAACAGGACCAGTGGTCAGGGATGATGGGAATTGTAGTCCCAGACATCTGGAAGGCCAGAGTTTGCCTATGCCTGCACTAGAATATCACTTTGAGCAACTGTGGCTTCCCCCCAAAGAATTCTGGGAGCTGTAGTTTATCAAAGGTGCTGAGAGAGGTTCGGAGGCTCCTATTCCTCTCCCAGATCTACAGTTCCTTGGGGAGAGGAATTGATTGTTAAACAGCTCTGGGAAGAGATTGGGGCCTCTGAACCTCTCTCAGCACCTTTGATAAACTACAGCTCCCAGAATTCTTTGGGGGGAAGCCATGGCTGCCTGAAGTGGTATCATAGCGCCTTAAACGTAGGGTGTGAATGCGGCCAAATCTCTTAGCCTAACCTACCTCAAAAGGTGATTGTCAGGAATAAAACAGGGCAGGGGAGAGAGACAAAGAACCACGAGCTCTTTAAAGGGGAAATACTGGATCTGAAAGCTATAGATAACTTGCTCTATAATTAGAAAGGTGCCCCTGATTTTCATCAGGGAGCAGGTTTAAAACCTGCTTGAACCACCCCCTGGCTAAATGTTACAGCCCTAATCAATACTGTGCCACTGATGATGGGGATTATAATTTTTGGGATGTCGCTGATATACCTCTCCTCTCTTTCTTGCAGGTTCCGTACCGTCCACTGTATGCTGTATCCGGACACTCCATGGTGCCCTCGCAATGCAGTTTACTAAGAGACAAGGTGTCCCCTTCTTAACCTCGCCCCGAGTTTTCCCGGTATCCGAAGAGCTCGTGGGACCTGTGCATTTGCGTGTGTGTTTGTTTCCTTTGCTGTGAGGCTGTTGGCGCTTAATTACTGTGGTTAATTCACAGTGTGCGTGTGTTTTATAGGCTGCTGTGCGGCCCCTTCTTCTCTCAACCGGCCCTGAGATGCTGAGACGTTTTTGGGCTCCCCCTGCTATTTGCCCCTGTTGATGGGGCAAGCGGGTTTTACTCTGGGCAACAAGGAACTGCCCTTACAACCCCCATTTCTTGGGTGAGTGGTTCTGGCTGTTTGTACAGGTGCAAACTGACCGAAAACCCCCACCTGAACAAGCAGCCTGGGCATTTCTGAATATTGCTTTGCAGTGTTCTTGTAAGAAGTTGTTGGTTTGCTTTTCCACGACCACCATTACTGCTGTGTTCCCCCCCCCGCCCCCGCTCCCTTGCTGCTGAATTTGTAAAAGCAGTGTTGGAATGAACGAACAAAAACACGGGGTGCAATTCAGTCCAGAGTTAAAGCACCAAAGGGAAAAAAACAAAATCAAAACCTATGGACTTCACGGGGGAAAACTGAGCATCTTCATAGATCTCACCCATTAACGATCAATTGGGTGCTTCCCATGTGCCAAACACTGAGCTGGGATATGCCTTAAGTCGGTGGCAAAGAACCTATGGCCATGTCCCAGATGTGCTTGAACTCCCAACCAAGAAGCCCAGCAGCCAACATGGCCAGTGGGCAGAGATGATGGAGAACTGAATCTAGCAACACCTGTAGGACCACAGGCTAGCCACCTGTTGCTTTAAACCAGGTGCAGGGAATCTGCAGCCTTCCAGATGTTGGTGGACTACAACTCTCGGTCAGCAAGCATAGCCAGTACTGATGGGAGTTGTAGTTCAGGAACATCTGGGGCTCCATGGGTTCCCTGCACCTGCCTCAAACCTTTCACTGCCTTCCCTTCTCCATCCTGGATTCCTAAACGCCCCTTTAATTGTTCCTCCCTGCTTATTAGGCTCCGGATAACTGTTCAGATGAAGGTTTACAAACTAAAGTTTGTAATTTTTTAAAAAAATGCTCCTTTTTTGGAATTTCCCCCCTCTCCATAGTGAATGAGTGAGTGTGTTCTGTATTTTATACATATAATGCTCAGTTTTCTGAACTGTTGCTTCTAGAGCTGGTCCCTTGGACTCCCAGCTTTTATGGTTGCACTGAAGGGAGAAAGTCTGGACTCAGCCTCTTGGCAAACTCTACTTCCTTGCCTACAGCTCAATTGTATGAGGATTTATGCTCCACCGAACATGGCGGGGACTTCCTTGGAAGTAAATAGGCGTAGGATTCAGTGTTTCTCAAACTTGGGTACCAAGCTGTTGTTGGACTACAACTCCCACCATCCCTAGTGATCTGAACCAGTGGCCAGGGCTGATGGGAATTGTAGTCCAACAACTGCTGGGGACCCCAAGTTAGAGAAAAACTGAGTTAGCTTTATGGAAGCACTGTAATGTTTAGCAGCACAATTTTATATACGTTTACTTGGAAGGAAGTCTAGGGCTGTTGATAGGGACTTAGTCCCGGGTAGGATTGTGAATTCCATACAAGTGACTTAACTTTACCCAACGGGTAAGGGTTTCCTTTACAGTTTAATGAGAAGTGGCATGAATTACTATTTTTCTGCCATGCCTTCTCATATGCAATGAAAACCTTTGGGGGGCCTGGTTTTGTGTGACTTCCACTTAGCAAGGACAGTCACCTGCCGCCACCTCCTCTCTTCCTTCAGTGCAACATCTTTTGCCCACCTGTCGTGGAGCATCTTCTCCAGGGGTGATTAAAAAACATCTTACCTGGTTGTCTCTCCTCTTGATGCGGAGACTGCTGCTGTAGCCCAAGCGCTCAACAAGAGGTCACATTCTCGTACGCAAGTGTCCAGCCTCTTGTGCAAAAACCAGGGGAGTGTCTGCTTCCTTGATTCTTGGGCATGTTCAGAGAACTGTAAGCTTCCATTCCAAATGGGAAGGAAAAAGAATTGGCCCACACTGGGTAGTGTTTGTAAATATCTTATTGCAACAGTGTTATTTACTGTGCCCTTTTTGTGTACCTTTTGTAAATTGTGGATTTTTTATTAAATATTTTTTTCCTGTGGATCAGAAAAAAAATAATTTTATAAAATCTGTTTTTAAAAAAATGAAATGGGGAGGGCCAGGGAGTCTTTTGTGACTATCACTTATCCTTAATTTATATGTCCCAGTATCTGGGAAATTGTTTGGGGTGTGTGTATGTATGTTGTGTGTGTTTTTAAATGAGGAAAATAGAGGGGGGGGAATATTACAAGGACAAATGTTCTCAGGGAATTAAACCTGATTGTTACCATGGAAACTCTGGTAACCATCCTTTCTTTTGCTGTTAATAAAGCAGTTTTTTGGCTGATTAATGTCATTTGGCTGTGTTGTTTTGTGTGTGGCGCATGCAGGGAATAAGATCACACATCCTTTGCTGCAAGATGTAACGAGAGTAGTGGCCAAACAACAGAAGCTGCAACACAGTGTTGCAGTACTGCCTTTCAGGGTCCCAGCCAGTGGTGAGGTGGAGAAAGAACATTTTTGGGGGGTTTAGTGGCTGGAGGACTGCAGCAGATATTTCACTTACAGGAGAAATATCTGACTCTATTGTAAGCTTAGAATATCGGACCACCTGTACCTATTCATTTACCTGGTAAGAGCCTTTCCTGCATTTTATATCTACATTAAATAAGTTGCAGTAAGCAGAGGTGGTGCTAGGTTTCGGGGGGGGGGTCTCAGGCAAGGTGTGCACCAACTTCCTGTGCTTAACAGACCTGGTCAGAAGTAGCTGGGGTGGGGGTAAGAGGGAACGAGTGCCTTTTTTTCCTGGTGGGTGAATGAAAAAGGGAGCCATTAGCTCCTGCTCCCATGTTTACTGCCCTATATGAATGGAGAATGGAATGACACCAAACTGGGAGGGGTGGCTAACACCCCAGAGGACAGGATCACACTTCAAAACGACCTTGACAGATTAGAGAACTGGGCCAAAACAAACAAGATGAATTTTAACAGGGAGAAATGTAAAGTATTGCACTTGGGCAAAAAAAATGAGAGGCACAAATACAAGATGGGTGACACCTGGCTTGAGAGCACTACATGTGAAAAGGATCTAGGAGTCTTGGTTGACCACAAACTTGACATGAGCCAACAGTGTGACGCGGCAGCTAAAAAAGCCAATGCAATTCTGGGCTGCATCAATAGGAGTATAGCATCTAGATCAAGGGAAGTAATAGTGCCACTGTATTCTGCTCTGGTCAGACCTCACCTGGAGTACTGTGTCCAGTTCTGGGCACCACAGTTCAAGAAGGACACTGACAAACTGGAACGTGTCCAGAGGAGGGCAACCAAAATGGTCAAAGGCCTGGAAACAATGCCTTATGAGGAACGGCTAAGGGAGCTGGGCATGTTTAGCCTGGAGAAGAGGAGGCTAAGGGGTGATATGATAGCCATGTTCAAATATATAAAAGGATGTCACATAGAGGAGGGAGAAAGGTTGTTTTCTGCTGCTCCAGAGAAGCGGACACGGAGCAATGGATCCAAACTACAAGAAAGAAGATTCCACCTAAACATTAGGAAGAACTTCCTGACAGTAAGAGCTGTTCGACAGTGGAATTTGCTGCCAAGGAGTGTGGTGGAGTCTCCTTCTTTGGAGGTCTTTAAGCAGAGGCTAGACAACCATATGTCAGGAGTGCTCTGATGGTGTTTCCTGCTTGGCAGGGGGTTGGACTCGATGGCCCTTGTGGTCTCTTCCAACTCTATGATTCTATGATTCTTTTTTTCTTTGACTGATCAGGAAGCAGTTGGGACTCCTTGTCTTTGTCTTCCACGTGTTCTTACCGCGTCCTGGGATCTTGACCTAGTGGTGCCACTGAGAATCTGACACAATTGCCTTACAGCCTGCTAGTTCTGAATGGGCCTCACCAATATGTCCACATTTGTAGCCCAACCATCCTCGGTTGATAGCCCAGCCAGAGATTGCTACACCACATGGACCGCCATCTCCTCCTAATAAATGGTGCGCACACAGCTACTTTCACTGTTACATTTACAGAATAATACCATATTTGCACAATAATAAATAAATAATATTTTTTTTTTTATTTATACCCCGCCCTTCCCGGTTCAGAAAACCAGGCTCAGGGCGGCTAACAACAAATTTAAAACACTTAATTGATGCAACAAAAAACAGCATAAAATACAGTATAAAACGTGAATAACAATAAATTCAGAATTCAAAAATCAATTTGGGGGGAAATCCATCCAATAAACATTAGCTGATCACCAGGGCTAGCTGGCTAAATTAGTCCTATTTGGGCCAGCGAGGAGACCAGGGCAGAATTAGCTGTGGGATTCCAGAGCAGGTAATCTTCATAAAAAGGGGAGAGGGGGGGAAGGAAGGGAAATAAAAGATCAGGCTAAGTTCAAATTGAAAACCAGGCAGAATAGCTCTGTCTTCCAGGCCCTGCGGAAGGAAGTTAAATCCTACAGGGCCCTGGTCTGATGAGACGGAGCATTCCACCAGGTTGGAGCCATCACTGAGAAGGCCCTGGCCCTGGTGGAGGATAGTCTGGCTTCCTTAGCGCCCGGGACCTCTAAACTATGATTATTCATGGACCTTAAGGTCCTCTGCGGGGCAGACCAGGAGAGGCGGTCCCTTCCTGTGGTTTCCAGCAACTTGTATTCAGAAGTATTGCTGACTCCAATTGCGGGGGCAGAGCAGAGCCATCACAACTAGTAGCTATCGCTAGCTCTCTCCTCCACCAATACATATAATCCTCTTCAAAGCCATCCTAGTTGGTGGCCATCACTGGTTCCTGCAGGAGGGCGTTCCACAGTTCAACGATATGCCCTGTGTGAATAAGTGTTTTGCTTTATCCATCCCGACTCGTCCAGCGTTGAGCTTCATGGGATGCCTGCAAGTTCTGCTATTACGACACACACAGAAAAATCTATATTCTCCATGCTATGTGTCCTACAAACTTCTGTGAGTTGGGGCAAAACTCTGGTGCCGTCCCCCCAACCCCACATTCCACCCCTGCTCTCATTTCTCAGCTAAAGACTGGTAGAAAACATCAACAATGCGCACACAGAGGCACAAACACAATGAGGTCATTTCAGACACCCATTCTGGCTGTATGGATTGGCAGTAGCCAATGTGTGTTCCCTTAAAACTGAGACTCTCCGCAATGCCTTTAAAAGTAAAAAAAAGAAGAAGAATTGCACCCATAAGAACCTATTGCATTATGCTGCAAAGCACACTTTCATTCTCGCATGTCAGTGGAATGGTCTGCGTGTGGGGTGGTGCTGGGGATGATATATGGACTCTGGCTGGGAAAAGCCAGCTCCTGTTGTTTGCTTTGTAATGGTTCAGCAACCCAGAACAGCCATGATAACGGCTGTGCTGGCTCTCCACGGTCCAGCAGGGAGGGTTGGGTGCTTGCCACCGGAGGAAGCCGTTTTTCATCACTGTCTGGCCAGCGGCTGCAGCCTCTGGAATAAATCTTCTGTCCCATAGCGAGCCAGATTTGATGGCTAGCCAGCAGTGTTATCAGAACAGCAGTATATCCTGGAAAAATCTACCTTCGGCTCACATTAGAAATAGACCTCGCAATGTATTCAAGAGGCAGTAAGCATTAATCTACAGAGAGCAAAAGAGCAAACCTCTTGAGCAGGATTTAAGCCAGCCTGCCAGGCAGCTGGATTGGGATTTGTGCTCTGGCCTTCCAGTGCCAGTCAACCTCCAATTTCCTCTAACCCTTTATGATGCAAATATCCATGAGCTAACCCCTAAATTAATACTTGCAGCTATGCAGAACAGCTCTATCAACAGCAATTGGTCATGATGGCTATATAGAACCTCCAGGTGAAGGGGCAGGCTATCTTTGAGGACCGACATGCATAGTATTGCTTTTAGGTCCTGCTTCAAGGCTTCCTGGTGGGCATCTGGTTAGTCTCTGCATTAAATGGGCCTTTGGCATGACCCAGCAGAGCTCTTATACCCCAAAGGGTACACATGATTTCCATCATCTTGCTGAAGCTAAGCAGGTCCAGGCCTGGTCAATGCGTGGAAGCTCATGGACTCTGCCTTGGTTTCTGCTCCAGAAGAAAGGTAGAAAATAAACAGAAGGGAATGGATGAATGAATGAATGAATGAATGAATGAATGAATGAATGTATCAAGCTTCCACATCTCACTCCCTGAGGATGCAGTTATGCCCTTCAGGAACCACACATGACACTGGCCAAGGGATGCCTCCACTCTCTCATGGTTTGCTCCCCAGTCACAGCATCAAGTTGAGGAGCAACACAGCTTACACTTGAAAGCAGCGCACATGAAATTGCTGTGCAAGGTACTGAAAATGCCTAAAAAGAGCTTTGAGGTGTGTGGGAGCCAATGGCCCTCCAGATGTTGCTGGAGAGACTCCCATCAGCCCAAGCCAGCCTGGCCAGGGATCAGGGAGGAGGAGAGTTGCAGTCAAGTAGAAACCAGAAGGCCACAGGTGCCCCATGCCCTGCTTTAGTGTCCCCTACAAGAAAAGCAGGGAAGTTGTACTGATACATGACCATCATACTGTCAGAGGCAGGGTAGGAGACTACCAATTTTAGTTTATTTTACGTTCCAGTTTTTCCGCATCCTGAAACTAGTTTTCCACATTGCCACTACAATCTACAATTTTTAAAAAAGAAATCCTTCAGAATATTTGTCAGCATTTTGCTGCAAATTTGCCCCAATAAACACATTGATTAAAACACTTATTTTCTGCAAGCAATTTCTCCTAATGCATTTTTGTACATATTGTTTGGGTGGAGACACGCATTGCAAAATTTGGAGCAGCGCAAATTTCAAAGGATAGCTGTGCTTTGGTTTGCGGCTTGGTTTGAGATTTGCAACTTAGGTAGTTTATCCTTAAACTGCAATCAAAATCACATTTTTCCCTACTGAGCACATATTGTTTGCTTTGATTTCATTGAAATCAGCTTAGCTTTGGCCAAGCTGTAGCCAAAGTTTTGTTGGTCTACTTACTAAGCAGTGGCGTAGCGTGGGTTGTCAGCACCTGGGGCAAGGCAAGTAATTTGCGCCCCCTAACCCGTGGATTTGCGCCCCCTAACCCATGGATTTGCGCCCCCTAACCCCCAGATGTTGCGCCCGGTGCGGCCGGCACCCCCTGCACCCCCCACGCTACGCCACTGTTACTAAGATCCTGACACCCAACTGTCAGAAGAAGCCAGTCCTGTTTAACCATCCATGCACTGGTGGAACATGTAGACCCTGCCACCTATGGGTATCTCTGCAAAACAATTCTACAGAGGTTTTGGACAATACTTCAAGTTGCGTGTTTATTTCTGTTACAAAGGAAAGGCCCAAAGGGGTCTTATGAAGTAGAAACAAAATCTTTGTCTGTATGGAGCCACTACAAGTAAACAGGATGTCCTGTCCCAGAAAAGAGCTGCAAGATGAAAGCCTTTAATTTTATTTTATTTTTAAATTGAACCTTTTTTTTTAAAAAAAAGCATGCGACATAGATACCAAAGTAGAAGATGGCCACAGAAAAGGTTCTATTAAGAAAAAGAAAATGGTGGCCATGGCTGCTTATGGAATGATGAATCAACGCTATAGAATTGAAACATGGCAAGAGAAGTATGGCATTCAGAAGAGACTTAAAATTAAGGTGGAATAAAAAGGCCATGCAACACTCCTAGGGGTCACATGTATGCTGCCCTGACTTCCATGTTGGAAGTAAGGCAGAATATATATCTAAACAAAGCACCAATTTCAAGTATTGCTTTTAGTTGTCAGAAAAGACATGTCACAACAAACATAGTTCACACAAGTTGTGCAAGCAGGGGGCAGCAACTATGTTTTTTTCTACTGCATTCTTTTACAGGGACAAGAAGGTCATAGAATTGGAGAGTTGGAAGGAACCCCAAGGATGATCTAGTCCAGTGCAGGAATCTCAACTGAAGTACCCATAACAGATGGCCACCCAGTCTCCTCTTTTCCAGGCTAAACATACCCAATTCCCTCAACTGTTCCTCGTCAGACTTGGTATCCAGACCACTGATTATCTTGGTCCTCCCCCTCTGTACCCATTCCAGTTTATCAATATCCTTCTTAAATTGCAGCGCCCAGAACTGGACACAAATTCCAGGTGTGATCTGACCTGCAATAGAGTGATACTATTACTTCCCTTGATTGGGAAACTAGACTTCTGTTGATGCAGCCTAGAAGCGCATTAGCTTTTTTGCTGCTGCATCACACTGTTGACGCATGTTAAGCTTGTGTCCTAGGTTCGATCTCTGACATTTCCAGGAAGAACCAGGAACGCTGACGAGCCACTGTCAGGCAGTGTGGACTGTGCTGAGCCGGTTGCAGCAATGGACTGACTCAATATAAAGTGGCTTCCTCTGTCTCTAAAAGCAGCGCCTGGAAATGGCAATGAGAGAAGCAGAGTGACAGGGATGAAATCCTCCCATCTTGCTGGGAGGAAAACGAAAGGCAGTCTAAGAGGCAGCTGAATGGAGAAGCAGCAAAGGTCACAGAGCTGTGGTTCTCACGTTCTACTCCTTGGCGGCTGGATCATGTCTAGTAAACTATTCACCGTCCCACAGTTGGAACACCATCCACGAAGAAGCCATCCCACTCACCCAGCTGCTTTGTGTCCATCTCCATTGAAGATGTAGAATGATCTGTGACCAAGTCTGTGGCCCCGACCTGACGCTGGAGCGTAGAAGAAAAAACCCTAACCAGCACCAAATTTGTGTGTTGGGGCGAGGAGCACCGTATTTTTCGCCCTATAAGACGCACTTTTTCCCCTCCAAAAATGAAGGGGAAATGTGTGTGCGTCCTATGGGGCGAATGCAGGCTTTCGCTGAAGCCTGGAGAGCGAGGAGGGTCAGTGCACACCGACCCCTCTGGCTCTCCAGGCTTCAGGAAGCTATCCGCTAGCTGTGGGAGACCCAGGTCTCCCAGGGCTAGTGGAGACCTTGCCTGCACCCAGAAGCTTGGGGCGCGCTGAGCTCCGCACGCCCCAAGCTTCGGGATTAGCGCAGCGGTCCGCTAGCCGTGGAAGAGCCGCGCGAAGTCGCGGGGCTCTCCCACAGCTAGCGGAGACCTTGCCAGTACCCAGAAGCTTGGGGCGCGCTGAGCTCCGCACGCCCCAAGCTTCGGGTTTAGCGCAGTGCTCCGCTAGCCCTGGGAGAGCCGTGCGGCTCTCCCACGGCTAGTGGAGGCCTTGCCGGCACCCAGAAGCTTGGGGCACGCTGAGCTCCGCACGCCCCAAGGTTCAGGATTAGCGCAGTGCTCCGCTAGCCCTGGGAGAGCCACACGGCTCTCCCACGGCTAGCGGAGACCTTGCCAGCACCCAGAAGCTTGGGGGCGCTGAGCTCCGCACGCCCCAAGCTTCGGGTTTAGCACAGCGCACCTGGGGAGGAAATAAAAAAAAAATTCCTTTATTTTCCCCCAAAAAAACTAGGTGCGTCCTATGGGCCGGTGCGTCCTATAGGGCGAAAAATACGGTAAATGTTTTCAGCTGAGCAAAACTTGAAGCATTGACTGATGAATTATGCAGAATTGGCAAAACTGACGGCTAGACTGCGAGAAAAGGACAACAGTGACTTTGAAAAAGAGTGGGAACCTCTTATATTATATTTGCAGAAACAAAAAAAGAACATTGACTCGATGGTAGGATTTAAATAAACATTCACACCTTTATTGATAGAGAACAATTAATGTGATGAAGGAATAATATGGTGGACTGTAAAAATCAGCAGTATATAATAAGGAGGACAACAAATCAGAAATGGAAGCTGAGGGAAGTCCAAAGAGTGGGAGGGGGTGATGATGTGTAATATGTATGTTATTGATATGAGATGTTTGTAATGATAGAAAAGAAAATCAATAAAAAATTATATATATATATATATATATATATAGGACTCTTTCGCTACTTCCCCTCCAATGACAGAGCCCTTTGGCCAGGTCTTTCCTAAACACAGAATGTGCCAGAACTCCTTCACAGGAGCTCCCCTGTCCAGTTCTCAGGGAAAACTCAATTGAATTTGTGTGCGTATTTGGGAGCAGAGAGTGTGGGCCAGGTACTTGGAAGCACATCATGTGGGGGAGAGAGAATATGCTTGATAAAATTGCAGAAGTATTACACCGGCTCAAACACTTGAACTTGATTGTGTACATTCTTACTCAGACTGTAAGTTTCAGTGAATGATATGGGCCTTAATCTAAGGTTACCAGATTTTTTTCAATGAATCCAGGGACATTTTTTAGTAGGAATGATAGGATTTTGTATGGGGACTGATTTGTAAATCCGGGGACTGTCCCCTTACCTTAATCTCGAGTCAGGGCATTTGGCATTGCAGTTCCTTTAGTTTCCCTTCCCAAGTAGAAATTAAGATATCATTTACATACACAGCAAAATGAGTAGACTATACCTTTCAGAGTAGTGTGGGAAACGATCCCTCACATCAAGAAAATCAACCTACCTCCAATGACAAAGAAATAACCAAGTTCTGGCGCAGATCCTTCTTTGCAATGTTATTTTCCAGGGTTTTTTTTGCTGCTACAGCAAAATAGCTAGAATTACTCTTGCATCACCTCGAAAGACTGGTTGAATTGGATGGAGGCAGTGGGTTTTTATCACGCTGCATGTGTTAACTGACTTACAAATGGCAGGATGTCTGGATCATCAACATAACTGGCCGTGTGTGTGTGTGAATATAACACCTGAACTTTTCTACATTTCATTTCCTTTCAATGTCACAGCTTACAATTCACCCCTTCCCTGCCCATGCAATCTCTCTGTCTCTCTCTCTCTCTACTACACCAACTCAGTATAACAATTCATGCATCCGACAAAGTGGATTCTAGCTGACAACAGATTTTGCTATCATGAATTCCTTAGTCACTGCTTCAAGGCTCTCTTTTGTTTTTTTCCTGGAGGTGCTTAAAATTTTACAGGGGACACATAGGGTGCTGCCGCCACCTGGTGGAAGCAGTGTGACACGAACACTTGAAATGTGAGTAAGCAGAGATAGCATTATGGTCTGCAACTGAAAGCTGTGGAAACAAGATAGGATTGATGCCGAATGCAAATAGCAACTGGAAGAAGCAGAGATGGACTCCTTTCACAGAACCAAGTTAATCTACCCGCTATCCCACTTGTTAAGTCTCTAGCCCTCCTAGAAAGTTATGGAACAAAATGTGCAGGCACCTCATTCTGCGAAATGAGAGTGTCCTGGTACTAAGATCACCAGGGGTGGTTCTCTCTCAGTTGCACAATAGGATAGACAAAGGCATATTTAATCAACCCTCGTCCTATTCATGGGATACGGGTGGCACTGTGGGCTAAACCACTGAGCCTAGGACTTGGCGATCAGAAGGTAGGCGGTTCGAATCCCCGTGACGGGGTGAGCTCCCGTTGCTCAGTCCCTGCTCCTGCCAACCTAGCAGTTCAAAAGCACATCAAAGTGCAAGTAGATAAATAGGTACCTCTCCGGTGGGAAGGTAAACGGCGTTTCCGTGCGCTGCTCTGGTTCGCCAGAAGCGGCTTAGTCATGCTGGCCACATGATCCAGAAGCTGTACGCCGGCTCCCTTGGCCAATAAAGCGAGATGAGCGCCGCAACCCCAGAGTTGGCCACGACTGGGCCTAATGGTCAGGGGTCCCTTTACCTTTACCCCACTTGTTCCTTGTTGTTGTCTTTTTTAAAAAACCTGCATTATTTTCTAGTTCCAGTGTGGCTATTTCAGTTTTGGCTAACTTAATGTGCTCCAATTGCTTTAGATGGCAACTCCACCAGCCCCAACTAGCACAATTGGTGGAGGCTGCCTGCACCATGAGGGGCAGACGGGGAAAGCAATGCAGATATTCTGGATATTCCATATCTGGAAACATCATCACTGCACCCTGGGCACCTTCACTGGGTCAGAGTCCCACAATAGGGTGTGGGTGCCATCGCCGCTGCAGCTCCAAGTTTATGAAACCAGGGAAAGTCATCCTTGTCCTCGCTGGGCGTTACTCCAGACACAAAGCTTTTATTGTTAAGAATATTGATGATGGCACCTCTGACCGCCCCTACAGCGGTCTGATGGCCAGCATCAATTGCTACCCACGCAAAGTGACAGCAAGCATGGGCAAGAAGATTGCCAAGCATTCCAAGATCAAGTCCTTTGTGAAGATTTACAATTACAGCCATTTGATGCCTACCAGGTACTCCGCTGATACTCCCCTTGACAAGACTGTTGTCCACAAGGATGTCTGTATGGGCCCTGGGCTGAAACGTAAAGCCCGGCGGGAGGCCAAAGTGAAATTTGAGGAGATATACAAGACAGGCAAGAACAAGTGGTTTTTCCAGAAGCTCAGATTCTGAGTGGCATGCATTTGCACCAATAAATATTTTTTGGGGGGAAAGAACAATGGGGGGAAAAGGAGAACTGATCCAGGCATCTTTTGAATGCGGACAAGAGAAGTATTAACCATCCTGAACAGGTAAGGCGGTCGATTTAACTTTCACTGTCAATGCGGTAAACAAAACCCGATCAATATGGCTTTCCCTACAAATGATGGGTCATCATTACACACCTTTGTGGCAACTGAGCCCACAATGGTTTTTGACAAGAGTTATATGGTACAACATTTGCAGCCATTGCATCAGGGAAGGTTTTCATGGCACTATGACTTGGGAGAAGCCTCCCCATGAAATCATGAGCTTTGACATGCTGTGCATCAGGGCACACTTCCCCATGCCCACATATAATAGTTGAGTTGGGACAGCAAGAGTCACCTAGTCCAACCCCCTGCAATGCAGGAATCTCAGCTAAAGCATTCAATACAGAGGGCCATTCAACCTCTGCTTTGAAAAGCCCACTGAATCCATCTCCTCCTGAGGGATTTCGTTCCACTGTCAAAACAGCTCTGATGTTTAGTTGGAATCTCACTTTTTGTAACTTGAAGCCATTGGTTCGAGTCCTACCCTCCAGAGCAGAAGAAAACATCCAGCACTGCAGTGCAGAGGGTTGGTCAGCAGGAAATGTACCTCACACAGGCCAAGAAAGGTGAGCCACCCATTTTATAGAGGATGGGTCCCTGCCCTAAGGAGTTCTACCATCTGAAGTTCAACGCAGGGGCAACAAGAGGAAGCAGAGGCAGCAAAATACAGGGAAGCAACAGGCGGCTGCTTCAGTAACCCCACTTAGACTCAGTTACAGCAGGGCAGCCTTTGCCAAGAGATATGCCATCTGCAGTGGGTGGGAGCTGTAGTCCAAAAACTATGGATTTCACCAGGTCAGGGAAGGATGCCATGGACGATGCCAAGGGCTGGAGAAGGGGGCACGTCTGCAACCAGTGCTGGTAAGCTCTGACCCCTCCTCTTTCATCCTCTCTTATTGCAGAATAGTAAGGGAGTGGGTGGTGCTGTGGTCTAAATCACTGAGCCTCTTGGGCTTGCCAATCAGAAGGTTGGCAGTTCGAATCCCCACAACAGGGTGAGCTCCTGTTGCTCTGTCCCAGCTCCTGCCTACCTAGCAGTTCGAAAGCTCAGCAGTGCAAGTAGATACCGCTGCAGCTCTGGCTTCTGTCAGTGTGTCCCGTTGCACCAGAAGTGGTTTAGTCCTGCTGGCAACATGACCCAGAAAGCTGTCTGTGGGCAAACGCCGGCTCCCTCAGTCTGAAAGTGAGATGAGCGCCGCAACCCCATAGTCGCCTTTGACTGGACTTAACCGCCCAGGGGTCCTTTATCTTTTATTGCAGAATCTAAGCAACCAATTGCATGTTTCTCCCTCTGTGTGTACAAATACATAAAACACAGTCCCCAATGCTAACAAACTATGCCCAAACTTAAATATAAAACAAAAGCTGCAAGGAACAATGGCAGTGATTTAAAATTAAGACACGTAACTCCAGGGCTATGCATTTTCAAAGTTTATTTTAAAACATTAAACTGAAGCTGAATAGAAACCACAGAAATTACATTTAGAACTTTTTGTTTAGCATTTGCTGAACAAGGGGGGAAAGAAAACCCAAACCAGTAAAAAAAATTAAAAAATGGTTACAGTACAATTTAATAAAACTAATGAGAGGAAAGGGAAGGATACAAAAACAGGCTCACTCCTCAGTTTATACCCCCACAAAATTTCAAAACATTTGGGGTAAGTGCAGAACACTTGAAAGCAACTAGTCATGTTCAAAGGCTTAAAAAAATTACACACATATACATGTGCATCTTTATATATGTATAAAGTGGCATGATATACAGTACAGCCATTGTGGTTTTAAACAAAACCAAGTTAGGAGAGAGAGAAAATGTCAGTTTTGTCTTCACTGGTATGTTTCTGTGACAGTAAGTCAAAAGGTGAGGGAGTGAAGCCGGAAGAGAGAAGTCCTCAGGCAATTCCCACGTTGACTCTTGCTAACAAAGGATCCAGGACCGATGTTACAGCTAGGGTTGCCAACTGGCCAGGAAAAGCAGCCTGGCCTATTCTTGTGCCTTTTTACAGCATGGGGACAAACACAGTCATCTCCCAATTGTGGCTGCCATTGGTCTGCTAATGTGCTAATGAAAAGCACAGCTACCATAGCTGGTTCATCCTAGTTGGCAAATCCCAGAAGCAAATTTAACAGCACCAAAACACCTGAAGCTCTGTGTGTGTGTGTGTGTGTGTTAGCAACATTCTTGCCAACTACTTCATCGCTCTCTGGAGATGGAGCCCTTGTGGTGGAGAAATTCAGAATCCTAACGTAAAATAGAAAAAACCAACATTGCATAGAGAGGACAGTGGTGTTGTTCTTGTTGTCGAAGACACTCAGCACCTAGAATGATCCTGAGGGAGTAGAGCAACCCCTCTTTAAATATTGAAAGGAATAACGCTTTGCTTTCCTCATAGCTGCCTGCTTAAAAACTGGCCTTTTCTTCCTCTTTTTTGGTCCAAGTGCACCCAGAAGGGGCAGTTTTCTGTTATAAATAAATAAATAAAAGCCCACACCTCTGCATCTTCCTATGCAGGACGTCAAAGCAAAACTTCACCCAGTTGGGCGAGAGGAGAGTTGCCTCGTTTACAGAGGAAAAACTGAAGTCTAGTGAAGCCAAGCCATCTCCCCAATCCCACCGCCAAACTCTCATCTGACAACTGCATGTCAATCAAGAATGAAAAAAGTCTAGGCTCTAGGAGATCCCAGCTCTCACTTCCATGGTCCCATCAAGTTTCCCATACACTTTAGAGGTTATGGGAGCTTAAGCCATGGGTTGCCAATGAAGCGCCCTTGAGATCTCCCCTTGCAGGGGCCTCTGAGCCTCCCCACTTGATGCCCCCCTAGATCATTGGGTGATAAGGGTGGTTAAAAGTACATAGAGCTGAAACAGGAAGTTGGAAGAGTGGCTCTTACCCTCTTTCTTTTCAGCACTGAGCACTTCTTAAGGCTGAGATTAATTCTACTCGGTCTTTTTTTAATCGGATCCCTTGGAAAAGCAAAGTGTGTCTCTGCATCTTCTCTCTCTTGGGCAAGCTCAAAAATAAAGATTAGCAGCAGAGATTCTTTCTTGTTCTAGCAGATAACATTCCAGGAATCAAACTCTGCAGTCCTGCAACTAGCTGTGAATAGCAATTTCTCTCTCACACACATACACATAAATGGCTAAGATCCAAGAAGCTACTCTAGAGCAGGCTCCCTCAAACTCGGCCCTCCAGATGTTTTGAGACTACAATTCCCATCATCCCTGACCATTGGTCCTGCTAGCTAGGGATCGTGGGAGTTGTAGGCCAAAAACATTTGGAGGGCCAAGTTTGAGGAAGCCTGCTCTAGAGGTTTCCAAAGGCTCTCACATGCCCCATAGACTCCTTTCAAACAGCAAGCTCCCAATGTGGCTCAGGGCCTGCTCAAGATACAAGTTCAAACTGGGTTAGACTTAAGGATTTTGGGGTCCTGGCCAGCCATTAGTTAAAACAGGGTGGGGAAAGCCCTAAATTACAGTTCCCATCATCCATGATGATTAGAACCATTGGCTGGGGCTAATGGGAGTTGGAGTCCAACAACATGGACACTGGTTTCCCATCCAAGTTACAGATTAATCGTGAGTAACAGAAATGGGAAATATCTAAGGTGAAGAAAAGGGGAACCCAGCTGATTTAATATTGCAGGCAATTCAAAGAGAGCACAATGAATTATAGCCTGAAAATTCAGGAAATGTATGAGATAAATGTTTGCATGGCATAAGGAGTTGAAATCCAAGCCTCCTAGCTATTAATCCTCATGGGAGGCTGGTCCTGGAAAAGAAAGATCTTGCCTGATATTCAAAGCCTTGCTAAGGATGGCAGAGAGTCTGTACGGTCTCCTGAAACGCTGGCTGAGAGCAGGCAAGAACAGTGTAAGTTAACACTGGCTTGTATCCATGTGGCCTTTTAAGAAGTATTTTTTGCATGTGAATCACATAAGCTTGCCTCCAGTTCATGAGTACCACGCGAAAACTTATGCATGGGACACATTTCACACAACCAAAACTCTCCCACAGTATCTCTGCTACAATCTGACACACAGCATTATGCGAAATGGTCCTATGACTTTCAACCTTCCATGCTGAAGTAGGAACTTGAACTGCAGGCTAAAGCTGTGTCAAAAGAGAGAAGCTCAACTTCTTTCTCATGGCTGGGTCAGCCACTGCGACATTGATTACTGCAAAATGTAGGTAGAATTCTTCCCCTTTGTGAACACACACAATGCTCATCCTAACAGGGGATAATGAGCAGAGGCGGCACAGGCTTTCTAAATAGTGTTTAGCACCAAGAATTTCAAGACATGCACAAATTCAAGCCAAGTGAAACTGGCTCCCCATCTGCTTACAGTAAGTGGCCTGCCAGGAGTTTCAACACTGCCATTTCTGCACATCCAGGCAGGCAGAAAAACAAAAACAGGCGGCTTGTTGAGTGAGGTGTGCTGTTTGGCTTGGTAGGTCACAAGCTGTATGGCCAAGATGAATCTAGGCGCCACCAATTGCCTGGGCTAAGCAGTAATGTGGAAGCTTTAATTATTCTTGGAAATCGTACCCTGAGCACACACACACAAACACCTTTCCATGAACATGCAATCTGCGGCTTGGGAAATTCTGGGCCTCCCTCTCCTTCCATCACTGCTAAGCTGGTCACACCCGAGGCACTAAATGAAAATATGTTTCCAGTGGTATTTAACACGGAATAGGGGACAACAGAGGAGAATCGAACTCCTCAGATCGGCATACGTGGATGAACGCCAAGTTCGTACACTGAACCCTTCTTTTTTCTTTTTCTTTTAATAAGCAAAAATGAACTCAAAATGGAGTCAGCTAACATTAACATACAGGATACAAAACACTACACTTATTTCCAGGACAGCACACACACGAAAAAATAAATTCACAGCCAAGTCTTGATTCAATTTCCTTTTTTTTTTTAAACGATTACAATGCAGTCTTGAACACTGGACGCAGAGAGTCCAACATGCTATATACATTTCACATTGTGGAGATGTTTGTGTGCTTGACAAGGTTCTTGGTTCACAATTGTTTTTTTAATAAAAAAAGTGCTGTGACAATGTCATGGGGGGTTTTTTGGGGGGGGGAGGAAAAGGGGAGGAACATGACCAAATAAAGCAGACAAGCAGATGGCCACAGATGCACTGGGGGGTGGGGGAGGGAAAGAGAAAGAAAATCAAAAGGAGAGTCTTTACCACTCGTTCCCCATTCCGATGTCTCACTGCCTCATTTAGATTCTGATCAGGCAGTACTAGATATCGGTCTTCCTCCCTCTCCAGAATTTCAGAAACTAAATCAAAGGGCGATGGTTCTGAAATGATTTGAGAGTCGCTGAGGAAATCAGCCAGGACACATTCCAAGCAATATGGTCTTGAGATTGTTCCCCCCCCCCATCACATTACTTAAAAACTCATACAAATTAGGACAGAGGAAAAAATAAAGTTTTTTTGTGGTTTCACTTGCTATACCAAAGATATTTAAGAGCCCCAACAGGCACCAAAGCCAGCTAAAAGATAAAACCAGCCAGTCAGCAATTTGGAATTAGTCTGTTCAGAAGCTGGCCTGGAGGGCAGGGTGGGGGTGGAACAAATGACGCAGAGAACTCCTGAGAAGCTGATTCCACAGACATGCTGCAACCACAGATGGTTTGGGATTGCACAAGAGACTGCACAGAGTCACCTCACTTGCAGGTCACCACTGCGTGCACTTCTCCTCGTGCCAGTGCAAATGCCCCCACACGCCAGCTTCTTTTTCAGAAGTAGGTCCACTTCAACTAGCCTTGGAAAATCCCCACTTGCTGTTGGTGTCACTCAGGAATTCATATCGGTGTTGTTCTTTTCGTTTTTTTAAAAAAGAGGTTCAATTAAAAACCAAGTTGAGTCTTGCCCACGTTAATTAAGATATACACCAAGGTCCTGCATTGCATGCAACAAGGCAGTTAGATGCTGCGACTCTACGGAAGTTGGAAAAAAAGTCACATCAAGTCCAGAGTCCCCCAGCCGAATCCACACAGTAGAGACCTTGCAGCTTTGCCTTATAGCATCACTTTTCCCCAAATGGTCTCCTTCCAGAAATCCAATGGAATATACTAAGCACATCTCCATTTGGCAATTCATGATCCAGCAGTGTACCCGGTTGCTCCTTCCTCTTCAGAGCGTAAGTTGCAGCTACACCTTGGACGAAGGCAATTTCTATAGTGGTTACTGTAATGTTATTGTTGGTCCCTTGGTTAGCATCAGTATGGACAGACAGCATTTACTGGAGCATCTGCAGGGGGTTGGGCTACTTGACCCTTGAGGTCCTTTCCAAATCTACAGTTCTATGATTTCATACTCTATGAATCTCTTCCTTTCTACACTAGTGGGCATGGGGTGGGAGAGACCTTGTTTGAAGGCTTGCCTTTCTCAAGCCATTAAAAATCATGGCTAGGCTACCCAGGGTGCTATTTGGGGGCTGCTTCTCCAGTATAATCTGAAAACTGTTCCATAAATTTAAGATGTTTTAAGTGTACACCTACATTTTTTTGTTTTAGAAGCATGAGCAAACAAGGTGTTTCAAAACCATGTACCTAAGCAGAATTGAGGATTAACTCCCAACTGAGTGTGCACTCAATGGCAAGTGTGGGTTTGCTGCTTTGCAATGTGCAGTATGGTCCTTAGAGTGGGAAAAGAGACCAGTTTTGGAGCTAGCCAGATGGACAGTAATTATCAAAAGGTTGCCGGATAGCAGGGAGGACATAAACATTTACAGTCTTTAACTTTGTGGACCCCTCTCCTAATTGTATTGGATAGCATATTACCAGAATCTATACCCAGAGGTAAATTTAAAGGCTTATTATGCTGTTCATATACACATAAATCTTTTTGACAACTGACTGAAGACTGTTTCAATCTTTTCTTTCTATCCTTCTGCAGGCAGCACCCAAAGATCCCATGGTCCGTTAGCATCCTCCACTTTCTCAGTAAGCAGAGTGCAAAAGAGTCACGCCCTTGTAGGAAGTAACCTATTTCCAAGGAGAAGGCATACAAACCTTCCCCTGAAAGCAGCCCTTCGCTAATGGAAGAGATACGGGTTATCAAGTGGGTGAACAGCTCAGTTGATTAGAGCATGGTGGTGCTACTAACATCAAGGTTTGATCCGTATGGGGCAGCTGCATGTTCCTGCATTGCAGGAGATTGGACTAGATGATCCTCAAGGTCCCTTTCAACTCTACAATTCTATCATTCTATGTCTGGAGGAGTTCTCCTCCAATACTGTCCTAGGTGATGGGACAAACTCACTGTGGCTTCTACGTGAACTTAAATGAGGACCCCCCCAAGTTCTAACAAAGGTGCCACGCAAAAAAGTGATCTGGTATCTCAGCTGACACTGGGAGGTATTTTACCCTGTCTCTAGTCACTTGTTGTGGGATAAGTTACACAGAAATGAAAAATCAAAGTATTAAATAAGTAAAGGCCTTCCCTGTCCAGTATTTCCTGTTGTCACCCCCCACCCCTGGCCCCCCATGGTGTTTTATCAAATAGAGCACCTTCAATGCAGCAGCTGTGGGACTGGTGCAGGCATCCCTGAACTTTGATCTCTCTCAATCTGCTGTCGATCTTTGTTGCCAGCACACATCATTTTAAGAGGCAACTGGAATGTGGTTTGTGCAGCCAATATGAGAGATTAGCATGACGGGCCAAAGAGGGTGGTGGGAGAAAAAGCAAATATCAAACCTGTTCTGACATTCACAGTATTTTTGCTCCCCAATTCTGGGATACAGGAGCAGCATAAATCTGTAGATTGATTGTGGAGCTCTCCCAAAGGTCTATATCTGAATCCAACGCTTCTAGGGTCTTGCATGTCCCAATGCTCAGAACAAGCAGTAAGTCCATCTTGCCACAGGGGAACATTTGCACCGAACCTGGCTGGCACTCTTAGTTGCGCTTTCATCGTGTTACACTCGTGCCATGCGGCCAACAGCAGAGATAAGATGCTTCTCTCCCCCGTCTAATGCTCCTTAACCATTGTCCTGAAATATTTTGGCACCAGAAGGAATGCTGGCTCCAGTTTCATGTCTGTACATCAGTGTCAAAGAACTTCTGCTGATTGCTATTAGAAAGTCTAGTGGCAAAGTAGAGTGGGAAAATTCAGCACAGCCGATGTGAACTCATCCATGCATGTGGGTGCATGCAGAGCGTGTGGGGAGTGAGAATACAGCAGTTGGCAAGGGAAGCCCCCTACTTCTCCCCAGGTGTTTGCACCTAGGTCTAAAGAGAGGGAGAGAGAAGTAAACTTGTACTGGAAGAGGATGATTGAATCAGCAGGCCTTCTCATTCTAACACGGAAGGAAGAGGTGGCCTCCCAGATTTGTCGATCCTGGAATGAGGAGACGCTTCTCTAGAGTAGCACAGAGATGAGAGATATGCAGTAGAAGCTGAGTGCACGTGAACTTTATGACAGTGTGCGCATTAAATATGGCTTCCTCGGATTAGTATGTTGCATCCATAGTACTTCTGTAAGATGATCCACTTTTTCTAGGCTTGACTCACGACACCATTTTCGTCCTCAATGAATTAGACAGAGGCCTGGCAGAAAAGGTGGCAAGCGGCTTGCAATTTCCTGATTGGCGGTCAACAAAAGCTGATCCCACACATAGCAGGGCAACATGGGTGAACTGGCGAGTCTCCTGCAGGTGTGCACAGGACCTTGCTTCTCTGTCCACTCCTGCACACACAGGTGCAAGTAAGTATAGCCTTAATCAGTAATAAGCTTCCACCTAGCTTTGCCCCAAGTGCACTCCAAAGGGGTGGAGAAGCAAGAAAAGCAACTGAGCTAGATTCAGGACAGAAAAAAAGCAGGGCTGTTCTGCGAGGACAACACAGGATGGCAGCAGTTGGCACGTTTTGTTCCTTTTTTTTAAAACTTAGACCACATTCTAGTTTTTAATGCACACTGCCAGAGTCTGGCCGAGGCTGGTTGGTGGCGAGGTATTTGGCTCTCATGCTGGAGGTGTACTGGAGAAAGAGAAAAAAACACAAAGAAGATAGTAGATCAATTCAGAGTAATCGGCAAGACCTTAAGACTCAAGTATTGCTTGATACATCCCCTTGTATTAAGATTTGAAGTTAAATATCAAATGGTTAATCATCCTTTCCGACGCCTTAACAAAAGGTTCACCTAGGCTTCTGACGGATGCCAGAACCAAAACTCCTGGGTGTAAAAAAGGGCTTGGAAGATATATGCATAACAAATCCCATGATTTTTTGAAGGAAAGCCTCGGCAGTTAAGCTGGTATAAAAACAAACCTAAATTTGGAATTTAGACAGGCCATGAGTGATACGCCTATTTGCAAAATACTTGCAGTGCTCAATCCAAGTGCTCCCTGATTAAACAGTGAGGAGAAAAAGAGGAGAAAAAGCAGAGATTTGGCTCACCAGATTTCCTCTTTCAATCATGCAAAGAAAGGAAGAGATGAGTGGCAATATATAGATACACTGCTATATCTATATTTTTTACTATGAAAGAAAAAAATGGAAAATTTAAGGGCACCATATGTGTTGCAAACTGAGGGCTGTCCAGGAACCCAGGCTGGGAGGTATAAAGCAGGGTCAGGTCTTCTAGAGGCATTGCTACAATCACTGGCACAAGGGGGGAAAGAGGAGCTGGTGAGGGGGACACAACCCTACCTTTCTGTCATATAATGCAACAAAACACATTGGTAAGAAGCCGATTATGCATATATATATATATATATATATATATATATATATAGGCATTTGTTATACACACTTGAACCAGCACATAATAAAAATAACCCAACGTAAAAACCAACAGTCCAAACATTGATACAGTCCACCCTACAAATCCATCCATCCATCCATCCATCCATCCAGGAGCCAGCTAAAACACAGCAGAGCACCCCTTCAGCTACAGGGCCATGCCTTTAAAAGTGACATTTTCACTTGCCAATAGAAGACCAACAAGGAGGAAGGAACCCAGGCAGATATGCCAGAGGATGGTCTGAGGACACAAGATGTAGCACCCTGAGCTCCCTACTCTGGCAGCTGGTAGTTCTGGGTCTGGGTTGGTACCTGGGCAGTAGACCACTGGAAATCCTTTGCATGCTGCTTTGAGTTCCAAGGTGGAAGAAAGGCACAATATAAATGAAATGAAATAAAGTAAAAATAAAAGTGTCTCCCAAGGAAGTGTGTTTCCTCCTTAGAGTCAACTTGGTGTTATCCCAGAGTCACTGTTTTACTCCTTGGCAGCGATCAAATCAACTTAGCTTGCTGAAACCAAGCATGGTGATGGACTCAAGTTAAAATCCAATGCTCAAAAACACAAGATCAAATATTGCTGAGTGAAATGAGGCTTACATCTGAGTAAACATGGATAGGATTCGGCTATTAAGTGTGGTTTCTCAACACAGGCCTAGAAATATTGCTGTCTCTTCAAGTCTTTGTGGCTAGAGCTTCTACTACAACACTTCCATGCAGGATGTTGGAATACCTGCCTCAATAGGATTAACACCTGTTTTTACTGGAAAGACAGATGTTCTTCTGGGACAGGTTAATGCTCAGCTATAAATGTCAACCAGATCCTGTTCTCAAGGTTGTTGCAGTAGCTCCAGAAGTACCCCTTGTTGGGTAATAGGCAACACAGAGATGATAAAACAGGCAAGGTTGCTTATGATGTAAAGTTTCGCTCTCTCTCTTTCTTTTTTTAAAAAAAGAACAGTGTGAAATCTTAGTGTGTACTAAGAGGTACAGAGGAAGTTTACACAGAGAGCAAGGCAGACACCACTACATTTATTTCTGATGTGTTCCCTAGGGAAGAGAACATTGATTCTGTAAAGCAGAGCAGGTATTAGGGTAAGAGAGGCAAAGTTAGTGATTCAACGGCATTCCTGATGCCAGCTCAATTTCCCATACATGCCCATGGACATCTTTTCAGTCAGGTCTTTCACTGCGGTTGACTTATGGACAGCCAACCTGACCTTTCAAATTTAATTAGATAAATACCTCCTGGTTAATATCTGTGCTGTTCCCAGTGAGATAGATTCCTTTGATTCCCATCTTTCTAAAGAAAAGTTATGTCCTACAGACAAAAATATTACTCTCAAAGTTCTCTTGAAAGGAGAATCAAACCTTACATTTATTATGCTTTTATCACACCCTTTCCCCACGGAGCTCAGTGTCTGTGTACATTATTCTTTCATCCTCTCAACCAACCCTTTCAGGTTCGGCTGAAATACAGTGCCTGCTCCCCCACCCCCAAATACCCAATGACCTTTAGGTCTACACCATTTCACACTCACATATAAAGCACAAAGTCGTCGTGGCTCAGCAAATGATTGTCTCACAGATGAACAACAAATCACAGTTTGTTCCTCTAAAGCTTGGTTTGCTACCCAACTACTCTTGCCTTGTGCCTGTGTAGCTTGGTGAGCATATGGGGTGGAGTGGCCAAACAAACCATAGTTAAACAAGGCTGGTGGGTTCAAACAAGATACCAAACCATAGTTAAAACATGCCATAGTGCACAACTCAACCTGCCATCATGGTTTGCTGCTGGGTTCAGACATTCAAACAAACCACACTTTGGCTAAACCAACCATGGCTTAAAGTATGAGCATGTGGACCAGGTCTTTGGCTGTCTAGCAGAAGTTTAACTTGTGCAGGTCTACAAAACAGCACTACTCTATGGATCACCTCTCATTTTATTTATCAAGTTGGCTTGTTAAATTAACCAGAGTTGTTTTAAATGGAGATCTCTCATTCGAACACAATGCTAAACTGGGATTCTGTAAAAGTGAAACAAACTCTGCCCCCAAGTCTTCCTCCTAGTTCAGTGGGAAGAGGAGGAGGAAACAGGAGAGAACCTGAGGCTTGGTTCAACTTTTATATATTATGGATTCGTTCACTTATGTAGGCAGTTAATATTTCTAAGAGCTAGTCTATTTTACTCCTCACTTGAATGACACTGTGAATGTGGGTAGCTTCAATACCTTGCAACTGCCATAAATATTTTGCTGATAACCTTTGGCCCCTTCTCAGCAACTGAATTTAAGACAAAATATTCATGTCCAGGTTTTTTTTTAGCATGAGTCAGCCTGATTGGTGCTGATGTTCTGGTCAACATGTACACATTTTGGGCTGCTGGAACATGTATCCTATCTTCACTAAACATTTTCACCTGGGAGGGCTCAGTCTGCTAAAT
Source organism: Podarcis raffonei (assembly GCF_027172205.1). Classification (NCBI taxonomy): domain Eukaryota; kingdom Metazoa; phylum Chordata; class Lepidosauria; order Squamata; family Lacertidae; genus Podarcis; species Podarcis raffonei. The sequence goes on from NC_070615.1 coordinate 50,132,013, forward strand.
ACATTTTAGGGACTTTGATGATCTTTGGAACAATCCCAACCAAAACCTGCGCCCACATGTTCCAAGGAGACGCTTCTACACAAGGTGACAGTTCCACTTCTCTCTCCCTCTCCCCACCAATCTTCCTACTGCAAGATCTTGAGCAGGAAAATGTCTAGCCCCAACCTGTCTGCATTAGCTGCAACATACATTTTTTTTATTAAAAAAAAGCAGTTTTACTCAGAATTAAATATAAGAGCTTTCCCTTGACCCCCCCCCAAAAAAAAACATTTTCAAGGTGTATTGGGAACAAGATTAGTTGTTGCAGCTGCTTCCTGTACGTGGTGTTTCTTCCAATTGTTTCTTGTAAAATGTTAAGCAGCTCTTTCCCCCGGCTGGTCCTAACCTCGGAGGAATTTTTTCCTTAGAAAGCAAAAGGGGGGAAAAACAGCAGAACTACCAAGGACAGCTGGACTGGTCCTTAGTGGAAATTCAAAGTTTTTCTCCAGCAGAACCACACAAATACTACAACACGTCCTTAATCTAAATCAAGTTTTGGGGTGGGGAAGAAGGATGACAGGCATTTTATAGAGGCCTGCCACTTAGGGAGGGCAGTCTCTGCCACCCACATTCAAAATTCATGTATTCTCTCTAGTTAGCTATTGTTAGAAACCATTACAGGCCTACAGAGTAAGTTATGCATACAAAAAGGATCAAACATTTTTGCTTCAAACATAAAAGAGGGTGAGTATTTAGCCTGCGCTGATAAACTTGCAGTACTGATCATGCAATTTAGCCTTGTTTATGGTCCCACCAGAAAGTTCTATGCCCCCCTCCCCTCAATGCAAAATGGTACCCCTGATTATATTCATTTCTTTGAGGTCGTTATATACCGCTTAATTAATCGTAAGCATTCAGTGTAACATTTCTTTTGTTTTTAAAGTTCAGATAGTGCTCTAATTTCATGAAGTATATTCTGCGCTGTAAAACTATCCTGGGGTGGGGGTGGGGGGAATTGCCTGAAATACAAAGTAGGTAATACAGAACATTAAAAATACACAATGCAATGGGCAACTGCATACACCCATGAGAATTAGGAAATGCTGCATCCGGGGCTTGGTTGCCCAAGCAAGGCCAATGCAAGACGGCTTACAAGAGAGGAAGATGCAGTGGCATTCTGGAGAGTACAAGCAACATGCATTGAATGACGCACACACCCATTCATGCGCTTGATAAAGAGTGCGCCGAGCCAAGGCTGTTTCCTTGACAGGCCAGCCATCTCAAGAGACCCACAAGCATTTGCCAAAGCAGAGCAAGCCAATGACAAGGAGGTGGCAAGAATGAAGACCAGGCAAGTGACACCGGAGAATGGAAGCCAGCGCAGCACAAAAGCCTCAGCAGGAATGGGTGATGTGGAGGTGTAACAGCTTGATGTATACAAACAGGTCTAGGAACAGGATGCAGACTGTGGCTAGTGGGCTGTGCTAACCAACCAACCAGGGAAACAAAAGAAGAACCTGCATTAGGGCAGGCACTTTTTCCAGGGCAGACGTCTTTCAGTTTGCTTCAGTAGATAAAGAGTGCAGGTTGGTTGGTTGGGCTTGTTTTAAAGGGATGAACCGCACAGGATTAAGCTCTCTCCAAATACCTGCCTCTAGGATTCAAAACTACACATGGCTCTCAAGAAGCTACTTTGTACTTAAGTCAGACCATTGGTCCATGTGGCCCAGGGCTGGCTACCTGCTACTGCCTGCCAATACCTGAGATCTCAGGCAAAGTCTCTTCCAGCCACACCTACTCACAATGCTTTTGTTATGAATATAAGGAAGCTTTATACAGAGTCACACCGTTGATCCATCTAGCTTGGTATTATACACTTGAGTGGAAGCAGCTCCCCAAAATTTCCAGCAGGGGCATTTCACTGTGTTACCTAGAGATGCTAGGAATTGAGCAAAGCATATGCTCTAACTTTGAACTACAGACACTGTAGTCCTCCGTCCCCCCAGCTAGGATGCTAGGAATTGAATTTGGACCCTTTGGTATATAAAGATGATCTCTTATCACCAAACTATGCTTATTCCCCTTTCCCTTTAAGACTCTACAGAAGTTGTTTTTTGATGGATTCTTGCCACTTAGCATTATAGGAAGAAGAAAGCACCACATGGCAACTGTGTTTACTTGTTACTGATTAAGAAAACTCTATGGCTAATTTGTCAAAGCCAGAGGGGAACCCATTTTTAAACAGGAACCAGAGTAGCGTTCTTCCTGTCAAACCTTGCCTGCAAACATTTCTAATAGTAGAAAGATTGTATGTGCAGCACAGCTAGGAAGTTATTTTGAAACATGCAATGGGCAGAATTTAAGTGCTTTGGATTATAGATTTGTTAGGAGAAGCTTTAGTAGCTGTTCTATGCTGGTGGCATTCTTTTTTTAAAAAAAATGTGTGTTCCACAGCATCAGCTGCGATGCCAAGAGATTCATCGACGAAAGACAAATAGGCATTTCATTAAGAAAGATGCCCATGTTAGCTAAACTGGGTTCTTCTCATGTTTTCAGTTTCAGACACTTGGCAGCATCCAAACTCGAGGCCTAGTTAGAGAGGAGGAGATTCCTCTCCATTACAAAACTCCTGCTAATCTGTTCATCTCCAAGAAGTGCGACTGACTGCCATGAAGACCACAGGAAGCTTTGCCAAGGAAAGATGTTGATGTTGCTCCATTACTAAGCACCAGGGCAGGCCTAGCTAGCGTAAACCCTGGGCAGGAAAAGGATAGGGTGGGAAGTGCAGGGAGAAGGAATGTGAATACTTTGGCACTGGCCTGGGGGAATAAGTGCAGGGATGGCAGGGTGTGGGTGGGAGTTCAGCGAGAAGGACCTTATTTCAGTACCTGTTCCGATTTTGCGGGCGCTGTTACCAGTACGTCCGAGCACTGTCCGAGGGCTTAAGCTGCCAGCTCATATGGCTGCTACTGTCCATGGCAGCCAAATACAACTGTGATGATGCAGGAAAGAGAGAAAAAGAGAGAGTGCAGCCTCAACGTGCATGAAAAACACAGTGCAAGCAAGTGAAACGCTGGGGTGTGTATGTCAATGACAGGGAAGGCTCTACTGTCCTATGGGAATAGACTCTGGAGCAAGGAGGAGGAGGAGGAAACAAGGGAAGGTATGACCAAGGGGACAAAAAGAATAGACAAACAATGAAGAAGACGACTCCAGTTCTAGGAGTAGGTTTCCTTGGTTTCCACAACAGAAGCTGAGACAAAATAGTATGAGTACGGACTACACAACATCATCTTAAATACTTCTTAGGCGCCTCCTATTTACAGATTTCTTACTCCTAAATTGTGGCCAAAGCTGAGTAAAAGGCATTTCCTATGGTTGTGGATTTGAGCCTTAGCTGGAAAAGGCCAATGGGCCGCATGGCTCATGGGGAGGACTCACATCGCATCCTCAAAGATTCTGCCTTCTCTTTCCCATCTGAAAGTAATTCATTGCATAGATAACTGCTGGCAAGAAGATGTCTCTGTTCCCCCCACAACTCAAAAAGCAGGAACCCACCTGAAGTCATTCCTTCTTGTACTAAACGTATCAGTTCAGATGCATGTAGGGACATATTCGCTTTCCTTCTTTCATTGGGACAGTGTTATTCAGTCTTCTCAAAAAGTTCAGGTAGGAGATGAAGGATATTCTGCCCATCCCACATCTTCAACAGCGCTCCCACCACACCTGTCTGAAGTCCCCCATCTCCCTCTCCCAAGAAATGCAATTAAGACCACTGCTAGTGACAAGGGACATTTCTTAATTAGAGAATGAAGACTCCTTTTGCCAAAGAGTAAGAGCTTTGCAGCAAGCAAAACTATGGTTTGGCTGAATTCTACAGGCGACTAAGATGATCAGGCTTAGCATGCAGTATTAGGGAGTTATAGTGTTTGCAGCTACAGATCCCACCACCACACTCCCAGTCAGAACAGTAATCAATTCCAAGAATAGATGTTTATATTTCCTCTGAAACGGTAACACCATGGCTGAGAAAAACAGTGTTCTCTGAAACGATATACAAAAAAAGAAAAGGGGGGAAAGGCTAAAAAGGAGAATTCTGAAGTTCGTTGCTGAGAGCTGGTCAAGGTAATCAACTAGGGCTGGTAGCACAGACTGTCACAATTTGTTCTTTTAAAATTGCTTTTCTTTTATATTTTAGGGTGTATTTGCTTTCAGGAATCGCTAAATGCACTCCCACAAGACAAGTTCAGACATCATAAGAGTGCATCTTCTTAAAAAGAAGGAAAAAAGATGGATTTATGTCATTCATATCTCAATTGGGTGCTAAAGCACACTATCAACTCACCAGTGCAAAGGCTGATATACTGCAGGTTATTACAAGCTTGAAACCAAAGAAACTAAGCAGTGAATGAAACAAAGCTGAGCCTGAAACAGCTTCCAGGTCAATCAAAACCTTTCATGAAAGACATTTCCCTATTCTTGATACAAAATTTTGTTTGATACAAAAAAATGAAAAAATTACCAATATTGAAACAGAAGACAAACCCCCTAAACACCTGTATATCTTAAAGGCAGATTTTGGAGAAGGATTCAGTGTTAATGTCAAAACACAGTTTCCACTACAAGCTCAAGAGATACTATGGTGATATATCTGCAGACTTACTAGCAGAATATATTTGCAGAATTCTTCTAAAGGTTCACATCTGTGACAACAATCCTCATGTTCTAAGCAACATGCATGTTTGTTTTCCTATATGAAAAGGAACCTAGACATTTTACCAGGAGACAAGCTGTGTTAATGTGTATGGGTGCAGGAAGAGCTCATGTTTCTGTTCTAAATAGATGCTTATTCATGAAGCAGTATGTAGGAGCTGACTACACATATTTCCAAAGCAGATTTCTGTCTTACCCTTCAAAGCAGTAATTAAACAGACTTACGGAGGGAGGTGGAGACTCCCGGCCAATCAAAGGTGTGTTCTCACATCGGGGGTTCTGAAAATTTGCATTCTGGCTCCTGAGGGGAAGGTAAGAAAGAGTAAAGCGTGAAAAGGTCATTCACTTTCTGGTTTACAGTATTTGTGGAAGTCAAAAATAAGGTGGCTGCATTCGTTGTGATCTTGGAATTGTATACACAGAATGTAATCTGTGAACTGAGCCTTAACAGGCAACTGCTGCTCAACAGCAGATTAGGCTGGCGGATGTTATTTCCTTGGCTCAGTAGGCAGGCAAGAGATGTACCACTCCCATGAAGAGTCCTAGCCCTGTGGTTATGTCCAAAGATGCGCATCATCTGCCAGTCCAAAACACGGCCAAAACCTGCACATTATTCTGAGTTGTCTTTAGGCAAAGAATTATCTCATATTCCATATTACTAAAGCTTGTGGAAGATGTTCCATTCGTTCCATTACAGAGACAATGGTGGAAATACATTAAGCCAGGGGTGGTGAGGCCTTTTTCAGTCCAAGGGGTGGTTTCATTTGGGTGGCAAAAGGGGGCAGGACAACAAATGCAAGGTATCTTTGTACTACAGGCTACTTTCTTAACACATTCACACACCTGCTTATAGCCCCCATCCAGAGAAGCAAGAGGCAAAAACATTCAGCGTGCAAAGCAGGGCCAGGGAGGAGGGTGGCCTGGGGTGAGTTCTGAGGAACCAGATAGTGAGGCTTGAGAGGCCACATTTGCCCTGGGTCCGAGGTTTCTCACTCCTGTTTTGAACACACAGCATCTCTCGTGGCAAGTGTTTCCAATCTTTAAGTACCACTGAGTCTTTTCCCATTAAGCTCTGCAAATATCACTTTATCCACTTGCAATACAGAAAGATATAAATAAACTGGCTTGCAGCTGCAGTCACATACAACTCCTTTTTGGTTCTCCAGTAGTAAGTACTGTATTTTTTGCTCTATAAGACTCACTTTTTCCCTCCTAAAAAGTAAGGGGAAATGTGTGTGCATCTTATGGAGCAAATGCAGGCTGCACAGCTATCCCAGAAGCCAGAACAGCAAGAGGGATTGCTGCTTTCACTGCGCAGCGATCCCTCTTGCTGTTCTGGCTTCTGAGATTCAGTTTTTCCCCCCTTGTTTTCCTCCTCCAAAAACTAGGTGCGTCTTGTGCGTCTTATAGAGCGAAAAATACAGTAACTGCTGCCTTCAACTGTATCCATACATTATCTCTTAAACCAAATACCAGGATCCACTCAGGTACAGAGAGCTGCAGAACAGAGCCTCCCTCCTTCCCTCCCTGTTCATCCTCCCACTGCGAATATGTGAAACTGCCAGACCACAGGCCCATTCAAGGACAGTACTACTGACTGACCTGACTGACAGGGCAGTGGCCCGCCCCGGGTCTCAGGAACAGTCCTGCTACTCAGCTAACACTTTTCAGCGGAGATGTCCCTGTGGATGCACATAACCCACTCTATGCACTGAGCACCATCTACTCACATGTACTCTGTGACAGGAGCATTGCTGACTGTGTGCGCCGCTGCTGGGATGCTGGTCTCGCTTCCATAGCTGCTCCCACAGCTGTAAAGACTAGGCATGTGCACCCTGTACAAGTTGTCGTGCGTTTGCCTGTTCCCTTGAGCAGTCGATTCATCCTCTCCATCATCATCTGAACTCCTGCAGACGGGAGGAAAGTTTCTTTTCAGGGCTGCTGCAGAGCAAACCAGACCAAGCACGTGGTGTTGCTTCTCCTCCCCCCTCTTTTCCCTGCTTCTGAGTAGTACAGCAACAACTTCCTTCTCACAGCAACCACCTCCCCCCAGAGAACAGAATGACTCAGACCTCCCACAACTGCAGCCTGGGCTTTCAAAGCCTGTCACATTTCTTCCCACAGAGCCTGCCAAATAACTCAGAACCAACAAAGCAGTCTTCCAGGAGCTGGTGCAGGATAGCTGGGGCTGATGGGAATTGCAGTCCAAAACAACTGGAAGGCATCAGGCTGGGAGAGGCTGGAATACAGGGTGGCAATGAACACAGCCACTGGGTGCATAACTAATCTAAGGGGCCAGTATAATATTAAGACTGTGGGGTAAGGAGGCGGCCACACATACACAGTCACCTTTTTACAAGTTAGGAGATTGCCACATTCTGTCAGTATTATTAACCAGTACTGAAGAATCTCTGGGATGTTTTATATGAAGACAGGCCAACTTCTGGCTTACAGGATCTATTTTGCATTTGTTTACTACAATGTCTACTAACTGGAACCTGGGCAAAAATAGTGGTTGTGGCAGAGACAGATGTCAAATGGTGGCTCAAGAGCTGAGGCCAATTGCCTACTGTACCCCAGGAGCCAGCCTATATCCAAGTTGCTGCATTCCAAAGATCCTAGCACAAAACACAAGCTGCCTGGCAGAGTCTCACAAACACTTGGTCAGAAGCAACTAATTCATACCCCTATTTTATAGAGAAGGCATTCTGAGGCTAAGAAACAGGTGATTAGCACAAAACCAGCCATGGCAAGTTTTGCCAGGTTTTAATGGGTTCATTACTGAGTTAGAAACCCTTGCCAATCCACTACAAATCACCCAGAAATCTACCAGTAGATCCCAACTTACCTTCTTTCTATCTTGTTTTTCCTAACCACAGGATTTGATATTTGTGTCTACACCTGATATGATAGACAGGGGAAGTGTTCCCCTCCTATTTGCAGGGTTTTTTGGTACAACAATCTGAGGAACTTTTTCAAAACAGCTTTGTAGATATTTAAAGAATAAATGCACACTCCAAAGCTCACAGAAATAATGAGCAAGTGATAGAGACACTTTGAAAAGTAAAGCTATAACCAGCCAGGGTGGGGGGTGGACGACATTGTATTCTGAAAGAAAAGTCACGAGAAAAAACCTACGCAACACAGGCCACAAGTATGTAAGGGGTCCAAAGCAGGCAATGGTTAGAAACTTTTAAGTAACAGACAGAATTGGCATGTGGCTTTCGTATGTCTGAAGGAAGAAGAGGAGGAAGGGCAAAGACTATGGTGCAGCAAAACTCTGCCTAGGCTTACATAACCAGCAGCTTATCTGTGGGACCCAATAACCTTCTCAGGTGTAAGACGTGCTAGTTGCATCACATTCAAAGAGTGATCAAGGAATCTGGTTTCCAAACAGTTAATTGGGTAATTTGAAATGTGTTCCACAAGGTGGCAGTGAACATTTGCTGAACAACAGGAATTAAGGGTCAGCAACATGGCATTTTATGTCTCCTGAACATTTTACAGGTCAATCTTATTAAGTGGTCTTTTTGACATTAAAGACAGTCCTAATCACTCCAGGAAGACTTGCCATCCCATAACCAGTCAGTCCTTCCCAAACTGTCATGACATTTCTCTTTTAATGCGTATTTTGCACCCCATGGACGTCTTATCCTCTAAACTTTGTGTCTTGAATAGTACTATTGGGTAGTGTGAGGAGTTGTGGCTAATAATGTTTGCTTGAGATGACTTAGTGGGTGGATTTTAGTCCAGAATATAAAAGACTGCCATGCATAACACTTCCTTCTCTGCTCCATTTGGCCAGTTTCTCTTCACGTTGCCCTGCCGTGTAGGGCTTGGGTAGTTTGCTTACGTCACACAGAGCTGTCAGCTCCTTTTCCTCAGCCTCTGGAATCCCAGCATGTGGATGACACACAACTATTTTTCCTTTTCATCTAATACCAAAGGTGCTGCTGTGGTTTTGAATCACTGCATGGAGACTGGATGGGGTTAAGGGCTAATAAACTGAGGTTTAATCCAGATGGAGACGTTCCTGTTTAAAAACGAGATGGATCCTAGACAAGAGATTCACTCCCCTTGAAGAATCAGGTTCGCAGTCTTGGAGTCTGCTCATGGAGGCAGCTTTATACAGTGGTACCTCGGGTTACATACGCTTCAGGTTACAGACTCCGCTAACTCAGAAATAGTACCTCGGGTTAAGAACTTTGCTTCAAGATGAGAATGGAAATCGTGCTCTGGCGGCGCGGCGGCAGCAGGAGGCCCCATTAGCCAAAGTGGTGCTTCAGGTTAAGAACAGTTTCAGGTTAAGAACGGACCTCCGGAATGAATTAAGTACTTAACCCGAGGTACCACTGTACCTGGATGACCAGGTGGCAGCAAGGGTCGGAAGTGTCTTTGGCCAGCTGAGGCTGGTACACCAGCTGCACCCATTCCCAAGGAAATGGACATCCAGGTTATTGTAACACAGTCTACATGGGGCTCCAATTGAGGAAAGTCAAAGTGTGGACAATTAACCTTTAAAACTTTAAATCGTTTCTGTCCAGGATACCTTAGGGATCACCCTCTCCCCATATCATCCCGCTTGCTCCCTACGGTCTGAAGGAGAGGCTCTTCTGTGTCCCATCTAGAGTAGAAGCACGTCTCAGTGCTATAAGATAGGGGATCTTCACAGTGACCGTTTCCAGATTATGGAATGCCTTGCCCATTGTGTATTGTTTACAATGAGTTGCAACAGCTCTTCAGTGTTTCAGACAGGGGACACTCTAGCCCTACCTGAAGACGCCAGAGATTGAAAGCTTCTGAATGCAAAGCAGGTGTTCTAGCACTGAGCTATGGCTGCTGATTCCTGTCTCTTTGATTTGTAAACAACTTAAGACTTTTTCTTAAAAATACTGGGTGGCATATACAATTATCTAAATAAATAAATGCATAATTTTATATATTGCTGCTTTTATAAAACTGAACTTTAAATGTTGTAAGTGGCTGTGAGTGGTGCTCTTGTACCAGAAGGAAGAGATATAAACGTTTTTGTAAGCAAAATAAAATAGGAGTGTGAGGCACCACTGTTCCCTCTGTTTGTGTGCATACCTCTTTTGCTGCCAAGTGTGCGGGACACTGCACACTATAGAACTGAACATGAGGGCAGTGACAAAGGAGAAGAGAACCAGATAGATAAGCCCTTCCACACCATCATAGCAGAAGCCCGTCAGAGATTGTATGTAATCCTAAAAGGAGAGAAACAGAGAAAACTCTTTCAAGCTCAAGATGGAAGGCAACACTGCCGCCTGGCCTCCCACATGCACAATTCCTCTATTCAAACATGTGTAGTAATACTGTGTTTTATTTTGTGCGACTGCCATGGGAGCTTTTTAAAAAATGGTTCACCTTCTAAAATTGCACTTTTAAAAATGCAAAAATAATGCAACAGTATAAATAATAAGAAAAAAGAAATTCAAACCCTATAGTTCTTGGGTGTATTGCTGTAATACATTAAGCATGTTGTTTACTGGTCATAGCAATAATTTATAAATCTCATCTATTTTTATTTTCCAGGTATCACATGAGGATGCTCCAAAGGAAATCAGAACTGAAAGAACTCTAACAAGCAGTAGATGCTGACTTTTCATCCTAATGCTTTCTACAGAGACAAATACATTAAGGTCAACACACAGTTATACGAGCTACCATGGCATAGTAGCCAAGAAGCGAAGACAGGAACCAGGAAGTCACCAGTTCAAGTCCTACCTCTGCTACAGATTGAACTAGGTAGTCTTAGGTAAGCTGTTCTCCCTCAGCCTCAAAACTATCCACCTGCAACGTGCAGACAATGATAAACCTTGCATGGTTGTTGTAAGGATTACAGAGCTAAGATACGCAAGGTACCCCTGAACACTACTAAGTATTATTAAAGTTATAAGAACACCAAAAAGAAGAGGAGAGGCACACTTCTCTCTCCGGCTGTTGCTTTTCAAAATCAGTCTTAGCTAAATATGTACATCATAATCCAGGTGTGCTGCTGCCCCGCCTTCATGCCCCTTCAAGCTTTACACAGAACCATTTCAGTGTATCTTTGCTGCCAAGGAAAGGCCAAAATGGCATGCCAACATTGTTTTTTCCTCCAATGGGGAAGGCCACCAGATTCAGCTTGTGCAAAAGTATGTGCCGCTCATGATGTTCAAATGCCCTTGTTGCATGGTGAAGCTCAAGATGAGACAGGCTGCCTTGGGCTGAATGCAGTGTTCTCTGTCTGCAAGTGCTCTTGCGCTAGAGGACAAGTGAGTTTTAATGCTGTGCAACAAAGGAATCCTGCTTATGCATTCTTGCACAACAACATCCCACTAGTGCGAAACATATCATGAGCGGAACAAATATACTACTAGGTGACTTTAACTTAGCGCTACATTTAATACAACCTCTAGTTTTCGTGCAGAAAATTCAATCAGGGCCCACCTGGTTTTCTATATTCTGTCCTTTCACAGTACACCATATCCCAGTTTTTCACACCACAGCTCTATAGCTACAAGCACCAAGTGATTTACTGTATTTCCTGCCCATTGGTACTCACCAAATGGAGACTCCGACAGTCCACCAGGGCAGTCAGGTGCTGCAGGTTGCTTTCGGTGGTATTCAGAACTCCCTGGATTTGACTGATGTGCTCCTAAAAGCAAAGATGTTAGACAGGAATTGGAATGCAAAGCTGGGCATTTTCTTTACTGGGTTTGTGGAAAGGAATAATTCATCAAGCTTTACCTTGGAAGCGGGGTATTCTTTGACGGCAGACTTCATCAGCTCCAGCACATCATCCTGCATTTCTACCAGGACCTTGTGGCTTCCCGACAGCTTCTGCTCAACACAAACATCATACCTCAGTCATCAGGGCCAAGGCAAGTCAGCATGCATGCAACGACTACATCTCGATTTGACAAGCTGCCCTAAATTATTGAAGCACTGTCTAGAAGAGTAGCCACCAGTATCCTACACAGGAGAACCGTAGTGTGTCACACTATGAATTAGAAGCCAGCAGGATGGGGGTGGAAGGCCCAAGGTTCAAATCCCCCCTCAGGCATAAGGCTTACAAGGTGACTTTGTCAGCCTAAGCTGCCTCACAAGCTTTCTGAGAGAGGAAAGTAAAAGGCCATTTGTGAAAACAAGACTCCGAAACAAAAAAAGTCAGTCTTTATTTTGTGCTTCTTTCCAGGTCTGCAGGTTTTCTATGTACGTTGGAAAGTGGGTGGCAAAATTCAGAGTTGGTGTTCCATGTTTATAAAGAAAACACACTCCAATTAGCAAACTACAGGCACACCAACGTTTTCATTGCATAAACACACCCTGTGGTTTGCTTGTTTTCCTTGTATTATGATTTATTTTTAAAAATACGTGAAGGAGACACAAATTTCGTAGTCTAAATTGTTTTCAAACATTGTGCCAGGGAGATTAGCTTTATGTACCGGGCCTTTGGGCTTTTGCTGCAATACCCTGTGTGATTGCTACTCAGATAATTTACCAGAGAGCCTGACCTCCTGAGAGAAGACTGGGTGACCAACCAGGTTGCTGTCCCCATAGGGATCATTTTTGGTTTCTGCGCCTAGAAGTGGGTTGTGTGGTGACCTGAATTTGAAGACATGGGTCAGTTTCCATAGCAAATAGCTGTTTTCACATTAATTAAGAGCCCTTCCTTGCTGCTCCCCTAATCAAATATTGGCGAGCGTTTCCTGGCATTTGCTTTGAGAGCAGATGAGATCATAGTGAGACATGGTGAATGGCCAATCCTCCTGCCCATTGTTCTTACTGCATTCGTTTGGGCTCTCCTTTTTAGCAGCAGATGAAAAATACCGTATTTTTCCCTCTATTACACGCAGATTTTTTCTCCTAAAAAGTAAGGGAAAATGTCTGTGCGTGTTATTGAGCGAATGTGTGGTCCCTGGAGCTGACAAGCGCGAGTGAAGGCATAAATCAGGCAAATATCAAATCGTCCGGAGAAGGGAGGAAAGGAGGAAGTTGCTGCTTTCCTGCATTCTGCCTCAGGGTCTTACTGCCCACCCGCTTCTGTTTCCTTACTGTGTTTGCTCAAACGGAACAAAGAGCAGAGAAAACCCCTCCCCTCCAGGCAATTCCTTTCCGTGCGTCTGGGACTCGAAGGCAACATGCAGGTTGGGGGGGGGGAGAGAGAGAGAGCTGGCTGGCTTGTGGGGGGGGGGACTTTTGCCTTCCTTTCCTCCCTCCGGTAAAACCCCTCTCCTGCATTCTTAGCCAGCTGCTTCTCTGCACACCCCTCTCCTTGTCGCTTCTATGTTTTTCCTTCCCTCCCTACTTAAAACGTGGTTCCAATCACGGATCCACATGGATCCTCAGGATCTTTGCATTGAGTCACCCCAAATTCACCATCAGATCACATAGCAATGATCTGATGCAAAAACAGGGCTGCAATGGTGCAAAAACATGGTTACAAAGCACGGATCCACATGGATCCTCAGGATCTTTGCATTGGGTCACCCCAAATTCACCATCAGATCACATAGCATGTCCATGGCTACAGCCTGCACCAAAAAAATCACGCACCCACTGTTGCCTGGGGCTGCAATGGTACAAAAACGTGGTTACAAAGCATGGATCCACATGGATCCTCAGGATCTTTGCATTGGGTCACCCCAAATTCACCATCAGATCACATAGCATGTCCATGGCTACAGCCTGCACCAAAAAAATCACGCACCCACTGTTGCCTGGGGCTGCAATGGTACAAAAACGTGGTTACAAAGCATGGATCCACATGGATCCTCAGGATCTTTCCATTGGGTCACCCCAAATTCACCATCAGATCACATAGCATGTCCATGGCTACAGCCTGCACCAAAAAAAACCACGCACCCACTGTTGCCTGGGGCTGCAATGGTGCAAAAACGTGGTTACAAAGCACAGATCCACATGGATCCTCAGGATCTTTGCATTGGGTCACCCCAAATTCACCATCAGATCACATAGCATGTCCATGGCTACAGCCTGCACCAAAAAAATCACGCACCCACTGTTGCCTGGGGCTGCAATGGTGCAAAAACGTGGTTACAAAGCACAGATCCACATGGATCCTCAGGATCTTTGCATTGGGCTACCCCAAACTCACCGTCAAATCACATGTCTGTGGCCGCAGCATGAAGCACAAAAATGATACATCCACTGTTTCATTCAGAATTTTTTTTTCTTGTTTTCCTCCTCTAAAAACTATGTGCGTGTTATGGTCAGGTGCGTGTTATCGAGCGAAAAATACGGTACTCTGACGTTTTGGATAAGCTAGCCTGGAGACTTGCTGTTAAGACTCCTGGTCATGTCAAAGTACAGCTTAGCGAAAGAGAAGTGTGTGGGCTGAGGAACTCACCTGCTGAAACGGATTTAGGGAGCCAGCATTGCAGACAAGATAATAGTTCAGAGTATCTGTCAAAAGGGAAGACAAAAAAAGAGGTAGCAATCAAGGCTTCATATCTGGCTCTGGTTACAGCTTGCTATTCCTGTAATACCGGAATATTTTGTTCTGAACAACCTGCCAAACAGGTATGCCCTAGAAAAATTGCCAGAGGGCTGGGAGGATGTGGCATGAAATGAAGCTCAATGAATCTTCAAAAAAGAATATTCTCAAATGTGATGGTATTTTAAAAATATCGCCACCACACAAAATTTCTCTCCTGTATCACATCTGTGGCACTGTATTAAAAAGAGACAAGGCTATTTTAAAAGAAATTTTTAACTAATCACATGACGTTTCTGTAGACGCTGTTCAAAAGTATCATACCACTAAGAGCCGACAGTCTTCCTCTAACCTCTGCATCAAACATAATGCATGGTGTTCTGCCTCCTACTCCTCATGGAGTGTAAAAAAGGCTTTAAAAAACAAATATTTGAACAGATAAAAATGCTGGTATTGGGATGGGGGGACAAAACAGGTAGGCTGACTGAAGAACTGGATGGGGGGCAGAAAAGAGCCAGGAACAAAGTGGAGGGGTGGGTGGGACAGAGTTCAACCTGCACCAGACACCCTGCATATCTCTCTCTCTCTCTCTCTCTCTCTCTCTCTCTCTCTCACACACACACACACACACAAACACACACACACACACACACACACACACACACACACACAAATGTGAGAAAGCAGACTTTCTTCTACTCTCAGGTGTATAAGAGACTGAAGAAAAATAGATTACTTGAGCATGAGTTAACTTGAGCTGGCCAGTCATTTCTTGCATGCAGAAGGACTGACATTCCCCACTGTGTAAAGGACAGTGTGCCAACGGCAATAAACACAAGTGCCAATCTGATAAAAGGAAGCCCAACAAAGAGCTGCTTCTTGGGCACCAGCTTCAGATAATTTTTCTGAGAAGGCAAGAGGTGCATTAAGCCACCTAACTTTGGTATAACATCCAGAAGAGGGCCTACCTCAGGTTGATACAATACAGAATAAAGTCCTTTTCAAAACATGAAAAGGGCCCTCACACTGCTTTCTCACCCAATTGCATATACAAGCACTACTACTACTAGGTTTCTACATCATTCCTAAATACTGTCACCGAAAAGGAAAGGAAAACGAGCTCATACAACATTTCACAGCCTGGCTTTTAATCCTTTCTTGATACAGATGCGGTTATGCACAACCAACCATTTTCTCCCCAATTCGCCCTGTCAGAGCCGCCCTGAACCAGTTTTAATGGGATTCCCATTTCTCACCCTTAGTCTCTTTGGCTCAGCTTCCATGCCTCCTCCATAAGGCACGGTCACGGACAACAGCCACAAGCAAACAAATAAAAAATAAGGAAGCCACAAGGAAGCCTATGGGACTTGTATTTTGGTCTACACACCCTGCACATGGTGAAAAGGAGGTGGGGGGAAAGCGGTTATTCTAATTGACCATGGTTTTGTAGGGGAAGAAAAAGAAACAGCCAGAAAAGGGGAGCAGCAGCCAGTGAACAGAGCTGGCCAGACTTTTTCCTTGTTTCACTGCACTTACCATTAATATTGAACACAGTTTCCAGAAACCAGTGCACACGCTGGAGAGACAGCCTTGTATGGGGCCGCCTGCCTGCTAACCAGGGAACTGACAGCTGTTATTTATAATTCATTAGCCCGCTCTGGGGCTGCTTCCAGCTGCTGCACCTTCTCTCACCCACTGAATTTCTCTTTGGGAGGACTTGCGCTTGCAGCTCAGCTGAGCCAATCCAATGGTAATCAGCAGAAACTGGGAAAGTAGCAGGACTCCTATGTTTATTCCCCAAAAGGGGTTTTAGCATGAATGACTAGGAATGGACATCTATCCATCAGACTACTAAGCATTTGATCCAAAGAAAAAACCCCTGTGTATCCAGGTCTGTATTCATGAGCAGGCCTTTCCAGAGCAAGAGCAGAGTCAACATACTAGCACCGTGTCCAAAACTATTCCTCTACACATGGCAATGTACTCTCATGTATGCATCAAGCCACAAGGGGAAACAGCAAATTCCACTGAACCTGACTCTACTGATTCTACTGATGATAACTTCTTGGTAAGGCTATGACTTGGGGTAAACATGTGTATGTCAATTCAAACATCTACTGTTAAAGAAGAAGTCATTTATTTACAGATCGCCCTTCATCCTACAGGATCCCAGGGCTGTGAACACACAAGACAAAACAATGCAACAATTAATTAAAAATGTAATTGAAACACCACACTGGGCTAATAAAACAATTCAGCAGGAGCATAGCCATGCCCACTTACAGGCTGCCAACAAAGGTTGTGTGAACAGATGTGTTTTAAGCTGTCATCCACAAACCATCAGTGCCAAGGGCAGCCTTTATCTCTAGAGCAGAGGAAGTTCCACAAATCAAAGGGCTGCAGCCCATGATAACTGATTCATCATTCCATGGTTATGGGAATGCTGCTCCAGGCAAGAAACCACAGGACTGACTTTAGGGCACAGACCAGACATTCTTTCAAAATGCCACAAGCTGGATTGATGCACACAACACACCCCTTGGATGAGCTCACAGCCAGATGTGGATGGGGAGTGCTGCAGAGAAGCATGCAGGCTTAGGTAGTCTAGACCTGCCTTAGGTGACCGTTGAACACATCAGTGAAATAAAGACATGCTGCTCCACACAGCATTGGATTAGTAACATGAAGGAGTAGCAGCATCCCAACAGTGATCAACAGATTTGAGAAGCAGGTGCACTCCATTCCTGGAGCATTCATACAGCTTGAATTATATTGTCACAGGCCAGACTCTTAGGTATGCCAAGAATAGCTTGCTATACTTTTCATTCAGTGCTTGAGCACCGAAGCAGAAACATGGGAAGTGGGTCAAAGCAAGTACCTCACAGAATCCATGTCACACAAGCCATGTAGCCCATATTGATCCTGTATATTTCCACATGTGATGTAGACATGCAGGGATGGGGTGGGCTCTGGATGCCCACCCATCTAAAACAGTGCAGATGTGTCTCTACTGCACACAGACAACTCTGGATGACTTCAGGACACTAGTGTGCTTGCCTGCACCTCAGTGATCCAAAGAGAGCGACAATTCTGATGAGAGGAGTGAAAAGTCTCTGTTTAATGGCAGTTTTCTGAGAGGGGCATATCAGCAAAGTGGGCTGCTCTTAGGCGAGCCTGGAGAAATCAATAATTCAGTGCAACTACCCAATGCATGAAGAAGTTGTGCTGTGCGTGCGTATGACTTGTCTATTGGGTGGGGGGAAGCCACACTGACAGTTCTGGAAATTGAAATCCTGTTCGCAGAACGTGCATAGCATGAGTGGATGGGAGAACAGGCTGCCCTGTCAGCATCCCTCAAACACCACCTAGAAATCCTCCACCCCCACAATAATTCAGTCTATGCTGTCTATCTGGTACAGTGGCACCTTGGGTTAAGTACTTAATTCATTCCGGAGGTCCGTTCTTAACCTGAAACTGTTCTTAACCTGAAGCACCACTTTAGCTAATGGGGCCTCCCGCTGCCGCCGCGCAATTTCTGTTCTCACCCTGAAGCAAAGTTCTTAACCTGAGGTACTATTTCTGGGTTAGAGGAGTCTGTAACCTGAAGCGTATGTAACCTGAAGCGTATGTAACCCAAGGTACCACTGTATTGGGTTCAACGTCCAGGGAGACCAGAAAGGTGTTGCGGAGAAAGGGTTATTTTACTTTAAGAGGTTGTTATAATCGAGTGCAAACCTTGATTGAAAGGGGATGGGGAAAGATTCAACAACCTAACAGGGGTCAACAACCTGGCCCCCACAAAGCCTTCCATGGGTGAACTTGGGCTCCTCAGCCTCTGAGCTTTCTTTTCTGTTTTTTAAGTAAGTCTCTAGCCCTCCTAGAAAGTTATGGAACAAAATGTGCAGGCACCTCATTCTGCGAAATGAGAGTGTCCTGGTACTAAGATCACCAGGGGTGGTTCTCTCTCAGTTGCACAATGGGATAGACAGTGGGCTAAACCACTGAGCCTAGGACTTGGCGATCAGAAGGTCGGCAGTTCGAATCCCTGCGACGGGGTGAGCTCCTGTTGCTCGGTCCCAGCTCCTGCCCACCTAGCAGTTTGAAAGCACATCAAGTGCAAGTAGATAAATAGGTACGGCTCCAGCGGGAAGGTAAATGGCGTTTCCGTGCGCTGCTCTGGTTCGCCAGAAGCGGTTTAGTCATGCTGGCCACATGACCCGGAAGCTGTACGCCGGCTCCCTCGGCCAATAAAGCGAGATGACCACTGCGACCCCAGAGTCGGCCACGACTGGACCTAATGGTGAGGGGTCCCTTTACCTTTACATCCTATTCACACTATATAGGGGGCAGAGGTGATTCCCTGACTCCATTTCAGAGGGAATGGCTATGATGGGACCCATGAAGCTTATGCTTATTTTATTTATGTCATAGAATTTGTACACTGATTGTAAAGCACCTCCAAGCGGTTTGCAAAAATATAGAACAATATGGAGACAAATCCACAACCATACTTTAAAATATACAGAAGTTTAAATGTTGGTGTTCACACAGCACAGGAAGAGGTCCAAACACCAAGAGGAGGTCTGCTTGTGCCTTGCTCCTGTCAAAACTTGTTTGCTGCCAAGGGAAGATGGTAATTTGGAGTAGAGAATCAGCAGAGGGAAGAGGTTTTTAACCCTTTCCCCACTTGCTGCTCCTCCATTCCAGATCACTAGGGAGTGGGGTGTCCTGAAGTAAAGGAATGATGGGGTGGTGGTGTAAACTAACTATGCATTTCCCCACTCCAAATCAATCCCTTGCAAAATGAATGTTCTCCTTTAGAAGTAGTATATTGGTTTTTTCCGGCTCAGAGGGGATTATGACAATACATGTATGAAGACCAATGGTGATGAGCTCAGAGACCTTGACAACTACTAATTAAGGGAAAGCGTCCCCACACTCTCTAATTACCTGTTAGAAATGAGAGACTTTTCAGCCCAGATACATGGCGTCTGATGCAGCATCATTCCAGTCAGTTATCCAGACACAAAACATCTTATTGTACATCACCTCTGAACTTTACTGAATCACTTGGTAATAAAACACAATCAGCTGGAAGGACTGGGGCTGGCAAATGGCCTCCTGCCTTGAAAACAAACGTATTGGCTGCACTGGGGTTCCCCTAGCAGTGCAAGATGATTATCCCATCAGCGTCCAACTCTATTGGCCTTATCATACTTAATGAATACTAGATGAGCTGAGCATATAATAATCTAGCCTTCCTGCACACCAAATTGCCATTCCACCCCCTCCACACAGCATGTGGAAAAACAAAACAAAAAGAATCTCATCTCATCTCTAAACTGTGAGTGGAGAAGATGATACACATAATCAGATTATCTTCTGCGCCATTTATTCTGCTTAGATTTGAAACATGCCAACATAATTTGGGTATATTTAAAAGCATTTCAATTCCTGCTATTAATTGTTGTTGTTTTCCAACAGGAGGAAAAATGCCACACTATCCTACAATTAAATGCAACTATGGATATAAGGATCATGCATCATACAGAAGATCACATCTATCGGTCTGGCTGGGATGCTATCAAAACAAGCAATTTATATCCCTGATTAGGAAAAGCAAGCTTGATTTTAATTTCAAATTTTCTTCAGTCAAGTTACTTATGGAAAATTCCCCTATCAAAAGCTTTCCAGCTCAAGGATCTCTTCTGTATTTCTTAAACTCAAGTTGCCTTAGCTAGTCCTGGGTCTTGGCAAAGGGGAGACACATCTGGCCCCATCCATCCACCAAAATAGGACCAGTTTGTTTCCCCAAACCTTGCCAGAAAAAACAACAACACACTGAGCTCCAAATGGTAGTTACTTGGGAATGCATTTCTCTGGCCTCTGTCACCAGCTAGGAGACTTAGGACACTAGAAGACTGACTCCCAGGAAATACATCATAACAAGGGGTAGATCAGCGTTGCCTCATCTGTTGGTTGGTTGAAGGAGCGGCTGCTGCCACCCTTGCTTCCCTCTTCCCTCCCCATTCCTTTTTCCTTTTGTGTTATGTCTACCAGATTGTGAGTCTGTAGGCAAAAACTACCTTACACAGTGGTACCTTGGGTTATGAACTTAATTCGTTCCAGAGGTCCGTTCTTAACCTGAGGCACACTTTGGCTAATGGGGCTTCCCGCTGCTGCTGCACTGCCGGTGCGCGATTTCCATTCTCATCCTGGGGCAAAGTTCTCAACCCAAGGTTCCGGGTTAGTGGAGTTTGTAACCCGAAGTGGTGGTAACCTGAAGCGTTTGTAACCCAAGGTACCACTGTATTGACAATTATAAAGTTGCAGACATAGAGTGCAAGGTGACTTCTCTTCTGAAATGCATCTATTTTATGGAATCAGAAAAGCTTCCAGGGCAAAAACAAGCAAGAAAAAACTGTTACTCATGTAACATTTGCTATAATTCTATGGACATTTACCGTCTCTTTCAGGGTATGTATCAGGGACTAGCAGCTGAATGGTACACTGAAGTTGCAGGGGGGTTAAAAAAATAAAATAAACAAGAAATACATACCACTGAGGAACACCCAGCTGAGTTTCTCATTAGTCAAGTGGGGGATATACGTGGATGGAGCGGCTGCAAGGGATCCTCTGGGCAGCCCACCCTTGGGGGAGGGATACTGCCTGGCCTATCCCAAAATAGCTCTTCCACAAAAAGTCGTCACTGGCCAAAATTTTATATTTGCCCAAATTGCCCCAAAATGCTTTGCAGTGGTTCTGCATTTGCTGTGCTGCCCCTTGTGCACTTCTAGTCACCTTAGCCTTAGTATGTGGCTTGGCACTCCTGTCTTGAGTAGATTCTGGGGACACAGTTAGGGAGGCCCCTTTCCACAGCACCCCTACTCTCTTGCTTGCAGCACAGTTATTTGGTGGGGGGGGGTAGTCCTTGCCTTTTGGAGCATGGACTGAATGCTTCCCCCACCCCCACCTTCCATGTCTAAAGACATGGCTATATCATGTTTATTTTTACAGATGGGTTAATTAAACCAGGAGTTGTTTATGCATTATAAAGAAACAAATCTTTGTTGGCAGGGTTAGGGGATGATCTTAAATCATCAGTTACTAACCACTGTTGTTTCCGTGTACACAGTAAGATATCAATGCAGATATATAGTTGCTTAAAAATAAATAAATAGGTAGCTAAACCACATTGTTGACAGAACTATCCCTGCCATGAAGGAAGTCTGCAAGGCCCCATTAGATTTTTTTTTTAAATAATATTTATTAAGATTTTCAGAGATACAGAAAGAAAAAGAATAGAATACATTCAAAGCCTTCTTTTCAAACACCCTCTTTCCGGGACTCCCTCCTTCCCCCACCCCTACCATATTCCCCTATCATATTGTTGGCTCCACAAGTTCTCAGTTCTAATTAAAACTTAATTTGTTTAAACCATTATTCAAATTTAAATTTAAAATTATTCAGTCCTCACCAGTACCCTTAATAAAAGACAAGAGTTCTCTCCCCAGGGCCCACCCCCTTTCCATTCCACAATTTCCCCTTTTTTTTAGTGATAAAGACACCTCACACAATAAAGAAATAAGAAACAAGAAATAAAAAGTATAGTAAATGAAAAAAAAGCCAATTCAAAAAATAGTTGACAAGCCTTTGGATTCTAGTTCTCCCCCCCCCGTCCCCGGTTTAATTTCCCCCTGACCACTAATCCATATTGTCTGCCTGGAATTCTTAAAGTCCATAAATCACATTTTCCCCCCGATTCCTTGCTGGCTTTTTTCTTTTTATAATTATTTTTAAAGTTATTTTTAAACCATTTAATTTCCAATCTTTAATAAAGCTCCCCCCATTGTTCTTTCCAAGTTGTAGTCCAGTTTCCTCTTGTTCCGCTGCCAAAACGTTCTAATTCAGAAGTTTAGTAGGTCTGCAGGGATTATTGTTATTCAGGAACAAAAACATACGTTCAGTCCCTTCCTTTCTTCAATAGAAAATTCTATTGTTTAGCTAAACACCCTGTAGACACAATATTGTTTCCGTTTCGCAGCTTTCCCAGAAGATAACCAGTCCTGTAGAATTCCAATGGTATTTTTCCACTTACGACCTTCTTTGTAATGTCCCGAAACTCCTCTAGGGGGATTGTTGTAACTTTGTTTTCTCTAGTCCAAAAGTCCGATTGTTATCCATGTTTTCGCCATTTTATATCCAAGTTTTGACAAATTGTAACAAATTGTAGCAAAATTAACCAGCAAAGTCCTCATAATCAAGTCCTCTTTAAATTTCGGACTTTGACAGCTACTTTGACAGCTGTCAAAATCTCCTTCGCTTTTCGCCAGGCTCTCTCCTCAATCACCCCGGTTCCCAGGGGGGGGGTTACGTTTTCCTTCTCCCTCAATTCTTCCTCCAGCACAGTTCTTGTAGTTTCCCATCGTGGAATTCTTAGTTCTTATCAGCAATTCAATTCTTTTTGGACCTTGGTTTCCCAGTCCTTGTTTTGGAAGGTTTACAGTAGGGAGGGGGACTGACTTCCTTTTTGGATCCCCCCCCCGCTCGTATCAAATCCGAAAAAAAAAATTCTTTTTTTCTCCTTTTAAACCCGGTTTCCAAATTACTCACGGGTTGTTGTTACAAATCCGAATTCTCAATGGAAGAAGTCAGCGCTCTCCGCCGGATGGCATGCGGCTTCGCTCGGCAGGGATAGCAGAGGACTCAAAGCACCACGCTTCTCCCCGGCACCCGATCCGTAGCCTTTAAAAAGGCTCCTTCACGAGTCGGGAGGGCGCTAGCAGTGCCAGCCGAGTCTCCATGTCCACGGCCTCCGTGGCCGTGGTTTTTAAGGGTCCCCGCGTCGCCGATGCGGTAGGACCCAGCCCCTGCCGAGCAGGCTCCCTCCGGAGCTCGGAGGGAGTCCGCCATTCGGCGATGGCGCCAACCCGGAAGTCCTGCAAGGCCCCATTAGAATCCTGCACAAGCACAACAGCTGTCACCTGCTCACCCAAGGAGCAGTTCAGCCATCTATTCTGCCTCCCCCTTTCCCGCCTCGACTGCTATCGAAGCACCGTTTTGTCAAATGGACCGTTACCTACCGAGACCCAAATTGAAGGCATCATTCATCTGCTACCTTTCTCAGTCTAGATCAGGTGAGGCAAAGCCCAAGAGAGCACATTACTCAGCTAAGGTGTTCAATTACCCCTTTGTCACAGATGTGTCAAGAACCTCTGCTACTAAGCCTAACAAATTAGTACAGAGAGCTCAGGCTTCCCAGGGCTAAACACAGCTGAATGCTGAGTTTATACAAAGACCCTGAGGCAGGAAACCCTGGATTTCAGCATTTGTGAACATGCATGCAGCTTACTGGGGGAAGGGTACAGAGATTTCAGTATTTCTCTACCCTATCCCCAATTTCTTTAAATTTGTAGAGCAGAAGAACAGAAACATCAGTTAATGCCATTTAACAAATAATCACTGGTTCAAATTTAAACCAATTTTAAATCAGTGGTGTCTCCTGCAAAAGAGGGTTTATCTATAAATAAATGTCTCTTGATTCTGAAAACACATAATAGATGTTTTTCTTATATTTTGTTCAGAATGAAAAACATTATTTGTTACATGCCTTCAAGCTACAAATTGTATTTAGAAATAAGAACATTTTCACTGTTTTATTTCTTTAGTTATAAGCAGTGTTAGAAACTCAGATATATAAGGTGGGTGCCAAATGGCTCCTTATACCAAGGTGTGTGAAAACCTTCAAGATCCAATGATCTCCAGGCAGGCACCAGAAGATGTCAGGCAGCATCCTGATGCCCAGGCATCTTCACTTGGTTGCATGTGGCTGATAGCCAGGTGCAAAATGTGCCTGGCACCTGGCTAATTTCAAAGATTGGTTATAAACCAGGATTTTTACACTAGAAATCATGGTGGATTGATGGTGAAAAAACTTAACATACTGGAAAAGATAGTGGCTGAAACCAATTTATTCTTGGATTGTAACAAAACATTCATTTTCTACATCAGGGGGAGAACTGGAAAGCTTATTGTAGAATGTCTATCACCTGCTAGTTGACAAAGCTCTTGCAAAAAGGTGGATCTTGGATAATCCAGCAAGGCAGCTAGGTTAATCTGGCAATTTATTTTAAGAATCATGCAAGTTATAGTTAATCTGTGTTAACTGTTAAAGAGACCCTGAGCACACAGTTTTGTGTTGTAGATTTAAACACACACACACTAGTGGTCTACTGGGATTCTTTCGTCGTCTAATGTTTTACTGCTGTTGCACTTGAATCTGAATTTCCAAAAAATGTCAATACA
Organism: Podarcis raffonei; assembly: GCF_027172205.1. Lineage (NCBI taxonomy): Eukaryota > Metazoa > Chordata > Lepidosauria > Squamata > Lacertidae > Podarcis > Podarcis raffonei. The sequence continues at coordinate 50,156,470 of NC_070615.1, forward strand.
GTCCCATACTACACTTTTAAGGAAATATTATATTTCTCTCTTTCTTAATGTTCTAGCCTATTTAACTGCCCTGTCTGGCATGACAGGGGACTGGATGCTTTTAAATTGAGATGCTCACTCGTTCTGGCTTTTATTTTGCTTTCAAAAGAGATCTCATATTCCCAGAACTACAAAAAGCCAAGATCAATCCACAGAAACATGAATCACAGTTTCAACACATGAATGGATTTCCCGTTGTTTACATAGCCATCATACCAAATCCACTTGCATCTATTTGTGTGGAGTCACCAACACAGTATGAGCAGTGGCTACTTTGAATTATATTTCCACCAACTGGACTTCTTTCCTTATATACAGAAGTCATTTAAGCAATCGCAGGTTCTTTAAGGAAACTGGTCAAGGCTGAGGCACAATCCCTCAATCAGTCAATCAGATTCTCTCACAGATATCCACACACTCACCCATAAAAACAAAACCTTGCCTATCCCCTGTCTCATATGCTTCCACAAAGACCTTGGACAACCCCTTGGTCACATACTGTTTTACTGGGAGAACTAGGACTTGGGAGAAGAGATGCTACCATGCCCATATCAGAGGACCTTCTTTGAAGATGCCAACTGTCATTGCCTTGCTGTTCCACTGCACTGGAAGCCAAGACATCCGGGTCATGCCATGGCGTATTCAATGGAGACAAAAGGGTCAGAGGAGGGAGAAAGGCAAAGGGGGAATACAGTACCCTGACACCACAGCTTATGCCAGGCTCACTGAGATGAAGCAAGGTTCTGGTGACATGGGCCATCCTCACACCTCCTACCCTCTTCAACCTAACCCTCCATTTCTTGCCTTTCTACAAAACACAAAATGCAGTCACTTACCTGTACTTAGCACCGCATAATCCTCTACCACTCGGGAGATGTAGGCATCAGGGTTAACGCAGAAGTCACTTGAACCCTAAGAGGAGCAGAGATGACCCAAGTAGTAAGAAACACAGGGGGAGAAATAATAGCCACACAGAGCACAAAAACATTTTATCCTCTGCACCGATATTACTCTTCCCAATCTGATCTTCAAACGTATCTTTGAAATCATGATTTTATAAAAGCATCCAGTTCTAAGAATGTATGGCACTCCTGCAGAAGATCTACACGTTCAGGATGTCAGATTTCTATCCAACCATCTGGATATGATGAAAGATGCACACCCCATCTCATCTACCTGCTTTCCACCCACCCCAACAAATCTCTCTATATGTAGAAGATAGCAGATCTAGGGGGAAACCGGCCAGTTTTTGATGTTCAGGAAGGAGTTTTTGTGGTCAAGCATTCAAATATGGAAACTCCCCACCATCAGCACCAACACATAAACTTTAAGCAGTCCAGTCCAGGAAAAACTTTGCCACTTGATTCTGCTGAAAGTATAAAATCCCTCCCATTTTAAAAGGAGGGCACTGGTAGTAGCAACCCTGTATCTCCAAAAGCTTTTTGTCAAGAAATGATACATATCAACAGCTCCCTGAAGTGTAGAAAAATAAGGCTTCCAGTAATTTTTAAAAATAAAGGCAAAGAAGCTTCATTGTCTCTACACAGGAACAGTGTGTAAACCACAGTCCCACATAACTGCTACTAGAAGCTGCAGCCTTGATTCACTTACACCATGGGTGCAGCGCTTGGAGCTAGAGCAGCCAACATGATGGTGCCACACTACACCTTCCACCATCCCTGACCGCTGGCCAGACCAGCTGGGGCTTGTGGGAGTTGTAGTTCAGCAAACATCTGGAGGACTTCATAATACAGTGGTACCTCAGGTTACAGACGCTTCAGGTTACAGACTCCGCTAACCCAGAAATAGTACCTCGGGTTAAGAACTTTGCTTCAGGATGAGAACAGAAATTGTGCGGCGGCAGCGGGAGGCCCCATTAGCTAAAGTGGTACCTCAGGTTAAGAACAGTTTCAGGTTAAGAACGGACCTCCAGAACGAATTAAGTTCTTAACCCAAGGTACCACTGTACTTATCCTAGCCTGGAGGAATCCCATTATTCCTGCCCCCCACATATGGGCAGAGGAGAATTTGAGAGATCTCCCATTCTCCCTGCTCTGAATGGCTTGTGCTACCTTGGGAGGTGCGGGGGGGGGGGGCAGGGAAGAGGCATGGGCCTATTGGGACTTTATTTTTTTGATTGTTAATTGTTCTATCCAATTTTAATATTGTGATTTTGCACTGTAGTAGTAGTAGTGATAAAAATAATAATACACATGTGTGTTGCTCCTGTGGTACAGGCGGACTGCACCCTAGGTTTTTTTTTATCTAGCAGTAAATAATGTGTCAATGGAGAGGATGGTTCACCTGTAAGCGAACAGCAGTGCAAGGTGTGTGAGTTTTGTATCATAGCCACTTACCACAGCAACAGCTAACTCCAGACCCAGGGACCCCCAGCTCACAATGAGGGCAAGCACCCCTAGAAGACACACTCTGCAGGAGAAAGAAAAACAGGCTCAGTTTGGCAGACACCTTGGCTCCATTCTAATACCTTAATCTTAAGTGTAACTTCTAATTAAGAGTTCAAAGCAATAAGGAGGAGGAAAAGTTGCCAAATAATTTACGTTTCCGTAACTGGAAATCTGAAGGAGTAGCTGCTTCGATAAGCATCCTGACCTCTTTGTTGTGGAATAACAGCGCTATATAAATAATTATTTACAGGAAACTTCAAAACAAGCCACTTATGAACAGAACAGTTACTTTGCAGGCAACATGAGCAACGACTGCAGTTCATTTTTTGCCCTATGCCCTTCATATTTGGAATCAGTGAACTTTCTTCTTTCCTTCTACACCTGAAATGCACAAGACCAAATGCTGCTGGCTCACTACTTTGACGGGGATTTGAGGACTGAATGAGCAGGACAAGTAGTTTTAGGTTCTCTTGTCCTGAAGATTGGCTGTGAGGAGACACTGTCCAAAGGGTCTGGGACTGCAGTCTAAAAGTGCAAACAGCAAACATACATATCGTTGTGCAAAGAACACTGTGTGGTCCAGCTACTGGCCTGGAGCTGTATTTCACACATCCGACTTTTAAGAGTGCCCATAAGAAGCCATCAGCCTGACCATTAAACACCAAGCACAACAATAGAGAAAATACTGAAGTGTGAGAGACATCTCATCTTCTCACACATTTTTTCTCTGTTTTCTGTTATGTGACTATTTCTATCCTGCTTTTTTGCCTAAAGACTCTCAATTAACAATGTAATAAAAATCAGGTTGTGTGATCAAGCAGGCACTCTGTCTCTTGGTAAGCAGTCCTGATCCATGACCATCCCGCCATTTTGAGTTGCAAATGCTACAAGGATGAGAGGCAACAGAATAGACATATTGCAGACTGAAGAGAATTTTTTCTAGAAAGCTAACAGGTACCATAATTTTTGTGTTTTAATATTTTGTTGGATGCCTCCCAGAGTGGCTAAGGCAACCCAGTTAGATGGGCAGCATATAAACAATATAATAAATAATAAAAAAATAAAATAATAAAATAAAATAAAATAACAATAAGACATTCTTAAAAGTAGCACAAGCAGGATCTGAGTAGCATAAGCCAATTCTGCATGCTCAGGATGGCAGTAGATTTGTGTTTCTATTCCACTCTTACTGGCAAAAAAATCCCTGAAACTAGAGGACATTTAAAAAATTGCTTTGATTGCAGTGTATTTCTAAACTGGCCAGAGAGCTTTGTTGTGCAAACAAACAAACAAACAAACACTGCACTGAGGGGGACAGTCCAAAAGGGAAAGAGAGCGCTATACACACATCCTCTGACACTCTTACATTAGTTCTTTGGATCTCAGCCCTTATCATTGCTGAAAATCCTTAGAACCGGTGTCTAATTGTTAAGTCCAGGTCTCTGGAATTCTTGAATATTGCCAGTAAAACACACCAGAAGATACTATGTTAAGAACAGTCTTTTGAACACTAAAACACAGGTTTTCATTATTGTGTATACATGACAATAAGCAAATCCTGTTATTAAAATGTAGGCACTCCTTTATGCATAGCTAGCTACTTTGGAAAACTACACCCAAGCATCACAAAACCCACTGCACAAATAGAAAAAAAAACCACAACAGAATTAAAGAGATGGGACAATTAATCAAGATAATGATGACTTGGTTTTGGCATCCCACTGAGTCATGACTGTGATATCTGAATTGATAAGCCATGGTTTGCAAACAGCCTGCAAACCATGGTTTGAAGTGGGTTTAAAGTCATAGTTTGTATGAGCTATGGTCTGATGTGATGATGACTGAATGGACTAACTGTGGATATTTATTTATTAGATGCATTTACTACACTTTCTTCACCAGTGGTCCCAAAGCATGTTGCATCATTACAAAACAGTAAAACACAATACAAAAATAACGAATCACTAAAACAGCTTATTCTTTTCCCCCCATTTGCTTTCATTTGCTTTTATGTTTTATATTGCATGATTAAGACTGTATATTTGTTTTAATGGATGTTGTTTTTATATTTTACATAGTGTACACTACTTAAAAATGCTTTTAAATGAAGAAACAAGCAGTAGTTACTGCCTTTGCTCTGCCTCCAGAGGCTGCTGCACCATGGATACAGGAGTCAACTCTTGTAGGGGACTGCTGAACAGCTGCAGATATTCCTGGATGACACTGCATCCATGCCAGTCTGGGGACAGGCCTGAGTTTGGGGCTCAATTGTCACCCTGATGGATGACCTTTGTAGAGTGGAGGACAGGGCGAGTGGATGCTCCTTCTGCTCAATTTCTCAGCAGTTTCAAAATCCCCGCCTCTTGCACACACAAATTATGACTTTGAACTGCCATATGTATTTGCAGCCTGATCCTATGTATAGTTACTCTGAAGTCTTGACCCACTGATTTCATGAGCACATACTCCCAGATCACAGGAAAATTTTGTATTTAGATCAACAGAATTCTGCAGTACCACCAAAACACCAACTGTGTAAAAGAGGTATGCAAATCCTTGAAAATGTCAAGCTCTAGCCACATCTTGTGACTTCCCAAGTCATAATGAAAACCATCACGTGTTATTGTATGATTTCAACTTGTCAAAACAAGGTATTTAATTTACACAGCTTGATCTTTTTTGTGCAATACACTTTCACAAGCAATAAGGAAGCTACAGATATGAAATCCTTCTGACTCCATTAATCAACTGTGTGGATAAGTAAGTTTCTCCTGAACCACAGAATGGTAGCTGCTGTTTTGCATTTTGTTTAAGCACGTCAATGCCTTCCTTTATCAGTTTTACTCTTTTGTTTCCAAGAAACACATTCTTCATGGTAAGCGTTCCCTGTCCTGCTACCAAAATGCCTGGATTTAAAGCCTCTGTAATGTGAGATCCATCTCTAAATTAAATACACAAGTTCAACTTCTGAGTGCATAAAGATACACTGCAAATGACCAATATGCAGGTGAACCATGCACTTGAAGGGCCTTATCATCTTAACCATATTAAAAGGTCTACTACAATAAGCACATCCCCACTGGTAAGATCAAAGCACACCATAGGGACTTGGCAGTTTTTAAGATGTGGCATTTCCAACCCATATATGCATGGGTCTAATTCTGCACCACGAGGAGATATCTTCAACCAGAGAAACAGTACTGCATTCACCTTTCTTATCCATGGAGGGTACACCAGAGACCATTAGAATTACATTCACTTTGAAGAACATTTTCTCATCTTTCCAAGTTCAAAGATGGACACAAGCACAGTGGAACTGTGCAACTGTTACATGAATGCACTTTCTTGTTAATGCCTCCCAGAAAAAGCCACGGCCCTGTCAGGGGAAAAAACACTCCAAATGACCTTTTTGAATGCAGCAAGCATCGCTCACTGAGTAAACACTACTTAATAGTGTATGGAAGACTTGAAGGGCACAGAACTGAAGATTAAAACAAGCTCATTTTAATACCTTCACATACTGTTTCCACATCAACCTACCCCACAAGAATGGCCTTTGAGTTTCTAATTAGTCCAAATAGCACCAGCAAACAGATTAGGACATGGAACATGAGTAAGCCCAGGTATCCCAGCCACCTGTAGCAAAACCAAAACACAGATTAAAAAACAACACAGGAGACAATTAAAATGCGCAAAAGTGAAAAGCAAGTCTTGGACAAGCAAAGCAATCTTCTGATTCCCACACCCACTACAGAGATTGAGAAATGAATGCTACAAAGCTCATTTGCTTTGGCTTGGAGCTACATGCCATTGCATCATTATCATCAAATCAATATTAAGGCAATTCAGAATTGGGCTATGATTACTGGTAAATGCTCAAAAACCTTTCTATTTAAAAGAGTGGGGATCCTAGCACTTCTAACTGCAGAAAAATAGCATAGGAAGCTGAAGTTTGAACACTCAGCTTGAACAAGCGCCAAAACAGCATTAAAAAACACACATGTAAGAGTACAAAGCCTGCTTACCTGTACCAGTCATACAGATCAATACGACCTGCCAGCAATTCTAGAGAGACGTCATCATTCTTCCAGAAAGGAATCTCTGTTGTCTGCCTCACAAGTTCATCCAAGAGTCCTTGTAGCTTTTGAACCACGTGCAGGTAATCTGTCTGTTTAGCAAACATTACCTCCAGGAACCCCAAGTTGGGCTCTGCTGTTTTGTTCAGAGCAACTGCAATATTTTGCACCTGTGGATAAAGAAAGACAGAAATGAGTTCTCCACATCAGCACAGGCACACACATAAAAGTAAAGGGCTAGCAAGTTGGTCAGCTTCAAGTGAGATGCTCTATAGCAGCTTATCTATCATATCCAAAAACTAGAAATGCAGCTAATTGCAATGATATAGATTTGTCCCATTAACACTCTCACACAAATCTGACAATGCATGCAGAAATACATACTAATAATCTCTTCAGGACAGGACAGGCAGGAAGAGATGCTTTGTCTAATAGAATTTCACCAGGCATCCAGACTTTGCTGCTATGTGGCAAGGACAACCTGCTACCACAATCTTCTCAAGCAAAATTTTGGCAAATTCAGCCTGTCTCTTTTACAGGGAGGGTACTTTATTGCTCGGTGGTTGAGGGCTGCTCCAATGAAAAGAGAGAACATTCCCTTTTCTTTGTGGGCTTGCTGCAGCAAAGCGTATTTCCCGGTACACAGAGGTGGCACTGCTAGAGCTGACTCTACCACCACACATCGCTGTCGTGCTAAAACAGAGTCTGCAAATCAACTCAGAAAGCACACCCACAATTCCAAGTGCGGTCAGATTTCATAAGTAATTTATACACAAGTGGATCTGAGCAAGGCTTTCATTCAGTGGACGCAACCTGGGTTTACAAAACCAAACCTTCCTCAACTCCATCATACCATAATAGACTATTGCTCACTTGAAGACAAAGCAGGCCATGTGGTTTCACTTCTGTGTGACTGCCTCACATGTTGCACTGAGAAATTATTTGAGATTATTTGTTCCATGAGGACAAATTCTTGCTTTACAATAAAAACAGGTGCTAGAGGTGCCATTTGCAATATCTCCACTTCTAGACTTTCTGAAACAGGAATCCTTCCCACTTAACAATCTGCAACTTACCCTGCAAAAAAGAAGGCTAGCCCTGTTTTTAAGGGTTTAACCTAAGCATCTTCATGTAAGGAATCTCAGATAACTAAGATTGGAAAAGGCGCAGGATTGTTGCTGCTAGAGTATTGGGCTAACTGGATTATTGGTATGGCTCCCTAAGAGGCAGTTCTTTATAGTCCCATTATCAAGCAGTACAGGTGTAAATTAACATTGTGGTTTTGCTGTTTTTTTGTGTATTGTCGCTGCTCAGGAACGTTGGGGAAAGCATTAACATGCAGCAGCTTGAACCAAGCATAATCGTGATGGAACATTACTTTATTTAACAGGTTTGACTTGCTTGGATATTTTTAGAACAAGGAATGAAAGGAAATAGAACTGTATTTCCTTCTGCTAATGGAAGCTGTCAAGGACCTGTTGGGAAGCAGATGAGAACAGAGAGGCAGACACACAGGTGGGTTCTCACCTGAGGACAAGGTTTCAACAACAGCTCTCTCCCTCTCTGTCTTTGGGGGGAGCCTTCTTCCACTTACCCGGTCTTGGACCCCTGCAACAGTGAGATTGGCGTGCCGCAGTGAAGATGTTAGCCGATGAATGCCATCACTGGTCTCCCCATTTCCATAGAAGCCAACAGCTATGCCAGCACTGTGGGGAGACAAAATAGGAAAGAGATTGAACATTTCAATCTATGCAGGCAGCTGCAAACTTATTCCTCATATTCTGAAGTTCTCCACAGGAAGAGAACAGTATACTCTGGGCTGTAAGAAAGGTTGCAACTGGATAATTATAATCCCCAAAATAAAGAATAAGGGGGGAAAAACACTTTTTGTTTGTTTGTTTTCTTTAGCTCTGGATTCTAGTTAGAAGTGTAATACACAAAGCTGATGGCCCACTCACCACTGAGCATTAGTTTTAGGACAGGGAACGTTTTACTGTTCCACCTGCTCAAGTGTTCCAGCACATTGCAGTTGTCTCTGAGGCACCTCCAAGGATAGTTCATGTGGGATGGGGAGTAGTAGTAGTAATAATAATTTAATTATTAAATAATAATTTAATAGTAGTAGTAGTAATAATAATAATTTTAATAATAATTTATTATTTATACCCCACCCATCTGGCTGGAGAAGCCTAATGAGTCTGTATGGACTGACTCACATTTCAGGGAAAGACAGGAAGCTGTGGCCAGGCTGCCTTTCAGGGAATGTTGCCCACCATTGCTGATGTCATTGAGGAAGTCCCGATAAACCAAAGAACTCCAGATGACAGCTCACAAACCAGTGCTTTAAGAGAACAATACAGGAGGTATGGGCTTTCTAGATTTCAAATCAAGGCTTCCAGGCTTTCTACCTTGAACTTTTGGCAGGTTACACATTCTATCCACCCAATTGGTAGAAGAAACCACCTACCTAACACAGGATACCAGAAATCTTTCAGTTTAAAATGAGATAAGAAACCGCCCATTCCAAAAGAAAACCATCAGTGGCATCACATTTGCTTTTCATGCTCAACGCTGAAGGATGACCCACAGGGGAAGTTATCTTCCTAAATCTATACAATGCAATTCACTGTTGTTTTAATTTTCCTCATTTGATAAACTGCAACTTATTCTTTGGGAAAAAAATAACTATAGGCCATTTTAAGTATCAATAGAAATGTGGCATTGAAATATTGTAAACAGGAATGAAAGCTGTCAAGTTGAATTGACTCAGGACAGAGAAATTACCCACAATTAATTAAAACATTTATATACTGCATCCCATGTTGGGCCCTGAGGTGGTGTTCAACAATACTGAAATGTGTATCAAAACACCTAAAGGGTGAGCAGGCAGACAGCAGGAACAGTCCTTAGGCTGCGTATTTAGGACGGTGGAAGGTCTAAGAATATGAGAATGTAACTATTATAGGTTGCCATCCCAGCAGATGGAGAAAAGCAAAAATCTGTCACCTGAGGTGACACAAGTCCAAGGGCTGAAATAGGTACAGATGGCCCAGTAAGATCACAATCTCCTAACTTACCTTTCTCTAGCGAACAAAGGCACATATCTAGTGACGAGATAAGCTTTCATCTTTGTGTCAGGCAAAAAGCGGATAATCCCCACTGATTGTAACTGATCCATTAAAAAATTTTTTTTAAGGGTTTAACCCACACAGTTGTTGTATGAATTAGACAGAGGTCAGATGGAGGTAAAATAATGGGCCGCATGGGGGAGGAAAGCTGTCTTGCCATGTGAAAAGGCAAGGGACCCAATGAGATAATTTAATAAGATATGGCATCAACTGGGAGTTTGGAGGTGTGGCTTGTTTAAAAGACATAGTAGAACTGCATTCTGTAGAACAGTATCCGAAAGCAATACTTAAAATCACAACATTTAAAAAGTCATTATATCGTCATGTCAAGGTTGTTATTTAATGGATATTTCTAAGCCCTTATTGAGGTCCAGCTACAAACAGTGAGGTTAGCTTGGGACTGAAAAGAAACACTCAATTTTTATGCCATCATGTGTGGTTCAGGTATTTTTGCAGTCACCATGTTTCCTCTGAAAGCAGAGAAGGAAAGGTTCAGTAACTTCCAACAGCAGCAGCCAATAGTCCCACACAACATGATAGAGCGAAGAGATAGTCACTGTATATAATGCTGCTGCGGTAGATGGACCAATGGTTAAGTACAAGGCAGACTCCCATGTTCCTATGGTAATAATAATAATAATAATAATAATAATAATAAGCCCTATATTCTAAACAAAATGCTTGTTTAACCTGGAGGTAGGCTGTATGAATTGTGTATTGATTTGTAGGGTCTCTGGACCATAATAAAGATTAATTGATTGATAATAATTTATTATTTATACCCTGCCCATCTGGCTGGGTTTCCCCAGCCACTCTGGGCGGCTTCAAACAGAATATTAAAATACAATAGTCTATTAAACATTAAAAACTTCCCTAAACAGGGCTGCCTTCAGATGTCTTCTAAAAGTCTGGTACAGTGGTTCTTAACCTGAGGTACCACTTTAGCTAATGGGGCCTCCCACTGCCACTGTGCCGCCGCACAATTTCTGTTCTCATCCTGAAGCAAAGTTCTTAACCCGAGGTACTATCTCTGGGTCAGCAATCTAGCAATCTGAAGCGTCTGTAACCTGAAGCGTCTGTAACCCGAGGTACCACTGTAGCTGTTTTTCTCTTTGACACCTGGTGGGAGGGCGTTCCACAGGGCGGGTGCCACTACCGAGAAGGCCCTCTGACTGGTTCCCTGTAACCTCACTTCTCGCAGGGAGGGAACCACCAGAAGGCCCTCGGAGCTGGACCTCAGTGTCCGGGCTGAACGATGGGGGTGGAGACACTCCTTCAGATATACTGACCAAGGCCGTTTAGGGCTTTAAAGGGAGCACCAACAGTTTGAATTGTGCTTGGAAACGTACTGGGAGCCAATGTAGGTCTTTCAAGACTGGTGTTATGTGGTCTCCGCAGCCGCTCCCAGTCACCATGTCAGGGTTGAATGTCAGGTTGCTACAAAGTGAACCATGTGGTGGGGGCCATGGTGGAAAGGCGGCTGTCAGACACATGGTTCACCCCCGCCAACAGAAAAAGGTTACCCATTCCCAATAAGTGAGTGGCTGCCACCTGCTCCTAGAGAAGAAGAAAAAAGCCTATCCGCTGCCAGTGTTTTAACAGAAAGCAAAACCAAATCACCACACCTGACACCAGCTGTGGTTCAGACATAAATGGAAGGAACACTATGTGGGAATGGGGGATGGGAAACTCTCCACTGCATTTATCACTAAATTACTGTTTTATAAGGTGGAATAAATTGTATATAGGCTTGGTTTCAAGAGCTGCCCCTCCCCTCAACCCAATTATGTCCATGGGATGAAGCTAGATTTTCCATTTGGTGGAGGCAATTGAGGTTGTGGAAAAGCCCCCCATACCCTTCATTGACTAAATTTGACAGGCTTTTCACTGGTATTCATTACTGAATAAAAGCTGGGATTTTCAGAAATGAAAATTCCTGGAGGTCACATGCAGCCCAGTGAGCACAAATTGCCTGTTGGATAAAAGAAGAGCAAAAGAGAACATGGTTGTATTCTGTTAACTATAATTTTGTGTTTAAGAACTTTGTTCTGAGCAGGACCTAGTAGCTATCGGGGGCGGGGGTGGGGGAGTTAGGCTGAGAATGTGGCTGGATATGATTAACAAACTTCCTTAAGAACCCCTGAAATCTGGTTTTTTTTCTGAATAATGGAGTGGATATCAAAAACACGGAAGCAAAGTTGTATGCATACAGGAGGTGCTGTGTGTGGCCACTCAAATGACCTGTTCCCCTTATTTAGCACTAAACTGAGACTTCAAAGTAAGGGCCCAGCAATTAATATATACATAGCCCCGCCTCCCTTTCCTAAGAAGAGACCCACCATCCACAAAAGTCTCATCTTTACAAGTTAATATTGCAGTGGCAGCAAGACATCTTTAATTAAAGGGACTTTACAAGCTGAATCCTTAAAAAAAGAACCTTTGTTACTCCTGGGGACGAGTTAATATTCCCATCTAATTACCACCTTATTCTTCAACATTGAGAGAAAATGCTATTTCTGGCAGAGCTGTAAAAGCCATATTTCAACATCTGTTTGCATGTTATTTCTGCTAAATGCAGTTGTTCAAGACATTTCCCAAGGATCAGAACCAATCTGTCTGGAATTTCCTGGACATATCCAGAATCCTGCAGCTGCAAGCAGTGTCCGTGTGGAAATCGGCTAAATATTCAGAGGTATGGCAGCCCATGCCGGCAGTGTTGTTTTTGCTGATTCTCCTCAGAAATAGATCAAAAATGTCCTATTTTGCAAAAAAAATTAACAACTTTGGACAAAACTACAAAAAGCTCAAAAACCTTTCTGTTGTTGGGAACCCTAACTTTCTGCTCTTGTTTCTCTGGTGTTTTATTATTCATTCATTCATTCATTCATTTAATATATATAACACCCTTCATCTGAAGATCTCAGGAAGGTTCACAATATATAATAATAATAATGACGACGACGATAAAAATTATTCCAATACTTTCCACTATTTCCAAAGATCACAAACAAAGCACACCTCAGAAAATCTACAGTGTCCATAGGTACATTTAAAGTGACAAATGTGTTTTTGGAGGATTGGAATCAGAGTTGGAAGGTGCCCTGGAAGTCCAATTCACTCCTCAATCCATGATCTACCATGCAAGACATTCCTGAGTCCACCCAGGCTCTTCTTTAATACCTCCAGCAAAAGAGACACCAGCTCCTGAGGCAGTCCTGTTCCACAGTAAAACAGTTCTTACCACTAGGATGTCTATCCAAATGTTTAGCTGAAATCTGCTTCACTGCCATTTCTACCCATTGGTTCTAATCCTGCCTATGCATGGCAGCTGCAAGAACACCTGCAGCCCAGACACATCCCACAAAAGACAACAAAGAGCCTTGGTGGCTGCACCCCAAGTCTCTGATGGCTACCTATGAGAAGCCCTAGATTAGAGCCATGGTTAGGAACACTCTCCTAAGAGACCAATAACAAGAACCCTCAAATCACAGTGCTTAATGGCCCAAGTATTGGAGCCTCAGCTTCACGATCTGTCCTTCCAGTGAGCACTCAGGCTGATTTCCTTCAGAATGGATAGGTTTGATCTTCTTGCAGTCCATGGGACTCTCAAGAGTCTCCCCCAGCACCATAATTCAAAAGCATCAATTCTTCAGCGATCAGCCTTCTTTATGGTCCAGCTCTCACTTCCATACATCACTACTGGGAAAACCATAGCTTTAACTATATGGACCCTTGTTGGCAAGGTGATGTCTCTGCTTTTTAAGATGCTGTCTGGGTTTGTCATATGCGGGATTAAAAGTCTGCAAATGCAATGCTTGATGGTAGATTGAGGAAAGGGGCTAGAGGATAACCCAAAATAACATTCAGAATGGGCAAGAGTAAAGGCAAAAGTTAATTGTGCTATTCAAAGCTGAAATGTGTTGCCCTCTCCAGAGACCCTGACTCTCTCATGCACCAAGGTTCTGCAGATCTGTTGGTCACACAGCAATGGGCTGGTTGCCAAGAAAGGTCCGGTAAAGGGGCTAGAAATAGCAATTTTTCTAATTGCTCAAGGTGCCAAGAGATCAGAAATAGCTACAATGACCATTGGCTGAAGTTTTCCCTTTGTAAACTGCTGATCAGTCTTTTGATAAATGCAATTTAAAATGCAGAGAGGCATCAAAATAGCTCTGTGGATGGACAGAGGTCACCCCTGTGTCCTGCAATATAGTTTGAAAGCAAATCTATCTCAAGCTTTCATGCAGAAAGAGCAGAACTTCTGCCCTGTTCACTTTAGAAAAATGCTCCATGAAACATACCTGTCTGTGGACAAATAAGCTCATTAGTACTCATGCTAACAGAATAACCAATTTGTACCGATCATCATCCCCAATCAAAATCAGAGAGGTGAGGAGCCCCATTCCCTCTACTGTCTGCCCTGTTCTAAGTCTCAGGTGGTGAACAAACTTGCTTGCTTGCACTTCCAGCCTTTGCCATTCAAACCCAAGCAAATAAACTCTCCAAGGAATCCAGGTGTTGTTTTTTTTAATTGTGTGAATTCCTTTTTTTAAAATGGGGGCAAGAAGAGTACCTTACTAGCTGTGCTTAGCACAAAACTAGCAAACGTTTTCCACAAAAATCAAGTCGGGAGAAGACTATAAGGATAAGGCATTTGAAGGGTATTTCAGATATTCCTGAAGGTTAGAAAAACAACAAAGATAGAATGCCAGCTTGACACTGCAGAACTACATGTTTGTTTCTATTCTAAGGACAATATGACCTTGAATGGGGGATTACCTCCACATGCTACTCTCAGAGGAAAGCATTACAATCACTCTTGCAGTTTTTAGTATGCTCTGTGCATGCAGATAACTGATAATCAAGTTAGTACTTGGTGGAAACAATTTCCTCCTGCAAATATGGGCCCATTCAGCTGGCCTGCCCCCACTGATGGATCCTGGTGGATTCCTGATTTTCTGGGGGATGTGTTGTAGGATCAGTTTCATTTTACATACTCTGATGATGTGGATTTCTAAGCAATATACAAAGATAGGGTAGGCCTTGCCCAGAGGTTTATGATCTAACAGACACAATGCTAAGCCAACAGTTTCACCACAGATCTACACTGACTTAAGCAGCCCAATGAGCCTGGATCAGGAAGAGACCAAAAGTTTATTTACACTTACTATGGAGCCTGCTAGGGAAGAGAATATTATCTTGAATCATAGACTGGTGAAGGCTATGTTTGAAAAGCTACAACTTTGGGTAGCTGGCTGGGTAAATGTGGCAGCAGTGGCAGAATGAGAAGGCAACTTTATCTCTGCCTTTGTCAGATTAGTTCTGTTTGCCCTTCTGTTGGTTTGGAGGAGGGGGAGGACTTACCTGCAGACCAGAGTTGCAATGATGACACACCAAGCTGTACAGCAGCAATCTGCATTCAGCTGTTCTTCAGTTTTCCGATGGCGACAACATAACCAGAAGGAATAGAAAAGGAGGAAGAGGAGATCCAGAGCAAGGCAGGACAGAGCAACACCACCCAGCAGCAAGAGGGCCTGAGGAAGAGGGGGAAAAAACAGTTAACTCAGAGGCATTTCCATAGCAGGAATATACAAAATCACCTCTGTGGCCCAATTGCTGTGATCTCCACAAGTACTATTGCTCACAAAATCTTGAGAGGCCAGCAAATAAGGAATTCCCTTTTAAAATCCAGATTGAGTCACTGGGGGAGTTTACCTGGACTGTATTTTAAGTGAGGGCTACTTCACATTTACAGCTTATTTCTTTGCATCACTGATTAGCACTTGGGGCATATTTTCGAAGTATGGAGGGCTGAAGGCCACAAACATTGGCTACCACATGAGCTAAGGCTCCTGTCACATGAAAGGGGCTCTTAAACTAAGGTTACCAGATTTTTTTCAAGGAATCCGGGGAACTTTTCAACTTCAATGGATTTTGTATGGGGACTGATATGTAAATCTGGGGACTGTCCCTGGGAAATGGGGATGCCTGGTAACCTTATCTTAAACCCACTCCTCCTCAGTATGAATAGATGAGGCTTTTGTAAAGTCCTTCATTAATGTGAAGTTTTAAACTGAAAGCTAAGCCTGTGAGAAAACATTTTTCTTCATACAGTTTATTGCACAAAGTCATAATTTAGGCTGATGGTTAAATACACTGGTAGCATACACTGTGGCCACAGAATTCACTGCGCAGCCAAATGCGTCTCTAAACCTCCAAATCTGGGAAGAATGCGTGTAAGTTAGATTTCTTTGCTTTTCTCAGATTGCATGCATGTAGACCACTGAAAAAGCATGGTAAGAGGAGTGCCATCATGGTAGAAGACAAAGGGCTACTCTGGGGGCTACATGGGGAGCCTATCCCTCCCAGACTTATCTTTATTAGCTCAATGCCAGAGTGATGCTTTTAAGAAGTTAGAGATCTTTCCCATAACCCTTTTAAATCATCATACTGTTCTTCCCCTCCACCCAAAATACCTCCCCTTTCTCCTCTTTTTCATTTCCCCCTACTTCTAAATTACCATGCCTTCTTTCTAGATTTGCTACAAGGATTATTTAAGACAAGCTGATCAATTGCATCACATCATGAATGGGATAGCTCTGGTTATGTGACATCACTGAGGGCAAAACAGAGCCAACTGAGAAAACGGGCCATGCTGGAGTAGTTTCTGCAAAGTCCTAACCCCCACACTGCAGCATCTCATTTCCAGGGCAGGAGAAGTGCGAATCACCATTTGCTGGGTGAAATGGCAAGCAATGATTGGCTGCAAGCCAGGGAAGGAGGTAAGGCATGAGATTGGGGTTCCTTTAAGGCTTGTTCGGGTAGTACCAAACCACAGTTTGGTATTACATCTATACCAACTCAGTATGAGGAACTCAAGATGTCATTCTAGCATGACTTATTCAAATTCATTCATTTTCTGCAATTTAAACACACACACACACAAATACTTGAACCAATTTGCTTTTTGGACACAAATCTGGAGGTTACTGACTGTAAAATGACACTGAATTGCAAGTCCTGGAATGGAGCCCAAGAGATTTGTGCCAACACAGTAATGTTAGTAACCTTCACTCCACAGACAAATCTGTCCCAGAAATGTGCAATAGAAGGGATTTTATTTTTAATCAGTTACGTCTCTTTTGCCCTTCCTGTCCTCTTGCAATCCTGATTAAATTAAAGAAAGTATGAATTTTTAACAATAAAAACTCTCCCTTAGCCTTGGAAATGACATTAAAAATACTACAATTAAATGTAAAGTTAGTCCTAAAAACAGGTTGACTGCCACTATACAATTGAAATACCACAAAAACGCCTGCAGAAAAGAAAGCACATACATTTGTGCTTCTCCTTGCTGAGAAACTGAGCAACACCAAAGCTTTCAGCTAAGCAAATACCACTCCTTGCAGAATGACAGGTTGCCTCCTACACTAGATACCACCCATGTGGCAAAGGAGTTGTCCCAGGATTTCAGAATACAACTAGTTTGGAACAACCTTACCTAAGCTGGTGCCCTCTGGATGCTGTTGGATTCCAATTTCCATCAGCCCCAGTTATTATGACCAAGGTGTACTGAGGATCGGATCTGAAGTCCAACATGCAGGCTACCCCTGGCCCACTCAGACCACGAGCAGCACTCCAGTGTCTTCAAGAAGAGGGAGGATTCTTCCATTTGTGGTCCATTTACCTGGTGATCTCAGGGACTAAAGCTGCAACCCCCTGCATGCAAAGCATATACCCTAATACTGAACTACAGTTCTGCCTCAAGGAGGAGTAAAAATGATATATTCTCAAATCAAACCTTTTGTCTGTTGCTCCTGCTTCTCATTTCAATGCAGCACTGCTCGAAGTTATATTTAAAAACAAAACAAGCTGAAGTTGTGCTAAGGCATTTATTATAGAACCTGTGGTCTGCAATAATTATTTTGCAGCAAACTCATCTAAAATAGCATGCTACTTCAAGTTCTCTCTTAACCATGGTTGAGACAGCAGCATTGAGCTGCAGGACTGTGAAAGATTTGAGCGAATTCCCTCCTTTCACAAAAGAAAAGAAAAGAAACAACCCTCAAATGATCCCTACCACAGAAGTCTGCATGCACATACACTCTTAGGAGCTTACTGGAGTTTCCGCTGTATCATGCCAAAGGGTGACATCATCTGCTCCTTGCTCCTTTGCAGCCATTCTCAGAGGTGTATTAAAAGGACCAGGGGATGGTGAAATGTTTTTCGAGTTCTACATGCCACATTTACCATTTGAAGGCAGTGAAGGGCGTTTTATGTTGCCAAAGTGAATGGTAATTCTTTGTAAGATGCACATAGGCCAGGCATAGGCAAACTCCAGCCCTCCAGATGTTTGGGACTACAATTCCCATCATCCCTAGCTAACAGGACCAGTGGTCAGGGATGATGGGAACTGTAGTCCTAAACATCTGGAGGGCCGGGGTTTGCCTATGCCTGACACAGGCATTCACAAATATCAGACCTCTCCACAAACCCAGTCAAACACTGAAGAGCAATGTAGCATGTGGGCAGGCAACTGCAACCTGGGTAGTCTAGGAGCTGGCGCACTGAACAAGGTGGGGAGACCCAGGTTCAAAACACCACTTGGTCACAAAGCTTGACTGGTGATCTACCCCACAGAATTGCTGCAAAGGTAAAAGGGAGGAAGCATACACACGTGCCCTGAACCCACTGGAGGAAGGGTGGGACAAAAATACTGTTAATTGCTATTATTATTTAACAACTTCCTACATAAAAATGGTGTCAGAATTGGACCGAGAGAGCTTTCCCCATAGTTGAGATGCTGGTATCTTAGCAACCTCCAAGGAGGGGTCACAGGTACCCGATTCTTTCATCACTACCCTAATTTCAAGTATGAACCACTCATGAGTTGTACATAGACTCCTGCAGGGAAGTTGTTCTTTTCCATTTTATCAGTATACTTGCTGAAAGCTTCTCTGCAGAACAATGATTTAGAAAAGGATAATCTCTCCCGCTCTCCAAATGCAGTTTGTACTGACACATCCCCACAGACTAAATCTTTATTAAATGAAGCTTAGCTCAAATTTGGCAGGCTGTCAACTGAGCATGCTCACTGAAAAGACAGATTTCCTCACAGAAGCTGCTGCAAGTCCAACAAAATGGATGCTTCAGTTGTTTTGCATTAACTGTGTCTAAGGCTGCTAACCTGTAAGGTAGGAAATGCAGAGTTCAGCAACAGCTTGTTTACATCACTCTTTGAAGCAGTAAAGCCTCAAATAGATGAACACGAACCACAAAGATTACCTTATCAGCCTCAAAAGAAATTACTCTCAAGCAGATAGAAAACAGAAGGTGTCCCAATGGCATGTTTACATAACATGGGTATGGAAAAACAACATAAATCTCTGCTATCAGAATTTGCAATCAATGGGATTGGATTGTGGTGTATCACAGCCATCTTATGCATCATGAAGCATTACACTGCACAGTGTAAGGAAAGATCTGGCGCATCTCCAGATTCAGGGGGGTGGCGGGGGGGGGAGAGAGAAATATTCCTCTACCAAAAAGCTTTGAAAATTCCCTCTGCACCAAGTATCACTGATTCTGGGATCGAACTGGGAACCTTGAGCCTAAGTCTTAGTCTAGTGAGGTAACTAGGGAAAGGCATGGGGGAGGTAGAGGTATCCTTTTTCTTTTCATGTATCTGATATGTCCCTGCAAAATACGAGTTTTAACTGTACCAGGACACAAATAAAACAGGCCTCATTTTCTTTTTTCCCAGTGGGATGCCTTCAATCTCCAACAACTCAGTTGTCCTCAACATTCTTTTGGCCCTTGAAGTCACTGATCATAAGTCCTTGCTAGGCTACACAATTCTCTTTTAATTTATAAATTAATATACTTTTAATTTATAAATTAATATAACTCAGCAGAAGCAAATTTTTGTGTTTTCATTTGAAATCCATCTGTTAAAGCTGAAATGAAATTGTCAGAGATATTCATTTTAGTGTTTTTTTAACTTTTCTAATAAAAATGTCAGAAGTACTGTAGTTAAGAGTTGTAAGGGTCTTCAAGTTAGTGGCCTGCAGACGTTTCTAGCTGGTATTTGTTCCGAAGTAAATGAACCAATACTGCAATAGAATAATGAACTGATACTAGTACATTAAGTCAATATATACATTCACGCACCAGACTCAAACGAATCTTCATCAGTGGCATCCACTGTACTGAAAATAATCACAGGATAATTCACTGACATGCTAGCCTGCATTTCCTCCTGCTATATTCAACTAAAGAGTCAAATATAACTGGCCATTTTCTTCATGGCAACCAAATTCAGTCGGAGCAGGTATGAGGAGCAGCAAGCACTCCCAGAAAAGGAAAGGTCAGTGTGTTGCACATTGTTCATGTGAATAAAGTGCATTCAGTGTTGAGGATAGATTCTTGTTTCTGTTGCCTCATATTATTTCTTTTGACTCAAAGTCCTAAACTTGGCAACTCTTGCCTTCAGCAAGATGTTCTTTTTCTGTCTTTCCCTGTAGCCTAGATGTCACTACAATGAATACTTCGACCCATAATGAGGTCTCTCACCTTTAGAAAGAGCAACCAACAATGACCCCAGCAAGGGAGATAACTCCATCCATGTCCCCAGCTCCCACCTGTGGACACAGTATTCAGATTCTTAGCTCAATTGCTGCCAAAGGCTTTATTCTAAACATTCTAAACTACAATGACCAAACATGATCAGGTTGCAGGTTACATGGTTCTGAAGTTGACAGCACAGTTCTAAGGTACATGGCTAGGCATAAGTTAAGACGCTGTCTCACCACTTGATGTGGTCCCTGAGCTTTGTTTAAATGCCTTAAACAAAGCAAGTAAATAAACGTGTGTGCCCGCACACACACAAATATTGACCAACTGGTTAATATTTCAATCAACTCTAACCATTTCTAGCATTTAGATATGAGTGAAGGTCAACAAAACATAGGCTTGAGTGACATGTTCCCTTTTTAAAGCCTGTTTTTGTTACTACTTATTTATGGAAAGATTTAAAAAAATTAAAATTCATTAACATCCTGAGTGCATAGATGTGAATTGAGGTTCTTCAAAATACAGGGAACCTTTTAAGATAGCTGCTGCCGCTCCCATCAGATGAACAGCTGGCATTACTAAAATGCCAGAGGTGGGAATGCATTATCTAAATAGCCATTTGTTTTTCCAAAGCCCACAGGGCACAACGATATGAAATTACTGGAAATTTATGTTAAAAATAAATTGCTGGGGAATCCGATATATTGGGGGGGGGATGCTATGTGAGAACTGGAAGAACATGTCAGTGGAAAGCTATCAAGCAAGAATATAGATTTCCTGTTAAACGTGAAAACAACAGATGATCCTCAGGGTCGCTTCCAACGCTACAACTCTTATGATTTTATGTCAGGAGAGGGAGAATTCAATTTGGGGAGAAGCAGCTATGTTAGACTTGCAAGGACAGTGAAGCAAACAAGGCTCTGAATCTAGGTTGTCCAGCTCCAAGTGCAGCAGAACCACACTGGTTTTCACATCAGCAGATGCTGCCTCTTAAAAGATCTAATGTGCTTTTTATAAACAGTGAGATGAGCTAATCTGCTGGAATATTACCAGGAGCAGCTGAAATAAGTGGCTTGAATATTTTAAACGCTCAAAGAAGAATTAAAAACAGAAGAAAGCAGTAGATAAAAAACAACCAGCTCAAAGGGATGCTCCAGTCTACAACCTGACGTTGTGTCACATCTAATGTCCTCAGGCTGCCCTAACCGCTACAATTGATTTGGGTGGTGGAAATCTCTCTCTTCAATGTCCATGTTTTCCAAACAGGCTTTAGTACTCAGTCAACCTGGGAGCTCCCTCTTTGTATCACCAACTGCACTGACTGTTGCAAGGACTGTAACATGCCCTTAGCGACACAGAGACAAAATATTCAGTTGTATTGCGACAAATTCCAGAAGAAGCAGCCATGTTAGTCTGTGGCAACAATACAGCCTCTGAAGTGCTGCAGTGCTTTAGAAGCTAATTGGTTTGCTGTAGCCTGAGTGTTTAGCAAGCAACAGCCTACTCTTCATTTTAACCAAGCCACAAGCACAAGAAGAATCCCATTTGAGTGTTCTGAAGATGGATTGGTTTGCTAGATTGAAAAGAATTTTAAAGAGGAAGTATTCATGTGTAACCACTGGAAAATGACATATGAAAATGATTGTGTGGGGGACAACTGCCAAATAAGAGGGCCGTTTCATATATTAGCTGCTTTCGAGTAGAATCTATTCTTTTGGCAGGGCTCACTTCAGAAATCTAAACAAGAGGCTCCATTACGAGGATGGATTGGGACCCACAGCTGGGCTAAGCCCCAAGCTAAGATCAGCAGCTCTAGCACAACCCATTTTCCTTTTCAGAAGAGAAAAAAATGCAGACTAATACAGGGAGAAAATCAGAAGCGGGTGCTGTGTTGCAGGTTGGATATACTGGAATATGGAGAACACACACAACAGAGAAATGAATTCAGCCTGAAAACTATTGTAATTACGAGTCTAATTGTTAGAGGATAAACTATTATTCATTCATTCAATTTTTTACCTACTACTCACCATCAGGTCCCAGGGAGTCACAACCATTCAAAATTCAACATTAAAAACAGATTAAACAAATTACAGTGGCAGGAATAGGGTGGGTCTCAGGTGTCCAAGACCAGGGTAAAGAGCTGTGCCTTCAGCAAACATTGGAAACAATAATGAAGGTGCCAGGCACACCTCTGTGGGGAGGGAATTCCCAAATGATTTTGCTATTTTGGGATACTCAACTGGGAATGGGAATACTGCCTTAAGTGGATTTATAGGTGGCATCAACCTCCACCAAGGATAATCAATATAATAAGTTTCCAGCGTTGGAGGGGATGGGGCATAAAGAGTTCTTTATAAACATGCCTTGGGACTGCCCTAAGATTCTTTATAATGGGAGGTGATTTTTAGAGAAATTAATGCTGCCACCGACCGCACTCCTGCAACTGGCACTTCAAAACCTTTGGAAGGGTGAAAATTAAGATTTAATACATGAAATGTTGATTTCCATTGCTGCTAGCAGCATGAATTGAAGTTGCAAAAAGCTAGAAGACAGCTGACAATCATTTCAGTTGTAGATCCACAGGAATATGGCTATGGTGGAAAAATTTACCTTCAGTATAAGACTTTGTAAACTGCTTTCAGGTTGTTGTTTTTAATAATCAATTGGTATATAAATAATGGAGCCCAAACATAAACAGAACCTACACATACCTAATGCTTTCTTGAAACTCTGGGGCCATAGCTAAAGTATGTTTTGTCATACTTCTTTCTTTTTCAAATGATGTTGTAACTAGGTATACATCCATTTTTGGGTGCATGTGGAAGAGATCTATTGGTTACCTAGTTAATTGCCTTGTCATTTTAGTAATCAATAAAATATAGGGTTTTTTTAAAAACACTTGCAAGCAGCCCCAGCCAGGGTGGTCAGTAGTAAAGGATGATGGGAGTTGTGGTGTATCTAGAGGGCCACAGCTTCTTCAGCTCTGAACTATATGCAAACTGAAGCTGAAAGCTGAATGCACTGAATTTTAAAATAAACTATTTCAAATTAAGAGCATATCCCTAATGTGATCAAAAGCCAAGTTCCTTCAAGCATTCACCCCAAAAGCAATGACTGCATATATTGCTGTCTCTTTCCATAAATATCCCCTTTTCTGGCTGTTCCCTCGGCATTTCTTTAAAAGAAACATTTGCTTAATGCTGTGTATGTGTGCATCCTTTGAATTTAATAGGGTGCATATGGATTCTTTACATGTGGAGTTGTGTGTCCATATACAAAGAGAGAGAAAATTGTTCCTGAAAGCAGCCTGGTTGCTGTTGCTGTTTTACTGGTGTCCTTGATTCCAAGTTCATTTCTATCACCATGAACACCAAATACTATTCATCGTCCTTCAACATTAAAGGAACTAACATTCAAATTAAAATCGACAACATACAGGAAACAGATAAAAACCACCCAAGACCTACAACAAATATAGCTGAAGACTGCATTTCTGAACCACTGAGACTCAAACCACTTTCCTCAGTACTGCAGGACCTGACAGGGGCAGCCACTCAGCTAAGAGACCTTGTTCAGAAACCTTTTTAAATAAGAAAACCTTTCAGAAACCTTTTCAAAAAAGAAATTACCAGTAACTTCTAGCTTGCTTTACAGGATTGTGCGCATTGTCATGTTTTTCAAGCTGGACAATACGAAGTCTAGGTGGCTTGCTGTAATCAAAATGGAAGTAAATATTTTACCATGAAAAATATTCTGAAAATAATAACAATGCATAGGTAGTCCCATCTAAGATACAGGGACTTGGAAGGATACTGTTATGTGGCTCTTGAAGGGATGTGGGATTTTTTTATCCAGGTTATCATTTGCCACAGACGATATCTATGTTGCATGGGCCACTAGAAAGAATAGTCTGAGTTAAACAACTGCAGCATTCTTTGAATGATAAAGAATCAAAACTCTGAAGCCACAGTATGTGTGATGGTCCCTAGTTCAATCCAGTGCAGAGCCCATATAGCAGACAATACTGAGCTGGATGAAGAAATAATCTGACCTGATTCCTTGATTATTTATCCTGGGAACACATTAACACCCGGGGAACATCGGAACAACTGCAATAGCTAGCAGCTTTTTGAAAAGCGAAACTTGTTTTATTTCTAAGAATAACCACCAGCACATGAATCATTTTCCACATTTAAAGAAGGGCAAAGCTGCTTCCTATACTATTTGGAAACTATGTGGAAAAACAGCTGCACCCAAAATTGGCTTTCCACAACAAAGAGTCCGACAGTTCATATATTTAAATCCCACCTTTCAAACCAAACAGGAAGCTTAAAGCAGATAACAATCTAAAACCTATAAGTTAAGGGGAATCTAAGTTGACTGGTTAATGTGCATAACAACTGGCCATTGTGCACATTCACCAGGTTTCATGGTGAATGTGCACATAATCCTTCCATGAAGAGAGAACTGTACCCCAGTCAATATACATAATCTCCCACAGACCTTGGTAACTGTGCATATATCAGCTGAATTTCATATATTCTCTTATCATTATGCATAATCCCCAACAGGCTCTGAGAAATGTGTGTATCTCAACTGAAATTTGTACATCCACCAGGTAATATGCACATTCTCCTATTAGTATGCGGTCTCAGCTGTTTCTGCTGTAAGTTGAGCAGCTCAATTCTGATGGAAATTCCTCCATTGAGTTTTACAGAATCACAGAACTGTAGAGTTGGAAGGGACCTCAAGGGTCATCGAGCCCCGTCCCCTGCAATGTAGGAATCTCAACTAAAGCACCCATGACAGATGACCATCCACCCTCTGCTTAAAAACCTCCAAGGAAGAATCTACCACCTTCCAAGGAGGTCTGTTCTACTGTCAAACAAGTTCTTCCTAACATTCAGTCACAATCTCCTTTCTTGTAACTTGAAACCATTGGTTCAGGTCCTAACCAATCCTTATAGAGGCAAAACTAGTTTGCTAGACAGCTATTTAAATGATGTGAAATGGCAAAAACTCGCTTTAAGTTCAAGGAAATCACTGGATATTTTTTAAAAAAACAACAACCACTTCTACGTACAATGCTATTGGACCAACGTGAACTAGAGCTTCCCAAAACAGGCAAATCAGACATTTTCACTCAAGACTAGCAGAACAATATATGGAGACCCAAGATAAAAAGTTCTGGATCTGTGAAGTAAGAAATCCACTTGAAGATGCCAACGCTTTTATTTTGAGGTACAGACTATTTTAGAAGAGGTGAGCACTTGGGGCAAAAGCTTAGCTCCATTCCTCCAAGAGGAAAAGGGTGTCAACAAAAACTGTTTATGCTTCAATCTTGTAAGACAAGTCATCTTAGATTTATTCTCTATTACCACACTTGCAAGTGGCTGATGAATTTCACAGTTGCACAGCAACATGAAAACCTAATGAGGCGAGAGGTTGACTGTCAGAGAAAGCTCAGTGCTCCATCCCTCCTCCACCCAAGGTCTGTCAGTGGAGAAAAACAGACACTGAAATGGCTTCAAACACACTGACTAGACCTTTGCACATGGTGTTTTTTCTTTCTAAATGGTCGGGGAATACCAGCAAATACAAAAGGAGGTAGGGTATGCAGTAAGGTAGTTTCACCTTGATTTTATCTAGTCTGTCTCTCCTTGCCGAGTAGAAAGCTGAAGGGCCTCAGATGATGATTGCAGGGTCCAGGTTGGTTCATATGGGGAGAGGCAGTCCTGGAGGTATTGTGGTCCTGAGCCATTTTAGGCTTTATAGGTCAAAACCAGCACTTTTAAGCTGGCCTGGAAACTAATCTGCAGCCAGTGCAGTGGAGCCACAATCAGTGTAATATGCTTAAACCAACTTGTCCGAGTGAGCAACCTGGCTGCCGAATTCAGCACCATCTGAAGTTTTCAGTCTGCTTACAGAGGCAGCCCTACATATAATAAATTGCAATAATCTAACCTAGAGATCACCAGAGCATAGACAACAGAAGTTAGGTTATCCTTGTCCAGATAAGGGTACAGCTGGGCCACCAGCCAAAGCTGATGAAAGGCACTTGGTGCCACTGAGGCCACCTGAGCCTCAAGCGACAGCAAAAGATACAGAAGTACCCCCAAGCTACGTACCTGCTCTTTCAGAGCAAATAGAACCCCATCAAGAACAGGCAACTTCCCATCCTTCTAGTCTAGGCAATGATCCACTAACAGTGCTTCAGTCACATCTGGATTGAGCTACAGCTTGTTGGCTCTCATCCATATTCCAAACCTCTGGATAACTACATTCAGTGGTTTCATTTAGAACAAGGAAAGTTGCACCTGCCAAAATTCCTGCTTCTGCACAGCTAGGGGCTCTGTCCTTTGTACTTGGTCACTCCAAACACAGAAAACAACAGATACGTGCTGTAAAAAGTGGATCCTGTGCTGCCAATTGGAGTTGAAAGGGGCCAGAAAAGCTGAAGGTTAGTAAATACTCTTAAACATTCAGACAGAGCCAATATTCATAAGTGCAAGCAAATAGAATGGTATTCTTGGGCATATTTATTTAGTAAAATGGGAGTCCTGTAGCACCTTAGAGACCTGCGAAGTTACTGTGGCTTAAGCTTTCAGAGTACCCCAACAGTGTCTGTACCTAAACATGATTATCAGGGGAGAAGGGGAGTGGAGCCAAAAGGCCAAGCAATGCAATTGATAGTAGTAACCATACACAGTAGAGCCAAAGGGTGTTTTAAAGGCCATCTAGTCCAACCCCATGCTTTATGTAGGAAATTCAACATTGAGCATCCCCCAATAGGTGGCTGTCTTGCCCTACATTCTGTCCAGTTTGCGCAACAAACCCAGGGACACACAAAGCACAACCAGCCATTGATTAGACCGTAGAGCTGTGCCTGAGCAGCTGCACAGATATCAAGATATATGCACAGATCAGCCTTTTCCCTTACATAGACAGAAAAAAGATGATGGTTGATGGAAAGGCAAGGTCAGGCAAGTGTCGTAAGATTACACCACAAACATATGCTTCTTTCTCAATGTTACATTGCTATCCAGTAGTGAAATGCGTTTCAGCTGCACTATGGAGTAGAAGAAAATATTGCTGGTATTCAGCATTTGCTACTAAGCCTACAGCTGAGATTACAATTGACAGGGAATTCTGCCCCTCCCCACCCCCAGCATGTGCAAGCATGTGGAGGATGAGAAGAAAGTGTTGCGTTTTAACAACTACTTCTTTTAATTAACAAGCAGCACATGCTGCAAAGGTTCATTAAAGTCTTTCCACAATCACCCCTTTGCACTACCACCTGCTCCTGACCCCAACAAATAAGCAAGGGCAGGAAGCAGTCTTTCTGCCACCATTTTTCAGATTCATATAGAAACAAGTGACATATTGTACCCAAGTCATATAGGGTGTTGGAAGTCAAAATTAGCACTTTGAATTGTGCCGAGAAACCATTTGGCAACCTAGGCTAAAATTCTCCCTTTAATCCAGTCTCTAGTTCTGTATGTCAGTCCCTTCCTTCCGGATCCTTGATAATGCTGATCATGTATGAGAATCTAGCATTTTTTAAGGCCCTCCAAAAGGTGCAATACAATCCACCACCTCCCCTAAAATGACAGTCTTAGCGGAGGTAAGTAATTTTCTAGCTGTCAGACAATTGTATTGTATTGTATCAATGAAACTAAGCACAATTTGCAATGGTGAGGAGAATGCCTAGACAGCAACGAAAATAGTATAACAAAAAAATAGATCAAGACTGCATCTCAGACTCTCTTAGGACAGTTATAAAAATAAGAGATTTGTAAGCACAATATTATAGAAAGAAAGTGCTGTAAACACACAGAACATGATGCACACATATATTTAATGAGTGTGTCTGAAGACAAAGTAGGTTGACCTTCTGCCACAATGTTATTAGGTAAGTTCTCAAGACTCAAACCATAAATGAATTAATGTAAAACATGCATGGTGTGTTTTAAACAGGCTTCTGACCTCAGGATTATTGAGGTGTTCAAGCAGTACAGTCAAATGTTAACAATAGGAGCAGCAGTACACAAAGCCCTTTTCTGAAAAATTCACATAAGCACTGAGCAAAAAACAAGTTGATGCTTTAAAAGTGAAGAGCTCGATTTGTGTATATGCAAAAATACTGGCATAAAGTTCCACTTAAATAGCTCTTAAAACCACTGTTAATTCCAGTCCAGGATTCAAATTTAGAAAAGAGCTGCTGTCCAATACACAGAATGCTCCCATTCCCAAAATCCATTTTTGAGTGCTTTAAAGTAAAAATGACAAAAATAAACTTCAGTAATTTAAAGCAACCATGAAAAGCAAGATAAAAGAACCAAAAATCACCACTGCTGCTGTAACATGGAAGTTGCTTATTAACACTGATGGAATATGAGAAGCCACAGTAACATAAATTCACATTAATGACAGAGGGGAAGGTGCAAATATATGTTAGAAAAATGGGCTTGGTTCATAACTTATCAAATGCTACACCAAGTAAAAACTGTGTTGTTTTTATATGATGAGTCCTTATATTTTGACAAAAGAGAAGGTAAATACAGTAGCAGTCTGCCTCTGCCTAGGTCAATCTCTTGATCAACACACACCAGGCACAGTCTGAACTGGATTTGCCTCATGCAGGAAAAGGCGGTATGCAAGGTGCCAGAAGCATCTGAAACCCCACCTCCAATCTGGAAGGTATTTTTAGGAATGCAGCTCATGCCTCCCAAGATACTTCATGCTGCCACCACTAGAATAATTAGCAGCTTGACGCAGGTGCAAGGTAATCTGCTGTTTTGACAGAGCAATACTTCCTATGATAACATGTCAACAGCTCTTCAAAGAAGTGCAAGACCTACTCAGAGCCATACCCTGAGGCAATACCATTCGTGTTCACCCAATAATCGTGATTTGCTAATCTTTTAAAAGTTTATTTAATTTCTTGTATTTCATAGATATTTAACAGATTTTCAAACCACCTTTCAAGATACATTATCCTTCCAAAGTGGTTTTTATTCCACTGTTTATCTGCTACACTGAGAACCAGTTTTGATGTTAAAAGTTAAAGTTAAAATATAAATACTGTTCCCTGGCAGATTTTTAACTAGCCTGACTTTTTAGGACAATGAATTAGGTTTTTTCTCACAGGTGATTTGTTTAAGCTTGTATATAGTTTAACTATGGTTGCTTTGCTTCTGTATAAGTATTATGTACATAAAAGTGATCGAAGTGAATGTGCAGAGCTAGCCTAAGGGCTTGTCTACCCAATACATCAGTTTTTAAACTGTACATAATACAAACTAGTTCAATTACAAGTACAAAGCCAGCTTGATCAGTGTTAGAAACAGATATGAAAGCTCAGAGCTAAATGACACCTTAAACCTAGGTTATAGGCGCCACAATGGAATGTCTAGCGTGCTTTATTTATAACAAGAATACAAAGCTGAAAATGAATGAACTGCAGCTAAAACCTTATATTCATTTTTCACATGGTCTAGTCCTCATCTGAAGACTGAAAAAAAGCCATGCTTCCCCTGCCCACCCCCCTAATATTTCTATGAGTGTCCCTTCTCCAGTCCTCAGAAAGTGACTGGAAGTGGGGAAGGAGAGAAAAGAGGCCTCCTTTCATTCCAGCAGTGGCAGTTTTAATCTGAAATCTTAGGCGCAGTACTGCACCCCAAGCTCAGAAACTGTTCGCATTAATTAAATTCCCTGCCGCAAAATGCACCTAGAAGAATGGGAGTTTTGAACGCTGAGCTTGATCAATCTTTCTTGCTTTCGGAGAAGCTTTTCTCCATTTCAACAAAGTAGTTAAATAAAACATTAACACATTGAGTTCAACAATTGCCAAATTTGTGTGTAGTACTAAACAAGAAG
This sequence comes from Podarcis raffonei, assembly GCF_027172205.1. Classification (NCBI taxonomy): domain Eukaryota; kingdom Metazoa; phylum Chordata; class Lepidosauria; order Squamata; family Lacertidae; genus Podarcis; species Podarcis raffonei. The sequence goes on from NC_070615.1 coordinate 50,186,572, forward strand.
GGGACGCGGATGGTGCTGTGGGTTAAACCACTGAGCCTAGTACTTGCCGATCAGAAGGTCGGCGGTTTGAATCCCCGCAACGGGGTGAGCTCCCATTGCTCGGTCCCAGCTCCTGCCAACCTAGCAGTTCGAAAGCAAGTCAAAGTGCAAGTAGATAAATAGGTACCGCTCCAGCGGGAAGGTAAACAGCGTTTCAGTGCGCTGCTCTGGTTCTCAAGAAGTGGCTTAGTCATGCTGGCCACATGACCCGGAAGCTGTATGCCGGTTCCCTCGGGCAATAAAACAAGATGAGCGCCGCAACCCCATAGTTGGTCACGACTGGACCTAATGGTCAGGGGTCTCTTTACCTTTATTAAACAAAAAGGAAAGTCTCTGAGATGAAAGTAGTGTGAGTTGTATTTGCACACTGATTTCAGGAACAGCGCCATTAATATGTGACAGTTATGTAATTACTGAACTAACAGTTTCTACAAAATTACATGGCATTACTCAAAACTGCACCTACTTTGGCCCAGTACGTATGCACACAATACAAATAGTTTCATGTAAGAACTGGTGGTGATGTTTTTTGTCTTAAATGAAGGAAGCTGTTGGCATGGCACATACATGCGTTTATCTCTCCATTATTTATTTTGACCTATAGCCCACAGTATCCCCAGCAATTTGGGAAAGATGTGAACCTAGGAAATTATATCTTATCTACTAGATCAGAGTTCATTTTCCTGATGTGATGGAAAATATGCTAAGGGCTTACAAAGCAACGTTTTGCTTCAGGTTGCATCATCTACAGTTTCCCCCTTAAACATAAAAATGATTTCTATATTATAAGCGAAGCATGTTTGGAATCTCTCTCTTTTTCACTCTAGAGTCCTAAAGGATGAAATAAACCAATAAGAATAGATCATATATTTAACACTCTATATAAATTCCCTTCAAGCTTCTCTTTAAGAATGTGGATTTCTACTGTAACACCTCAGAAGTGTCATCTCCTCTTGCAAATGCAATTAGCAGGAACTTAAATTTACATCCAAACTACCCTGTTTGCTTTCCAACACATTTCATGCAAACCCCACTTCCTATCCTGCAAAATGCATTAAAAATTATCAAAATAGCCAATTTATTACATGTATATCCCACTTTTCTTCTAAGCAGTTTAAGGTGGCATAGAAAGTTCTCTTCCTCCCCATTTTCTCCTCACAATAACTTTATGGGGTAGTTGTCAGAAGGAAACAATATCTTACAAGCAATTTTAAGATGCCATGCTAGGATAAACTAGTAACTGGCTCATTTGTTAAGGCTTTAAAAAGAAAATCTGACATTTTGACAAAAAAAAAAAAGTCTTGTTCTTTGAAGGGTATATGTATAGTTCTCATACAGCAATGGCCTATATCTGCTGTAGCTCACAAGAATACTTTCTGGGTCTTTGGAAAGATATAACCCACCAGAGAATAGAGAGGTTTCCTAGCGAGCAAGATGGAAATTTTACGGACCACAGAGATTCCCTCTCCTTGGCCCTCCAAATGAGGTTGATGTTGTACCAAATACAGTGATACCTCGGGTTAAGTACTTAATTCATTCCGGAGGTCCGTACTTAACCTGAAACTGTTCTTAACCTGAAGCACTTTAGCTAATGGGGCCTTTTGCTGCCACCGCGCCGCCAGAGCACAATTTCTGTTCTTATCCTGAAGCAAAGTTCTTAACCTGAAGCACTATTTCTGGCTTAGTGGAGTGTGTAACCTGAAGCATATGTAACCTGAAGCGTATGTAACCCGAGGTACCACTGTATCCAGATATGTAATGAGTCAGATCGACTCTGCCCAACTTGCGCCCAGATCTCAGTAATACAGGCCAGATGGGCTACCTCATTTCCAATGAAGCCATGGATGAGTGAAGTATTAAGGTAAAACAGAGCAATGGAGAGGGCAGAATAAAAGTTGAAACCGTGGGGTATGCATCTGATCATAGCTTTAAGACCTCCTTCCCCTATCCATCTTAAGACTATGACCAAATGCAGACCCCTTGGCTTCAGCATCACCCATCAATCCCTCCCACGGCAACTCTGCTCTGTTCACTGTCTAGTTCAGTGTTTCTCAGCCTTGGGTCCCCAGATGTTGTTGGACTACAACTCCCATCATCCCTGACCACTGATCTACTAGTTAGGGATAATGGGAGTTATAATGCAGCAACATCTGGGCACCTAAGGTTGAAAAAGCATGAAAAGGTTATGGAGGAACTCAAAAGCTTGCACATTATTTGTGATGTTGGGGCTGCCCTCATATGAATATTGGATTTTTATCACAACAGAATTCCTGTAGTTGATTGATACAGAATTCCTGTAGTTGATTTTATCTACAAAGTAAGGGTGCATATTTAAGTTTTCTCAACATTTAAGGCATAATTGGTTTATGTGACCCTGCAAAGACACTGCTGCCCGAGAGTATAAATACCTCCTTGCTAGATCAGACCTAAGTCTAGCATTCTTTGCTACAATTCTAGCAGTCAGGAAATAGGTGATGCACCAGAATAGGGTAGCGGTCCATTTGTGAATAATAGTATCTTCTGCCCACTCATGTAAGCTATAATTAGGTAAAGTGATGTCAAAGACCATGCTAGGAGTACATGCTGAGAAGCAAGAAAGAAAAGAACATTACTTTTATTTCCCTGCAACAGCAGAAGGTAGACAATACCTAGATTTTCCCTGGCATTTAATGGGGTATTTTAAGATAATGAAAGCAGAAACCAGCTCTCTAAAAGGCTTTTCTAAAGATTTCTACACAATGTCACTCCCCACTCCACCTTCTGATTAGAGAATAAGCAGAGAACTAGCATCTCAGAACCTTGGCTGTGGTACGTTACCTATCCCCAAGCCAGCTTTTAAAAAGGAAAGAAAAGGGATTTTAACTGTTGCTCCAGCAAAAGTTCTTTTGTTGAAAAATGCCACACAGGTGTACTATACAATAGAAGTCAGAGAGAGACAGAAAGCACACACACCACCCAGACCTTTGGTTTTATATTCCATTTTATTAAGACCTTGAAAGTCATCTTGTTCCATTACACATAGGCTTCCTGAAAAACAGTCCTATATTTCCTCATTACTTCATGTTCTTCATACTGTACATTCAGTCCAACTCAGAAGACAACCCAAAATATGGTGAACAGCTTTTCATTCAAGTTATGCCCCTTCCAGTCAGATATCAGAATGCTCACAGTTGTTGCTCTGGGATGAAAATAGTGTACATCTGCAGTTTTACATATACCAGAGATCTGGAATTCCAATAATCTTTCTTTTTTCAGATTAAGTTTTTTACCTCTTGCAGCTGAAGAAGAATTTAAACACACGTTGACTAAAACAATCAAATTCTCAGGCACCAAACAATGTTGTACTGAACTTTGCAAGGATCTAAATTCTAGCCAGGAACAAACGAAAATCAAGAAGAGTTCTAGATGCTCAACAAAACTTCCAACTCAGAACAGTAATCCTACTTGTTGCCACAAGTGAAACCAGTAAGACAGGACTGTGGACTGTGAAATCACATGCAGCTCTATTATTCAAAGTAAAAGAGGAAATATAGTGGGACACATGCAAATCATCACTACCCCTCCAACCATGATTAGTAAGCCAAGAACCATCCTTGATTCAAATTATGGCTTGTTTGGAGTGAAATAAATCACATCCCCCAGTTGATGTTACACTAAGTCAAGGATTGTAGCTTGTTGCTCCTGATCACTATTCTATTATACTGATGGAATAATTTTCAGAAATACTTATCAGCTGGTTTAGCGAGTTAATTCCATTGGATATGCATTGAACCAAAGAGTTTTACACTAGACTTTGATTTAACAGTTGCTGATCTCTTTCTCAGAAACAAGTCCACCCATTCTCCATCATATTATAATGCAACATGACATTAAGGTTCTGCCCCTCCATCAAGTGACAGGTGGATTGAACCTGGTAGGGAAATGCCACTTCAAGTCAGGCAGCTGAACACAAAGGCTTTTGGATAAAGTCATTAAAAATGCCTTTGAATACACAGCAGCTAGATAAAAGTCTACAAAGTGCTTACTCTGTACATTTGCATTCACTATCTGGCTCCGCACTCCCACCCTACTCTGCAAATTCTAACAATTATAGTTCAGTTTGAGTCTCCCAGAGACCAGGCAAAAATTGAAAACAGATTTCCTCTACAGCACAGCTTGAATTTCATAAATTCCATCAACTTTCTCAGGCTTTCTTAAAAACTGAACTGAAAAAAGAAGGAAAGCAGCAGCAGCAAACACATTGCACCCTTGTTCTACTTCTGCCAACCAGCACAATTAACAATAGACAACACTTCTGGCAACCCACCACCACACATACACAAAAGTGTGAGAGAGAATTCTTACTGTAACTTCTTATGAACTCTCAAGTTCAAACTATTTCTTAACAGGGGTGGTGAACCTTCCAGATGTTGTGGAACTAAAACTCCCATCATACTGCTGGGGTTAGCAGGAGTTGAAGTACAACAACACATGTGAAGGGCCATACAAGTTTCCCATCGTATCCTAAAGGAGTAAAACACAAACCCTGAAAATCTGAAGGTGGAACTCAAAAATGCAGTTGAAAAGATCACAAGCCAAGATGAAGGCCTTGATTGCAGGTACGTAATCGTTAATAGCACCATAGCACAGATTAGAGAACCTCTCTGCCATGTCTCAGGATATAATGAAGGTTGCAATCCAGTATCCTCTAACTTACAAATAAGTCCCACCACAATTCAGTAGGGCTTATTTCAGCATAACCATTTATAAGATTGCAGTACAAATAGTGTAAAAGATAAAGTGATTCAAAACACAAGGCCTCGATACTGTACATAAACCAATGCAAGTGTTGTTTTCAATCATAGTAAAAAGCAGGCTATGATTTCCCTTATGCAAAGACTGCTGTAGTAATACTCAGAAAGATTCAACAAGAGGTTATTCACATTACATTAATGTGGAGCTGGCACTGTTCCAGGTGCCACATAATATTTGTTCTGTTCCTGTAAGAAATGGATCTTTCAGTGAGGCAGCACCCACACTTTGGAAATTCCTACCTATTGATATCAGGCAGGTGCCTTCACTGTACTCTTTTCAAGGTGAGCTAAAAATATTATTGTTTACTCAAGCCTATCCAAACATGGAAAAGTTGACAATGTTTTAATTTGTTTTTAACTATTGCTTTTAATTATATTTTGAATTTTTCCAAATACCTGTTTTTAACCTTGTATTTTATTGACAATTTTAATTTTATATATATTTGTAAACCACTTGCTTAAGAATACAGTACCAGATATGCCTTGTAGGATCAGCTCCAACATGCTATACCAGAATCCTAACAACCTGCAGGTTCCAAGTGGTCTACCAATGGACTATGGTCTACCCTTTTCTCATTTGTGTTCCATAGACTACATGCATAATGAAAATGGGAAGGGGAGAACCAGAGCTAACAAAAAAAGACGACAACCATCCCAATTCTGTCAGTATGAGACAGGCGAAGGTCAGTTTTCCAGCACAGAGTATAATTCACTTTAAGTGACTACTTTGCACCAATTGAGAGTACTGTTTGCTAAAGAATGATGCATTCAAACCTACTGGTTTTCTAATTAGCAGACTCTGAACTACAGTCTCAAGTTTCCAATAGTAGACAGCTCTCAAGAGAGTATTCCAGCACACAGATACAGTCTGACTGAAACAAGTCGATTTGTACTTCTCTTTTTTTAAAAAAACAAAACAAAACCTTTCACTTCCCTGTGTCTGCACACCAGATGCTTGTGGAAGATGTGTCAGCTGATACAAACCTGCACTTGAATGAGCTCCCCAAATATATTTCTTTCAACATATGAATTTGGAGAGGCAAATTCCTGGCTATGTGCTCTGCCTCACTGTTGTCACTTTTCCAAGAATACGAAACAATCCTTTATCAGGCATCACCACATTCATCTGTTGACAGAGGGAGAACATCAGTTCTCATTGGAAAGTTTGAGGCAGGAGGGTAGAAGAGCACACCATGTGGGAAATGCTAATGAACTGGAAATCTAGTAATGCTGGGGCAGCATGAGGGAGGGGAGAGTCTGGAAACTGACTTGGCAACTTTCACATCCCTCAGCACAGAATTATGCCTGCAAAACATGAAAGTAGCAAACTATCAGAAAGAACACAATATTTTAAACATGTTTTGTATCCCACGTTTAGAGACAGATAAAAAGAGGATTTTGAGGAGCTCCAAAAGGTCTGTCCCAACTGAGTGAAAGGACATTAAAATGGCAAATACAATTCACTATAAGAAAGTACAAAACAATGCACACTGACACACACACACACACAACCTAATTTTGCTTATCCAATTCCGGGGTTTTAACCAGGGAGAAATATCTTGGGGTCATAGTGGATAGCTCATAGAAGATGTTGACACAGCATGTGACAGCCATGAGAAAGGTGACTTCCATGTTGAGAATCATTAAGAAAGGGACTAAAAATAAAACTGCCAATATTGTAATGCTGTTATTCAAATCTATGGTGCAATTGCACTTTGTACAGTTGTGATTGGCACACTTCAAAGAGGATTCCGTAAAGCTGGAAAATGTCCGGAGAAGGGCAACCAAAATGATCAAGGGGCTGAAACAACTTCCCTTTGATGAAAGGTTGCTACATTTCGGGCTCATTTAGCTTATAGAAAAGGTGAGAAAGGATGCAGGGGTATGACAGAGGTGCAAAATTATGTGTGGTGTGGATAGAGAAGTTTCCCTTCCTCTCATAATACTAGAACCCAAGGTCATTCAATAAAGCTGAATGTTTGAAAGATTCAGGACAGACAAAAAGAAAGCACTCTTTCACACAGCACAGGGTTAAACTATGCAATTTGCTCCCACAAGATGTAGTGATGAACACCAACTTGCATGGCTTCTAAAATGGGATTGGAGAAATTCATCAAAGATGAATGGATCTATTCATGGATCTGAGGCAGTATGCTTCTGAATACTAGTTGCTGGAGAGTACAAGTGGGGAAGAGTACTTTTGTAATCGGATTCAGCTTATGGGCTTTCCATATGCATCTGGTTGGCCACTATCATAACAGGATGCAGAACTAGATGGGTGTTTGATCTGATCCAACAGGGCTCTTCGTAGGTTATTTGGGAAGATCTCTTAAAAGAAATCAAAGACCCAAGGATGCTTTAGCAGTGAGTTTACATGGACTCTTAGGCTGAGGTATATTGTCTTGGGCAGGGATATTCAACCTTTTTATACTTATCGCCCACTAATGCATCTTTCTTGAAGGTAAAATTTCCTTACCGCCCACCAGTGCTCAATGGAAAGAGGATTCAGCTGGTGCCATAGAACCCCCTACCGCCCACCTAGAATCCTGAAACCCCTGACAATTCCTGGTCTAGGAGGTTAATGGGGGGTTGTTACTGTTATTGATATGACTTTTTTGTATCTTTATTTAGATATTCTTATGATTTATGTGGAAATTGTTCTATGTGTACTTTTTGGTGTTTTATTTATTGTTTATGACTACTCTTGTTATGTTTGCAATTATGTGATTTTTTTACATGTTGTAAGTCACCTTGAGCATGGTTTTAACTATGGAAAGGCAGCATACAAAAAATAATAGCTGACCGATTGGTCTGATTGAACGCTAAAGGGTATTACTTTGGAATTCAGAGTACTAAAACACAATATACTCAGTCTAAAAACAATATTAGTGCAATACAAGGAAAAGTGTCAACTCCAGCAAGATCTATAACTGTAATTAGCTTGACATTTTGAAACTCTTTTTAATACTGTTCCATAGCTACTAAATGAATACATATTTTAAGGCAAGCGCCACAGTGCAAGCCATCATGGAAACTGTAGTTACTTAGTTGTATGAAAAACCTGCTACTGTATCCATGTTCAGCTGCATTCCAAGTAATTTTTCAAGGTAAAAGTAGACTTTTTTTTTAAGGTTCTGCATCTTGAGATTTGGTTCAAATTACACTTTGTGCTGCTTAAGGAAATCCTGGCAGCTATTAAGGACAATGAGCATTCTATAGAGATCCCTAGCTCACTCAGTGACTGCAATTCTCAATATTAATTTGGGCCTAAGAGTTATGACAAATGGACTTAGTGATAGTTTAAATTTGCAACCTATGGACTCAGTGCCAGATGCAAAAGTAGAGGCAAATTATCTACACTTGAAATAGGTGCTCGGGAGTTGAAGTACCAGTTGCTTAGAAGATAAGACGATGATACTCTTTTGCTTCCAATTTATTATTCTATTTCCAAAATGTTCACCCTGCATTATTAGTCCGCAATGCTCTTGAGGTAGTTACAGAAAAACAATGTTCCTTTAGGGCAGGCACGTCCAACAGGTAGATCACCGGACGTCTGTGGTAGATGACTGGTAGATCACTGGCTCCCCCCAAAGAAGCTCAACAAGTTTGGCTCCCCTAAAAAAAGCTCAAAACTTTTGTCCTGCGCCCCTAAAAACAGGGCTTTCCTCCTCCCTAAAAAAAAGCTCACCAACTTTGACCTGAACCCCCAAAAGGGGGTAGATCACTGCCAGTCTTTAACTCTGTGAGTAGATCGCAGTCTCTTGGGAGTTGGCCACCCCTGCTTTAGGGAGGGCACTTAGCTTAAAATGAAAATGGTGTCAGTTCAAATTCCAGCATCTTGTTCCTGACTTAAGGGGAAAACCCACAGCGCAGTGGCTGAGTACACAGTTGCATGCAAAAAAGTTTCGCTTCTCAAATCCAAAGAAAGGATTTCAATTAGAAGGGCTGGGAAAGACTTCCAAGATGCAGACAGTCCTGAGCTGAATAGAAAAGTGATGGCAGACTCTGGAGTTCAACTGTTAAGTTTCAAGACTGAAGCAAGGTGTCAGCAGTGCTTTATTACCATTTTTTTATTACTATTTTCCCCCTGGTGTACAGAATGCTTTTATAATTCTCATTTAGTTTCTCCTCACAATTTATTTTGGGTTAGCTATACTGGACTTGCCCAAGACCAGCCAGTTGAAAAAAACCTGGGACCCAGATGTCCTGTGTTTAAATAGTACATAGCTACTTCATGGCATTTGCTCAGTACAATGAAGACAAATTCCCTGGCTAAAGCCAGTAAGTAGAGACAAAATGTAGTACAGAATTTGTAGCAGCATCATTTTAAATCTATCTCCAGACATGGTACACAATAGCAGAAATTTTACAGCAACTACTGGTTATTACACACTTGTGCAATCAATACCCAGATTTATATTATTACCACATTTAAGAGACTGACACCCACGACATATAGGGAAACAGAAGAATTTTCAGAGGATAAAAACTGGCCATTTAATCTCCAGTTTGATAGCCAAACAAAATGCAAAGGAACATAATTTGATAGTTGTGGGCAGACCTCAAAGTCTGGGCAAAAATTGTATTATCTAATCCCATGAAACAAGCAGCCCTTTTTACACAAAGAGACTAAGTTGCACTGACAAGCTTGCATATGGCAAATGCATGGCGCCTAATTAGCTTAGGAGATTTATAAAACGCCATATATCTGGGCACAGTACTGTAGATAAAAACACAATTATAATGAAATATGTAAACAGCTCCTGCCAGGACTCCTGTTAGAAAAAAATTGGCTTAAAGCAGCAGTCACTCTTAAGATATTCCATTAGCAACTGCTACACTGATTATTATTATTTTTTAACTTCCTGAACAGGAGCTACTTGCAACTACGGTAATCTGACCACATCTGCTGGAAGCTTCTGTACAGTTATATTCACAGCAAATCAACAGAATCCAATTCACTTTAGCAAAAATTGGGGTGGGTGGGGGAAATATTTATTTGTGTGCATCCCTAGAGGTTGTCTAAGCCCAACAATGTAAGGCTTGTCATGTCCTACAGATTTTAAAAATCTGTTGGTAAGAAACAAGAGAGGAGTATTATTGGCACAAAGTTCTCAGAAGCACTGGCTCTGCACTCCTCCTTATCTTTATCTTTGGGTTTATGATTCACTATTAAGTAAGAAGCCTTGCAGCATGACTCAGAGATTAAACTGTGGAAAAAAAGGGAAGAAAATGACTTACATCTCTTGATAAATGCCTATACCATAGTGATTCATACTAAATGGGAACGAAGGCAGAGAAGGGGTAGAGGTTCGTCTTTCAGAATGTTCTACAGAGTATGATCATATAATGGGACCATAATATGGATCAGATTCTTAGTCCAATATTAACAACACCAGAGGATACCCAACATGTTGCCCTCCAGATATTATTGGATGCCATCATCCCATACAATTTGGCAAGCTAGCTGGGGCTGATGAGATTTGTTGTCCAAAAACATCTAGAGGACACCATAATGACTACTCAGATCTGGCAACTGCTCTCCAAAGTTTTAGGTACAATCTTTCCCAGTCCTTTTGCAACAGATTCTTTTTAGCTAGGGGAACTGGGAATTAGGGGTGTATGGGGAGTTAGGGGAGGGGTAGTACCTCTGGTGAGGGACAGGTGATGTACTTTCTGAGGTAGTTTGTCCACCTTTGGTCCCCACCCTTCACTTAGATCCCACATGTGGCTCCTAGAGGCTGTCAGCACACAGCAGCCACACCACAGGAACAGCTTGGACTGGCCGGCTAAACCAGGTGAGGGTAGCCAATGGGTCTTAAATCTTCGATGAGTAAGAGAATTCCCCTGCAGGGGAAGACAGGCTCCAGTGGATTAAGCAGACAAGACTAATAGTGGGTCCAATGGTCAAGAATGAAGTTTCTGAATGTGCTGTAGAAGGTAGCAAGGATCGAGGAGAATGAAAACTTTGATCCTAATCCTCCGCCAGTGTTAGAAACTCAGGTATATAAGCTAGGCGCCAAATGGCTCCTTAAACCAAGGTTGCAGTCACCCAAGTGATATGTGTAGTTGCCATTTTGGGGCAAGATGACTCTAAAGTCTTATTTTTCAAATGATGAACTGACTGTGGTTGATTCTCAATTAAACATCTGGCTAGTTGAGATGACAACCTTGAGCTAGGTTAAGAGCTTTGAGTACTTCAAGAAGAAAAGTCACTTGATCCAGGGACAGTCCACATATATACTGGCCTATTCCAACCTTTTTCTTAATGGTGACTGCTGCTGCTCAGGCTGCACAGAAAAAGCAATTTGGTTCCAGAAATTCATTCCGATTGTGCAGATAAAATATAACTGATAGAATTCTACAAGATGGGGTACTAGTGTGTGAAACCAGTCCAGATCCAATGATCCACAGATGGCGAAGATGTCAGGTGCCATCTTGGCACTTAGTCTTCTTCACTTGGTTGCAAGTGGTCAAAAGCCTGGCTAATTTCGAGTACTGCCCTTTGCTGTCTTGCAGGATATATTTGGGAGAAGAAAAGGCTAAGGAGTAAACCCTTCACAAATCTGGACTCTGTAAGACTTCTGGATGGTGCCTTGCATGCCTCCTTCCGGCAACTCCTGCAGCCAAGCTGGCCCCAAACGTACTTCAAAGTTCAGCAACATCATCTGTCAGGTGAAGCTTGGAGCTTCTCTTGGAAAAAAGGGGAAGGATTAAGAATAGCTCCACGAGTTTCACCTTCCCACACTCTAACCCTCTAGCGATGATGGATGGAAAAAAGGACGTGACTATGGAAGCTGGAGAAGCGGTGAGAAAGGAAAACAAAGGTGTGTGTTCCCAGATTAAAGGGAGATACCTTCATGTGTAGGTACATATAAACATGAAAACATAAGGTAGTAGAACCCTACATCCTACATTTTACATCCTTATACTATATGGTCTTGCAACAGCACACAATGTAAATGTTGTGTCTGAAACACTGACATTTTGACACATTCATACTGAGGTGAAAAAGAGTGAAGGGACAGTCCTGGGGAAGCCATGTGGGATGGAGGTGCGGTTGTGACAAGGAAAAGAATCAAAGGCAGTGCTGATGCTGACATGTAAAGCTTTCACATAGCTTGGATCAAACAGACTAAGGGGACTAGGCTTTCACAATAGAAAAGGTCAACCAAGAGTCACCAGTTAGTTTGCAACTTCATTTTTACAATAAAGATCATATCAGGTCTCAATGGCAGAATGCAGCAGAGCTAGATGCTTAGTACACAACTGTCTCCTCTTTCTCCAGGCAAATTAAAGGCTGCTATGTAGTCTCTCTGCAGAGAGGAGAAACAGAACTAAACGCAGTGCAGTCATTCCATTCCATGAGGGGTTTATCACCAGTTAAAAGCTCAGTGTGCACGTGCACACACACAGAACAGCCCCAGGACTTCCTTAAAATAGAGGAAGGGTGCTTACTTCAAAGCAGTAAAATGAGTACAACATTAAACCCCACATATGGTGGGAAGGACATCCAAACTCATTCAGTAACTATATGCTATGCTGGCTGTTTCCTTTACAATGAGGCAAAATATGTTTAAATGATATATTTTACAAAAGTGAACATTTATGCCTTACTATCACTTTAGGAGTTGCAAAAAAAACAAACCAAGCTTTACCTAAAAAGCTGCTTGCAAAATTCATGTCTACACTATAGTTCTCAGGAGATAAAATTGGCTCACTTATCACTAAAAGGCATAACTGAAGCATTAAGCCCAGTTCTAGCCCATAGTTAGATTTAAAAACACTACCACCATACAGAATGTTTCCTGCCACCTCAAGAGACTGCATGAACCATATTTCCTCAAGAGATGAATGAGTGGAGGGGGGCCTTTTCCACATCCTCTCGACCCCCTGGGAAACTTGACAAACCTGATACACCTGTAACTGGGTGTGGAGACTGCTGTGGGCAGCCTGAGGAAGGACCATCCACTATGGGCTGCCCATAAAAAGCAAGTTTAGAGTGAGAGACTAGAGAGATGACTGCTGTTTCCAGGATCTCTTCTCATTCTGAGACTTTTGTGGGTGAGGTGAGAACCTGGACCCTGGGTGAGAACCTGGAGACTGAGAGGGAGGGTGTGTCAGAAGAAAAATGAATTGATCTTGATATATTGGTAACTTTGTAACATTTTTATATGTAACTGTGTTTTTGTAATATTTACAGTAAGCTGTCCGTTGTTGCTTAAGTTTTTGGCACACTGCTTAGATATATTTTTAAATATATTAAATGGTATAGAAATTAAACTAAAAACTAAGTAAAATAAATAAAATAAGAGGGCAGCCTTTTTTTCCAGAGTTTGCAACTTAATAAACCCTTAACACACTTTAAACTTTCAAGCATTCAGTCACAATCAGGGGTTAATTGAGGAGAAAGCAGGTATTATTAACTTTCCTGTTTAGAGATACTTGCTTGGTGTGCTTGTAATGTCAACGGACTGATCTTTAAGGTGGTCTTCTATTGTCTTGCCCACAATGCATGACAGGACATAGAACAGGAAAAAACAGTGCTAGATCTGAAACAGCAAAATACATACAACTGCATCCAGCAGGAAGTTCAACAGAAAATTTACAGGAGATGCAAATGCTTATCTCACTTAAGTGCACAAAAGAGCATCTGAAAAACTGAGCCCAAATTTCTCAGCAGGCCAACTTAACTGAAAAAAATCTCTGCAATAGAAACCTAGTTAGAAGTGTTCAGCACAGAAAAGTTGCAAGGGTTTATCATTACAGTACACAAATACACAATCGCACCACTGCAACCACATTCTTCTCTCCTGTAAGGAGATTTTACCCTCAATTTATCCTCTAATTCCCCCTACTCTGGTACTGTTGAAGTAAGGTACAATATACTAAGAATGGGCAAAAGTCCTAAGTTTTCAATTGCAATCACAGATACAGTATAGGTATTTTTTTCATGCACCAATTACTGAAATTGCATTCATACTTGTTCAATAGATTATACACATCTTTAATCTTCATAACCTAACCGATTCTTTATATCCAGATCCTTCAAAGGCTCACACACTTAAGGATCTTGCAATACATTTATCGCAACAGAAAACATGAACCATGGAAAACAGCCTAGAGAGTCAAGTTTCATATCAATGTAAAATATCAGTTGGCCTATCTAATTCATTCCCCCAAGAAGGTGCCACTTTTTGTATCAACGACAGGCTATAATATTTAGGCCACACAACTGGTATCAAAATAGAATAAGAAGATTTCCCCTTCACATGCCTATATTCCTCCACATAGCAAATCATTGGAATAAATGAAAGCCACAGAATACACACAGAAAAAAGATTGGGCTGGAAGCAAGGTTCTTAATTATTTTGCACTTCATTTTGAATTTTGTCAACAGATTGCTTTAATGCCTTTATGCATGGAACAAGGTTCAAGAGGGAGGCATAGATACACAACCATTTCTATGCTTGGTTTTTACTGAACCTTAGGTAAACAAGTGCACTAAGAGGTGCAAAATGATGTTTCCCAAGCTAAAGATCATGGCTATACAAGGCAGCAATCATGTTAGCTCCACTCAAAAAATGAAAGGCAGGAAGAAGGGTGCAAAAGTAAAAGGCATTTCAGTTAGAAGGCTAGTCAAACCAAGAGCAGAGATTTCAGGTCCAATTTTTTGTGCAGGTGGGAGAATTAAGTATTCCATTAATAAATCCTTGCAATTTCAACACAGAGCTATAATATAGTAAGTCATCCATTTTAATAAAAGCAGTATACAGCAAGCTGTTCCTAAGTGACAATAGGCTTCAAAGTAACTACAAGACCAAAGAGTGGGCTAGATGTACCCTTTGCCCAATTCAATGTGAAATTCCTTTTGTTTTCCTAGGTACATACCCAGAACATAAGCCTCATGAAAGACTAACACCAATACTTGGGTCAGAAGTAAATATACATGATGAAACCAAAGGGTAAAATACAATATGGAAGACTTTCCCACTACCACCAGAGTCCTTCCCAAGTTCCTAGGACGTAATGACATGAACCACTCTGGATTAATGCTCTGCATGCACAAAACGGGTAAAGAGGAGCCCAGTAAAACAGAGCCTTGCTTTCAACTTCCAAGCCTGAATTCCGCCTCTGCTACCTCTGCATTTCTAGATTTGAAAAGATGGGAGGCAAAATGGATGGGTTTGTGCAAAATCTGTAACACCCCTACTTTCATCCCCAAGGGAGCAGGTTCAGACAGGATGTCTCTATGCTACAGTCACTCTTACTCAACTTCTTGTATGGAGGCAAAGCAAATGGGAAGAGGCACTTCTTTCTCAGCAGTAATCTCATAAGAAATATTTGTGGGGAAAAGAGGAACAGCTCTTTTCATAGCCCCAAATACTTTGGTGTGTAACAGACTTTGGGTCTATTTCCCCCAATTGTTTTGGGTAGCAGCGACTGAGTGGGGTGAAAGAAAGGATAAGAGGTGATGACAGTAAATACGAAGGAGCCAAAGCAGAACTGCTCTCAACTGGAACTGATATAAGAAAGAGAACTGGAGAACTGTAGGAGAAAGATGTGGAGGATAAATACAAAAACTGTTCCAAACTATCCTAAGGCTTGAAATACCCTTCTCCAACCTGGATTCCAACTCTCACCAGCCTGGCCAACGGTTACAATGATGGAAGCTGTAGCCCAGAAACATCTGCAGAGCACCAAGTTGGGGAAGGCTGTTCTGAAGCCCACATTTTTATGTCTGACAGTCAGGCAATCAGGAAACTGCCTGCCAGAATTTGCTCTCAACAAACAAAACTCCCTGCATATAGAAAACAAGCATGCCATGGGGAAAAGGTAAATTTAGCTTTCTCCTCTTCTCCCCCCCCCCCGCAGTTCAGTGTGCAATTTGTTTGTGGGAACGGTTTGAATGTGTAAACTCCCACTTACAGTCTAGAGGAAAAGGGTTTATTCCTTGATTTTGCGGAATATATTATACTTGCCAGACAGGGGTGGATGGGTAGGAAACTGAAATGATGGAGATCTATGGAGGACAGTGAAAGGTGAAGGTGCACATAAATGCAGAAAAATTGTATTACCAGGAAAATGTCTCCTCAGCCTGAACCACTATAGGGAAGTGAGTGTAGAGCGGGGGGGGAGATGAGGTTTGGAAAAGATGATTAAAAAGGTTATGGCAAAATTCCTTTGAAACTGACTGCATGTATAAAAGCCTATCCTCAGATTATAGAGGTTCTTTCCTTTTCTGACAACCCCCTCAGTTATTATTTTTTAGAAGGAATGGAAAGGGACTTGTCAGTTTCACTATTGTCTCTCCCCTCAAAATTCTAACATTAATTAGGGGAATATGTGGAGGAAATGTTGGTGTTCTCTCTCTCTCTCTCTCTCTCTCTCTCTCTCTCTGTCTGTGTGTGTGTGTATAAAATGTGGACAGAGAAGAGACCAGTATGGGGGAGATTGTACATGTGGGGAAATGTGTGCAAAATGGGGAAATATGAGAAAATATGAGGTGTGGATGAGAGGTAGATGAATATAAAATGGGGATAATATGAAACTCCCCTCTGTCTGAACTGAGGTTCCCTGCCTGCATATATGGGGTTTGGGTAAGGGGGGGAGGGAGAGAGAGAAGGTACAGGGTTAAATGAGGATAAATAAAAACAGGGGAGTGAAAAAGAAAGATTTCCGGGGAGGGGGGCCATATGGGATTGAATGAGGTAAGTGGTGAGGTTGGAGGTTGAAATGAAGGGATGTGGATGGTCTTTGCCCCACACTTCAGCTGCCACTCACATGGGGAAACGTAATCCTATTTCATTACATGGTGCTCTTATTACTGCATTGTATTTTTTATTATTACATGCAGTCCTGGAAACCCTTCGGATGAAGGGTGGCTTAGGATCTTTTTAAGCAATGGAAATCAAATCAAAGGAAGGGGTTGTTAGAAGAAGATAAATAAAAACAGAGCCTGCCAGTCCTTTCCCCACCAGCAAATCCCTGTATGAAGAAAACCACACAGTTGTACAAAGCCAGGACATTGTGTTCTGAAAAATCACTATTAAGAACAACGATCATAAATAAATGAACATATAAAAACAAAGGGGGGGAGGGGGGAAAGAAGTCCAATAATGAATATACTGTAAATGTATAAATATAAACAAAATGGAAGGGTGAGAGTGCACTTGATAATACAAGCAAATAAACATAAATAAATAAAGTATGCATGGAGGGAAGAGAGAGAGGCTGGATAATTTAAATAAATAAATAAAGCAAGCACAAGAAAGCAAAGGGGGAGATTAAGTGGATGGGCAATGTAAATAAATAAATATAAACAAGTCTGAAAAAACAAAACGGGGGGTGGGTTTGGGAGCGTGGACTGGTAATATAAATATAATTGAATAACTAAATAAATATAAACCAAGCAAGCACGGAGAGTGAGAGAGTGGAGGGGTAATGAATGTAAATGAATTAAATATAAACAGACGAAGCCGGGGAGGGGGGGGAAGAGAGAGAGAAAGAGAGAGAGAGCGAGGAAGGGACTGGCAATATATAAATCTGGTCTGTTGGCTGCAGGTCTCTTTGGGTTGGACGGGCGAGGGGAAGCGGCCGGGGAATCTACTAATGGGTTCTGTGTAGGTGTATTTCGCGGTGTGTGATGTGGGGACACACACACACACAAAAACCACACAAACACAAAACACACACACACGGGGGGGGGGAGCCGAGTGGTGAGGCGCCCTTTCTCACCTGCTGGTACTCGGCGTCCTCGGGTCGGAAGTCGTCGCCGACGGCCTCCCAGCGGAGGCTGAAATGGGGCAGGCGGTGCAAGAGGCTCACCCACCACGGAGGAGAGTAGCTCACGCCGGCCGCCGCCGCCGCCGCCATGCCCGGCCTGAGGTGAGAAGGCGCCTGGCCTCCCCCGGTCGCCTCCGCCGCCGCCTCCTTCTCCCCCTCAGGGACGCCGCCGCCGCGCCGCCACCTCCTTCCTTCCTTCCTTCACCCGGAGGAGCTGCCCCTTCCCGCGGCCATGAGGGGGCAATGCGAGCAGCAGCAGCAGCGCCGCCTCAGCTCCGCCGGTTCAGGCGGCCCAGGAGGCCCCGCGGCCCCGGCGGCGGCTTCGGAGGCTCCGTGCCCGACATGGCCCCTGCCCCGCCGGCCCACACGCTCCCTCCGCTCGGCGCGGCTGCCGGCGCTCTTTGTTCGCCTCTCGCCGCCTCCGCCTCTTCCTCCCCGGATGGCGCCGCCCACACGGACCCCCTTTCGGCGCCGCCCGAGTCGGCCGCCCGCCCGCCCGCTCCCTCCCTGCCTCGCTCCCTTGCCTGCCCCGGCCGCGCGCGCGCGCGTTCGTGGGCTGGCGGAGGGGGCAGAAATGGCGCCTCAGGGAGCAGGCCCTCGGCGCCGCCTGGCCGCCATCCCTGATGCTGCTGCTGAGCCTAGGGAACGGAGGGGCATCATGGCCACACACAGACACACGGGCATGAGCACAAAAAGGTCCCCCCTACACACACACACACGGTGAGAAGGGGATATGCACTAAAAACTCTCTCTACATACACACAGGCATACAGTATACACAAAAGGTATCCCCTGCACGCACAAGCATGAGGGGGCTATACACTAAAGGCTCTTATACACACACAAACAGGCATGCACACAAAAGGTCCCCCTACACACACAAATGCACACGCAGAGTGAGAGGGGGATATGCACTAAAAGCTCTCTCTACACACATAGGCATATACACAAAAGGTATCCCCTACACACACAGACACACAAGCATGAGGGGGATATACACTAAAGGCTCTCTCACACACACAAATAGGCATGTACACAAAAGGCCCCCCTACACACACATACGGTGAGAGGGTGATATGCACTAAAAGCACTCTACACACACACACAGGCATATACACAAAAGCCCCCCCCCCCGCATACACAAACAGGCATATAAACAAAAAAGGTCCTACCTACACACACAAACACACAGGCATGAAAGGCCCCCTTACACACAAGCTCTCCCCACACGTACACACCAACGGGCATAGGCGTATAAAGGTCCCCCTTCACAGAGAGACATGTGCACACAGAGGCATGCACACGAAAAGTTGCCTCTAAACACAATATGTCATTGTCCGCATCCATTCGCCTCGAGAGACAACGGGGTGCACCTCTGGGGTGAAGTGAAACCATTGCGTTTGCAGCACCAAAGTGACCTCTCAGGTACGCAAACCTGGGCAGTGTGTATGGGGATCCGTGGCCTCCTGGAGGGCATCTTTGGGCTCTGCACCCACCACGACAGCCTTTGATTCCCAACCACCAAGTAAGCTTGATCTGGTCTCGCACTCTGTTCCCAATGTAGATGTTCACTCACCCCTTCTACCCTGGCATTGGGCATTTGTGGTTTGCTGCAGGTGCCAAAATGTCTTGGGCCAGCCCCGAGTGTTGGACACCAAAACCCTACTTTTGAAGACACGTGGTATTCAGAAAAGCATTTTTGAAGAATATTTTAAACCCTGACAGGTTCATACAAGCAGTTCTTCAGGTAACAATATTCCAATCTTTACAGGTAACCAAGATGAGGGTCTAAAACTTCCCAGCAATTCCCTCTCCACCCTACTTATCATGCTCTAGTTTTCCAGACTCTGTCCCAGCCCATAAAAGCCTATTTTGTCCCATCCCAAAGTCTGAAATTCTACCTTGCCCCCTTGCCTCACCTGGCAATATTTTGAAAGCCAATGTCATTTATTTATTTATTTATTTATTTATTTATTTATTTATTTATTTATTTATGGCTCCATAACCAGAGTTCTCATGGTGACAAATTAAAATCCGAAACCATCAGTCAATATAAGCAACAGCAGGGAAAACCATATAGAAAAAAACCAAACCACTTCAGAGCCAAGGTTAATGTAGGTTCGGCCACATTCATATAATGAGAACCACAAAGCACCTCACAGAGCTAAAACGAAATCCTAAAACTTAAGTGAATGGTAGAAATTAAATTGCTCATACAAACAATTTTAAAGGGCCTAGATTATTAATTTTTTTTTTAAGCTGTTTGCCTGACGCTGGGCACTAAGATCTACAGAGTTGTTTTTCTTTGTCCTGCCACATCTGACTTGTTTGGTGGGAACTTGAACAAAAACCTTCTCAGTGGTTGAACCCAGACTTTGGAATGCCCTACCAAGAGAAGCTCACTTGTTCCCCTTGATGGTCCTTCTGCCAGCAGGAAAAAACTGAATGTTTGTAGCCACCACAAGATTTGGTTTACTGACCCTAAGATTCAGTGCTTCAGAAAACAAGTCACCTTGATCTGAGGTGCTTCATGGGCTGCCTAATTTGGCTCAGGGACTGTCCAAATCTGCTCTGCCCCAGCCCTGCATTTCACTTTAGGGAAATTTAAAAACAGCTATAACTTTGCTTTTCTTTTGATAGAAGTGGATGGAATTTGCAGGCATATTATCCTCTTCAGAGTGCATAAGGTTTGCCAAATTACAGGCAAATTGGCTCAGGGTTAGGGTTGGGAACTTAGGGTTGAGAGCGGGGATAACACTTCTAATGTTTTCTTTAAGAGAGAGAGAAACGAAACACCTATAACTTTTTATCTTGGGGCAGAATTGGACAACATTTCCTGGCACAGCTGTCCCTTTTGGGAGCATGAAATCAGCAGAATTTCAGGTTAGCTGCTGTGGTTTTTCTGCAAGGGCAGCCATTATTGTTTCAGCACAGGTAAAAAAAAATCACTTAATCTCTCCTTCGTAGTGATTAGGCTGAACCAGCTAGGATCCTATCATAAAGGTAAAGTTAAAGGGACCCCTGACCATTAGGTCCAGTCGTGGCCAACTCTGGGGTTGCAGCGCTCATCTCACTTTATTGGCCGAGGGAGCCGGCGTACAGCTTCCGGGTCATGTGGCCAGCATGACTAAGCCGCTTCTGGCGAACCAGAGCAGCGCACAGAAACGCCGTTTACCTTCTCACCAGAGCGGTACCTATTTATCTACTTGCACTTTGACGTGCTTTCGAACTGCTAGGTTGGCAGGAGCAGGGACCGAACAAAGGGAGCTCACTCCGTGGCGGGGATTCAAACCGCCAACCTTCTGATCAGCAAGTCCTAGGCTCTGTGATTTAACCCACAGCGTTTCCCTCGTCCCTAGGATATTATCATGCTGAGGTGCTAAGTCTGAATCTCACCTAAAACCCATGTCCTTTGACCTGGATTTTTTCTCCCTATCAGTGTGGGACCCAATTCTGCATTACCATTCTCTACAAAGACTTAGGCACACTCCCTCCTCTCTCTCTCTCTCTCTCTCTCTCTCTCTCTCTCTCTCTCTCTCCCCACACACACATACACACACACACACACACACACAGTCCTGGCACAGAGAATGAACTCTGGGCTTTGGAACCAGCCCATAGGCACCCTGGCTGAAATTAAGCCCTGGTCACATGCTTATCATGGACTCATGGAACACATATGCAACATAAAATTGGCTCTAGGCCAGCCCATTGCTGGAAAAATCCAGAGCCATTCCCAGCTGTGTGAAATTAACCTTTGTTTCAGAATGTAAGGGAAATATATCCTCTTAGGACTAGAAATAAGTTAGCTCTGATTAGCTTCAAGATGGCATAAAGAAACAGAACATGATAACAAGTAGTCATTGTTTTAAAAAATCCCAAATTTACTGCTGGGCCTCTTGCAAAGATTAGTGTGGGCAGGGGAGGTGGGGAGATTCTTTGTGGAAATGTTTTGCATTAGGGAAGAATGTGCCAGATGAAAATTAAATCTGGCTGTATAACATGAGAATTCTTTAAACTTTTCCAAAGTGTGGATCCCATCTCACAGTTCACATGCTTTTCTGCTTGACTTACGGACCACATCTCTTTGTCTTCAGCTGCTTAATAACCCTGTATTCATGTGTTGTGGTGGTGACATACTTAGCTACAGTCAGGACACTGTTGCCTGAGGGGGGAAAAATAGTAACAAAGCCCATACAATGAGATTAGTCAATTTTACATGGACCACGTACAACTGTTCTACATACTAAAATTGGAAAACTTCTAATCTAATTAAACCAGCTTCAGCAAAAGAACCAGCCAAGCCACAGCAGTCTCTGTCTACCATTGTGGAATTTAAAAACTTTTGAACCATCTTTTAAACTATCAAAAGTTGGTACCTTTGCACAGATCTTTATTTCTTAACAGTCCCTTGCAGGCAATTAAATGTCAGAAAGTACTACTAAAGGTATATGGGGATATTAGTCCAACAACATCTGGAAGGTCGCAGTTGCCTCCCACCCCAGCTTTAGAAGGAGAGATCACTGTACATTTCTGGGGGGGGGGAGTATTTGGGTTTACTTGCAAATATACAAGTAGCACACAGGTGGAAGTATGTAGCATAACACTCTTACAAAGAGCAATTCCAGTGTCCCCACAGCAAATTTCTACAGACAGGTCCAGATGCTTAGATAAAGATCTGCACTTCCTGGTAAAGGAATTAATTCAGACTCACCTGTCACTGATCAGAAAGTTGTTTTAACTCTGATTGTTACCCTGCTGTGAAGAATCAATGAAATGCCTAGGTATAATTTAAGAATGATTGCCCATAATACACAAGAACAGACAGGGCCATGAAAAAGCGGCATTATATTACTCCCAGTGGCAAAACATTTATTAAAATCTTTACCAGTCTGCACTTTAAAGGCAGCTTGCAAAAGATTAAAACAATCTCAAAACTGGGAACACAACTTACAAAGTCTATCAACACAGAGAGTGACAGAACACTGTGACATTATATTACATCAGATGTCAACCCAGCTGCAGATTCAAGAGCCCACCCCAAAGACCTTCTGAGGAGACCAAAGATCCCAGGCTCAATCCTTGGGATTTCAAGGAAGGGCTGAGGGAGGGCCTCTGCTTAAAATGCTGGCAGGTTGCTGATCATCCATGTAAAACCGTAATTAGATGGTGCAATGATAAGGTACAAGGTATACCTGATAAGGTATAAAGACGCCTCCTATCTTCCCTTCCATGGAGATTGCCAGAGTGCACATAGAATCATAGAGTTGGAGGAGACCACAAGGGCCATTGAGTCCAACCCCCTGCCAAGCAGGAAACACCATCAGAGCACTCCTGACATATGGTTGTCAAGCCTCTGCTTAAAGACCTCCAAAGAAGGAGACTCCACCACACTCCTTGGCAGCAAATTCCAGTGTCAAACAGCTCTTACTGTCAGGAAGTTCTTCCTAATGTTTAGGTGGAATCTTCTTTCTTGTAGTTTGGAACCATTGCTCCGTGTCCGCTTCTCTGGAGCAGCAGAAAACAACCTTTCTCCCTCCTCTATGTGACATCCTTTTATATATTTGAACATGGCTATCATATCACCCCTTAACCTCCTCTTCTCCAGGCTAAACATGCCCAGCTCCCTTAGCCGTTCCTCATAAGGCATTGTTTCCAGGCCTTTGACCATTTTGGTTGCCCTCCTCTGGACACGTTCCAGTTTGTCAGTGTCCTTCTTGAACTGTGGTGCCCAGAACTGGACTCAAGGAAGCCAACTCCATGTCATGTGGGATGACATGGCCTTTTGTGTGCTGCTTGACATAAAACCCCAGAAAAAAACCTCACTGTGCAATGCCATAGCACATTTTTCAGGCACAATGGAGAAAACTGCCAGATCACACACTTAAGACAATATGACAGGCTAGTGCAATGGCCCTTCCTGTAGGAGAAAGCAGCAACAACAACCACCAAGACTTCTCCATCATCGCCTTCCAATGACCATCTTCCTGCTCAATTGCTTTATTAGTTGGAGTGGGGTAGGAGAGGTCCTCTCATAATGGTTTGCATACCCAGAACTCAAACATTCCTCACCCTAAGTCAAGAGGTAATGATGGCTGTGCTTAATAGGCTTGGAAGCAACAGGTCAAGGAAGATTTTGGGAACACCGAGGCGAGCTGTTCAACAGCACCCCCACTTTCTGGTGGGCATTTTGTCAGACTGCATCATCAAAGGCCCATTCTACACCATGTGGCAAGAAGCGGGCAGCCAGATATGGCGGGGGAAGGGATTCTAATCTCTCGGATCAACTTGATCCTATTTGGGAAATTTTGCTTACATGAAAGCAGATGGTGAGCAATCCCTTACCAATTATGGCTCGAGGATGCGTTCCATTCTCTATAATTGTAAAGGCACTTCCCACGTTACCACCCTTCTCCATCCACACCTCCTGTCGGTTTTGTCTGAAAACCAAAATGGGAAGCAACAGTTACAGAAGGGGGGGGGGATGTCCTTGAGGCAGCCTCTCTGTCAGCATGTTAAAAAGCAAGCCTAATTGGGAGGTGGGGGTAGGTGCACATAGGAATGAACACTCTCAAGTGTGTCCAATTAGAAGCTGCAACAGGAAAGAGAAAGGAATACAAAACTCATTGGCATCATTTTAAATGTTTGTCTCATTCTCATAAGAAAAGCCCTGCTGGATGAGACCTGCAGGTGGTGAAGGCAATGTCTGCTCCCAGGTCACCTAGGTACTAAGGCACAGCCTCCCTTACTATGGCAAGGCACATTGTATTTCTATTTAATTCATTTACCTCTACGGCTATAAATTAGCATATGCATTTTTGTAATGCAAATCTGTCTCATTTGGGGGGGGGAAAGTTGATGCATTTCCTCTTTTTTGGCAGTATGCAAGCAGTTACCCTGCACACACCAACTTGCTCCTCCGCTAGCGATGGATAAGGTAACAACATTTGCAAGATGGCTCCATTTGCCCACCACAGACATGCAGGTGGTTGCAGAGGAATGTCTCCCTTAGAAGCATAATGACCTTGTTGGCTTCCTTGATGTCAAGCTTTTTAAATGGACTTCTACCTTTGAGGGAAAGCCCTGTCGCAGCAGTGGTTGTAAAAACTCGTGCAAGATGATGCCATATGGTGATACGACTGCTGATGAGTTCTTTCTGCATGATGTGCCAAAGGCATATTTATTCCCTGTGCTCCCACCCCCCCACCCTCACGCAGACCAGCATTTGAGGAGTGGGTTTATCTGTGTTGTGATTTCTCCATGAGAGTTATAAAGATTGCAATTCCACTGCAAACAGCCCACATTTGGGAATGATACATCATTATTTCCTATGGGTTTGTCCCTATGGTTTTGTACAAGGCCAGAAAAACAAAAACAAAAATGCACACTCTCTTTTGTGTTTATTGAACGTGACTCTTGTTCCTGGAGGCAGGGAGCAGTGATTCCATAGCAGCAACCTCACACAATGGAAACCTTCAGCCACCTGGATGTTGATGTCTGTTTTTAATTAAGACCCCTGAAATATAGTTCATGCTACATCAAACTATCTAGCAGTTGCACGATGTGGAACTGAGATCTCAGCAAGCAAAAAATGGTGAGGTTGATTATTTATTTATTTGCATGCTGTTCCCCCGTTTGTGGCAAATGCCAGAAAGTCAGGCTATGACCTTAGCTGCGCCAGGGGATTAGTCGACAGGAAGTCAGAGAGAGGTCAATGCACCAGATGTCTCCTCAGCACTGCTTTTGGCACCCTGTTCTACTCTTACAACAAACGCAAAGGTTGAAAAATTTCAGCTGTACAAACCAGTCCTTGGCTATTTACACTACCAATTTTTTGGGGGGTCACATTACTCCCTACTGAATGAAGCATCCTATGACTGTATAGGAGATTTCACAGGGCCGTCCAACTTCCCACAAGAGCTCATGCAAGTATCCGTAGCCTCCAGGGCGGGGGCGCCCCAACCAAGGCAGAAAGCTCAAAAGCTTTTTCTGTGCTGGGTGCTGCTTTGGTTACATGATGCAGAAAGGGTTTATAAGCTCTCCGCTTTGCCTTGGGGAGCAAAGCCTTTTTGGCAGATGGCCTCTGGGAGGGCTGGGCCTGCTCTCTCTCACCCCCCAGCTGTGGGGCAGTTCCAAGATTTGGGGTACATGCCGCTTGGAACTATACCTTCGTGTAAGACGTGATTGTACTGTGCATATATTCCACTCTGGCCCTGCCTGATGTCTTGGGATTTTGGGTGTCTGTATCTTTGCCCTATGAGAAAGGGAGGCAGCCAGCCTAGTGGTGTAGATTATGTGGGTCTAGCTACTGATCTGAAAGAAAACGTTCCTTGAAAGTCACAGAATCATAGAATTGTAGAGCTGGAAGTCAGTGGTCACGGGTTCAATCCCTGGCATCTACAGATAAGACAGGAAGAGACTCCTGTCTGAAACCCTGAAGATGATGCCATTCTGTGTAGATAAGACTGAGCTAGATGGGTGGCGCTGTGGGTTAAACCACAAAGCCTAGGACGTGCCGATCAGAAGGTCGGCGGTTCGAATCCCCGTGACGGGGTGAGCTCCCATTGCTCGGTCCCTGCTCCTGCCAACCTAGCAGTTCGAAAGCACGTCAAAGTGCAAGTAGATAAATAGGTACCACTCCAGTGGGAAGGTAAACAGCGTTTCCGTGTGCTGCTCTGGTTCGCCGGAAGCGGCTTAGTCATGATGGCCACATGACCCGGAAGCTGTACGCCGGCTCCCTTGGCCAGTAAAGGGAGATGAGCGCCGCAACACCAGAGTCGGTCACGACTAGATCTAATGGTCAGGGGTCCCTTTACCTTTACCTTAGATGGGCCAATGGTCTGACTCAGAATACGCCATCTTCCCGTTCTCCAAGCGTGTGGCACCATTTGCTGCTCTGCCTCAGTAAGCACAATGTTCTGAGTTGGCCTTCACCCTCCCCCCCTCCAAAAAACCCCCCACCATCACTACCAGGAATAAAATCCACTTTCTGTCCCAGCAGCAAGCCAGTTTACCGGCTGGCCATTCTACCTACACCTTTATAATGTCAACTCCCTCATAAACCCGAAAAGATTACCGTATTTTTCGCTCTATAGGACGCACTTTTTCCCCTCCAAAAATGAAGGGGAAATGTGTGTGTGTCCTATGGAGCGAATGCAGGCTCCCTGGCTTCAGCGATAGCAAGGCAAAGCCTCCGAAGCCTGCGCTCCGGAGGCTTTGCGTTGCTTCTGCTGAAGCCAGGAGAGTCTGCTCTTTGAGGCTGGCGGTGGGGAAAGCAGCGCTTCCCCCATCGCCAGCCCCAGAGGATGGGGGGCAGCAGGAAGGCGCGCAACGCCTTCCCGCTACTCTCCAACCCGGCTTCGAGGCTGGCGGTGGGGAAAGCAGCGCTTCCCCCATCGCCAGCCCCAGAGGATGGGGGGCAGCAGGAAGGCGTGCGACGCCTTCCCGCTACTCTCCAACCCGGGTTGGAGGCTGGCGGTGGGGAAAGCAGCGCTTCCCCCATCGCCAGCCCCAGAGATTGGGGGGCAGCGGGAAGGCAGCGATGCCTTCCCGCTACTCTCCAACCCGGGTTGGAGGCTGGCGGTGGGGAAAGCAGCGCTTCCCCCATCGCCAGCCCCAGAGATTGGGGGGCAGCGGGAAGGCAGTGATGCCTTCCCGCTACTCTCCAACCCGGGTTGGAGGCTGGCGGTGGGGAAAGCAGCGCTTCCCCCATCGCCAGCCCCAGAGATTGGGGGGCAGCGGGAAGGCGCGCAACGCCTTCCCGCTACTCTCCAACCCGGGTTTGAGGCTGGCGGTGGGGAAAGCAGGGCTTCCCCCATCGCCAGCCCCAGAGGATGGGGGGCAGCAGGAAGGCGCGCAACGCCTTCCCGCTACTCTCCAACCCGGGTTGGAGGCTGGCGGTGGGGAAAAAAGCGCTTCCCCCATCGCCAGCCCGAGATTGGGGGGCAGCGGGAAGGCGTGCGACGCCTTCCCGCTACTCTCCAACCCTCCTGTGGGCTTTTGGGGGAGATGGGGGAATTCCCCCACCTCCCGCAAAAGCAGGCAAAAGCCAGGCGCTCTTTAAAGGGGCTCCGTGGCTTCTGCTGGCTTTTCTAGGAGGTGGGGGAATTCCCCCACCTCCTAGAAAAGCCCGCAGGAGCCGCGCACCCTTTAAAGAGTGAGCGGCTCTTTGGGGCTTTTCCCCAAGGAGGGAGAAGGGACTGACTGGCCGAGTCAGTCCCTTCTCCCTCCTGCGGGCTTTTGCGGGAGATGGGGGAATTCCCCCACCTCCCGCAAAAGCAGGCAAAAGCCGTGCGCTCTTTAAAGGGGCTGCACGGCTTTGCTGGCTTTTCTAGGAATTCCCCCACCTCCTAGAAAAGCCCGCAGGAGCCGCACAGCCTTTAAAGAGCGAGCGGTTCTTGGGGGCTTTTCCCCAAGGAGGGAGAAGGGACTGACGGGCCGTTTCAGTCCCTTCTCCCTCCTGGTCGAAAAGCCCGCAGGAGTCACGCGGGGCTCCTGTGGGCTTTTGCGGGAGGTGGGGGAATTCTGCCACCTCCCGCAAAAGCAGGGAGAAGGTCTTGGAGTAGCGCACAGGCTGCGTGCAGCCTGTCCACTGCTCCCAGAGCTGGGGGGGGAATCATATTTTTTCCTTGATTTCCCCCCCTGAAAACTACGTGCGTCCTATGGTCCGGTGCGTCCAATCGTGCGAAAAATACGGTAACAAGCACCAATCTGAAAGCGACTCCGCTGTCCTGCGGAAATGCAAACCTCTCCCCCTCACCTCTCGCTCACACATGCTTTGTTCGTAGCTCTCTCTTACGGCTTGCTATTGTGGGAAGGAAGATCTGGTTCCATCAAATTACTCACACTAGTAGCTCCCCAGGGACTGGAGTCTGGGAAACATTTTGCTCCTGTCTTGGCCTTTGTACACACTCCGAGTTTTGTATGAAAGCCTGGGGTTTTGCCATGGACTGCGGAGGTGCCTCTGAGCCTCAATTACAGGCTTCCAGCCTCCTCTCCCTGCACATCAGATGTATTCAGCCTCTAGATGCAAGTATGCCCCCCCCCCCGCTTACGTCATTGACAGTGCTTAGCCGTGTGTTCAGAGCTGTTCAGGAATCATATCCAGCCTGCGCACCAGAGCTACCTTCTGCGCCCCTGACAATGTGACTGGAGCAGCGGATGGAATTAATTTACCTGATGGTGTAAACCTCTCTCCCGATTGCCTGGCCTCTGGACAGCTCCCAGCAGCTGCCTCTGGAAGCCCTACAAACAGCGTTTCCACTGATGGGATTAAGCAAAAATCATCTGCTCTGTACCGCAGCCATCCTTTTTGGCTGCAAGTCCTGGCATGAATGATAGCAAGTATCAGATAGAGAACAGACTTATGTCCCCGACTTAACAAGCATTCAGCATAAGCGAGGGAGCCAATTTCTCTCTTTTATGTAGAGGGGCGTTGGGGGGGTGGGGGCAGAGAGACTCACTGGAAGAAGAACAAGCAATATCTTCCAAAGGACAGAGCTCTGGGCTTCATGGACGCATTAACGGTAACCACTTGCCACTAAAGAAAGGCTACCTTTCCCCCTCCTGGCCTGCGATGCATTCAAGTTGTCGTAATGACAGCCCAGAAAGTTTTCCTCTTTTGTCTTTGAAAAACAACGGAAATCTCACAAAGGTTGAGGAGCCCCAGCCAAGATGCAACGTTCCCATCTTGATTGCTAATAAGCAGGCCGGTAAATGCAGCAAAACCCCAAAGGGGAAAGACGGCAGCCAAAGGGCAATGTTCCAGGAATGTCAGTCATAATGGTGGTTTGGAATCTCCTTCTTAAGATGCTGCAGGCCAGTGAATGCCAATTGCTGAGAAGCAACACTCGAGAGTGGCTATTGCATTCCAGTCCAGTTAGTTAGGCTTCCCAAAGGTATTTGACTGGCCACTGGAGGGAGAAGACTGCTGGCCTAAGCGGCCTTCAGCTTGACCCCGTAGGGCTCTTTTTATGGAGGAAATGGCACTTAGTTTCATGATAGTGCAAGTGGCAGCATAGGCCCAAGTTGTGGCAGAGACTATCAGCAACACCCCACAAAGGTGAAGTGACCCCTGACCATTAAGTTCAGTCGCGGACCTCGGGGGTTGTGGCGCTCATCTCGCTTTACTGGCTGAGGGAACCAGCGTTTGTCCGCAGACAGCTTCTGGGTCATGTGGCCAGCATGACTAAGCCGCTTCTGGCGAAACCAGAGCAGCGCACGGAAACGCTGTTTACCTTTCCGCCGGAGCGGTACCTATTTATCTACTTGCACTTTGATGTGCTTTCAAACTGCTAGGTGGGCAGGAGCCGGGACCGAGCAACAGGAGCTCACCCTGTCGCGGGGATTCGAACTGCGACCTTCTCATCAGCAAGCCCTAGGCTCTGTGGTTTAGACCACAGCGCCACCTGCGTCCCTACACCCCACAAAAGAAGGAAGCATTTCCTCCAGTGGAGTTTCTGTGTGAGAGAGTGAGTGAATGCACAGAATCTCCCTAATTATTATTTTTTAGTTCTTTTGATTGGAAGCAAAGATGCCTCTGTGCCCACACAGTGAAAGCAGGATGGAGCCTGCTGTATATAATCCCCAGCCCTTCAGGACCGGCTTGGAGGAAATGCACCCCACAAAAGAAGGAAGCATTTCCTCCAAGCCGGTGATGAATGGCTGGGGACAGGTTTATACATAGCAGGCTCCATCCTGCTTTTACTGTGTGGGCACAGAGGCATCTTTGCTTCCAATTTGAAGAACTAAAAATTTTTTTAAAAAAATTAGGGATATTCTGTGCATTAACTCACACACAGAAACTCCACTGAATGTATTGTACAAATGGTTACTGGTTTTGCTCAAAACAAATCCAGCTCTGGCTGCAACCCTAAATACATACACTAGGAGCAAGCTGAACTTGACTCAGTGGGGCCTGCTTCACACGCATAGGATTGTGCTGTTGGTTTACCGGGCTTCACCTTCCCAAGATCCACTTGAGTGTTTGCAGATATCCATTGTGCCAATATAATAGTTACATCCCTGGAAAAGACCCTGATGTTGGGAAAGATTGAGGGCACAAGGAGAAGGGGACGACAGAGGACGAGATGGTTGGACAGTGTTCTTGAAGCTACCAGCATGAGTTTGACGAAACTGTGGGAGGCAGTGGAAGACAGGAGGGCCTGGTGTGCTCTAGTCCATGGGATCACGAAGAGTTGGACACGACTAAACGACTAAACAACAACAACAATATCCTATGGCATCATTTCCCCGCATCCGGCAAGAATTTAACCACTCAGCTAATGGCTTGGCAGCCAGATCCATGCGCTACAGTGCATGACACAAACCATGTAAACGCCGCAATATTTTGATATACCTTTTGTTTTGCAAACATTGCTGGCAGGGGATAGGTAGCTTTCTCTGATCCTTAAAATAAGACAGATGTTTGTTGTCATGCAAGTGGATCATATATGCTGCCACTCCACACACCAAATCCCCCAAAGAAACAACATGTTGATTTGTTCCAAGTAATGATGTATAGCAGAGAAGGCAGCCCTTGGCTTGCGGGGCAAATCTGTGCTCCACTATCCCTACTGAACTTCAGAAATGGGCGCCATGTTTTTTCCTCTGTTTCACCTGTAAGGACAGTAAGTCCCAAAAGTGTTTGCTATGGTGTTGTGTTGCTGTTTCATGCTCATTCTGGAATGGTAAAGGGCCATTTCAAAATATGAGGAGATCTGTCAGGAAGCATCCATTCATCCCCTATTTATACATTCAGCAAAATCATGTGGCAGAGATCTTCTTGGGCTGTGCCACTTTAAAATGCAAATGAAGGGTATGTGTGTTTTTTTGAATGATCCCACCTCAAAACAAACAAAAACACAAGATTTCCCACATGTTGGAAACTTGCACATCAGAGAGTTATGCCAGAGGTGTGCGGCATTAGCTTCCTGCTTGCAAGTGTGCAT
The DNA here is from genome assembly GCF_027172205.1 of Podarcis raffonei. Lineage (NCBI taxonomy): Eukaryota > Metazoa > Chordata > Lepidosauria > Squamata > Lacertidae > Podarcis > Podarcis raffonei. Next base: position 50,218,139 of record NC_070615.1, read on the forward strand.
GCAGGAGCAACCCCACATTTGCAGGATGAAATTGTACAATCCAGGAAGAGTTCTATGAAGAGATTTTTGTAGAACATGTAAGTTTTGCTGCAAGATTTGGAAAATAGCTCCCCACAGCTTCTCTTCCCAACATAATCCTGCAAGAGGTAACAGGGAGCCTCTGAGTGCTACAGGTAAGGAGAGCAAGGCATTTCATGGTACTTTGCAGTAAGAAATGTCTCTTAAGGGCAGAGGCAACAAAGCTTATGCCACTATGCTGATGGCAACATTCATCCTTTCCTCTGGTATGAACTGGAAAGGCATTTCCAAGATCTTGCAGCAATTCATGCTTGCCTGCCACTTAGGAAGTGGTCTTACTAATGCAAACTTGTCGCTTAAAATAGGGATGGGCATCAGAGTATCTGGGACTTGCTTTTTGGGCGGCACAGGGCAGAGCAGGGGCTTCTTCCTCCTCCATTGCAAATGTGGGTGTCTGATAAGTGGCACATGTACAATCAGCAGGATGATCAATGGGCAAGAGCAGCCCTTCCATCTTACACTCCAGAAGGCGAGCAAAGAAGATGAGTGATTGCCATGGCTCCTGAATAAATCTGAATAATTCATCAAGTCACAAATAATGACAAGACAGGAGACTGAAGCATCCTCCTCCAAGCAGGAACTGTAATTTAGATTCCCAACTTTATCTGCAGTAGCGTTCAGATGGACTATAGCTCAGGGGTAGAGCTGGGCAGGCAGAAGGTCCCGGGTTCAATCTCAGGCCTCTCCAGTTGAAAAGGAATAAGGAGCAGGCAATGGCAAAGACTTTCTCTGCATCAGGATCTTGGTGAGCTGCTGCCAGTCAGGGTACCCTCTCCTGGGCTTTAGAGACCAATCAGCAGACTGAGGAACCTAGGAAGTTCTTTCATACAAAGGTGATCACACAAAGCTACCGACTGAAATGCAAGCGCAAGGCATTTCTTGGTTTGGGGCAAAATGAACACTTCTGAGAGAGAGAGAGAGAGAGAGAGAGAGAGAGAGAGAGAGAGAGATTATCTATGTTAGTTAAGTATGGTTGTTAATCTACCACAGGTTTGGAGATACAGGCTCATCTCCAGTGAAGGAGATGGGAGTCTTGCGAGAGAGCCAGAAGATAATGAAGTCTGGAGCCTGTTGATTTTATATGACTTAGCAAAAGCTTAATGCCAGACTTGACTCCTAGCCCCTTCATCTTCTACAATCTCAGTGAGTTGTATCTTCCCTTCCTGGACATATCCTTTTGCTCTGGAGTCTTTGAACAAGTTGGCTCCAACTGATTTTGGTTCAAGAACCAGGCAAAGCTCAGAAATTCACAGGGTTTCTGTGTTTCATGCCAAAGCACTGGTCCCACAGAACTGTTTGTTTAAGGGCATCACTATCTTTTACAAGGAAGGTGCCCTCACCTTTAAGGACCTTGTACTGGGGCATCCAATTGAAAGGTGAATTGGCATGGCCAAAAGTTGGGTACAAAACATGAACTGTGGGAAGTGAGAATAACTTGGGGATAGCTTGGGGTACCAAAACAAGTTTGAATTCCTACCATGCGGACTAGCAGGGGCAGAATTTGCCAGTACCTGTGAATTATAGGGAAATGGATTTGCAAAAGATGCTCTCCCCTGTCCCTTAGGAACCACCTCGCAAATGTGGTCTTAACCATCTTTAGCTCTTTCTCTCTCTTTCTCCTTTGTGAAAAACTAAGCCGAGTAGCATAGCCTGGACAACTTCACCTCACCAAGCAAGACTAAAATGTCCTTCACTGTCACGCTAGGAGTGCAGCAGAGAATGTGACAAATGGCTGGTGAAATCATGAGATGATGTTTTCTTCACTGGTGATGGAGACACTGTGATGATGTCATCCGAGTCATCCGACTGAACTTCATCTGCAGGTGGCGAGGGAGAGGGCTGCAGCTGATCACGGGAGGATGTGGCTGAAAGAACAACAAACGAAACAGGAGAGTGGATAAAAATGGCCAAAGTCTTTCTGTTAAGAACAACAAGGTTTCAGAATGGGTTATGAATAATTCTGATTTCCCTTTTCTGCTTCCACACTGACACAACCTCTCATGCACAAAAGGAAGGCAGGCATTAAACCAATCATCAGGATTTACATGTAAATGAGAGTGCACGCTCCACCTTCTCTCCTATGGTACTGCACTCCTTCCTCATTTTGAAATATATTGCTTTCCACTGCATCAAAATACAGTAACCTTGATCAAACCATGACGCAATGCCTTAAGCCCTACAACACATGAAGTGAGGAGGGAGAGAGCATGCAAGCACAGGAAGTCTCCTGCATGACCCTCCAAGCCATGGTCTGGAAGATTGCCCCCAATGCACCCACAGGTTCTTCTGGGACAAGATAAAAGCAGACTCTAAGCAGAAACAGGAGGAAACCACCAATGAATACTAATTAGAAAAGTCTTCCATCTGGACATTAGCAATTCAACTCCAATTCAAGTAATAAATAGCAGTAGCACAATAGACAATCTATTTCCCCCCGGTGTGATGGCCCTCTTTATGTGTTTGAATTACATCTTGGGCTGCTGTTTTCTTCTGGAACAGTTAAGCAATTAAATAATGATAGTTATTAACCTTCACAACAACCCTGTGAAGTAAACAGTAATTGATACCTAACTCAGAGGCCTGTGCAAAAAATAAAAATCAATGTGATGGAGTGGCTGTCGACAAATAAAAGTTATAACAACTGAAAATCAATGAAGCCGTCACTCTGCTGCAAGATTGAATACTGAGCCCCTACTTAGCCTCAGGTTTGTTTTGAACTCCGTTGAGACTGAAGACTTGGATGATGCCTTCCTAGAAAAGATTGCCAAACATTCAAAAAGGAGAGATCTAGTAGTCATGGGAGACTTCAACCACCCCAATATCTGCTGGAACTTAAATTCTGCCAAGAATGTAAGGTCCAACAAATTCCTCCATTGCCTCACTGACAACTTCATTTCCCAGAAGGTGGAAGTAGCAACAAGGGGGTCATCTATCCTGGACCCGGACCTCACCAACAGGGAGGAACTGATTGACAAAGTGGAAGTACTGGGAACCTTGCTGAGCCTACTGCTCACAGCAGTCTCCTTTTGGACAAGATTAATTAGAACCAAAGTTCAAGGGAGCCCACTGCAAAAACCTACGATTGATTTTAAGCCCAGACTGGGGAAGTAAATGAGATTACCATGAACAGCTGAGGTGAAGGCTAGAGGCGAATATTTGAATGGAGACCAGACTGGCTTCTTCTCTCCACTGTCAGGGCCTGCGTGGCTCGCTCTCTCATCTCCAGGACCAGGGATCAGAGGCCTGCAAAATATGTGGAGAATTGGCAAGAGTTGTAAAAATAGCTCCCAGCAGAAACTGGGCCCAGAGTCAGAGAGATCCAGCCATAAAGGAGGAGACCTATGATAATAACTAGCACAGGCCTGAGGCTTTAAATCAGATGCAGAGGTTCACTGGTAGGCAGGCAGGCAAGCATTCATCGTTTTGTTTAATCTCCATGTAGAAAGCATCTAACGTGACTTAACACTATGTTGGGCGGCACATTGTGGAACGGGCATAGAGAAACAGAGCAAGCCTGAAGAACCCAGGTCTCTGTGTTCCTGCTGTTTGAGAAAGACACTCCTCAAAGATGGAAGACAATTTTGTAACACCTTGAGTGGGGAGGTTTTTCTGGCATAGTCTGTTAAATGGCACCTAAATGTAACACACACCTTGGGAACTCAGGATGGGCCACCTGCTTAAGACTCAAGCATTATACTGCTACATTTATTTATTTATTGCCTGGGTTTTGGATTGCCTTTCAAGATAAAAATCCCCTTTACACATAGGTAAAAGGCACAAACAATGAATGATAATAAATACAATCGGTGCTTTTTTTCTAAAAAAAATGTTTAGGGGTACTCTCATTTTGACTCAAGAAAACCACCATTTTATAGTTCAAATCAGGAAAAATAAATACAATAAGTAGGCAAAAGTACAAAGATTCACAAAATGTTTAGGGGTATGCGTCCCCCCCAGAAGAAAAGCATTGAATAGAAAACATAAGCAATCCTCCCGAGGTAGTTTATGGAAGTCAGAAAAACATAATATGCTTAAGATAACAAAAGCAACAGCATTAAAAAGTTAAAGCAGCAGCAGCAAATAATTAAATTAGATAAGAATACTAGCAGTAGAGAAAACAGCTTTAAATAGTGACAGCAGGTACAACACCACATACCACCCGAAAGCCAAGTGGAGTAAAAAAGATCTTCAGGGCCTTTCTTTAATACCACTGAGGAGGGCGAGGCAAAGGCAGGAGCTCTGACCTCACCCTGCCAAGGACCAGTGATGGAACGGGATGCAGGATCGGTTGTCATGGTCTTAGAGCAAAGAGGCTGTGCTGACACATCGTGCCATGCTGCAGAATAGCTGCATGGATCACATCAAAGGTCCTGCCACTTCACTCTTTTACACAGCACAAAAAAGTGTATTGTTGTTTCAACCACAATGGTCATATCAACTACAGAAAAAAATTATATGCAATGTTGTTTGCAGATGACACAGCCTTATACGTCAAGGAGGCTCTACAGAGACTCAGCAACCGTTTTGCCCAAGCCTGTGGGAAGTTCGGCCTCACCATCAGCCTGACGAAGATCAACATCCTGGGCCAGGACATCGACAGCTCTCCACGCATCCGCATTGGTGGCCACACGCTTGAAGTGGAAGACAAATTGGTCTATCTGGGTTCCACCATAACCAGCAAGCTGCCCATTGATGCTGAACTGCACAAGCATACTGGCCAGGCAGCTACGGCGGTGGCTCACCTCTCCAAAAGGGTACGGGAGAATGTGATGCTAACAAGACAGGCGGATGCCAGCGACAACATCAATATTTAAACACAACATCTACCGACATATATCTTTATATTAAAATAATAATATACAAAAGGTTAAAATATATATTAAAATAGAAAAGGTTAAAGGGACTAATTGTTGTTGGCATCTGTCTTGGGAGATATTGGAAGAGTGCGCCTTTGGGGGGTGAAGTCAAACCACTGGAAGGTTGCAGTGCCTGCTGTGGCTGTAGAGACTGATGCAGGAGAGACATGTTTTGTTGCAGCTGGGGCAGATGAAAGCCTCTGGTTGTGTTGATGCAGGTGTACCATGGCATTATAGCAAAATCGTCCAATAAAATAACATGGTGATTATCAGGGGGGGGGGGGGAAACCACAGCTTTTGGGCAGCTACAGCAAATCCTGTAACTCTGCCATGAATTTCTCAGACTCAAACACAGATAGGTGATTTTCGCTTGATCATCCCCATGAGGTATCTTACTTAACAAACTCAGAATATATACAGCACTTGAAATCTTCAAGGTATTGCTCAACCTTTCACGAGCTTGCCACTATTATTTCCCGTAGAGGCCAGCTTGCCTACTCTAAGGAGCACAAAAAAGATCATTGTGGGGCACATGTGGGATTGGGACCTAGGCCAGTTAGGGCTGATCTACGCTGTCAGCAGGATCACATGGAATCATAAAAAAAGATGGAAACAGCTGGAATTCCTTGTGCAGGTAAACAAACCATTTCTGATCCAAAGTTGTTTGGAACCATTTCTGACCCAAAACTTAGAGGGGCAAATGAAGGACCTTCAGAATCTTTTAAATCAGTTCAGGGGAAAAAAGCTAATGTGCTCTTGTTTTCCTTTTCAGCCAAGCTGCTTGATGTTCTGGAACAACATTGCCTGGCATCTGGGCTAGACTGTGGAAGACTAAATGGAAATACAAAGGAGGGGGAGAGGGTGAAGACAGCAGAAGAGTTGAACAGCATGGGAGAAGTCAACATTAGCCTCGTCGCCTGCAGCTCCATTTTGCTGGTGCAAATATTGTTATACTGTTTGGCCCAACCTGGGCTCCAGATCATGATCTTCAAGCCATTGACAGCAAGATTTGTGAAACTCAAATCTCATTAGAACAAGCCACTCCTGGCTTACCTTTCCTCAAGGTGGGTGCGTGCCGTGTGAGCCCTGAAAACGGACTGCACAAGCCTCACAGCATCTTCTTCTGCTTTGTAATCAGCAGCTGTTTGTGAAGAGCTGGACCCACGAGACGAAAGTGAATTCTAGGAGCACAAATAGGAACAAGGTGTTGGCATTCAATATGTCAATTGGCAACTTAACAGATTCTGCTGTTTCTGACCTCAAAGCATTCCTTATCCGTCAACAAAAAGAAAAAAGAACTGGCCTGCTTTTCAGCTGTAGTAGTTTGGGAATGCCAGTAGATTCCTGGGGCTGCCAATGCAAAGTTGATCCAGCCTTCTTACCGCTTGCTCAATGAGAAATTTGGCATCGTTGATATATAAATATGGGAGAACAAAGGAGCAAGGATGCGGGCTATCAAATATTCTGGCCTTTAGATGAGACACCTCTGGGTTGAGAAGCAGCAGCTTTCACTAAGCTGGCTGAATATGGAAGGGATTCAGCAATTTCCCAACACTGAACAGTCACTTAAAAAAAATGTTTGAGGGCAGAGAAATTAATATATTAGGTCCCCCAACCACATACTGTATTCTAGTTCTGTCCATGGTTATCAATCACTGCCAAAAATTCCAATCAGCCAAAAACAACAGCCAAATCAAGTTCAAAAAAGGGACCTTATTTTCTTTTTTAATTTTTATTTGTTCAAACTACTTATAAAGAAAACATTATTTTCTTAATTTGGTCCTCCTCTTGCATAATGCAAGAGCAAAATTAGGAAATACTGGCAGGAAGATTCAGACATTATTCAAGCTGGTTTCACAACAAGATCTCAACAACAAATTTGGTTGGTCACTTGACAGTAAACATCAGAATGAGTTTAGCCTTAACTTTTTAGCAGCGGAAAAGCCATCTGTTGTATAATGCTGGAAAAACGCTTTTACCCATAGATTTTGGTTAAGGAAAGAATGGAAAAGTATGGGCATAAGGAGAACAGCCCTTAGAAGGATGGGATAAAACAGCGACTTCCAAGGATTAACATTGCAACAGAAATGCTGTCATCTTATGTCAAGCGAAGGGACATACGATGCTTATGCAAAAGTCTAGAAACAGTTTATACTTAAAAGGAGTTTATTGGGCATTGATGGCTAGAAGCCCCTAATTCAAATGGCCTCTGACAGCTTCTAATGGCTGGTAGTTTCTAAAGTCCTGGACAACTACAGCAATTTGGGCGCAGCCTAATTCAGAGGCCATCTACCCTCTGAATACAGTCTGCTGCCGGGCAACTGAGGTGTCCAAGGGGGTGGGGGAGAGGAAAAAAGCTTTTATGTCCTGTTTGTGGGCTGCCTAGAAGCATCTGGTTGGCCATGGGCTGGACTAGATGGACCTTTGGACGGATCCAGACCTTTGGCTCTTCTCCTGTTAAAAGGCCAGTTTGCCCTCCTGGGGAAGTGGGGAAATGTCAACAATAAAATAGTAAACTGGCTTGACAGAGACACGGGATAAATTTGTTCCTATTTGTTTTAAACTAAATCCGTGTGGTTTGATTTTATTATTAAAAGGTGTATAAAGACAAGAAGCAAAGCAAAGCAAAGCCTACAGTTGAAGGTCCAGTATTATAGCAGGACTAGAGATTGGTACAGTGTTCTCAAAGCTACTAACATGAGTTTGACCAAACTGCGGGAGGCAGCGGAAGACAGGAGTGCCTGGCGTGCTCTGGTCCAGGGGGTCACGAGGAGTCGGACACGACTAAACGACTCAACAACAACAAAAGAGCTTGGGATCCCGTTCCTTTGCCCTGCAGACCATCAGCATATCAGGGGAAAACATGCTGTGGCTGCACTTCTACTTGCCCTGATAGCTGCCTTGTGTCCTGTTCGAGGTACGCTGGGAGAGTTTCGACCTTGTGCGTTAATTGATAATAGTTTCTGCCGAGCCAAGTGTCCCCTGAAAGCTGCCTGGAGCACAACAACCGCCTGAGAGAGAGCGCAGGGGGAGAGAATAAAATGAATGGATGCTAAGTCCCTTGAAAGATGGCAGCTACACATTCCATGCACAGCCCCAGGAAGAAATTGTGTTCTAGTAAAGGACTATTTTCTTGGCTCTATAAAGGTATTCCTGCCAATCAAAAGGCAAGCTGAACTACTGATCTCCAATTCAAAAGTTGGTCCCGGCCAATGAAAGATAAAAGAAACCTACTTATGCACAGGTTAATTTGAAAATTCACATACAATCAAATCTGCTGAATGAAATCACACCTCAGCAGCTAACATTTCATTGGCAAGGCTACATTAATGTCTTGGGTCTCCAACTACCCATTAGACTTTGCCACTGATACTAACATGTTTCTAGGTGATGCAAACTGCAGAAAAACTGCTCAAGACCTGAATGACTGAGAACAGAAGCAATTGAAACTATTAGTTGTAGGCCTGCAACCATTAGATTAACTTTAAAAAAATCAATTCAGCTAAGAAGAGTTTACATTACTCACCTCATCCAGTGCAGCCCTGTCAATCTGAAATGGATAAACATTGGACTAAAATGAGGCCTTTTCCATTCTTTTCAGCTAAACTTGGTCATTCTACTTTTGGATTTGGTGTATGCCCCTGGTGCTCAGAGGCTCATCAAACATTTTGCATTTTATATCACTACAATTATTTATACCTTGCTTTTGCGAACAATGTGTTCCAAAGCAGCTTGTGAGGAAATGTACAAATACAACAATAAAAGAGATTAAACGTATATTGATCTTAGATTAAGTCCAAGTCGTATTCCCACCCGGTGTAATTCATATTCCTTGGTATTATCTGAGCAGTTATGTATGACCATAGGACTTATGTGGAGTCAAGCCAGTGGTCCACCTAGCCATGTCTGGCCAACTCTTGACTGGCAGTGGCTCGGTCTCAGACAAGGGTATATTGTCTGCCTCTCATCCAGGACATCTTTGTAGATGGAGCGTGGGACCTTCTGCATGAAAAGTGTGAGGCTCTGATAATGATTTAAAGCCCATTTGTTAAAACCAGCATCCTTAACAATTGCCCTGTACAAGCACAGAAATTAGGAGTGGGTGGCTTTTGTTTTTAAAGGATAGATTTGAAAGCATGTTGGCCTTTGAGAGGTGAGGAGGTGCAGAGTCTCACATGCCAAAGGGTGTCACTATCATCCCGGTTCCTCCCGTCCTCCGATTTCTGTACTCTTCTGCTCCAAAAATATACCTCCCCCTCCCTTTGCAGCTGAAAGAGCATCACCTTGGTGTGGTAGGCCTTCCATTGTCTCTGGATGACCCGAGCAGCTTGTTCCTTTCTGTGATGCTCAGGAGAGCAAGGAGGTGGGCACTCCAAATCTGAACCTCTGAACTTTAGCATGCATGCTGGATTCAACGGTCGCCAGCTGGGCTGACAGTTCTGCAGGCCCTTAAAATAACATTGGAGAAAGTATGAATGGGGAAGCAGAAATCCAGAGGAATGGTGATTGCTGCTGTCAAAGGGACAGCTTGGAGGAATGGAATGTTAGCACCAATGAGCAACTGCTTGTGCCAGCGCTGCAAAAAACAAATGTTTTTGTTGTAATACACACACGCACACAAAACCTTAAAAAGGTAAAGGACCCCTGACAGTTAAGTCCAGTTGCGAACGACTCTGGGGTTGCAGCGCTCATCTCGCTTTACTAGCCAAGGGAGCTGGCGTTTCTCCGCAGACAGTTATTCCAGGTCACGTGGCCAGCATGACTAAGCCGCTTCTAGCGAAACCAGAGCAGTGCACGGAAACGCCGTTTACCTTCCCACCGGAGCGGTACCTATTTATCTACTTGCACTTTGACGTGCTTTTGAACTGCTAGGTGGGCAGGAGCAGGGACCGAGCAACGGGAGCTCACCCCGTCGCAGGGATTCGAACCACCGACCTTCCAATCGGCAAGCCCAAGAGGCTCCGTGGTTTAGACCACAGCGCTAGCCGCGTCCACACAAACCTTAAGAAGCCCCATAAACCTCTCAGGTAAGTGAAGATAAAAGGTTGGCATCCTGACCAGTTCACTTGACTACTATTCAGGAAATTTTTGAATTATATAGAAAGAACTGTTTGTTGCTAGCTGAATGGTAGTTCTGAGTCACACACCGAGGGAGGCACCTTCTTTGGAGCCTACTCTCTATTCTTCATGGTTCAGGAGTTGGGGGTCCACAAAAAATATGGAGCAGTGCCAAAGGAGGACTCTCCCTCAGCTGTGCTCTTCCGCAGTGACATAAGAATTAGTATGTATCTGTTTGGACACACATGGTTCTTTCTGTTCAGATGCGACACTAAGCCATAGTTTGATGGAGTTGTGGGAAGTGGTTCCAGCTGTTGGGCCAGATCATTCCTCTCACACATCCTGCTGGTCAACTGACAGGTGGGCAGGATCCAGGTCAAGCCTTTACCTTTATCCAGGTGGGCATGGCTTGGCTGAAATAGCCTTATAGCCCCAATTAGGCCTATAAGTGGAGGTTTGGCATCCCTGGTGTAGTGTTTCATAAATGAGCTTGCTTGAGTCTTGGGCTTGCATGCTCACTCCTTCCACCCTTCTCCTCTGATGCAGGCACAAGAAGATAGGAAAGCACCTGCTTCCTGGCTTAAACTTGTTGGAGCTTCTCATTACGCCTAAACCAGGAACAGCAGTTAGTTTGTAAGAATGAGGGGAGGAGGGGATAGAGACATATGCAAGAAGCAAGAAATTGGAAGGATCAACAAATGAATGACGGAAAAGAAGTCATGCAAACATGGAGGAAGAATGTGGCAAAGAACTGGTAAGCGGAGAAGAGAAAGAAAGGATTGGGACAATGAGAGAGTTAGTGGGGGAGAAGAGGAAGGAGTAGATGGAGAGAAAGAGAGAATAACTGCCAATTCCAAGCACTGTGAGAGCCAAGGCAAAAAGATGGCGTTGCCTTTCAGTACAGAGGACTTTCCTGCTATTAACAAATCAGTGAAGGAACAAGTGAGGACAGAGATTTCCCAGCCAAGTTACCAGCAATTAAGTGTTCTGTCTCCACTCACATCCCCAAGCTACACATTTCCTCCAAGCCAGCCTTAGCTATTAGGAGGTCATACATCATTCTCCTTTAGCCACCTAGAGTAAGAATATAAAAGGCTCCCCCCGCCTTTCTTTCATACCCATAAACATAAAATCCAATACTTGGCTGGAGGAAGGGTTTAGAAGGGATGCAATCTCTGAAATCCATGCCAAGCAGCCTGCACAGAAGTTTCAACAGAAGTCAATTAATATTAGGTGACCTGCTGTACCAAACATATTGAACTGTGGTTTTTTTACCTGGTTGGGAGGTTCTGTGGCATCAATTCCAGCCAGCCTACAGTTTGCTTCTTGGCTTCCCTCCAGTTCTCCCACCTTCTCTGTCAGCTTCTGGATTTCTTCCCTGCAGAAGTACAAAACAAATCATTTGCACAGAGTTTCCAGTTCCACAGAACTCTGAAACCTGCAGGCGCCTCTACAGCGCACACAATGCAAGGAGTTGTTTGGGGTGTCTACTTTTGGAGGGGGCACCAAGAAAGTAGCACGTGCAACATCATGAATGGATCCTGAGGCACACCACTTGGATCTTGTGAATCTTCCAGTGCAGCAGGAGATTGGGGAAGGTTGGAGTAACTTGCAGAAGGACCCCTGAAACAAAACTAGGCAGGGCAACTAACCTAGCCACAAACCTCTAACTCGCCAGCAGAGTCTTGCAAGAAAGAAGATGGGGGTAACAGCTCAACAACCTCAGGGATTTGCCAAAAAATTGACAACAAAAGGACATGGTGCTAACAGGTCAACAGCCTTGACTGTGCCGAAATGGGAACATTTTGCCAGCTCTGCTGATAGCGCTTCTGGGCCAGAGTCAATTTGCTATGAAGTCATGCTCTTGCACAACTCCTGCTAAGTCTCTTTTGCAACTCCTACTGGGTCCGACTCTAGAGGGTCACAGGCTCCACCAACTTGTCAAGGTTGTGGAGGAGGAACGACAATCATCCTGTGAGTAAGGAAGGCACGTCTGGCGCCACTTTTGTTTTACTTCTGGCACCAGATCAAGACATGGTCGTTCTTGCAGGCGTTCATGATTCATTGATTGTGCAGATGAGAATGGTAATAAGAAACCCACTTTTGTCGTTGTGTGGTTTTTAGCATTATCTGCTCTGCATAACAATGAAATTGTTGTTTATAACCTGCATTTGTGTACCCTGCTCCTGAGAGCAATATGATATACTGTATAGGGCAGGCTACAAAGATTTTTAAATAAACAAACACACTTACAACTTCAGCTTTTTGCTAGCAAATCTGGCTTTTGCACATATTTGCTGTAAGGAAAGCAGCATTCTTAGGGCCTGGATTTTTTTAAAGCACTTTTAAATTTTAACTGGGGAAAATGGCCAAATTAAAAATGCAGAAAGATTCTTGCATAGAGCACCAAAAGATATTCACATACATATGACTGTACCACCCAAGATTGCAACCAAAGGCAGCTGTGCTGTTTCTGGCGATACCTAGAGACTTAACTCTTTAGCAGCCAGTTGGTTCTGAAGGACGTCCTTTTGGCCTTTCAGCTTGTTCACTAGTCTGCGAAGACGCTCACGTTCTTCTGGAGGGTCACCTTCCTCAGCAGCTGACTGACCCAATTGGGTGAGCAACGATGAAGTGCTAGTTTCTGAAAGCCTGCCATTCTGCATCTCATCCATTTTCTGGAAATATGGAAAGGGAAAAGAGTGAGGCACATTATAGCAGTCTACTGATCTAGGGGCACACAAAACCCTGTCCTGGTGTGCAGAAATCATCTGTGGTCGTAGAACATTCAACCAGTGGCAAACACCAGCTCAACCCTCCAGAACAGCCATTTTCAACCTTAGGTCCCCAGGTACTGTTGGACTACAACTCCCACTGGCCATGCTTGGCAAGGAATGATGGGAGTTGTAGTCCAACAACATCTGGGGACCCAAGGTTGATAAAGGCTGCTCTAGAGAGTCAAGCAGTTTCCGAGGCTAAGAGAGGGTTGACCACTGAAGCTGCTTATAAGCTAGACTCTCCTCTCAAATCATCATCACCATAAGCACTTCCTACAAAGAAGGTTTGTGATTTTGGAACTAATCCAAGTGCTTACTCTGCACCAGGGGGATGGGAAATATCCAGGCCTTTCCAACCAGCCCTGGAGACTCTTCTCAAATCGTGCCCCATCATCTCAGGCCACCTCCCACACCAGCCCTATACTATGCCCTCCTTTGCCTGGCTGGGGATGTGTGAGGATGCCTCTTGATTGCCTGGATGGAAAATGCTTCTCTCTCGCTTTTTGCGTAGCTGAAGTGTAGGTAAAAGATGCATCTCTTGCTGTGGCCACCTCTGCACCTGGCCAGGTTCACTGCTGGCATGCGGCTCCCCAGGAGGTTGTGCAAAAGGGGATCCTCAGCCTTGTCCTACATAGTCTAGTCACCGAAGATGCCCAGTGACCCCCGAACAACTGCTCGGTAATGGTAATGCTCACATCCTAAAAATATGCCAATTAGCATCTCTCTCTCACACACAAACACCTATATAAGCAAGTTCCTTGGGTCTAGTCTCTTTGCAAATGGACCAAGGGGTTCAGCAACTGCAACCGTTTCTTTCCCAGCAGCGCTAAGATAGCGATTGGGCTCCCATCACTCACTTTCTCCAGCCTTGAAATCCGCCGAACCAGCCTCTGTCTGCTCCACTCAGTGTAATCTGGAGGAAAGTTAACAAGGTTTTCAAAGTGGAAGTCAGATTGCGAGAGACACAAATCCCTGAAAGGAGAGGCCCACAGAGCTGCAGGGCATCCGAGAGACGCTATTTATAAAAGCCGGAGCAGCAGATTAATCTTGAGATGTTTTGACATCCAATCAAGCTGCCTCTTGTTGGCTGAAGCTCAGGTGGGGCAAGGGAGCGACATGCCCCCTGTCCAAAAATGGACAAAATACCAGATAGTGTATTGGCAGCTATTAAGGCAGCCGTCTCTGGTAGTGCATCCGCTTTGGCAGGAAATAGTTAAGCAGGCTTTTGAGATGGGAGAAGAAAAGCAAGGCATCAGCCTGCACTGAGGGTTGGGTAGGGGCCAAAGGAGCGTGTGGCTCTTCTGCTCACTTCCTTTGGCTAGTGCTAGAGGCGGCAGCCCATGAAACTGCTTTTGTCTGCTCCCTGGTTGCCCTGATCATTTCAGGCTCCACAAAAGCTTGTTTTCCTATGTTCCTGTTTGGACTCCCATCCACCCTACGTAAGAACAGTCCGGTCAATTATGCTCCAATTTGCTCAGAGCTGTAAGCAGCCATCAGGGGGTTGGACTCGATGGCCCTTGTGGTCTATTCCAACTCTATGATTCTATGATTCTAGGACAAAGCCAAGAACAGAAAGCCAGAAGTCGATGCTGAAGGATATGACTTCTTCAGTGTAAAGTGTGTGGGGATGGTGAGGGGAGAGACTCCATCAGGCAAGGCCTCCTTCCACCTGCCTTGCTCCACCCTCCGGCCCTAGGAGTCCTCATAAGGGAGCTGTTCCTGGAGGAAGAACTGTGAGGGGAGAGACTCCATCAGGCAAGGCCTCCTTCCACCTGCCTTGCTCCACCCTCCGGCCCTAGGAGTCCTCATAAGGGAGCTGTTCTTGGAGGAAGAACTGTGAGGGGAGAGACTCCATCAGGCAAGGCCTCCTTCCACCTGCCTTGCCCCACCCTCCGGCCCTAGGAGTCCTCATAAGGGAGCTGTTCTTGGAGGAAGAACTGTGAGGGGAGAGACTCCATCAGGCAAGGCCTCCTTCCACCTGCCTTGCTCCACCATCCGGCCCTAGGAGTCCTCATAAGGGAGCTGTTCTTGGAGGAAGAACTGTGAGGGGAGAGACTCCATCAGGCAAGGCCTCCTTCCACCTGCCTTGCCCCACCCTCCGGCCCTAGGAGTCCTCATAAGGGAGCTGTTCTTGGAGGAAGAACTGTGAGGGGAGAGACTCCATCAGGCAAGGCCTCCTTCCACCTGCCTTGCTCCACCATCCGGCCCTAGGAGTCCTCATAAGGGAGCTGTTCCTGGAGGAAGAAGTGTGAGGGGAGAGACCCCATCAGGCAAGGCCTCCTTCCACCTGCCTTGCTCCACCCTCCGGCCCTAGGAGTCCTCATAAGGGAGCTGTTCCTGGAGGAAGAACTGTGAGGGGAGAGACTCCATCAGGCAAGGCCTCCTTCCACCTGCCTTGCCCCACCCTCCGGCCCTAGGAGTCCTCATAAGGGAGCTGTTCCTGGAGGAAGAACTGTGAGGGGAGAGACTCCATCAGGCAAGGCCTCCTTCCACCTGCCTTGCCCCACCCTCCGGCCCTAGGAGTCCTCATAAGGGAGCTGTTCCTGGAGGAAGAACTGTGAGGGGAGAGACTCCATCAGGCAAGGCCTCCTTCCACCTGCCTTGCCCCACCCTCCGGCCCTAGGAGTCCTCATAAGGGAGCTGTTCCTGGAGGAAGAACTGTGAGGGGAGAGACTCCATCAGGCAAGGCCTCCTTCCACCTGCCTTGCTCCACCCTCCGGCCCTAGGAGTCCTCATAAGGGAGCTGTTCCTGGAGGAAGAACTGTGAGGGGAGAGACTCCATCAGGCAAGGCCTCCTTCCACCTGCCTTGCTCCACCCTCCGGCCCTAGGAGTCCTCATAAGGGAGCTGGTCCTGGAGGAAGAACTGTGAGGGTAGAGACTCCATCAGGCACGGCCTCCTTCCACCTGCCTTGCTCCACCCTCCGGCCCTAGGAGTCCTCATAAGGGAGCTGTTCCTGGAGGAAGAAGTGTGAGGGGAGAGACCCCATCAGGCAAGGCCTCCTTCCACCTGCCTTGCCCCACCCTCCGGCCCTAGGAGTCCTCATAAGGGAGCTGTTCCTGGAGGAAGAAGTGTGAGGGGAGAGACCCCATCAGGCAAGGCCTCCTTCCACCTGCCTTGCTCCACCCTCCGGCCCTAGGAGTCCTCATAAGGGAGCTGGTCCTGGAGGAAGAACTGTGAGGGGAGAGACTCCATCAGGCAAGGCCTCCTTCCACCTGCCTTGCCCCACCCTCCGGCCCTAGGAGTCCTCATAAGGGAGCTGTTCCTGGAGGAAGAACTGTGAGGGGAGAGACTCCATCAGGCAAGGCCTCCTTCCACCTGCCTTGCTCCACCCTCCGGCCCTAGGAGTCCTCATAAGGGAGCTGTTCCTGGAGGAAGAACTGTGAGGGGAGAGACTCCATCAGGCAAGGCCTCCTTCCACCTGCCTTGCTCCACCCTCCGGCCCTAGGAGTCCTCATAAGGGAGCTGTTCCTGGAGGAAGAACTGTGAGGGGAGAGACTCCATTAGGCAAGGCCTCCTTCCACCTGCCTTGCCCCACCCTCCGGCCCTAGGAGTCCTCATAAGGGAGCTGTTCCTGG
Organism: Podarcis raffonei; assembly: GCF_027172205.1. Taxonomy (NCBI): domain Eukaryota; kingdom Metazoa; phylum Chordata; class Lepidosauria; order Squamata; family Lacertidae; genus Podarcis; species Podarcis raffonei. The sequence goes on from NC_070615.1 coordinate 50,234,485, forward strand.
AGGAAGAACTGTGAGGGGAGAGACTCCATCAGGCAAGGCCTCCTTCCACCTGCCTTGCCCCACCCTCCGGCCCTAGGAGTCCTCATAAGGGAGCTGTTCCTGGAGGAAGAACTGTGAGGGGAGAGACTCCATCAGACAAGGCCTCCTTCCACCTGCCTTGCTCCACCCTCCGGCCCTAGGAGTCCTCATAAGGGAGCTGTTCCTGGAGGAAGAACTGTGAGGGGAGAGACTCCATCAGGCAAGGCCTCCTTCCACCTGCCTTGCTCCACCCTCCGGCCCTAGGAGTCCTCATAAGGGAGCTGTTCCTGGAGGAAGAACTGTGAGGGGAGAGACTCCATCAGGCAAGGCCTCCTTCCACCTGCCTTGCCCCACCCTCCGGCCCTAGGAGTCCTCATAAGGGAGCTGTTCCTGGAGGAAGAACTGTGAGGGGAGAGACTCCATCAGGCAAGGCCTCCTTCCACCTGCCTTGCCCCACCCTCCGGCCCTAGGAGTCCTCATAAGGGAGCTGTTCCTGGAGGAAGAACTGTGAGGGGAGAGACTCCATCAGGCAAGGCCTCCTTCCACCTGCCTTGCCCCACCCTCCGGCCCTAGGAGTCCTCATAAGGGAGCTGTTCCTGGAGGAAGAACTGTGAGGGGAGAGACTCCATCAGGCAAGGCCTCCTTCCACCTGCCTTGCCCCACCCTCCGGCCCTAGGAGTCCTCATAAGGGAGCTGTTCCTGGAGGAAGAACTGTGAGGGGAGAGACTCCATCAGACAAGGCCTCCTTCCACCTGCCTTGCTCCACCCTCCGGCCCTAGGAGTCCTCATAAGGGAGCTGTTCCTGGAGGAAGAACTGTGAGGGGAGAGACTCCATCAGGCAAGGCCTCCTTCCACCTGCCTTGCTCCACCCTCCGGCCCTAGGAGTCCTCATAAGGGAGCTGTTCCTGGAGGAAGAACTGTGAGGGGAGAGACTCCATCAGGCAAGGCCTCCTTCCACCTGCCTTGCTCCACCCTCCGGCCCTAGGAGTCCTCATAAGGGAGCTGTTCCTGGAGGAAGAACTGTGAGGGGAGAGACTCCATCAGGCAAGGCCTCCTTCCACCTGCCTTGCCCCACCCTCCGGCCCTAGGAGTCCTCATAAGGGAGCTGTTCCTGGAGGAAGAACTGTGAGGGTAGAGACTCCATCAGGCAAGGCCTCCTTCCACCTGCCTTGCTCCACCCTCCGGCCCTAGGAGTCCTCATAAGGGAGCTGTTCCTGGAGGAAGAAGTGTGAGGGGAGAGACCCCATCAGGCAAGGCCTCCTTCCACCTGCCTTGCTCCACCATCCGGCCCTAGGAGTCCTCATAAGGGAGCTGTTCCTGGAGGAAGAACTGTGAGGGGAGAGACTCCATCAGGCAAGGCCTCCTTCCACCTGCCTTGCTCCACCCTCCGGCCCTAGGAGTCCTCATAAGGGAGCTGTTCCTGGAGGAAGAACTGTGAGGGGAGAGACTCCATCAGGCAAGGCCTCCTTCCACCTGCCTTGCCCCACCCTCCGGCCCTAGGAGTCCTCATAAGGGAGCTGTTCCTGGAGGAAGAACTGTGAGGGTAGAGACTCCATCAGGCAAGGCCTCCTTCCACCTGCCTTGCCCCACCCTCCGGCCCTAGGAGTCCTCATAAGGGAGCTGTTCCTGGAGGAAGAACTGTGAGGGGAGAGACTCCATCAGGCAAGGCCTCCTTCCACCTGCCTTGCCCCACCCTCCGGCCCTAGGAGTCCTCATAAGGGAGCTGTTCCTGGAGGAAGAACTGTGAGGGGAGAGACTCCATCAGGCAAGGCCTCCTTCCACCTGCCTTGCTCCACCCTCTGCTTCTCAATGTGTATTGTATTGTTTTATGTACTGTGGCTTGCCGTTGTTTTATTGATTATAGTTTAGATATTATTATGACTGTTGAGTGGACTTGTGTTTAACTTTTATATGTTGATATTATTATTTTATACTATTCTAATGATTGTTGAATGTTACTTTTTTGATGGAGGTTGCCTATTTTAAAGTTACGTTTTATTATCACATTTTTGTATTGCATTAGATTGTTATAAGATGTACATTTTTTGTCTCTTTAGCTTGTAAACCACCTTGAGTATTGTGAGATAGAAAGGCGGTATACAAATCAAAAATGATGATGATGACAGAGGTCTATGAGATACTGCCTGGCATAGAAAGAGGGGGCCCTGAGAAGTTTTTCTCCCTCGTAACGCTGTAACCCAGGGCCATCCCATAAAACGGAATGCTGGAAGATTCAGGACAGGCGAAAGGAAAGTGCTTCTTCACACAGCGCATAGTTTAACCAAGGAATTTGCTCCCTCAAGAGGTAGTGATGGCTGCCAACTTGGATGGCTTTAAAAGAGGATTAGGCAAATTCCTTGGGGATAATGCTGTCAACGGCTACTAGCCACAATGGCAAGGTTTTACTTCCACTGGCACAGGCAGGATGCCACTGAATGCCTGTTACTGGAATTGACAGATAGGGAGAGTGTGGCTGCTGCCCCCAGGGCCTGCTTGGCCGTTTCCAATAGGCATCTGGTTGGCCGCTGGACTAGATGGTCCTTTGCCCTGTCCCAGCAGCCAAGCTTTTAAGGACATAGGTAAAGGGTTCCCTGAAAGTTAAGTCCAGTCGCAAACGACTCTGGGGTTGCGGTGCTCATCTCACTTTACAGGCCGAGGGAGCCGGCGCTTGTCCGCTCTGCAGATAGTTTTTCTGGGCCATGTGGCCAGCAGGACTAAGCTGCTTCTGGCGCAATGGAACACTGACACCAGAGCAGTGCACAGAAACGCCGTTTACCTCCCCGCTGGAGCAGTACCTGTTTATCTACTTGCACTGGTATGCTTTCAAACTGCTAGGTTGGCAGGAGCTGGGACCGAGCAATGGGAGCTCACCCCGTCATGGGGATTTGAACCGCCGACCTTTTGATCAGGAAGCCCAAGGCTCAGTGGTTTAGACCACAGCACCACCCGCGTCCCTTAAGGGCATAACCAGGAGTCAAATAAGGAAAACGCACCAGAGCCAGGAAAACTGGAAGTACCCAGGTAAAGTCTGAGTCCAAACAGAGCCTTTTTTTGCTCTTTCTCCCTAAAAGTCTACTTGAAAGACCGTATTCCCTTGTACGAACCTGCCCAGGCTCTGAGACCTTCCCACCACCCTCACAGGCATGTTTGGTGGGGATGCAGGATTTGGCCTTCTTGCTGGCTGCTCCCAGATTCTTGAACTCCTTCCCTAGAGAAGCTAGAGTGGCTCCCTCCCTGCTGACCTTCGGCCAGCAGGGGAAGATCTTTCTTGTTCCAAGAGGCTTTTTGGCAACTGACTGCTTTTAATGAAAGGGATGGTGCTGTGTTGTTATTACTGTAATGATCTGTATGTTTTCAACAGCTCTTTTAATATATTTATGTAGTTTTAATTCTATCAATGTTTAATTGTTTTTGAATGATTTCTTTTCTCTGTGTTGTTAGTGGTTCTTGTAAGCTGCCTTGAGTCCCGTAAGGGAAAAGGCAGGATAATAGTAGTAGTAGTAGTAGTAGTAGTAATAATAATAATAATAATAATATAATAATAATAATAATTAATAATAATTAATAATAATAATAATAATAATAATGGTAATATATGTCATAATAGCCAGTCTGGACAGACAGGCCGGTACCAGACAACACTTGACCTAACCCTCCAGACTACAGTCCTGGTGGCTCATCACACAAGTCAGCCATGCCAAAGAGCTGAGCGGCTCCCAGTTTTAGCCACAGCAGCTCATGACAGATTCTCCCTGGGGGTTGGGAGATTTCGCATGCCCAGACGCTTCCACTTGCAGGGACCTGGGCGGGGGCCACCGCATGAGGACCACAGCACTGCAACCCACTCCTCTTTTACACAACAGAATCAAAACAGCTGGTATTCTTGAGAAACTTACTCTTTGCTCTGCCGGAGGCAGGGGAGCTGCTCATTGCGTGCTCTAGGTCTGCTTTCAGCTTCCGGTTCTCATCCTGCAGCTCTTTGATGCTCCTAGATAACTGCAGGATGGCAGCGTTGAGGACCTTCTGCTGTTTGCTCTCCGGAGGGGACCTGCATGTGGAAATGGGGGGAAGGGAACAGCTGTAGCCAAGACTGAAAATGCAGGGGGGGGGAGCATCTAACTAGACTTGGGATCAACAAGCTGACTTGACTCTTGGATGGGATGTATGCACAAGCAACAGTGCAGCAGCACAGCGACCAATGGCAAACATGCCCCCCTGATTATTTTCACACCAAGGAGACTTGAGCACCAGTGCAGGGAAGCATACAGAATACTGGATTCAGTATACAGTGTACAGGATCAAATCCACACCAAGCCATCCAATTTTCAGGGTGGCATTGGGCCAGTTATGCTCTATCAGGTCATTACAATATTTTTACTCATTTTATTTATTGATTTATTAAATTTGCATCCCTTTCCCCCCCCACAAAGGATTAGCTCCAAGTGCTATGCCTTGTGTTCCTTAGAGGAAAAGACAGTCTACTTATGCATTTATTTTATTGTTGGGGAGCTGTCACTGATAGGACATTAACAACAACAACAACAACCAGCGACTCAGGCAGGAGCTCGTGCTATCAGGAAGCTGTTTAGATTCAGGAAAATCAGTAGAACGCAGGACAAGGCAGCATTCAGGGACATGCTTCTATCGTGCACCTTAAATCATACATCACAAAGTCAGCCCTTTAATGGCCTGGTGCCCCTATACCTGCTTTATGGCATGCAGAACTATCCAGGGAAAAATAAATCCTTGCTTTTGACCAACCTGGTGCCCTCAAGATGTTTTGGACTAGATGGCTGTGCCAGCTGGGGCTGCTGCAGCTTGTAATCCAACAACATCTGGAGGGCACCAGGTTGGCAAAGGTTGCTCAGCTTATTTAATAATGGGGAACCAATGGGATGCATCACAACAGGTGAGGTTGGGAGGTGGTTCATCCAAAACTTTTGCCCCTTGCAAGGAAAAATGGCCTCTGAGTTAAGTAGCTTTCTGCTTGCAGATAAGAGTTACTTGTCTCCTGCTGCTGTGTCTCATATTGAGAATAGACTTTAAAACACTTTGTATGTGCAGAATATCGTTTAATGATAAAATTATACTGTTTCCAGATTGGGGCTTCCAGCTCACGAGGACACCGTAAATTTCATTTTAAATATGTGTATCAGAATTGGATGGGGGATGGGGAAAGCCAGGATACTGAAGGCTGAGAAGGGAAAGTCCTTTCTCTGGAGGTTGCCCTTGATGAAATCATCAGGAACTGCTCACCTCAAAAGTGATATGCAACACAAGCCAAAGAAATGAAAAAGTGTAATGGCTTCAACTTAAAACTGAGCCCAAGCAACAGCTGTATCAACAAATGTGCTGCTGAGCTCAGATGAATCCTGAATCTCTTTCGGACAACTTAAAGTCAAAATCCTTTTGCGGACGCCACCTCATAGCTGTCTATACCTCTGCTTGTGATTTTAATTTTTGCAGCACCCAGCGCTCTCCTGCTCTCTCAAGGCCATTTCTCCCTTCCTGCTCCTCATGCTTGGAACAGCCTCCCAGAATACTGTACCTCCTTCTTCCTTCAAACTGTCCCTCAAAATGCCACCTTTCGCCCCCAATTCCTTTGGAAATAAACAACAACTCTGGTCCTCACACTAGGAATAAATATTTGTAACTGTAGCAATAAGAGATTTCAACATGTTGGGGGGAATAATCATGTTAGCCTCTTTCAGCAGGAACAACCAAAAGTCTTGCAGCACCTTAAAGACCAAAGCATCTATTATGCCATGAAAAGCTTCCATTCACTTCACGGGATGCCGGATGGAAGTCCACGAAAGCCTTATGCTCCAAGACTCTGTTGAAATAGCTGAATGTCCTTCCCCTCTTTACTCCAGATTCCATTTCCCTCCCAAGTCAAATTGTAGAGGTTAAATTCATTGGGGCAGGAGCCTGTCCTCTTGTACTGTGCAAAGCGCAGCACACATTGCTGGTAACAAGGGGCAATATAGTGCAGTGGTGAGAGTGCTGGACTACGGCCTAGGAGCCCAGGGTTCAGCTATGAAGCAAACTGGGTGATCTTGGGCTAATCACAATATCTCTCTGCCCAACATACTTCACAGGGTTATGAGAATAACATGGGGAGGGGGAGAGCTATGTGCAGCTCCTAGGAGAAAAAGTGTATATAAATGTCATATTATTATTACACAGTTCTTAATCCCCCCTTGTTCCAACAAAGCGTGGGAGCATAGGTGGGTGCAGCTGATGAATCTATTATTTACACCTGAGATAAGGACGCTGGTCCTAAAAGCCTCTCCCTTTCAGAAGTCCAGTCTGGAATCCCCACCCTTGGAGCTTTTCAATGGTCTTACTGTGATTTCAGTCAAGTTAGTGGCATTCAAGACACAGAATAACGTTAATCTTACTAGACGTCTTCCCCACGCTACCTTGAGCTCCACAATCCTCCGGTCTTCCTCGCATTGCACAGACCTCTCTCTCTCTCTCTCTCTTGCCTCTTCCTTCAGAACTTCCAACATTTTCTTCCTCCTTTGGATCTTTCACCTGATGTCTATAGTATCTGGGCAACTTTTAGAGTTAAGAGTCTTTTTTTTCTAGGAATAGGAAGTCCTGCTAGCATTCACCTCCAATCGGGCTCCCCAAACACTCAAGTTACAGAAGCACTCCTATTTACCAAGGGCTCAGGGTTTGAAAAAGGAACAACAACAAAATAAGTGCTTATTCTACTTTCAGAACTATCTCCATTTCTCTTTCTTTCTCTGTTTCTGCATGTGGGTGTTAAGTCCTCTTCTCAAGACTGGGTTGCTTTGTTCTGCATTATTGTTCTCCCTTATTGCAAGAAGCAAAGCTACAGGGAACCAGGCAGAGGGCCTTCTCGGTAGTGGCACCCGCCCTGTGGAACGCCCTCCCATCAGATGTCAAAGAGATAAACAACTACCTGACATTTAGAAGACATCTGAAGGCAGCCCTGTTCAGGGAAGTTTTTAATGTGTGACATTTTAATGTATTGTTAATCTTTGTTGGAAGCCGCCCAGAGTGGCTGGAGAAATCCAGCCAGATGCGCAGGGGTACAAATAAATTATTATTACTATTATTATTAATTCACAATACCCATTACAAATGAGGCTGTCTTATCATGGGCCAGATTATCTGTCTATCACAGGGGTAGGCAGCCTAAGGCCCGCAGGCCGGATATGGTCTTCTCAATCCAGCCTGTGGACGGTCCAGGAATCAGTGTGTTTTTACATGAGTAGAATGTGTCCTTTTATTTAAAATGCATCTCTGGGTTATTTGTGGGGCATAGGAATTCGTTCATTCCCCCCCCCAAAAAAATATGTAGTCCGGCCCCCCACATGGTCTGAGGGACGGTGGACCAGCCCACGGCTGAAAAAGGTTGCTGACCCCTGGTCCATCCAGTAAGAACACAACACAACACAACACCTGGATCAGACGGAAAGCCGGTCTAGTCCTGCATCACGTTCCCACAGGGGAACCAGATGAGCAGGATAGCATTTTTCTGCTCATATCCTCCAGCAACTGGAATTCAGAACTGGAGATGCCTTGCCTCCAGTACTGAAGACGACACAGCCTTATGACTTATAGCTATTTGTCTAATCCTCTTTCAAAGCTATTCAGGTTGACAGCCATCACTACATGGCAGCAAATTCCACTGCTTAACTATGCACCGTGGGCAATCATAAAATCAGAGAATTATATGGCGTTGGAAGGGACCCTGGAATATGCAGCTGCCCCATATGAGGATTGAACCTAGTAGTGTCTACTCGGACGGGCAGCAGCTTGGAAGGGTTTCCTTCTCCAGCACCTGCTGTCTGAGCCCTTGTACTGTACGTGGAGAAGCCAGGGACTGGATCCAGGAGACATTTTGCATGCAAACTTGTAGTCTTATCACTAGGTTGTAGTCCCTTCTGGGTTAACCTAAAGTTCTGCATGCTGAATGCAGACTAAAAATCACCGCTAGATACTTCAGTTTGATTGAAGTGACAGCCACTGATTTGCCCCCTTCAGGGAAGCTGGGATTGAGGCAGGACATGGAGTTTGTATGTATGTGTCAGTATACATACAACTTGGGAGTTTGTATGTATATGTCAGCATGTGTATTTGCAAGTGCTCAAGGTGAGATGAGAGGGAAGCGCAGAGAAGTGATGCATGTATGTGTAGCGGGGAGATTATGAAAAGATGGTAAGTGGATTTAGGTGGGGGAAACTGCAACCCGCTAGACTGAACCAAAGGTGTGGTAGAAATGTGGCATTTGTGGAAGAATCACATAACATGGATTTGGGAACCTTCATTCAGTGGAAAAAAGGATAAATGCTATTTTCACCACATTTATACAGAAGCGTTCCCTTAATCTACCCTCTTTTGCAATGTGCTTCGGATCTGGGTGCAGGATGTGCACCCCCGACCCCCAGATCAACTAACCTGGGATATTCCCAAACTTCTCGGCACAGATTAAACCGGTACCTACTTGCTTAGAGGCTTGTTGCAAGCATGGCATGTTTTTAATAATATTTAACTATCCTAAGGGTAGAGGGAGGAATAATTGTCCAGGACTTGAGACTCTGCCCCAAACGCTGGAGGTGCTGCCCATGTCCTAGAGCAGGGGCAGTGAATCAGAGGACCTCCAGATGTTGTTGGACTACAATTCCCATCATCCCTTGCTATTGGCCATGCTGCCTGGGGCTGATGGGAGCTGGGAGCCACAGGTTCCCCATGCTGGTCCTAGGGCTTCAATTGTTTCCAAGACATGGGTAGATTAAAATTTCCTGTATGTTTCCAATCTTTTCTCTTTTCGTAAGCATGTGGACTGGAAACATGTATTTATTTTTAACCAATGAAAAATGAGAACCTCAAGTTTCCACATCAATACTTATAATTAAGCCTGCAGAATACATAGAGAGCCCTGACTGTGGGATTATTTTTTGTTGGAAGGTATGTAATTTCCATGACACATTCACCTGAGAACACTTAAATGACTAGATGACTACACAGAATCCTATCAATTTCTAAAGGCAGCCTTCTTTGGGGTCAGGATGAGGGATTATTTGCTTAAATTAAAGGCTATCTCAGAATTCTGCTTCACTGCTTTTGATTGTTTTCAAATGGTTTACAACTTGATCCTGCTATGAAATATATTTTCCTGTTCCATAGGAACATGTTCTTAAAATTTAACTTGATAATAATCCAGTGGAAAGGAAGTAGATAATTTCAAAATGGTTTAGCTACAGCCTGAAGTGCTTTCACTGGAGCTTGGAAAATAAGGTGCAGTAAAATCAATAGGGCTTATAGGATCAGGGAGGGTACTGACTTCAGTGCGACTTGAGCATGAATCTTAAAAGTAAATCCTACTTATTTCAGTGTGCCCATTTCTACCTAAGCAGGTATCAAGGCTGCAGCCTTAATTACCTTAAATTCAATTGTTTCATGAGATGGAATGCCAGCCAACCAACTACCGTATTTTTCGTTCTATAGGGCGCACCGGCCCATAGGATGCACCTCATTTTTGGGGGGGGAATGAATAAAAAAAAATTATTCCCCCCCCCCCAGCCGCGGCTGCCGCCCCAAGCCTTGCGAACACTCGCCCGAAGCACGGGGAGCCCTCTGGAGGGCTCCCCGTGCTTCGGGTGACAGGCTGCCGCCCCAAGCCTCGCGCGCCCGTCGGGACCTCCCGCCGGGCGCGCAAGGCTTGCAGACACTCGCCCAAAGCACGGAGAGCCCTCCAGAGGGCTCCCCGTGCTTCGGGTGACCGGCTGCCGCCCCAAGCCTCGCGCGCCCGTCGGGACCTCCCGCCGGGCGCGCAGGGCTTGCGGACACTCGCCGGGGCTGCAGGCTGCTGCCCGCAAGCCTTGTGAGCCCGCGGGAACTCCCGCCGGGCTTGCAAGGCTTGCGGATAGCTTCCTGAAGCCTGGAGAGCGAGAGGGGTCGGTGCACACCGATGCCTCTCGCTCTCCAGGCTTCAGCGAAAGCCTGCATTCGCACCATAGGACGCACACACATTTTCCCTTCATTTTTGGAGGGGAAAAAGTGCGTCCTATGGTGCGAAAAATACGGTAGGTGTTAGCCTTTAAGAGGCCATTGTCTTGACTTAAGAGTAGTTTTCATAATATGAGGATGTGAACCTAAAACTGCAATGCAAAGGTCAGAAACTGCAGTTCTCTGCCTAATTTCACGAGACTCTTGAATTAATTTCAAAAGCCCTCTGCAAGTTCACACCTCTGACAAGAGTAACTTGTTCCTCCCCCCAGCAGCCCATTAAGTGGGAAGAAAGAGTGAGAGACAGCAAAGGGAATGTCAAAAAGAAAGAGAAGGGGCAGCCCCACCCACTATTGACTCTGGCCCCACCCACTTCTGGCTTCTGCTCCACCCCCTATTAGCATACAGCCCTTGGCAGATTACCTCAGAGATAAACTATTCATCAGAAATATGGTTCCCTACCCCTGCTTTACCTGGTGACATACCTTAGTAGGAAATACCTTCAACAAACTTCCTTTTCTCTTTAGTTGGAAATAATGAAACATAGGTGGGACATGAAAGATCCATCGTCGGGGAAAGAAACCCAAAACAACGTCTAAGTGATGAGATGATTTTTTTTAAAGCTCTTAACATCTTCTCGCTTCACCGCTATTAGTGAAGTATAAAAATTAGCGAGCAAAAACTTATACACATGCATACAGCCCCGAAGAAATAAACGTACTTTCGTTGCACGGTCTTCGATTTTGCCAGTAGGGTTTGGAGTCGCTGGATCTGTAAAAGGATGGCTTGCATTAGCAGGGAGACAGAGCAAGGACCAAGGTGCAAAGGAAGCGGCTTCATAAGCATTGGCTACCAAGCTGCATCAGGTGGGCGAAAAGGAGCGAAGGAGAGCAGGAAGATAGGATGGTGACACTCTGGAAACTAAGTAGTTGCACCGTGAAATCAACTAGGGTGCCTTGCAATTCTGCAGAGGGTTCCCAGAGCACAGCTCTGGCATGGTCTGTGGCCATCTAAGTTTGCATCGCCGTATCTGGGTGTGCATACCTCTCGGGTTGCACAATGATTTTCTGGCACCCCTATACATCACAGCCCTAAGAAACTACTTGGGTTGCCCATGTAATGGAGAAGCATTTTCTCCATGGTGAAATTCTGTTGTAAGAAATGCATGAGATCCAGCAGCACGAACAATGGACACATTTACCCATCATCCATTGGGAGGGAAACATGGAGAGCCCATTTGGGACACAGAATCCAAACCTAAGTTGGTTCCATCTTTTTATTGAAATTTTCTAATTATGTTCTCCCCCTTCAGCACGAGCAAAAGAAAAATGTACCTCCTCGTAATAGGTTTGCAGGGCAATTTTCATTTCTTCCACATTAGTGCTTTTCACATCTGTCTGGAGTTTGCTTTTTAGTGATAGAAAACACACATTAGAAAAATAAAAGATGTAGAAACTGGCAGAACAGAAGAAGAGACATAAATTAACCATGAACATTTGTTAACAGCGAAGCCAGCAGGAATTCCTTTTTCGCCCCTTACTGTAAGACAAAATTATCACCAACAGTACTGATCATAACCAAAGTTTCTGATTGCTTTAAGAAGGCTTTTGGAAAATTTCTCTGGGGGGCAGATGCCACCACCAGCTGGCCTGTCATCTCCCTGGTCTAGTCTACTGACTTGCACTAGATTCCCGTAGACAATGTGCGAGGCCACCAGGCCACTCAGGCTGCCCTGAGGAACCAAAGCACATCACACTTGTAAGAGGATGTTCCCATTATTTTCCTAGCAACTGCATTTTCATATAATTCATGGTTGCCAGAAATGGAGCAATCATTCGTGGGGCAATCTATATTTCAGCAGCATCAGAGAAAGTCCACTTGCTCCAGAATAGGATTGCTGTGGCCATAGCATCTGCCTCTGACACATAATGCTTTTGCGATCTCCCTCTGCCCAGCACAATACAATCTTCAACACAAGCGCCACGCTTGGGAACCTTAGCATCGTAAGGACTGCCTCCTCCCCTGTGAATGCTTAGTTCAACAGAGGCCCTGCTCTACAACCCACAAGTGGTTTTGTCTAGCAGGTGTGCAAGCAAGGCCTTCCCACTGGTGGCGTGCGCTGTGAAACCCTTTGCCCTGGAATGCCTAATTGGTCCCCCTTCCCCAGGACGAGATGCTGTTTTTTCAGGATGCTTTGGGCCTGTATGGTAACTATCTGTTTCAGATGGGGGGGAGGCTGGTGTCGCACGCACGTGGTGTCACAAAATCGGGAGGAGCCAAACACGGCGCCAGCACGGCTTCAATGGCTGGTGGCTCCTCCTCTCTGTCTCCTTCAGCTGCTATTGGGGGAGGGATGGCTTCCCCCCAAAATTATGGGGTGAGGCAAAAGAGCTCAGCCCCTAGGAGATGGAGCTCCTGATCTGCTCGGTCCTCTCATGGGCTTCGCTCCTGGTTTAGCTCAATTTTGCTTGCTGGAATTGTCATTTTATGACACCTATGTTTTCAATATGCTTTTGTAACTGATTTATTGCTAGCAACCTTGAACTTCTGCAAGGATGGAAAATCAGGGTGAAAACTATTAAATGAACAAACTGATGGAATTTGGCATACTTAATAGTGTTGTCTTTCTCCTTGCACTGCTGCTCCAGTTTGAGGATCTTCTGCTTCAATCCGTTAAGCATCTATCAAAGAGAAAGCACACAGGGCCTCTCCTGAAGCACACGTTGCCTAAGACATTGTGCGTACACAATTCACCATTTGTCTGCGCTGCCTACAAACCCATGAGAGGCAGGGCAGTCTCAGCAAAAGGCAGGTCAATATAAACCTCCTGAGACAAAGGGATCAACTGAGAATACAACAAAATAAAGGAAAGGAAAACAGAAACCACCTTTCCCTCTTGCTACCAAAGTTCCCAAGCATCCCCTTCTCTAGGTGCTGTGTCTCAGTCTCATTATCTGTTTTCCTGACCTTCGATACAACCTTTATGCGGGTGACCTTTAGTTCTGCTGTTCTTCACTCAACCTTTCCATTCCTCTCTTGCCTCTGCTGCTTTCTTCACCACCTCTCATTGGACGGGTGCCCATTTCCCTCAAGCTTAGCTGTACTAAAATAGAGCTGTTTTCTTCTTGCTTATCAGCCCTTTTTAACCTCACATTGATAATCTGGTTCTCTGTTCTCCTCCTCCCTTTTTTATTTTTTTAAAAAGCCATTCTCTTCCTTTTTCTGCTGATGTCCAGGCTCTTGCCAGGTCTTGTCTTTTCAACCACTTAATACATTTGGCATTTTCTCTTCCCTTTTTACAGACATTACCAACACTTTAATCCACCCTCTTATTATTTTCTGCTCTGATTATTGCAATTCTTCTCTTGTTGGTCTTCCTGTGTCAACTCTTAGGCCACTTCACTTTACCATAACCCACTGCTGCTAGGTTGGTATTTTCTGTTTCAGTCCTATTATTTTGTGCCATTCTCCTTGCTGACTTCCCCTCACTTATTGTATAAGCCTCTTGCATTTACTACTGAGCATCTTAATGGTCCTGCCCCACCTTCTTTCCCTAGATGCTTTTCCTTGGACCCTTTGCTCTGCTACTCTTCTAGTTTTGTCCCCCATTGCCTTCCCTATTCCCCGCCTGTTTCTCTCTGCCTCTCCCCAGGACTCAAATTAGCCTTTCACCTGACACCCACCTCTCTTCCGCCTTAGACCATCCATTCATCCTGGCATATTCTGGCCTCTCCTGCCTATTTACTTGATTTTCCTCTTTAACGTTTCTTGTCTTTATTCTTTGGCTGCAAGCCTAGAGGAAGGTTCTGTGTTCATTTTTGTAGTGTGCTTTGCAATTCAGGGCAATTTAATAAACCGAGTTCTGAATAGCAAGGAGAATCCAGATGCAAGCACATCCACATTAAAAACAAAAGAAAACCTTCTGGCATTTCATGAGCACTTTCACCTTGTGTACTGTAATACACAGTTTAGCCACTTGGTCACTCTACAAACCCAGTATGTTCTGGTCCACCAACAATTCTTAAGCTAGAAAGGAAGATAGGGAAAAGAGAAGGCACAATACCGAGCTGGTATCATTTTTCTGCTCTGTCCGCATCCAGCCAAATTCAGACCACTGTAAAAGCAAGAACATTAATATTATTCACTATTCACAAAGTGTTTCATGAACCCAAGTGCTTTGCACAAGATAAAAAATGAAGATGGACCCTTTTCATAGCAATTCATGTCCTTTTATTGTGATCCTCACACACACAAAAAATTATCCCCAACTTGCAGATTTGAGGGGAGTGGGGTGGCTGAGGCTAAAAATAGAAATTGGTTTGCCAAAGATCATCTAGTGAGATCATAGTAGAGGAAAAATTTGAACCAGGCTCCTTCCTTGGGTCAAAATTCAGCCACCATGCTTCTAGCTCTCACTGACAAACTTTCACTACATTCCTCAAGCTGCCATCCTTCAGATTTTCTGGCTATAAATAGACCAAGGTATTGTCTGAGGGCACTTGATGCAGCTCTCTTTGTGAAGCAAAGCAGGTCTGGTCACTGCCTGGATGAGACACTAGGTGTCTGCTGCCTTGAGTCTGATGGTGAAAGGACAAAAATGTACCCAGAGTTGTGCAACTGGAATCTTTAATTTTGTATTATTATTTTTTACAGAGCACCCATTATATCTTTTTGGGGTGTAAAGTTTATTATTATTATTATTTCATTATATAGTGTATCTAAAACAGTGAGCACCCATTACATCAAGGTGATTTACAACAGTAAAGCAGGTGTTTCTCTCTATCCTACAACAGTACAAATAAAACAAACAAATACTACAGATAGAAAATATTGTGCCTCTCTTGCCCGAGTTAGGAAGTATTTTCCTTGTCCTGTTTAGAAAACCAAGAACGAAGTGAATAGATTCAAACATTCCCCTTAACTGCATTTTTTTCCCCCAGGAGCGCACAACTCACCCTGGAGGGATCCAGCAGCTGTTCAATCTGTTTGTCCTTTCGGTTATTTTCCTCTTCGAGTCGCCGAAGTTTGGTTTTCATCCGATCTGCTTCACTTTTCTGGGCTTGTATTGTCTGTAATGAAGAGGGTTTGTGTGCACTACTTGTGCTGACATAAGAGGAGCGCAGCTGGATCAGGCCCATGGCCCATCTAGTGTAAGGTTACCAGATGTTTTTTCAATGAATCCGGGGACACTTTTCAACTTCAGTAGGAATGATAGGATTTTGTCAGAGGACTGATTTGTAAATCAGGGGACTGTCCCCGGGAAATGGGGACGCCCGGTAACCTTAATCTAGTCCAGCATCCTGTTCTCACAGCAATCTCCCCTCCTGCAGTTTCGAGCCACTGGCATTCGCAGCCACACTGCCTCTGACAGTGGAGCCAGAACATCCATTCTGACAAATTTCTCCTTGCAGCTCCACGGTAAATAAACATCGGTGACATTCTTCCTTTTGCATTTGCTTGTTGTTGTCTTTTTACAAATGCAAAACAGAACTGCCAGCCCCAGATCTCAAAAATCAGAACAGAACAAACTAACGGAGAGAGTAGATGAAGCAATAAAAAAACCCCATAATTCTTCAGCCAGGCTCCCTGTCCTGCGCAGCATCCTTCCCCCATTCCCACAGCTCCATCTCGCTTTCTCCACTGTGCCAGAAGGCCTTCCATGCAACCAGGGAATGGGAAACTGGAGATGATGTGCAAAATGACAGGGCAGTGGAAGTCAGAATATTAGGTCAAGTAATATGGAAGTAGAAGGCAAACAGGAAGGGAAGGTGGTGCAGCCCAAACAGGGGCCCTGGGTGGGAAACCCAGCCAGACATGTGGAGTATAAATAAATTATTATTATTATTATTATTATTATTATTATTATTATTATTATTATCATAATCATTATTATTATTATTATTGGAGCCCAATTACTATCCCCTCCTGGAAATCCTGCCAGCAGCTGTTCAGTTCCTGAGCAGATACTCCCTACAGATTTGCAGAGATTTATTTGCATCCATTAGGGCCAAACTCCCCCACCCCCCATTACAACTGAGAGTCTTCAGAAACTGCATTTTGCAGGATGCAGAGACGGAGGCATCAAGTCAAGACATGCTTGTTTCTTCAGGCCTATGAAAATGGCTGAAGACCTAAGGTGGATTTCCTTTTGACTTTGCTTTTAAAAAACCCCCCACCTACTTCATGTATATTGTCGGTTTTCTGATCTCTGTACTACTGCATGCATTTTATAAAATATTGTGTACCACCCTGGACACCTTTGGGTTGAAAGGTGCAATAGAAAAAAATAAATATGTAGAGTTTGTGATCCATACCTTCTTTAATTCAATTATCTCATCATACATATCTTCTTTTTCTTTGTAGTCTGGAGTTCCAGGGATGTAGCCTGGAAAAGATCATCCCCAAATAAATAAATGGGAGCTGAAAGGAATGGTAGAAATATTCCAAGACTGCAATGACTTCCTGTCCATTATAAAAATCCCAGAAAACAACCGAGACAGTTGATTTTTACAAGTTTAAAAAGATGCACCTGTTGCAAACTCACTGGAGCATTTACCTTTAATTAAAATCGTATACCACTTATATTTGGTATTGCACCTGGACTTATTGTCATTGCAAGTTTACTAAGTATATTTTAGTTGAGATTCCTGCATTCCAGGGGGTTGGACTAGATGACCCTCGGGGTCCCTTCCAACTCTACAATCCTTTGATTCTAAGAATTTATCTATGTCACAAGTTTATTGATGGGCACCGCAGGACCAAAACAGATTTTCCTTGCTTCAGAAGTCCTTGAAAGCACATGAAGGTTTTCTCAAGGTTAAGCTACCCTGAAATGCAACCTGTTCGCCATTACGGATCATCCTAAAGCTGCTGTTCCCTTTTTGTGACTCACCACTGCCGGCAGAGCGAGCGTGTTTTGGCTTCTTCATGCCCAAAGCTTCCTTCAGATACTCTGGTGTGCTGCCAGGAAGAGTGGTCAGCACAGGACCCACGTCAGGGTCCGACTTCGTCTGGTTCATCCAAGCACCTAGTGAAAGGGCAAGGGGAGAACGCAGGAGAGTTGACTGCGCGCATATCTGAATTGCTATAGAAAGACAAAAGCAGCGCAGCTCAGGAGGTGTGAAGGTTGTGAAGTGGCTGCCATGTTAGCAGTGCTGAAAGAGTGGCAAGTCACAGTAACCGGACAAAGCAATGTGTAATCTACATGCGACAAGAACAGAGCTGGCAGAGGTGATGCGTCATCCTATAGCGAAGCAACTGATATTCAAAGGTAACAGAAGAACCCCTAGGTCACTTGGGAGGAGCCCATTGCTAGCTCCTCCCAGAAAGTGGGACAGGGCTGGCAGGAGCGCCTCCCACTTTGGATACTCTTTTTTTTTTTACATTCACGGCATGGGAAAGAGATATATTGCCCTTGTTCCCACATCTCAAAGATTATGCAGTAAGAAGCTTGTAGAAAGAACTGATTTTGCATGTGGATACCTTGCTTGAACGATCCGTGCCACAGCTGCCTTGGTGCTTTAACCAAGGGGATTTCAAAGTGCTTACTGTCTGTGCCCTTCAAGGTTCTCAGAAATCCAGCCTTTTTAGAATGGAAACATGTGCTAGAGGTGTATGGAGACTCTGAGGCAAGAAAAAAAACACACCTGTCAGTGCTACGGATTAAAACTGCAGCAGCAATAAGCTTCTAACATTTCATCTGAGTAAAGCTGCAAAGGATGTATGAACTAATTGCCTTAGAATTACTACTTGGATATAGGAGGCTATTGTTCAGAGTAATGTACATATAATGAGAAGTATGTAAACCACAAGATAATAAAAGGCTGAATTCCTTAGCCAGGTAAAAGCAGCCAGTAATATTTATCTTAAAGCTTATCTTCCTATCTTAAAGCTTTTTTGGAGAGACCATTCAATTCCCTATCCCAGCACTCTCAGACTCCCCTCCCCACTGCACTGAAGCATATTTCATGCTAGAGAACGACAGAGAATCAAATGACGCATTGTCATTAGGTGATTTCAGGGAAAGGGAAAGGTCTAGTCATGCTTACTTGGTGATTTTGGAGGCTTGCGAGATGTTTTCTTCTTCAGTTTCTGAAAGAAATATTTATTTGGCACTGAAATTCACCAATTTCATTGGTTTGGATTCACATGATGGCTACAAACAGTATATTTATTTTCTGAGCAGGGAACAACAGCGCCACTGCCATTATACGTATGTAGAAAGTGGGGTTCTAATTAGCCAGCCAGGTTTACTAAAGTTCCAAAACTTTATCAACAAATCGCTAACCTGAAAGCTGAAATTTTCATCAAAATAAGTCAATAAAATAGGAATAGGGAACTTGCGGCCCTTCAGATGATGCTGGACTCAGGAGTTGTTGTTGTCCAACAACAGCTGAAGCACCACATGCTCCCTCCCAATGCAATAAACAAGACAATATCTTACAATGCTGTATAAGTAAAACATCTAATTTTGTTCCTTGTCCAGGTTTCTCACTTAAACTTCCATATTACAGTAGCATTACTATACACACACACAAACACACACACATACCAGGGATAAAGTACAGCCCACTTATTTTTGTAAAAAAGGCTTACTACCAACAGCTTCTTATATATTAGCAACTACTACTAGAACAATGAATGCTGCAGATTTGGGATTAGTGGAGTGGTCCAGAGAAATACCCAGATGAGTCCAGAATTGTTGCCTGGAAACAAACAGTCACAATAGATGAAACAAATTCACACCTACATGCCTGATATTAAGTTTGCTGCTGGGGAAAAAACCTACCACATTATATAACAGGAGAAAATTTCTTCCAAGGTGTTTTAAAAACTCAAGATCACCTGCATCAATATCACCATGCTGCGCACAAATCAGTCCAAATGGAATATTATGAATACTGTTATGAAACTAACCGTAGTTTGTTTAAAACCAGGATCCCATGATATGACCATGAGGCTAAGTTAAAAATTCAATGAAACTCTGTCAAATGTTTAACTCTAGGTCACGGGGAGGAAGGCGAGTGCCAGCCTGACAATTTGGCTTGCTCTGGGCTCATCCACAGAGCACCTGAGCCTCCATTGTATGAAAGCGCTGTCACTGAAAGGGTATGTAAAGTGTACAGAAAGAGAACATCCTTGTAAAACTCACCGTTTCTGTGTCAGATTCAAACGTCATTGCAGAAAGACTGTCCTCTGCCTGCAGAATAAAAATGCATACCTATAGGACTTTTTTTGCATGCGCACCTGCGGCTTTCTAGATACTGTTGGACTCCAACCCCCACCAGGCCCAGCCAGCATCTCCATGCTCAGGGATTATGGGAGCTGTAGTCCAGCAATGTCTGATAGGCCCTGGGTTCCCTATCTCTGAACTTCTTCATAATGTCCTGGCATCATTCAGAGGCACCAGATTTCAACTCAAATCTGCTTGCATGAATTACCAAGAGAGCTGTTGAAATACATGACACAATGTTATTAGTAAGGCCGGGGCGGGGGTGGTGGTTGGATTTAGTCTCATTTCCCAATATTTTTTTAATTTCCCTTAAAAATAGTGTTGTTCCCCCACCCATTTTTTGCAAATAGGTCACTCTCTATGGAAGTACCTTGCAGTTCATTTCTGCTGCTGCTGCTTTCACCAATCCTTATAAGCCCCACCAGTCTGGTCCTTAGATTAGATCTAGATTTCGCTTTGTGTGAAAGGCAGAATGGGGGGGGGGCTAGGCTGGTATTTACAGCCTGGGTAGCGGGATGAAGAGATAAACTGGCTTCCTGGTGGCTCACTGCAGGCAGACACGGGCCACACAGCGCATCACAGAGTTTTTAATTTCCTGAAGTCACATTCTTCAAGGCATACTGGCAGATTATTTTTTTGCTATCCTTCAGGCATCTGATCTCAGGCTATATCTCCCTATCCAATTTGCCCTGCAATGTTAGTGAGTGATCAGACTGTGAAGGAGGCAAGGACCGCAGAGCTTGAAGGCAGATGGATAACCACCTCCAGGAGAGTGGAGCATAGGCAGAAATTTCTAAGAGCTGGTCTCTCCCGTTACCTGGGAGGAATTAAATGAAAGAGATATAAATCTCAAGAGACAGTGATGGAACAACTTTCAGAAGAAGATTTCAATTGTGCTAATGCTAAGAACAGAAAACACAGCAATCTGCACGTCACAGATAGCTTAGACAGAAGAACTAAGGGTGTGTTTGACTGGTTTAAGCAGCAGATTAATCAACTGAAACTTTA
This sequence comes from Podarcis raffonei, assembly GCF_027172205.1. NCBI lineage: Eukaryota > Metazoa > Chordata > Lepidosauria > Squamata > Lacertidae > Podarcis > Podarcis raffonei. Next base: position 50,254,727 of record NC_070615.1, read on the forward strand.
GGCGATGCCTCTATTTTATAGTGGTCAGGAAATTTTAATCCATTATGCCTATGGGGACACTTTACTTCTAATAAACATTACAATAACAATAAAGACTGATTTTGTTCTTTTTGATGGGAGCCACATTTGTCTGAAAAGGAGAAGAAAAAATGCAGTAAATAAACTGTGAGGCTTCACTTTAATTCCAAATCTGGACATAAATGATAAACCACTTAAGGCTGCACTCCTATGCATGCTTACCTGGAACTAAGCCCCACTGAACACACTGGGAATTACTTCTGAGTGAACATGCATAGGACTGAGCTTTCCCTCTAATCTACTCATAGGACATTTGAGGGTAAGGCTTGCACACAATGTTATAAAGATAAAATATGAGATGTTATGACAAAGTTATGGGATATTCCTAAAACAAGCTCATTCTAATTCTTGCACAGGGCTCTGGTAAAAGGCACTGCAATTTAAAGCTAGTCCTCTTATCACATGATAGAAGTGCAAGGACCATATTCCCAGCTGTGTAGAAAAGTGGTTAGAGCAGCCATAGGCAAACACGGCCCTCCAGATGTTTTGGGACTACAACTCCCATCATCCCTAGATAACAGGACCAGTGGTCAGGGATGATGGGAATTGTAGTACCAACATCTGGAGGGCCGAATTTGCCTATGCCTGGTTAGAGTGTCAGGCTAGGCCCTTGGAGACCAGGGTTCAAATCCCCACTTGGTCATGAAGCTCACTGGGTGACCTCTGGACTGGTCACTATCTCTCAGTCTAACTTAACTCACAGGGTCATTGTGGGGATTAAATGAGGAGGGGCAGAACCATGCACACCACCTCGAGCTCCTTGGAGAAAAACGTGGGATATAAGGGCAATAAATAGAAATAAACTCAATGAGAACTGTGGAAAAGACTAAATTCAAGACATCAGGAGGATAGAAGGGGCAGAGAATTGGTGCCTTTGTGTGATCTGGGATCACTGGCACGCACAAGAAGGTATTTGTCATAGAAGATAGGTCTGTCAATAGCTATAGACCATTGCAGTGGGGGGGAAAACTGCTTTATGTACCAGATACTGAGGACAAACAACAGAATAGGGGCACGACTTTCAAGTCCAGCTTGTGACTGGTTGCTGTTGGAAGCAATTCTGAACACAAAAGTTCCATCTAGTTGTAGAGAAGCTTGTCCAAATTTGCATAAGCCTTTAAGCCACCACTGCACCTTGTAGTAGTAAGTCCCACAAATTAATATTGCATCACCTATTGTGCTGGGTGACCGCGATGGGTTATTAAAAGGGAAGCAGAAAGATTTGTCTTTGCCCATGTCCTCCATAAACACATTGCCCCCCCCCAATTCTTTTTCTCAGCTAAAAAGCTCCAGTTTCATGCAGGTCAATGTTTACTTGTACGTTCTTGTGAAGCTTCCCCCACAAAATCCTGGGGGCTGTAGTCTGTTAAGGGTGCAGTGTTTTGGGGATATGCCTGTTTTCCTTTCTACAGTTACAATATTCAGAGTTCCCTGCGAAGGAGAGAGACTGTTAAACCACTCTGGGAAGCGTAGTTGTAGGAGGGGAGCAGGGGGACTCCTACTCACTCTTTGCATCCCTAAGAAACTACAGCTCCCAGAATTCTTGGTGAGGAAGCCACAACTGTTTAAAGCAGCATCGCGGGCTTTACATGTCCAGTGTGAATGTGGCCTTAGCTTTTATGAACGGTGCATATCAGTTTTGAAGGCTGGATTCATTTATTTCTTAGGTTTGCCAGCGTAGGTGGGTGGGAGACAGAGAGGAGGAAGCAGCAGAAGGCTACGGTTGCCATCTGTCTTGTATAATACAGGATCGTCCCGTTTATTTCAATGTAAAATGCTATGTCCTGTATTGATACAGTTTTGCCCTGCATTTAAGGTCTTCTCTCTCTGCCATGTTAGGGACCTTCTCCAAATGCACGTGTTGGAAAGGGGGCGTGAAGGGCTGCGTGTTATTTAAGCTCTGGGTCGCAAGCACAGGCGGATTTACAAATCCATGCGTACAATTTACAATTCCAGAGGGCAACCCTTGACCCGCCTGCTGCTCCAGAGGAAGCCCCCCTGAGTTCAATGGAGGGGCGGAAAGTGGGGGCCTCGCGGGGGGGTGGAGAGGGAGATGTTGCCTCTCCCCTCGCCATAAGGCTTGGCTGGGCCGCAGCTGCCCCTCCCTCGACCCCCGGCCTCCAGCCCCACCAGGCCTCCCCTCAGGCGGGAGAAAAAGAAGCGCAGGAGAGGCTCCCTTTCCCCCAAGGCCGGCCTGCCTGCCGGGAGAGCTTTCCCGCTTCCTCGCCCCATACCAGCTCCCGCTCCGCGGCGGCCTCGTCGGGGCTCTGAGACATAGCGGGTAAGCGCCGGCCGGGCCAGCGAAACCACCATTTCACCCCAGGCGGCAGCGGTCCTTTCTCCGACTCCGGCGGCCTTTCCTCGCCACTTCCGGGTTTCGGGCTCCATGGCAACCTGCCGCGGCAACCAGGACCCGGATGGGGGGCGGGGCGAGCCCGGGCCGAGAGGCTGCGCCGCCGGAGTTGACAATCAAAGGCGCGGGCCGAACGAGAGCTTGCCCGAAGTGACGCGCTTGCTGTTGGTGGAGAGGCGCGCAGGCGCAGAAGCGAGCGCAGGCTGGCTCCGGGGAGAGGATCCCCTGCTGCTGCTCTTGGCTTGGGCGTGCAGGGCAATGGGGAGACGGGAAGAGAGAATGTGCACAGGATCTGGCCGCGCGGCTGCCCGCTGTCCCGATCCTAAGTGTTTAAAGCTCCTCCCCCCTTAATGTGCTATCATTTTATTTGTATGTGTGCCGCCTTTCGGCCAAAGAAGCCCCGCCCCCAAGGCGGCTCACAAAAATAAATAAATCATCATCATTTTATTTGTAGTTGAAACTATGCTCAAGGCGGTTTACAACATGACAAGATTTACAGAATTACAAACGTAACAGAAGCCATAAACGATCAATCAAACACATCAAAAAGGACACAACCAAATGGAAACAATTTCCAGGTCAATCGTAAGATCTAAAACTAAAGATGCAACAGTAATATCAATAACAGCAACCGCTCTCTCAACCCCACCCCCCAAACAATACTCCAGCCCGATAATCTGTTCAACAGCCTCAGCTTTGGTAGCTGGAGTCATGTGCATGTAACCAGGGCCGGATTTAGGTCTGATGAGGCCCTCAGCTACTGAAGGTAATGGGGCCCTTTATATGTCCAGCTGTCCATTGTCAACAACAAATTGTTGCTGTTTTTTTGTGTTGAATATATGCTATGTGGTAATTTATGGACCTAATAGGTATCTAAAGCCATTTGCACATAACAGAAAGGAGCCTACACAACACAAAACACTTTTGCTGTATGTAGGTTTTATTTTATTTGTTTTTTATCTTATATTTTGGAAATGTACACCCAGGTTTTTTCCCTTTAATTTTTTGGGGGGCCCGCCAAGAGAGTGGGGCCCTAAGCTATAGCTTGTTTAGCTTATACTTCAGTGATGGCCAAACTTGGCTCTCCAGCTGTTTTTTGGGACTACAATTCCCATCATCCCTGACCACTGGTCCTGTTAGCTAGGGATGATGGGAGTTGTAGTTCCAAAACAGCTGGAGAGCCAAGTTAGGCCATCTTGTCTTCCACAACTTGGTTCCCTCCAGACGTTTTGGACTACGACTCCCATCAGCCCCAGCAAGCTACCACAGGCATTATGGGCATAGTCGCAGGGGCTGATGGGAGATGTAGTCCAAAACATCTGGAGGTTGGAGAAATTCTCTCTTTATAAACCTCTCTGACCCGACTCCGGCAGATCCCTCTGGTGCAACCCATGCCCTGCAGTCCCGCCTCGGAGAAAGGCTCTCCTTGCTCTCCACAGATGCTTTGGCTAGCGAGCCTGCAGAAACTCATGCCAAGTGCTGGCAAGGCAGGAATGCGGGAGGCTTCGCTTGCGCTACTGAGCATGCTCACTGTCGGATATGAACTGAGCATGCCCAATAGCGCTTGGAAGGGAACCGGGCAGGTAAGGTGTTTGCGATAGCAGCGCGCGGGGATTTTATTGCAACCCGATCCAAGCCACGTTTGCTCGGCCAAGTCCCGTTTTGTTCAGCGGGGTTCCTCTCCAGGATCGCGGCGTTTGCATGCTTGCTTGGTGAGCTCTCCAGAGATTCCTGTGGGTTATTCCCAATTAAAGCAGAAATGATAGGCGCACAAACTGTTGGGGAGGCTAGTTCTGTGGAAGTCGGTGGCACTTACTTCTGAGTAAACACTGATCGCGCCGGCCGAACTGTGCGTGCGGAGAGCAGCATTCCAAGGAGACCCCGAGAGGTGCACTTACTGTACTTCATAATAAACTCAAGCTGAACTCGTTGCTGCTGCTGCCTTACTTCCGAGTAAGCAGGTACAGCACTGAGCTGCAATGCTTTGATCACGGAGCAGGAAAGGAGGGGGACTTAATGGAACAGGTGAGTCCCACCCCCTGATGCTCCCCAGTTTTAGTCAAGTCCCCCTCCGTAGCCCTCAAAAACAGCAGCTTTGGGTCCGATCCTAAGTGAGAGAGGGTGAAAACCAGGTCACTTCGCTGAGTACAGTTGGGACATTAGATTTAAATGCAAGATCCCATGTTCCGGTTTAGTTTCCTCTTCAAAAACAACATGTTTTTCCTGCGTTGTAGGTTCTGCCTTGTTCTTACACTCTTTCATGAGGGAAAAAACAGAGCGGAAGAACTGAGACTCGCCATGGATAGAAAGTGCTCTCAACTTCTGCCTTCAGTATGTACGATTCTGGCAGATCCAAGGCACCCCCTTTCGGATGACACTTGTTTGGAAAAGTTGCTGGATTGGTTTAAGATGCTGATCAACACTGGTAAGTTCCATGGTTAGATGTTTGTTTTGTAAGGCTTCTCTAAAGCGTCACACACATGTGTGGAAAGGAACCCACCTCTTGAAAAAAACTAAACAAGGGGCCTTGAGGCCATGTGGCCCTCCATATCCTATCAACTTGGAAGGTGGTGGACTGTCCTGCCTTAGAAGTTTTTAAACAGAGGATGGGTGACCATCTATCAAGGGTTCTTTAGCTGTGATTCCTGCATTGCAGGGGGTTGGACAAGATGACCTTTGTGGTCCCTTCCAATTCTTCTACAGTTCTACTATTCATTATTTGTGCTGTGGTTGATGGAGGCTGAAGGCCAAGAAGATCTGGAGGGCCACAGGACCTCTATCTGGGGCTTGTGATTTTGGCGTTAAGTAGTATAGAAATAGTTTATTTATTGCATTTATATCCTACCTTTTTCTCTAAGGAGCTCAAGGTGGCATACATTGTTTTCTCTCCCCCCCCCTTCATTTAAGCCCCACAACAACCCTGTGAGGAAGGTTAGGCTGAGAGGCAGGTCATCCAGTGAAATTCATGGCTGAGTGGGGGTTTGAACCTGGTCCCGCAGGTCCTAATTCAACACTTACAAATATCTAACCTAGAAAAGAGATCATAAAGAGGTGGTAGCCAAAATTAATAATAATAATAATAATAATAATAATAATAATAATAATAATATAATTTATTTATACCCCGCCCATCTGGCTGGGTTTCCCCAGCCACTCTGGGCTGCTTCCAACAGAATATTAAAAACAATACAGCGTCAGACATTAAAAACTTCCCTAAACAGGGCCGCCTTCAGTTGTCTTTTAAAAGTAAAATAGTTGTTTATTGCCTTGACATCTGATAGGAGGGCATTCCACAGGGCAGGCGCCACTACCGAGAAGGCCCTCTGCCTGGTTCCCTGTAACCTCACTTCTCGCAGGGAGGGAACTGCCAGAAGGCCCTAGGAGCTGGACCTCAGTGTCCGGGCAGAATGATTGTGGTGGAGACGCTCCTTCAGGTCTACTGGGCTGAGGCCGTTTAGGGCTTTAAAGGTCAGCACCAACACTTTGAATTGTGCTTGGAAACGTACTGGGAGCCAATGAAGATCTTTCAGGACCAGTGTTATATGGTCTTGGCAGCCACTCCCAGTCACCAGTCTAGCTGCCACATTTTGGATTAATTGCAGTTTCCGAGTCACCTTCAATGGTGGCCCCACATAGAGCGCATTGCAGTAGTCCAAGCGGGAGATAACTAGAGCATGCACCACTCTGGTGAGACAGAAAGTGAAACCAGTGTTCCCCTGCCTGGTGCAATCTGCCCACCCGCCCGCGATGTTGTTGGACTCCAACTCCCATCAGTTTCCAGCCAGCATGGCCAACTGTCAGGGATGATAGGGGTTGTTGTATAAAATGTAGTGAGGGCACCAGGTTGGGGAAGCATGTTGTAGTTGATGGAGCAAATTTGGAGCTCCAGAGAACTCAAAGCAGCTGGTTCAAATAGCAAGAAAGGAGATTTCACTTTAAATGTTAGGAAGCACTTCCCGAGGGTATAAGGTGTGGAGGGCTGGGGGCATGTGAAATTTCTTAATAGGTTGAGACTGTGATTCCAAGTAGGGCTGAGGAAATCCCCTGCCTTAAAATACGGAGAGTCAGTGCAGAGAAGACTAAGCAAGGCAGCTTCCTATTGCATCACTAGGCCTTAATTCTGAGTAGACTGCAGAGGCTTTGCCCTACATAAGTTTTGTCTTCTAACTAAACATACGGTCATTCCCTGCTGGCCCCTCTTTCCCCCTCCCAGGATCCAGCCTGCTGCTGCTAGAGGAAAACCCGTGTTTGAAGGAGCTGGTCCTGGCTGTGCTCAGACAAGAGGAGCCAAATCCCACCATCCTTTCCTTCGTCCTGAGGCTCACTGGGATATTTGCTGCCTCTGAAAGTAGTTTCCAACACCTGCAGGTCAGTAAAGTCTTAAGCACCAGCTTGGCTGCAGGAGTTTCTGGATGGAAGCATACAAGGTGCCACCCAGCCGTCTTAGGAACTCCAGGTTTATGTAGGGCTTGCTCCTTTCCTTCCCCTGAAGATACCCCGCAAGGCAGTGGGGGGTTCGGACCTGAGTTGTCCTTCCCCTGGATGGGCTCCCTTCCCAAGTGGACGAGCCCCATCTGCCCCTCGCTTCCTTCCACAGCACCTGCAGAAATTGAAATTGAAATACTTTATTGTCACTTGTACAACTTGTATACAGTGAGATTACACGAGCACCCCCACTCAGCTCTCTTAGTCTTAATTCCCCTCGTTTACAGACGCACACCCACCAAACCCAAAAGTCAGTTGCCTTGTTGTTATCTTTTCATTCAGCAGCCTAACAGCCCAGGATAGAAGCTGTTCTTTACCCTGTTGGTGCGACTAATCATGCTTCTATATCTTCTGCCTGAGGGCAGGAGATCAAGAAAGTGCCGGCCAGGGTGTGAATCATCCCTGAGAATTTTCCTCAACGTTCTTCTGCTATTTCATCCAGCGGATTCACAGGACAGCCCATAATATTTTGTGCTGTATTCACCACTGTCTTCTTGACCGTTGGACCCACTCGTGGTCTTGCCCACTCCATCCTTCAGAGCCTGTCTTTGCATGCAGGGGAAGCCCCTAACTCGCTGAGGGTTTCGGACCCATCGGTCCAACCCTTAAAATATAACCACCTACAAAGCACAAAAGAGCAGCGCTAGTTTGCATGTGTTTCGGGATTCCCCCCCACCCAGAAATGGGTGTTAGTCATAGGTCAGTGACCGTGAGAATCTCCCGCTTTCTTCTGTTCTCGCTTCAGCAGGGAGAAGTCGTCTTTGGTGCCTTTGGAGAAGCGGGGCCTCTGAGCAGTGCATTGTGGGAGGACATGTCCATCCGGAGCGGCTGGGTGCAGGGCGTTTACAGCATGCTGCAGCACTACAGCGCCTTCCAGTTCTTGTGCAACTCTGGTAAGCGCTAGAATTTACTCAACATACCTGGGCCTGCCTCTGAGACACGAGAGGCATCTGTGTCAGGCCATTGCTCCATCCAGCTTAGTATTCTCTACACCAGTGTTTCCCAACCTTGTGCCTCCAGCTGTTTTTGGACTACAATTCCCATCATCCCTTGCCACTGGTCTTGCTAGTCAGGGATGATGGGAGTTGTAGTTCAAAAACAGCTGGAGGCACAAGGTTGGGAAACACTGCTCTACACTGCCTAGCAGCATCTGTCCAGGGTTTTGGAAGAAGTCTCTCTCTGTCTTACTGGAGAGGTGATCTGCTGCTGAATCGTGGCCGCCCCCCTGAAAGAAGGCAGTGGGACCTCCTAAAACTGAAAACCCATGGCTAACCTGTCCTTTGAATCCTGTTGAGAACATCTTAGTTCCCAAACCTGCAGGCGTGGGGAGCCAGATGCTGTAGGACTACAGCTCCCATCATCCTTGATGGTTGCTCACACTCACTAGGGCTGCTGGGAGTTGTAGTCCAACCACATCTGGAGGGACACAGGCTTTCTCCCACTCCGTCTCCCCCTGCTGCCTGGGCTCCCCTTCCTCTGTTGTTTCTCCTCTGTTGGTTTGTAAGCTCCTAGGGGCAAGGCCTTGTCTTTTTTGAAGCATCATGTGCCCTGATGGCTCTGACATGTAAATCATCACCCTCATAATTCCAGAGCACATGTCTGGCTTGTAACAATGAGAAAGAGATGGACCTTTGTCTTGGGCCTCGTGCTGCAGCACTCTGATCTCCCCAGCCTTCCTTGGGCTACTTGTTTTCTGGGTCGGCCTGCTTTTGTGTTGTCTGCTGCCCCTTATGGCTAGTAGGGCCATTTGTTGGGTTATGGAGCTCACTACTGATTGGAGAAACGCTGCTGAACAGAAGAAAGCTGCCCCTTTTTGCTTTCTCCCTTTCCGATGTTTGTGCTGCGAGTCCTGTTGAGCCAGTGTGGTGTAGTGGTTAAGAGCAGTAGTCTCGTAATCTGGGGAACCAGGTTTGCGTCTCCGCTCCTCCACATGCAGCTGCTGGGTGACCTTGGGCCAGTCACACTTCTCCGAAGTCTCTCAGCCCCACTCACCTCACAGAGTGTTTGTTGTGGGGGAGGAAGGGAAAGGAGACTGTTAGCCACTTTGAGACTCCTTTGGGTAGTGATAAAGTGGGATGTCAAATCCAAACTCTTATTCTCCTTCTCTTTTTTGTTTTGTTTATCACATTGATATCCCACCTTTCCCCTCAAGGAGCTCAAGGTGGTGTACGTGGTTATCTTCCTCCCTGTTTCATCCTTACAACAACCTTGTGAGGTAGGGCGGGCTGAGAGAGACAGTGACTCACCCAAAGTCACCCACTGAGCTTCATGGCCGAGTGTGGGATTTGAAACCTCCCCTCTGGTCCTAGCCCAGTGCTCAAGCCACTCCTCATCATGGACCTCATTACAAAATTATTCTGCACCCTTCTCTCTCTGTCTCCCTCAACACCAGGTTCCCTAGATGTGATTTTCGCTCTCCAAGGAGACCCGAGCCTGTTTGTTGCTTCAGGAGCCAACCGCCTTCTGGCTCGCGTGCTCATCTTCTCCGTTCAGTCCGAACCGTCTCGCCTCCTCAGCTCGATGGACTGCGATTGGCCGGCTTGCACTCGAATGATAGTTGCTCGCGTCGAAGAGTCCCTCAAATCCCACTCGGCCTCCCGGGCCAAGCATTCCTTGCAGCTGCTGACGACGTTGTTTGAGCACAACCAGGACGCCTGGACTGAACTGCTCTGGTCGCGGATCGCGGGAACTGTGGAGTCCCTCCTGACAGAGGAGCTGCTCCAAGTTGGGCACCAGCTGGTGGATCTGTTCCTCAGCATGGCAAGGTAGGTGCCTGCACAGTGGCTTTCATTAATGTGAGGGGAGGCGAAGGATGGAGAACTCTGTGGTTCTCCAGACATTGATGGACTCCAGCTTCCATCAGCCGCCAGCCAGAATGGCCAATGGTCAGGGAGGATAAGAGTTGTAATCCAGCCATGGCTGGATAGCCACCAGTTCCCCAACCTTGATCGATATCAAAGAGGTCTTCCAAGGTTAAAACCAATAGTTTGAGCTATGCTTGGAATAGTATTGGGAGCCATTGGGGAAGAGGAAGACCTGTGGTCCAGCAGCTGCATTGCCAAAAGAAGCTCCCGAGTTCAGTCTCCGACATTTCTAGACCACTGACCAGAAACCCCAGGGAGATGCTGCTAATTGGTGGGAACTTATAGTGGAGAACTAAAGTGAAGCCATGAGGCAGGAGTTGGTAATGCAGGTGAGCTGTGCACAGGCAAGCTGCCAGCTAGCTCTGTCGAGGCTCTTTTTATTAGCACAGTATGCAAAACCAGTCAGATACATTTTGGACTGTGCCCTTTACGCGTCTTCCAATCACGCGATTGTGGGGGGGGTGGGGTACAAAGTTATTTTGGCACCTGTTTCCACCGTTTCATTTTCCCCTTGAACAATGTATAACGAAGGAGACAAAGGTCACAGACAGGGCACAGCAAACCACTGAGAAAGCCAAAGGTTAGATAGAGGGCATGATGTTCAGACAGTTGTGGCTTGTCTGCGGGTGGAAGTGTGCTCCACAACCAGTGGTCATTCCTTCAGAGAACCTCTCCCATCCATTTGGGGCAACCTTCTGGGACCAACTAGCCAGAGGCAAAAGTGGGCAGGGCAGCAGGTGTCAATTTTACCTTTATAGATTAGGCCAGTTTCTGGACACACTCACACACAGCTCTCTATCCTGCATCCAAGCAAGCAAGAGGCATCATCAGGGGTCAGGGACACATCCCACCCGGCCAGGCAAAAACGCTCCAGGGTGAGGAAGTTATGAAGTAGGGTGGCTTGGGGAGAGGCCTTCCACCTGCCCCACCCGCCCCCAGGAAGGTCACTCATTTAGGAGAAAGAAAACTCAGATTCTAAATCTCCACTACCTTGTGGGATATCGTTAGCAGAAGAAAAGGCTGAGGAGTAAACCCTACACAAATCAGGAGCGGAGTCCCTAAGACTGTTGGATGGCGCCTTGTACGCCTCCTTCCTGCAACTCCTGCAGCCAAGCTGGTGCCAAACGTCTTGCTCGGTTTTCCTTTGGACCACTTCAGCAAGGCTTGGCCAGGGGGACGGGTCTTATCGCCTGGGCAACCCAGGACCTCCAGACACACTGCCCAAGATTGTGCCTAGGGAGGTCACTTCATTGCTGCTAACACAACAAAAACAGCACGGGAGGCAAAAGTTACGAGTTCCAGGTTTCTGCAGCCAAAGCAGGCACTGTGATCCTCCAGCGGTTTGATTTCACCCCCAGAGGCACACGCCATGGTCTCTTGAGAGAGACTGCTGGCAACAACAAATACATATCTAAAGGTTATGCACGTGCACTAATGCATCTTCCTCCCTCCTGTAGGTCTCCTGCATTCAGCTGCCCCGAATGCAGCCTCTGGAAGCTGGTGGCACTTGCTCTGAAGACCTTGAGCCTCACTCAGTCAGGCCCTCTGGCCTTGGGACTCCTGAAAGTTGAAGCCTGGTAGGGATTTGTTCCCTTCAACATTAAAGCCCAAACCATTAAGTATTTTGTTCGACCTTGTTTTCCTTTAACAGATAAAATAATAATAATAATTTATTATTTATACCCTGCCCATCTGGCTGGGTTTCCCCAGCCACTCTGGGCAGCTCCCAACAGAAGATTAAAAACATGATAAGACATCAAACATTAACAACTTCCCTAAACAGGGCTGCCTTCAGATGTCTTCAAAAAGTCAGATAGTTGTTTATTTCCTTGACATCTGACAAGAGAGTGTTTCACAGGGTGGGTGCCACCACCGAGAAGGCCCTCTGCCTGCTTCCCTGTAACCTCACTTCTCGCAGTGATGGAACCACCAGAAGGCCCTCGGAGCTGGACCTCAGTGTCCCGGCTGAATGATATGGGTGGAGACGCTCCTTCAGGTATACTGGACCAAGGCCGTTTAGGGCTTTAAAGGTCAGCGCCAACACTTTGAATTGTTCTTGGAAACGTACTGGGAGCCAGTGTAGGTCTTTCAGGACTGGTGTTCTGTTTTATTATCACATTTTTTGTATTGCATTAGATTGTTATAAGATGTACCGGTACATTTTTTTGTTTCTTCAGCTTGTAAACCGCCTTGAGTATTGTAAGATAGAAAGATGGCATACAAATTAAAAATGATGGTCTCAGTGGCCACTCCCAGTCCCCAGAATCCCTCCTCAAGCCAGCCTTTTCTATGAAGCCATGCTTAACCTCCTAGCTTTCACCTGCAGGTGGAACGAAGTCTAGGCTGCAGCCCTGTGTATCTTTTGCTGAGGAGTAAGAACCATTGAAAGCAATGGAACTTACTTCTGACTAAAATGGCATAGGACTGTGCCCCAAGCACAGGGGAGAGCTGCACGTTCCTTGCTGTTCTTGCCTCTCCTGCCCTCCCCCCTCTCCCCCCCTCACAAATTGCAGCTGCAAGCGGGGCTGATACCCAAAACACCTGGCGGGGGAAGGCGGGACTATTGTGCATGCATTTGCATTAATATATGGAATAAAGCTTTGAGGGGAACTGCGTGGAACAGATCTCGGTGTTTCAGTTTCTGGGAATGGAGTTGAGAGATGACCTAACCTGGGGAGAAAACAGCAAAGACCTGATGAAGAGAGCACAGCAGAGGTTATATTTTCTAAGAATCATCCGGAAAAATAATCTCTCAAAGGACCTGTTGATGGCATTTTACCATTGTACTTTTGAGAGTGTATTAACTTATGGTCTGTGTGTGTGGTTTGGGAGCTTCACGGTCGGGGAAAAAGCAATTCTGTCCAGGGTTGTAAAGACTGCAGAGAGAATAACTGGGTGCACTCTTCCCAACTTGGATCAAATCTACACTTCCAGGTGTCATAAGAAAGCTGCAGAGATAGTACAGGATAGTGCGCACCCCAGAAATGATCTCTTTCAGCTTCTGCCTTCTGGAAGAAGGTACAGGGTAATAAAGACTCGGACTAGCCGCCTGAGAAACAGTTTCTATCCAAATGCGATTTGGGTTTTAAACGCAGTGTAAGGTAGTCTCTATGGGAGTATATTGTATTTAATTATGGGGTATCAGAGTTTTTAGGGGGCTAACCAGGCTGGGATAGCAGGCTTGTGGGTTTTTGAATGTCTGGTGTAGATTTTTTCAATTTTGTTGTTCTGTATGGGACAATGACAATAAAGATTATCGTATCATAACCTACATTAAAACCACAGAGATGCTGCCTTGCTGCGGATGCAAGAGAGACCTAACCTGTTCCTTCTCCTCCTTCAAGCCCACAGGCAATCCAGGTGCAAGGTCTGGGCCTTTTGCTGCAGCCAATCGGCTGTGTCTTGAGAGGCGCTTCTCCATCCTTAGAATTCCCAGGTGCGTTGCTGAGTTAGGATGCGGCCTCAGAGCTCAGTGCTTCCAGCCACGGTGGCTCGGCTCTGCCTCCGCGTTAGGAGGCAGCAGTTGCTTCTGAATACCAATTGCCGGACGCCACAGGAGGGGAAAGGGCTCTTGTGTTCGGGGCCTGCTTTTGGGCTTCCCTTGGGGGCATCTGCAGGGCCACTGTGGGTACAGAATTAGGGGGGCCATAGGCCTGGTTCAGCGGGCTCTTCCTAGTTTCTTATGTGCACATATTGCATTAAGTGGGATGGGTGGGTTAAGGGAGCAAAGTACAGTTAACAGGCCCTGAAATACTTCACCTGGGCCCCGATCCAAAGAACAACAGGCCTTGCTGGAATGTCCCAGGTGGATTCTGCCCCTTCTGTTTGGGAGTGCACTGGACAAAAATTAACTTTCTTCCCCCTCTGCGCTCGCTTAGCCAGCCTCTGCCGTCCTGGTACCCTACAACTGCTTTACACTACAACTCCCATCAGCCCCAGCCAGGCTGCTCTGGCTGGAGCTGTTGGGAGTTGTAGTCCAGAATATCTGGTGGGCACCAGGTTGGGGAAGGCTGCTTTTACTAGCCATTTCAGAGAAGCCTTTTGCTCCGTCCGGCTTCCCTTTCTCCACTTCCAGGTTTGCCGCCTGAATCTGCCTCTGTGGAGTCTCTTCTGTCCTCCAGGGCCTCGTGTGTCAGTTTCCTGTGCCAGACTCTGGCTCATCTGGAGGAAGTCCAGTATGTGGTAAGATCTAGATAAGCAAAGACCCAAACTCCTTTGGCTCCTCCTCCTCCTCCTCCCTGAGCTTTTTATAGGGAAAAGGTCATTAGAAGAACTTTTAAGAACTGGTGCCTCTACTCACTTATTTTCCTCTTTCCTCCTCTTCTCTCTTTCCTTTTGTGCTGCATCTTTTACATTATAAGCCGAGTGGGCAGGGACTCTCTTATTATTAATATTTGTCAGCCACGCTGGGAGCCTTTCCTGCCGAAGAGTGGAGGGAAAATCAGCTCTCCAGGCTTTAAATCTACCATCCTTGTGCAGTATTGAGCTGAAACTCTTGAGATGCTGAACTCTGGCTTCCTTACCGAATTTTGCCCTTGTGCAGTGGGGCTGCCGCATACCCGGAAGCCTGTGTATAAGACACCTCTAGCAAATTGGCTGAGATTGCATTTATCCCTTTTCTTCACCAGGCCTCTCTGGCAGTGGAGTTTCCCCACAAGCCTTTGCTCCAGTCCGTGGTGACTGTGCTGCAGTTCTGCGTTGGCCTCGCCATTCCAGTCTCCCCTCTGGCAGCTAAGATCGGCAACTTCCTGGTCGGCTGCTTCCGAGTTCAGCGGGCAGCCCTGGGCCTCCTGGGAGCTCTGTCTCGCTGGGCAAGTGAGTACATGAAATTTATTACGGTCAGAGACCAGCTTGAGAAACACAAATGGAACTACCATCCCAATAGCAAAACAAACATTTAAAACAATATACAACAATGGATTTTAAGTTTAAAAGTGCGATAGGCATATAAACACATAAAAAACTTTAAAATAGACAGCCTTAGAGAAATGACCCAAAGTCGCCCGTGGATCCGGGTTTGGGAATTTTCTTAACAAACTAGATTGAATCGGGGGATGGTCTGCGCCTACAGATCTGTGCGCAGAATCTGGCGACAATCCGGGTTGTCTTGTGGTCTTTGCCTAACAGGAGAAGATGGAATTTTTGCTTTACCTGGAGGTCAGCAAGCCTCACCAGCAGGGGGTCAATGGTTTCTCCCCCCTCCCCCTTGCTATCTCAGTGTTCCCTGTTGATTCCAGGGTGAACGCGGCCCTGCAAGAAACCTCCTGGGAGGCAAGGGAAGAACGAGGGCTCCTTTGATGGTCTTTTCCAGCTTCTCACAGGAGTGTAGAGTCGGAAGGGTCCCCATTGGCTATCTAGTCCAACCCCCTGCAATGCAGGAATCTCAACAAAAGCCTTCCTGACAGATGGCCATCCTACCTCTGCTTGAAAACCTCCAAGGAAGGAAGGAGCAGTCAAATACAACATTCCTTGTTTTCCTAGAGTGGACATGCAAGGGGATGTATGGTCCAGCCCGTCGGAACTTCCTGTTTCTTCCTGGACTGGAGCATACTTCCTCTTGCATGTGACTAGAGGTGGGCGTGACCTTACCTGTGCAGGCAACCAAAGCACAAGGCACGCAGCCCTCCTTCTCCATCTTCCTTTCGTCATCTGAACTGCAGTGACTGCCAGTCTGCAGTCACTGGGATTAACCCCCCATATGGGATAGATCCACATGTATATATCTTTGTAACTAAGTCTGCCTTCTGGGATCCAACTGTGAAAAGAATATGAGTAAACTACTTTTATATACTTAACACGAGATTGTGGCGTGTTTATTATTTTAAGAGGGAAATAAGGGATCTTACCAGGAATCTATACTGAGAAGCTTAAACAAGCCTGCAACCAGCTACCTGCTGTGTGTTCAAAGGGGAATGTTAAAACTCTGCTCAGTTATAGAACTTGCTAGCTCAAGTTAGGAAGGATATTGCTGCCTCCCTGAACATTCGCACACCCACCATCTCCAGAGAGAGTCTTTTCTACTGTCAAACAGCTTTTACTGTCAGGAAAGTTCTTCCTTATAATATTTAGTTGAATCTCCTTTTCTTGTGACTTGAAGCTATTGGTTTAGGTGATTGCCTGTGGAGCAGCAGAAAACAAGCTGGCTCCATCTTCCATGCGGCAGCCCCTGAGACGTTTGAAGCTCGTAACACAAACACAACAGGTTGCAAAATTAGTTGCATTTTTTATGGTGGGGGGCAATTCTAGGACCCCCCCTCGTTTGAACCACACTTCCCTTTAAAATAGACATGCATATTCATATTTGTAACTGCCGCAGTGAGTTCCAGAGTTCCGTTTAGTTTCTGATTATATATTTTTTCCTTAGTTTTGTACAGTGGACGCTTGGATTGTGAACGTGATCTGTGCGGGATGCATGTTCGCGACCCGCAGCACTCGCAACCCACAGCAGCGTGTCTGCGCACGCGCGGGTTGCGATTCGGTGCTTCTGCGCATGCGCAAAGCGTGATGCGCATGTGCAGAACCCAGAAGTAACCCGTTCCGGTACTTCTGGGTTTCGGTGGGTCCGTAACCTGAAAAAACGGAACTTGAAGAGTCTGTAACCCGAGGTATGACTGTACACTGCCCTGGGATCTTTGCTTAAAGGGCAGTATATAAATTGCAAAGTAAATAAATGAGTAAATAAAATAACTTCCAACTGTCCTTCTCTGTGTGTTTTAGCTTCAGTTTCTGACGAAGTCATGGAACAAATCTTTGACATCCTCCTTGTGTACCTGAAGAGTCCAGATAGCAGCCCTGCTGTAAGTATGGATTCTTGTGTCGGAAGCAGGAGCTCAAGGTGGGGAATATTTTTCTCTCCTTCCTTGGGTAATCCCCACAGCAACCCTGTGAGGGAGGCTAGATAGAGAGGCAGCGACTGGGCCCCAAGGCCAACCAGGGGGTTTCATGACAGCTGAGCAGGGGATTTGAGCCCTGGGCTCCCAGGTAGCTGCCAGACCCTCCAACTGCTACACCACATTGGTTCTTGGTTGCAAAAGGAATGATTGGGGGATGGCTAGAGTAAAGTTACCAGGATGTTGGTCATCCTGGGGGGTTTCTTTCACGGCACCCCCCTTTTCTCTCTCTCAGGTTTTGAAGAAGGCATTCCAAGCAACGCTGAAGTGGCTTCCAAGCACCACGGAAGCATCTGACTCTGCCAGTGATTTCCAGCGGCACAAACAGTTTATCAGAGGTAAATTTGCAAGCCTGTTTCTGGCCTAGGGAACATAACAGCCATTAAGGTAAGATGTGGAATATGCAGGAGAAATGATTTTGAGGAGATATGGAGAGTGTTTGTAGAATTTGTACTGTTAAAGCGGAAAGGGGTCAAACCATTGCAAGAGGTGTTGAAGTTTTGGGAGGTTGGGTAGTTACAATGGAATGGTCTCGGTGGTGGGGTGCACATTTCTATTCTTATTTATTTATGATTATAACTTTGTCAGAATAAAATTAAAAATTAAAATTAAAAAGGGGGGAGGAAAGAAGTGACCCCCATAAAGTTCAATGGGACTTTACTCACAATGTGTAAAGCTTGGCAGACTTAATGTTGTTTCATAAGCTGCAACAGTTCTGTCTGTGACGCCGTCTCTGTCGCCCACCCCCTCGGAGCAGACATGCTGCCTGTCTTGCAGAAGCGCATGCACAGCCCCAGCTGGGAAGTGCGCGACTCAGCCCTGGAGCATCTCACGCAAGCGATGAAGCGCCTGAGAGGTAAGTGCAGGGAAGGCAGAACCTGTTGGCAGGGAGCACAGCTGCGTGACGGAGGAGCAGTCCGCCTTAGAAGCATAGAATGAGCGGCAGGGACCCTGAGCATCCTCTGGTCCAACCCGCTGCAATGCGGGAATCTCAGCTAAAGCATCCGTTCCAGACGGCCATCCAGCCTCTCCTTAGAAACCTCCAAGGAAGGAGAGTCCACAACCCTCAATGGGCTTGGTGAGCTAAAACAGGAGAAAGGAGTGTCTGGAGAAAGGAGAAAGGAGTGTCTGGAGGCGGTTGGAGGAAGGATGGCGGCTAACAGATTGAGGTTGAATCCTGACAAGACAGAAGTACTGTTTTTGGGGGACAGGAGGCGGGCAGGTGTGGAGGATTCCCTGGTCCTGAATGGGGTAACTGTGCCCCTGAAGGACCAGGTGCGCAGCCTGTGAGTCATTTTGGACTCCCAGCTGTCCATGGAGATGCAGGTCAAATCTGTGTCCAGGGCAGCTGTTTACCAGCTCCATCTGGTATGTAGGCTGAGACCCTATCTGCCTGCGGACTGTCTCACCAGAGTGGTGCATGCTCTGGTTATCTCCCGCTTGGACTACTGCAATGCACTCTACGTGGGGCTACCTTTGAAGGTGACCCGGAAACTACAACTAATCCAGAATGCGGCAGCTAGACTGGTGACTGGGAGCGGCCACCGAGACCATATAACACCGGTCTTGAAAGACCTACATTGGCTCCCAGTACGTTTCCGAGCACAATTCAAAGTGTTGGTGCTGACCTTTAAAGCCCTAAACAGCCTCGGTCCAGTATATCTGAAGGAGCGTCTCCACCCCCATCATTCTGCCCGGACACTGAGGTCCAGCACCGAGGGCCTTCTGGCGGTTCCCTCACTGCGAGAGGGAACCGCCAGAGGGCCTTCTCGGTAGTGGCACGCTCCCTGTGGAACGCCCTCCCACCAGATGTCAAAGAGAACAACTACCAGACTTTTAGAAGACATCTGAAGGCAGCCCTGTTCAGGGAAGCTTTTAATGTTTGATGTATTGCAGTATTTTAATATTCTGTTGGAAGCTGCCAAGAGTGGCTGGGGAAGCCCAGCCAGATGGGCGGGGTATAAATAATAAATTATTATTATTATATTATATTATTATAGGCGCTGAATTCTGGTGGGCACCCACCGCTTGCCACTGAAGCCACTAAGCTCTTAACTATCTGCCTGTTACGAAATAATTAATAATTTTGATCAAGCTAGAAAAACAAAACACCTATATACCTATATATATTACCGAAATGTATGCTTACTGTTTCACTAAAGGACTTCCGACTTTTTGTGCTCATTTACCAAAGATGCGCTGCACCAGCAGCGGCGCTTGTCATTCACAACAGCGCCACTTGTCAGACTCAACGACGGCGCTTGTCATTCTTAATGGCACCATGCACGCAAAATTAACTAAATTTAGGGGCGCTGGGCAGATCTTTGCACCTTGGCGGTGCATATGCTAAAGACGGCCCTGACCGGAGAGGAGGACTGCTGGCCCAACCTGGTCTGCTAGCCTTTCCTTGTGACTCACCGTGACATTTTGGGCTGGCCCTGCTCATCTGCTCTACACTTTGTGTCATGTGTGGTGGTCAGGCTGGGTGGGCATGATGGGAGTTGTAGTCCAAAACAGCTGGAAGGCTTGATTAATCCTTGCATTCACTGCAGTTTTAGAACGGAGGGGTGTTTTTTCCCCTAAAAGCTCTGGGAAGGTTGTTTTCATGGCTCCCTATATTATAAAAAATATTTCAGGAGCCATGTTGCTATCTGCTAAGATAAGGCTTTTGGCTTCATGCGTTTTGTGTGTCCTGCTACGGAAAGGGTGTTTTAGTGAAGCTGTGTTTTGAATTTCTTTTAACCAGTACGTCACCCAGACAACTTCACTTATTGGGTGAATTATAAACTGAGTCAGTAAATAAAATGCATGCCTTGATTGGGGGCGGAGAAGGAAGGATAGTGGGGAAATGGGGGCTCTCACACTTCATGAGCTTCTGGTTGGGGGCTTTTTCTGCCCATGAGCTCCCTGTTAGCTGACACTTCCTTGCCAGGACTATCTCAGCAAAAAGAATTCCTGCCTCCACCTCTGCCTTTGGGCTTTGCAATGACAACAGAAGGGGAGTTTGGCTGCTGGACCAGGCAAAAGGCCCATTGAGTCCAGTACAGTGGAACCTTGGGTTACATACACTTCAGGTTACAGACACTTCAGGTTACAGACTCCACTAACCCAGAAATATTACCTCGGGTTAAGAACTTTGCTTCAGGATGAGAACAGAAATTGTGCTCCGGCGGCAGCAGGAGGGCCCATTAGCTAAAGTGGTGCTTCAGGTTAAGAACAGTTTCAGGTTAAGAACAGACCTCCAGAACGAATTAAGTGCTTAACCCGAGGTACCACTGTATCATGTTCTCGCAGTCGGTCGTAAGCTAGGCATGAGTAAAAGAACCCTCTCACTGCTTGTGATTCGCAGCAGCTGGCAATCAGAGGTGTACAAACCATCTACAGTTTTATTCCCCTTTGATTTTGTCGCCCTGTTTTAAAGCCATTCCGGTTGGTGACTTTAAATGCCAGAAGCAACTGCAACAAAACGTTGCAGCGTGGAGTGCTTCCCTGTTCAGGATTCCAGGCTTCAGTACATCTGATGGAGCAAATTATGACCTCTGTGCGCTGCGGGGGCCAGTCTGGAGACTGTGAGCCTTCCCAGGAAGCCTGCGTGCTCTTGGCAAGATCTGTCCGGGGCCAGGCATTTGCTTTAATGGTAGGGACAGAGGGCTGATGGGATCAGGCCCTGTTTATTTCCCCCCCCCCCTTTTTGTTTTCATCTCTACACAGGGCAGGAGTGGTTCTGGCAAGAGCTTCTGTCTTCGGAAGTGCTGCCACTGGCAGAGAGCCTCCTGGCCGACCCAGAGAGCTACGTGCGAGCCAGTGCGGTGGAAGCCTTGGGGCAGTTTTCCTTGCTTGCTAGCGCTGACTCGAAGAAGCCCAGCTCAGAGAACAATGGCAGCAACAAAGAGGTACAGTCCTCTTTGCTGAACACGTTTTTGTCCCTGCCTTTTCACGTGGCAAGGCAGGGGGCCCGCATTCAGACCGGAAGACTACAGCTCTGTTTCCCGGGGGGGGGGCGCTTTGGGTGGGTTTCCCCTGAAAGGGCAACCTAGAAGTACAGTCGTACCTTGGAAGTAGAACGGAGTCCGTCCCGGAAGTCCATCTGACTTCTAGAACGTTCAAAAACCAAAGCGCAGCTTCTGATTGGCTGCAGGAAGCTCCTGCAGCCAATCGGAAGCCCCGCCAGACGTTCAGCTTCTGAAAGAATGTTCAAAAACTGGAACACTCACTTCCAGGTTTTGATCATTCGGGAGCCAAAACGCTGGAGAACTAGGCTGTTCAACTTCCAAGGTACGACTGTACTATGAAGCAATAGATGGGATATTGAAACAAAACCTGGCTGCTAGGAGGTCGGTAGGTGTGCAGCGATTGGAGCTCATCGCACCAATCTTACACCAACTGCAATGGTTAGTTCTTGAGTTTCTGGGCTCAGTTCAAAGTGCTTTTAGAATCATAGCATCTTAGAGCTGGAAGGGACCCGCGAGGGTCATCTAGACCAACTCCCCTGAAGTGCAGGAATCTCAACTTAAAGCATCCCTGCCACGTGTATGAACCCTTGCAGGGCACAGTTCTCCTGTTCAGCGTTCCGTGGCCTTTGCCAGAACACTCCATTCTCTCTTCCCTCTGGTTTTCTCTTCACCCCTCCCCCCCCCCAAATCAGCCAACATGAAATGGCCACTCAGCACACTCAGTCCTCACTGGGCTGTTTGGGCCCCACCCCACAATTTTAGGGTTCAGCACACCCTGCAAATACTTCTTTATTTCTGCAGACCTTGTGGGGTGATGGTTTTGGCTGTATAAGGAGAATGGATTTGGCTGTACAGTGGTGCCTCGCAAGACGAACGCCTCGCAAAACGAAAAACTCGCAAGACGAAAGAGTTTTCCGTTTTTGAGTCGTTCCGCAAGACGAATTTCCCTATGGGCTTGCTTTGCAAGAAGAAAAAGAAGAAAAAGCCAGGAAAGTCCCCAAATAGGAGGAGAAAGGAAAAAAGAAAGAGGGGAAGGGAATCAAACTGATTCCAAGCCAAAGGCCAGGCGGAACGACTTTGTCTTACAGGCCCTGCAGAAAGAAATCAGATCCTGCAGGGCCCTGGTCTCATGAGCCAGTGTTGAAAAGGCCCTGGCTCTGGTTGAGGCTAATCTAACTTCTAACTTGTATAAGGAGAATGGGTTTGCTTTGGTAGGGGAAGAATGCGCACCATGTTTCCCTGGTGCCGTGGGAGTTAACACGATGTTGGTTTCTCCCCCCACCTAGCATAGCTTGCAAACAGTGTTCAAATCCCCCCCCCCATCTCTTCTCCTTCTCCTTCAAGGCCAGCGTTGGGGCTCGCTTGCAGGAAATCCTGTCTTCTGACTCCGAAGGCTTCCCTCGCAGAGCTGTGATCCGCGTCTTCATTGACTGGCTGAGGGACGGCCACCCGGAAGTCCTGGCTGACCCTGAGCAGTTTGTTTCCAGAGCGATCCAAGCCGTGGACAAAGACTTGGACTGGGAAGTCAAGGTCAGTGGCTTGGAGCTGGCCAAGGTTTTCGCTGCCCAAATGTCTGGCCGGCTTGGGCTCTCCAACTGCCCGTACGCCGCTGACTCATCACCTGCCAGCCAGGCTGCCCGTCGCCTCAAATTGCTGGAGGCGTTTTGCCGAGTGAAGCTCTTTGAGTGCCTCTTTGGAGCCCTGTATGACTGCGACAGGCCAGTGGCGCTGAAAGCCTGCGAGATCCTTTTAGCCGTGAAATCCAAGATTTGCAAAGACAGTCGCCTGGAGGATTGCAGCTTGGAACTGGGGAGCACATCTCAGCAGCGGGAGGAGAAACAGAGGGAAGAACTGATCCTTCCTGTTGGAGAGTCGTCTAAAAGGATTTCCCAGGATCCAGAGCGCCTGATCCTTTTCTTAGAGACGACGGACCTGGAGGGTTTGCAGAGATCTTTAGACAGGAGCAGCGATCACCTGGAAAAGAGCCCCCAGTCGCTCTTGCAGGATATCCTCTCCGCTGCAGGGAATACGGAAGATAATGAAGCAGATTGCTACTGACAGCTTTCCAAAACGGAATTGATCCTTGGGGAGGGCTAGAGCCTGCCGACCCTCCCCTGACCCCAAGAACTTAAAAGGCCACTTTGCAAAAAAACACACCCATGTCTTCCTGCTCAACGGGCACCGTCATGCAGGGATTAATATGAAATCCATTTGGAGGAAGACAGCTCTGATGCAAATCTGAGAGGGCGGGTGGGAATCAAAGCGGAGCTAAAACTCACACAAGAAAATCAAGTGATGCCCAAGCCAGGAGCGACTGACGAGATTATGACAAGCACACCGCTGTTGATTTGTAGAACATCACCAAAGTCAGGTGAGGAAGTTGTGGCCCTCCAGATGTTGCCGGACTCCAACTCCCATCATCCCTCACCACTGGCCATGCTGGCTGCATCTTATGGGAGTCGGGAGTCCAGCTTTGGGGGTGGGCACTGGCTCCCCACCCCTGGTTTAAAATGCAAAACTCAGTCAAACCCTATGTCAAAAGGTGGATCCGCCTTGAAATAAGGAAACTGTGTCGCATTTAAAACCAGCACCACACAATTAATAAAGTCTTCGGGAGCCCATACTGCCAAAAGCTTGCAATTTCCAATGAACAAACTGTTCCGCACAGATACTGAGAAGTTTCAGGGTGGATCTGCAAACGACATGACTGGATTTTGTACTTGTGCGCAGCGAGAGTTCCTGACGTCTCTTTTCGATGCACACAGCCGTGCGTAAGCAGTGTTTGACTACCAAGTTCAAGTCTAGAGGACCTGCGTGTACCTGTCAGACTTCAGGCACAATTGCACACGGGCTTCCAAGTGATTTCTTTGGCCAAGAAGCTTTGAACCTTTATAACTCAGTCCTCCCTTTTGAAAGCATCGCAGCCAGGTTGGTCCAAATGCTCGTTACTTGCTGGCTGTTGCCTTTGCAGAGCAAGGGAATGGGTTGGCGAGGAAGGATTTGTTTTATTACCAATTAAAGTTTGTTTTTAAAAAACCAAAAGTATTTGTCAAGCTCAGACTGGATGGCTTGTCTATGCATGTTCCAAACCTTGCTTTCTGCGGCTAAGATAGTCAGTTCTTTCAAGAAGCGTTTTTGGGGAGGGCCAACTTTGAATGCAGAAGGCATGCAGGTGTCAATCTCCAGGTAGGGCTTGGAGAGACCCTTCTGACAACCTTGGATAGCATCTGTCATTCAGCGTAGACAGCCGTGAGCTGGATCAATCAATGGTCCCCCTTGCTATAAGCTTCTTAAATTGCTAAGATGTGGATGCATTTTGAGTTTGGACCATGGGCGTAACCAAGGGGGAGCAGGGGGGCAGCTGCCCCACCTAAATCAAGTAAATCAATAAAAATACTTAAATTAGCAGGTTCTTGCCGCCTAACATGAAGCCTGCCCCCTACCCCCCAAAATTCCTGGCCTATGCCCATGGTTTGGAGCTTACCAAGAGTTTTGGGGGTTTGAAGGATGCTAAGCCTGAAACCTTCAACACACTCGCTAGGGAGCAGGCCCCACTGCACTCAGTGGGGCTTGCTCCTGAGTAAGCCTGTTTATGACTGCACTGGAAGAGCAGAAGCCACATCTTGATTCTGCAAGGAGCACAAGTCGCCAGCTAGTTTCTTTTGCAGAATCAAACGTGGGGAGGGTCGCAATGCTTTTCCAAAGCTCCGCTGGATTTCGGTGAGGGGTGCCTAGGGAAATGCCTTCAGCCACGTCTCAATTAGCGTGTGAACACGTGAAGATCCCTTATGCCAGCTTCTCCAACCTGGGAAATACGTTGGGGTGGTGGGAGTTCAAAGCATCTAGAGGGCACTAGGATGGAGGAAGGTTGCCTTACAGCATCCATGCAGCCCAGCATTGCAACCAGCAACAGCTGTCCGAAAGGGTTTTCCCTCTTCAACCCTTTAAGAGCATAAGAGGAGCCTGCAGCTGGATCAGGCCAATGGCCCGTCTAGTCCAGCATCCTGTTCTCACAGTAGCCAACCAGATAATAATAATAATTTATTATTTATACCCTGCCATCTGGCTGGGCTTCCCCAGCCACTCTGGGTGGCTTCCAACAAAATATTAAAATACCATAATGCACCAAACATTAAAAGCTTCCCTAAACAGGGCTGCCTTCAGATGTCTTCTAAAAGTCTGGTAGTTGTTGTTCTCTTTGACATCTGGTGGGAGGGCGTTCCACAGGGCGGGCGCCACCACCAAGAAGGCCCTCTGCCTGGTTCCCTGTAACCTCAATTCTCTCAGTGAGGGAACCACCCGAAGGCCCTCGGAGCTGGACCTCAGTGTCCAGGCAGAACGATGGGGATGGAGACGCTCCTTCAGGTGTACTGGGCTGAGGCTGTTTAGGGCTTTCAAGGTCAGCACCAACACTTTGAATTGTGCTCGGAAACCCGCAAGCATGGCCTGAGCACTAGAGCCACAGTCCTGTGGCTTCCAGCGCCTGTCTTTCAGTAGCCTTGCTGCCTTCCAGCACAGCCACCACAACAGCCCTCTCCACCACAAATTGGTCCAATCCTCTTCTAAAGGTTCTAGTGTTGACTGTGGAATTAACTCTGGGGCCTTCTGCTTGCAAGAACGATGCTCTTTTCACTGGGCTACGGCCCTCCCCAGTAAGACTACAGCCTAGGTCAGGCACCCAAATAAACTCGCTCACAAAATGAGTAAGCTTCTCCAGGGTTTGAGACTGGACATTCCTAGCCCTCGCTAGAGTTCATGGTGATGGAATATGGGAACATCTGCATGCAAGACAGATGCTCTAGCAGTAAGCAGCAGCCTCTTTCCGTAATGCAGGTGGTTGTTTTGGAAAGGGAGTGGGCTGGATTAGATCATTTCCTAACGAGACCTACATTTTGAAAACGCGCCTCCTCAAAATCGCAGCCGAGCAGAAAAGATCAAGCATTTTAACTGTCTGCAAAGAATCCCCTCAACCTCCAGTCTGCGCACTTTGCTGGTGCATTTAATAAGACGCCAGCAGAGGAAAAAGCCAGGGGGGGATTTGGGCTCGCACAGCCCTTAGAGGCCGGATCCTGCCCCTGCTTGAGTCTGCAGGGCGTTCACAGCCCACTTCAACAAGAGCTGGGTCTGGCTCCTTGTTACCAATGCAAATTCTACGTAAAATCACATTAAGAAATCCTGAAGCGCAAAATGATAACGGTGTCTGTTCACGCTGCCAGGATTCCCCAGGCACGGGAACAGCCACAAGGCATGAATTAATACCCAGAGAGATGAACCCTGCTGCATCGTGCAGTTTAATTCTGAAAGGGCAAAAGCTAAGCCAATAACAAGCAGTGCCAGAGACTGAGAACAATTGCATCTCTTAAACGCAGGAAGCAGAGAGGCAGGATGATGATGATGATGATGATGATGATGATGATGATGATAATAATAATAATGGTATGACTATTTATTTGTAGCATTTCTATCCTACCCTTCATTCAAGGGTAGCATATGTGGCTATCCCACCCCAATCCTGTTTTATCCCTCACAACAACCCTGTGAGGTAGGTTAGGAGACAGTGACTGGTCACGGACTTCCAGTGAGCTTCATGGCTGAGCTTGAAATTGGGCCGCTCTACTCTGAGTCCATTTATATAATATCATAACCATCAATAAGTTTATTGTGCTAGCCAAAGGCCATGGCAATTTCATAATTTCCAAACTGCAACCATAGTAAAAAATTACACCAATAATATAAAACAAACACCAGTGATAAGAAGAGAGGTCAAAAAAACCGTCAGCTAGTTCAAAGCTAGCTCAGCTTCAGATCATAGCTCCAAGTCCCCAGACAACTTGCGGCAATGTTATCTAAACCTCTGTTTCAAATCTTTTTTTGTGGGCAGTTCATGTGTCACTGAGCTATTAGTGACACTCAGGAGAAACTGAACCATTTGCACTGAATTGTACCTACTGCCATGTACAAGCAAAGATTCCGGAAATTGATCTCTTGAATCCCTGTATAAGGGGCAAATTAACCAAATAATGCACAATGTATTCTGCCTGTAGCTGACCACGAATACAAAACCTGCCATCGTATAGGACCTTACGATAGCAGCCATCCAAGACTGCAGAAGGCATCAATTGAATTCACATCTCAACAGAAGCATTTCTTACAAAGAAAGGCTTGGGTTTAGTCAAATAATAGGCTCCAAAATACTCGGTTTTCAAAAATGGGTACTGTGGAGAAAAATTGGAGTCTGTAATTAATTGCATGCCCCTTCCAGATTCTATCTATGTATACATCTACTAAGAAGAGCTGAATTCTGCAGTCTGTACAGGAAGCCCACTAAGCAAATGTTAATGTTTGCTTATCTTCTATCTTTATTTAGCTTTTGCTAAGAGGGAGGAACAAGCCACACATCCCGATCACAGGTTATCCTACTGATCACACGCATACAATGTTTTCTGAGATTCCACCAGGTAAAGGCAGTTTCAGGGTGCTCTTAAGAGGGTAGTAAGAGTCCTGTGGCTGGATTAGGGCAATGGTCACTCTAGTCTAAGGTTACCAGACATCCGTGTTTCCTGGGGACAGTCCCCAGATTTACAAATCAGTTCCCATACAAAATCCATTGAAGTTGAAAAGTGTCCCCGGATTCATTGAAAAAAACTGGTAACCTTGTTGTTGTTGTTGTTGTTTAGTCGTGTCCGACTTTTCGTGGCCCCATGGACCAGAGCACGCCAGGCACTCCTGTCTTCCACTGCCTCCCACAGTGAGTAAGTGGTAACCTTAAATGTAAAGGTAAAGGGACCCCTGACCATTAGGTCCAGTCGTGGCCGACTCTGGGGTTGCAGCACTCATCTCGCTTTATTGGCCGAGGGAGCCGGTGTACAGCTTCCAGGTCATGTGGCCAGCATGACTAAGCCGCTTCTGGCGAACCAGAGCAGCACACGGAAACACCGTTTACCTTCCCACTGGAGCGGTACCTATTTATCTACTTGCACTTTGACGTGCTTTCGAAATGCTAGGTTGGCAGGAGCAGGGACCGAGCAACGGGAGCTCACCCCGTCGCGGGGATTCGAACCAC
Organism: Podarcis raffonei; assembly: GCF_027172205.1. NCBI lineage: Eukaryota > Metazoa > Chordata > Lepidosauria > Squamata > Lacertidae > Podarcis > Podarcis raffonei. The sequence continues at coordinate 50,282,413 of NC_070615.1, forward strand.
TGACCTTCTGATCGGCAAGTCCTAGGCTCTGTGGTTTAACCTACAGCACCACCCGCGTTCCTAGTGGTAACCTTACTCTAGTCAATAGATTTTATTGCATTAGCCGTGTGGCCATAGCATGATATACATAGAAATAACAACATAAAATGGGGGTGGGGAGGTAAAGGTAGATATCGATATCGTCCTGGGCAAATACTTACAGGGGGGGGGGAAAGATAACAGAAGCGACAAGGGGTTTAAAACATCGAGTGACCGATAATACAAAAACAAAAAGACAAAAGAAACTGCTGAGGGTGGAAGAGGATCGTTAAAGGGGTCCTTCAGCTCCTCAGATTTGTCCTAGCTCCATTGACCTTGTACCATAAAGCTACTTGGAACTTCGTTCGATTGTGCAGCGTATCGACTGCAGCTGTGGTGTTAAAAAGAAGTTAGTGCCGCTTTCCTCTTCATCACACTGAGCAGGAAGTTAGCTGTCATCTCGGTAATCCAGCAATCAGAATCCTGCAAAAAAAGGGACACTATCCAGGGCTGGATTGGGAGATGAAGCTTGTTCATAAGAGGAGTTAAAAACCGAGATCTTTCATCTGTCCAGTTGGGACAGAAGAGCATTACATGATCCATAGTCTCCAGAGCCGTGTCATTACAGGTGCATGTTCTGTTTGCGATGGGGACTCTGGAATAACGACCCGACAGAACTGCTGTAGGAAAACAGTTGAGACGGGCACAGGTAAAGGCCCTTCGCTTAGCCTCCGAGGAAATTGTGAAACAGTATAGAGGGATCCCTTCAGGGGGAGGAATAGCTAGGGCTAGGCCTGAACACGGCCCTCTTGCATCGGCAGCTGTATTAGAGAAATCAAGTTGCTGTAGCTTCTTTTTAATTGAAGGTAGGGCCGCCGGACTGATACACTCTAATTTAAGAACAGTTTTGCAATTCAGATTGAAAAGAGAGCGGAGTTTGAGGTTAATTGTAGTTTTCCAAGGGGAATTATGAATATCTCTTAGGATCAGATTGGAAAAACCACCTCTAATTCGAGCATCCGATGCTAATAGATGGGAGCTATAGGAAATGGCTCGACTCCATGCTCGATTTACAATTGAGGGCTGGGCGAACTCAAGTCGTAGGGCTGCACCTGAGACGCATCTCGGGACACCGGAAAGAGATCTCAGAAACATATGAAGTGGGCGATCCAAGTTACCTGATATTGCTGTAGTCCATACTTCACAGCCATATAATAATTTAGGAACAACTTTGGCATTGAATATTTGAATTGCTGCTGGAAGGTGTTTGCCGCCCTTCTGGTGGTAAAATCGGACAATGGCATTGGAGGTCATGGTTGCGGACTCTAGTCCAAAATCCTGTTTTCATGGTGGCCAACCAGATGCCCCCCAGGAAACCCACAAGCCAAAAACCCTCTTCCCACTTGTGAGATATATATATATATATATAGAGAGAGAGAGAGAGAGAGAGAGAGAGAGAGAGAGAGAGAGGGAGAGAGGACTGTGCATGCAGCTTGGAAACTTCAGCCTGGCAGGAGCTTGGTGCAAATTACAGCATAGACACTAGAGGGGGGGCTACCTTCCTCTACTCCCAATTAACCTCCATCTCCAGTGCCTGTCCTGTGACAGCGCCAGTGGTATGCCCTTAGCTCTCAGGTTTGGGTCCTGAAATATCAGGGTCTGGGATGTTCCTGACCTGGCAACTCTAGACTGGTTTCCAGAACTGAGCTTCCTTTTCCGAGGCAGCAACGCGTAGATCAACAAACTCCTTTCTCTTCTCCATCCAGTAGGCAGCCCTTCCCTCAGACTCTTAATAAGCAGTGTTTAATTAATTAATTAATCATTTTCTGCCCAGGAGAAGAGGGAGGCTTGGATCTCCACAGGCTTTCATTTAGGCAGAGATTATTAACTGGGCAGGAGGAGATGATTCAAAGCAGAGAGACATAGCCACTTAACTGCCTACTTTCAAAGGCCAGAAGGGAGGAAGCAGCTCAGCACTCCCTAAGGGACAGATTCCAAGCCCCCACAACAGCTAACACCCGAACCTAACACTAGAGTCCTGCTGGACCAGACCAAAGGTCCATCTAAGTCCAATATTCTGTTTCCAATAGCAGTTAGTTACAAATTAATTAATACAAAATATAAGCTAAAACCAACAATATTTTTTTAGCATCCTTCTGTCTGAAGCGCCTCCAGGGGTGAAGTCAAACTGCTGTGTTAGCCGGGGATGGAATTTGTCCGGGGACAGATGTGCAAATCTGGGGACTGTCCCCGGGAACCAGGGACGTCTGGTAACCCTACTCTGGGCATTTTCAGCTGGTCGCTTTCTCTTACTCCATCCTCACTGTCTTTTAATGGGCGATTTTCGTGGCTGCATGACCCTGTTTGCTTCTATTTATTGTTCACTCCAATAACTTTGACGGAAGGGTGGTTTACCTGTATCTTAATAGATACATAATGAATTAAATCTGAGCGTCCAGACTTCAAGAACCACTGCCCTACAGGTATCTGGTTGGCCGCTGTGAGAACAGGCTGCTGGACTAGATGAGCCATGGGCCTGATCTAGCAGCCAGGATCCTCGTACGTTTTCAGTGCATTTGGGTACCAGTTGCTGGAAACCCCGGAGCGGAGGGTGTTCTGGTCTCGCTCACGGGCTTCTCTCCATCTCCTTGGCCACTGTGAGGATGCTGGACTGGGGGGCCCCTGGCCTGATCCGGCCCCAGGGCTCTCCTAACGTCCTTCCCGGCTGCAGGGATAACATACTTGGCTCCTAACCTTGAACGCTCTTGGGAGGAAAAGGCTTGTTAAAAGCATTTTCCGGATGCCGGGGATGCAAAGGCTGGAACGCGCAAGACTTGCCAATATGTTCTGAGGAAGGGCCAGTCAAATTGCAACCGGGGTGGTTTGTTTTTCCTGCGGCTTGTTTTCCTATCACGCCCCCACTTTCCCCAACACTGCCCCCCCTTCCTCATCGGAGCCCCCCCTTCCTCCTGCCTCGCCTGCTCTCTCCCCAGTCCCCTCCCCGCCTCTCCAGCCGGCGGCGCGCAAACCCCATCCGCCCGGCGCGTCACGGCTTCGCCAGCTGCCCCCGCTCCGTCTCCCGCTCGCCCCAGCCGGCCTCCCTCCCTCCCTCCCTCCCTCCCTCTCCGTCTGCAGGAAGGGAGATCCCCGCGCAATCCCAGCTGCGTTTGGAGGGAGAGCGAGGTAAGTGACGGCCGCTTCGCCGCCGCCAAGCGCTGCAGATTTGCAAGAGAGGCGAGCGAGCGAGCGAGGAGGACCCCCGTTGCAAATCGAGGAGGAGGAGGAGGAGGAAACGCGCCTTTGCAAAGTGGCTTCTCCAGACCCGGGGAGGTGGCGGGAGGAGTTTGGGGACTCCCCACTCCCTGGAGAGAAAAGGGCAGGTGCGTCGCGCACAACTGCAAGAAATGCTGGCGAGCCACGTCGTTGCTCAGGCTCAGCCAAGTGCCGTCTTAGGAAGGGGCTTCGCTCATATCCGCGTCGACGCGGGAGATCCGCTTCCCGGCTTCGCTGCCGCCGCCGCTCGACCGGGAGAATTCAGTTGCCTGGGGCTCCCGTTGCCCTTCGCCTGTCATCGGACGGGAAAAAGGACAAGCGTCGAGCAACTTGCGACAGGCTCGGGGGCAGAGGCGTTGCGGATCGGGAAGTGCTGCAGCGGGGTGTGAGTGAACGTGAGAATGAGCCCGGGAGTCGTGCTCCGGGGTCTGGCGCGCACGCGGGTCGGGAGAGCGTGACGGGCGGGCACCCGCGTCCACAGTGCCGGGCTGAAAAGGGGAAGGGGTCCCAAGGGGAGGGGGTGCGATCGGCGAGAGGGTTATCTCTAAACTCGCAGGATGCGCCAAGAGTGGCTGGTGTTCTGCAAAATAATATCGCCGCCCGCCCTGGTCCTCTGGAGGCCCTTCCGTTAACCTTTACATTCATGTAAATCCCGCCCCGCCTTTTTAATAGATGGAGTGAGCGCTTCTGAAGCGGGCAGCGTGGTTTAGGAGCATAGGAAGCAGCGTTGCCGATCTAGCTCAGTATTGCCAGCACTGGCCGGCAGCAGCACTCCAGGTGTTCAGAGGAGGCATTGCCAGCCCTAGACGGAAATGCTGGGACCTGTTGCATGCAAAGCAGGTTCTTTAGCGGTGGTCTACAGTCCTTCCCTAGGGTATCATTAAGCAAAAATACTGTCCCTCCCCAAAAGTGATATAGAATCAGAATTGTCACGGTGGAAGCGACCCCACAGGTAATCTAGTGTCCAACCTCCTGCAATGCAAGAATCACAACTAAAGCATCTATGACAGGTGGCCATCCAAGGTCTGCTTAAAAACCTCCAAGGAAAGGAAGTCTGCCATCTTCTGAGGCAGTCTGTTCTACGGCTGAGCAGTTCTAGCTCTTCCAGATGTTTAATCTGAAGCTGCTTTCTTCTAACTTGAATCCATTGGTTTGGGTCCTATTTGCCAGAGCAGGAAAAAACAAGCTTGCTCCATCTTCCATGTGGCAGCCCTTTAGGATAGCCATCAAATCCTCCTCTTTTCTAGGCCAAACATACCCAGCTCCTTCAACCGTTCCTCATCAGGCTTGGTTTCCGGACCCTTGATCATCTTGGTTGCCCTCCTCTGCACACGTTCCAACTTGTCAACATCCTTCTTAAACTGCAACACCAAGAACTGGACATAGTACTCCAGTTGTGGTCTGACCACGGCAGACTAGAGCAATACTATGACTTCCCTTGATTGGGGCACGATGCTTCTGTTGATGCAGCCTAGAATAGCATTTGCACTTTTTTGTTGCTGCAGCACACACCCAGCAGTCATTCCTTCTCTGGTCACTGCTATGGATGGACGGCCAGACTGATGGCACTGTGACTGTCTGCAAAGCATTCCCATATGGCAGTGTTAACGTCGCCAGACTTCATGTCACGTTTGCAGACATCTTTGTAACACAGAGTTGGTCTGCCGATGGGCTTGGTGCCCGAAGCCAGCTCCCCGTAGTGCATGGGTTGGCAAACTAAGGCCCGGGGGCTGGATCTGGCCCAATCGCCTTCTAAATCCGGCCCGTGGACAGTCTGGGAATCAGCGTGTTTTTACATGAGTAGAATGTGTGCTTTTATTTAAAATGCATCTCTGGGTTATTTGTGGGGCATAGGAATTTGTTCATATTTTTTCTTCTTCAAAATATAGTCCAGCCCCCCACAAGGTCTGAGGGACAGTGGACCGGCCCCCTGCTTAAAAAGTTTGCTGACCCCTGCCGTAGAGCATGCCCCTGGGATCCTGCCACCTTCCATTCTGTTGACATGGCCGAGCCAGGATAGAAGTGTGAACACACTGGGAATGTGGGCTTGGGAGAACACATCTTGGTTTGAGACTCTGCCCTGCCATGCGAAACCCCAAATCTTCCTGAAAATCTTCCTGGAAAGTGTTGAGGCGTCACTCTTGGTGGCTATAATTGCCCACAACTCACTTCCCTAAAGCAGCATGCTCAACAGGCAAGCCTGGTAGACCTTCGTCTTGGTACTGGATTTTAGCATCACCTTTCCCCAAAGCCTTTTGGAGAGGCAAGCTGTGGCCGTAGCTGCCTTGCTGGCACTCTTCTCCAGCTCTTCTCCTGTGATGCTGGTGCTGGGAGGAGAGACAGTTTGGGTTGCTTCCCCAGGAAACAGGAAGGAGCCTCCGCAAACTGTGTGTAGGTAGACTCTTACTACTCCTCATCACAGCACAATTCCTAGGAGCCACACACATCCAACTGTGAGTTACAAAGGGCTGAACAATCACGTCGCAAACCTGCAGCCTTGCGGGTAGATTAAGGTTACCAGACGTCCCCGTTTCCCAGGGACAGTCCCCGGATTTACAAATCAGTACCCATATAAAGGGATTAAGGGATGCGGGTGGCGCTGTGGGTTAAACCACAGAGCCTAGGACTTGCCGATCAGAAGGCCGGCGGTTCGAATCCCCGCAAAAGGGTGAGCTCCCGTTGCTCGGTCCCAGCTCCTGCCAACCTAGCAGTTCGAAAGCACGTCAAAGTGCAAGTAGATAAATAGGTACCGCTCCGGCGGGAAGGTAAACAGCGTTTCTGTGCGCTGCTCTGGTTCGCCAGAAGCGGCTTAGTCATGCTGGCCACATGACCCGGAAACTGTACGCCAGCTCCCTCGGCCAGTAAAGCGAGATGAGCGCCGTAACCCCACAGTCGGTCACAACTGGACCTAATGGTCAGGGGTCCCTTTACCTTTACCCATATAAAATCCATTGAAGTTGAAAAGTGTCCACGGATTCATTGAAAAAAATCTGGTAAAACCTTAGGGTAGATCCATGTTCAGCTATGTCACAGTGCTCCAATTTCCCTACACTTCTTTTTAGTTGCCTGTCGTGTGAGCGCGGGCCTCTGGTGGCTCCTGTTTTGCTTTTTTAAAACTGGTCTTGCCTTAAAAACAAGGCCCATTTATGCAAAGTATCCGGTCTCTCCGGAGAAGTGTGAACAAGGTCCCCTGAGCAGTGTGGAAAAGCTGCCGTTCGCCTGTGGGCGCCTTCATGACATGGTTTTTATTCTGAGAAGCTCTGCATGGTGACGGTCTGTGTGCATTTCCTTGTCCTCTGTTCTGGGCACATGGGAAATGGCAGGAGAAGGAGGCTCCTGAATGTCTGCCAGGGCTGGGGGGGGGGGGGGACAAAGAGAACGGAGAGATCACTAAAATGAACGGCCAAGTGGAATATGCAGCTTTGAAACAGAGCGACATAGCGGGGGGGGGGGGGGAGGGAGCCCTTGGCAGAGTTGCAAAAGCCACGTGAACCTGTGAGCCAAATACGGCTTGCTTTAGCAGAGCATCATTATGAACTTCAGTTCACTCTCTGATTTACAAATGGAAAATGAGGACTGAGAGGGTGGCTTTGCCAAACACCTTTAGCGACGAGTGATGCTAAACTGGATTTAGTGCTCCTCATTTTCAAAGGGTTCAGCCAGAACACAGCTGAATGTGGCAGCTAGACTGGGGACTGGGAGCGGCCGCCGGGACCACATAACACCGGTCCTGAGAAATCTGCATTGGCTCCCAGTACATATTCGAGCACAATTCAAAGTGTTGGTGCTGACCTTGAAAGCCCTAAATGACCTCGGCCCAGTATACCTGAAGGAGCGTCTCCACCCCCATCATTCAGCCAGGACACTGAGGTCCAGCGCCGAGGGCCTTCTGGCAGTTCCCTGATGAGAAGCAAAGCTACAGGGAAACAGGCAGAGGGCCTTCTTGGTAGGGGCACCCGCCCTGTCTGACTTTTAGAAGACAACTGAGGGAAACCCTCTTTAGGGAAGTTTTTAATGTTAGATTTTTTAAAATATTCTGTTGGGAGATGCCCAGAGTGGTTGGGGAAACCCAGCCAGATGGATGGGGTATAAATATTCTTATTCTTATTCTTATTCTTATTCTTATTCTTATTCTTATTCTTATTCTTATTCTTATTCTTTAAGCCACTGTGAGAACAGGATGCTGGACTAGATGGGCCACTGGCAAGAAGCTGCTAAGCCAGAGTCCCAGAATCCACAGCCTCTTTCTCACTCCCTTGAGCCGTTCACTTGCCACTGCCTTCTCCTATGGAACAGGTTGCCAACTCCCCCTGCTCCTAGTGTAGCAGCCCAGAGTGTTGGACTGGGGCTTAGGAGACCTGGGTTCAAACCGCCCCCCCCTCAGCCATGAAGCTCACTGGGTGAGAGTCTCCCAGCATAGCCTACCTCATAGGTTAGCTGTGAGGATAAAAAGGGGAGGGGGATAATGCCCTTGAGCTCTTTGGGTGAAAGGTAGGATATAAATGCAAAACTACAACAATAAAAGAAACGGGATATTTTATTATCATTTACAGTGGTACCTCGGGTTACATATGCTTCAGGTTACAGACTCCGCTAACCGCTAACCCAGAAATAGTACCTCGGGTTAAGAACTTTGCTTCAGGATGAGAACAGAAATCACGTGGTGGCAGTGCAGCAGCAATGGGAGGCCCCATTAGCTAAAGTGGTACCTCAGGTTAAGAACAGTTTCAGGTTAAGTACGGACCTCCGGAACGAATTAAGTTCTTAACCCAAGGTACCATTGTATTTTTTAATTGCTTTCTAAGCAACCGTCTCAAGCTGATATATGCTAGAGATAATTAAAAAGACAAAAAAAAGCAAAAACTTTTAAAACGAACCTTAAGCCATACAAAGCAGACATTTATGATGAAGAGCCATTTATCCCATTGGGAAGCAGTCAGAACAAAAATGCCTTCAGTTGCTTCCAGAATGTGGGCTCCTGCAGGGATGCTATTCCACAGAACAGGGATAGCCACACTAAAAGCCCTGTTCCGAGTTACTCTGGAGGAGGCTCCTGAGATCTTTGGAACTTGCAGGATAAACTTTCCCACGGACCACACGGGGCTTCTGAGTATATAAGAGATAATAAGGGGGACCTCGCAGGAAACCTGATCCTGAGTTGTACAGGGACTTGTACTACTGTTAAACCATTGGAAGCCAGACAGCTTTGTAAATCACCTGGAGATTCACCAATAGACCCCCGTCTTCCTTGTAGGCAGTAGGGTGCAAAACCTTTTGACGTCCCAGTTAAACTCTCGTTCTGCCACACAGTTGTGCCCTATTTTATTATGCTGCTCGTGTTTGCTGCCATTGCTCCAGAATACGTCTTATCCGAGGAGGGTGGTGGCAGAGCAAATCAGAGAATGAGAAGGATGAAGCTGAACTTTCAAAGAGAATAATTCATGGGTGCTTGTCGGGGAGTTGCTTGGTAGTAGCTGACTTACAAAGGGAATCATTTATGAGGAGATCATTGAAAATTGCACGTGGTGTAATTTAGGGGTGGCTGGCATGATGGCAGCCGTAAGCAATGCATTGTATTACAGGAAGGAAGTTCCACGGAGCATCATTTTGGATGGAAACGCTAAACCAAACCATTCTGCAATGGCAGATTGGGATTGAGTTTTCCCAGGGGATGGAGAAATAATCACTATTTTTTAAAACAGGCAGGTAGATAGTGTCTTACACCAATTTCACTTACACGATTGCAGACTTGCGTGGATCACTGCCAAATAAATAAATAAATAAATAAATAAATAAATAAATAAGACAGAGAAAAAGTAGGCGGGAGAGCAGGGGGAAATGGCTGGCAAGTCCAACCCTTTGCAGTGCAGGAATCCTGCCGACACTCGTCCCTGGTTGGGCTCGAACCACCGACCTTCTGGTTAACAGCCAGATGCACTGACCTATTGTGCCAAGGATTGCGGGAGTGATGATTAAATACTTACATCTTTCTGGGATATGATTATTTAATAGACAACAAAACAAATGTGAAATGGTGCCCCCTGGGTCCTGGGCTCCCAGCTTTGATCTCTTCTGAACCGCCATCCTACACCTTGAGATGTTTCAGGCGATCCTCAGGGCTTGCTGGCTCCCCTGAGAGCAGAGTCTAGTTAAATGCTGACCATTGTCTCTTCTCCTGGCAGAGGGCGGCACCACTGAAGCGGGGTCTGCTGTCAGCGATGTTGCAGTGCAGACATGCCCAAGAGTTCAGCTTTGGGCCCCGAGCGCTGAAGGACGCTCTGATCTCCACGAACCCTGCGCTGCAGGAGCTCTACGCCAAGGCCTTCTCCAGCGCCGAAAAGCTCTTTCTCTCCGAAGCGTACAACCCGCACAGGACACTTTTCTGCAGCCTGTTCATCCGGACGGCTTTCGACTGGCTCCTCAGCCACCCTGATGCCCCTGAGGACTTTGAAACCTTCTACTACTCCCTGCTGAGGAGGAAGCAGAGAGTCTACCGCAAACACATATACCTGCAGCCTATAGGTAATGCACCTGCTGGGTCTTTGGCAACTAACAAAGGAGACAAGGATGCCATGTGTGGAATTGAGGTTGTGATGGGAAAGCTATGCAAAGGAGACAGGGAAAGAGGGATCTGTGCCGTAGTTCGTGGCTTTAGTGCCTTTCCTCTTGGTCAGGGCACCTGCTTTGCATGCAGAAGGTCTCAAGGTAGGGCTGGGGGAGACCCCTGCCTGAAACCCTGGTCAGCTGCTGCCAGTCAGTGTAAGCGATGCTGAGTTAGATGGACCAATGTCCTGAACTCTGTATAAGGTAGCTTCCTATGTTCTTTAGAAGGGTGCCAGCCTTCCCATCAGATGTCAAAGAGATAAACAACTACCTGACATTTAGAAGACATCTGTTTTTTTTTTATAAATTTTTTTATTGGTTTTTCAACATATAGTATAAGACAATACAAACAACAAACACTAACAAACAAACATATAAACATGTATAATTTCATAATTTTTTTCATATACCCAATTTCAGCGACTTCCCCATGCCTCCCTTTTCTGCATCCCTGTTTTAAACTTTTTTCAGCAACCCCTGGTCTAAATTACTTATAAATTCCTTTCTATAACCCTTTTCATTCCTCTTTTCCAGTCATATCGCTGCAAATCTGCTATTCTTTACCCATGACATTTTAACACTCAATAATTTTACAAGAATTTTTAAGATAAAGTTTAAATTTCTTCCAATCTTCCTCCACCGTCTCTTTCCCTTGGTCACGGATTCTGCTCGTCATCTCTGCTAGTCCCATATATTCAATCACCTTCGTCTGCCACTCTTCCAACATGGGTAGTTCTTGTGTCTTCCAATACTTTGCTAGTAAAACTCTTGCTGCTGTTGTAGCATACATAAAGAATGTCCTATCTTTCTTTGACACCAATTGGCCTACTATGCCCAGGAGGAAAGCCTCTGTTTTTTTGTGAAAGGTACACTTAAGCACCTTCTTAATTTCATTATATATCGTTTCCCAGAAGGCCTTAATCCTTGGGCACGTCCACCAAAGGTGATAGAAAGTACCTTCAGTTTCTTTACATTTCCAGCATTTGTTATTGGGCACATTTAGAAGACATCTGAAGGCAGCCCTGTTTAGGGAAGTTTTCAATGTGTGACATTTTAATGTATTTTTAATCTTTGTTGGAAGCCGCCCAGAGTGGCTGGAGAAACCCAGCCAGATGGGCAGGGTACAAATAATAAATTATTTATTAATTATTATTATTATTATTATTATTATTATTATTATTATTATTATTATTATTATAGCAGCAACAGTAGTGGCTCTGACCACAACAGTACATGATAGTCTGACCGATTTCACTGTACTGTAGTTCCTTTCTTTGACCAGGGCTTGGTGGTGACCGAATCTTCACCTGAAATCCCTTAGGAAACAGATTCAGAGGCCACTCTTGTCTTTGATGTCCTGCTTCAATTCCCCATAGGGACTTCACCAGAGCCAGTACCCACCTTTAGTTTTACAATGGACCCTGTCCCAAATCCCCTAGAGGCAGTCTCGCATGTTGCTTGGGATGTAGTTGAAGACCCTGGATGTGTCTTCAACACATTCTGAAGATGCTGGATTTTCCTTGGTAGACAGGCAAATTGTTTTCGCTTGCAGTAAATCTTCAGATACAGAGCGCCCTCTCCCTTATTAGTGATGTTCTTCTCTGAGGGAGGCAATGACTGCTCAAAAAGTGCAAGTGCCAGGCTCTTACAAAACATAAATAATATACAAATAACAACATTGGAGGTTCGTGCTCTTGGGATTCTTCTCCTTCCTTGGGATTTTTCTCCTTTCTTGCATTGCTGTAGGGAATAGTCCCCCCAACCCCTCAGAAAGAGCCCCAGAGGAACTGACTTGATGCTTCTGCTCTTAGATCTAAGCGACGGCCCTGCTGGGATCTCGCTGCTGGACTCCCTCTGTGGCTGCGTCGAGTCTTTCTTTTGGGGTCTCCGAGTCAAGTGCCTTCCTTCCGTCCCAGTCTCTTCCATCCACTGCTGTTACCGTCACAGCCAGGATTCGGACAGAGTGCAGCTGCATACAGGTAAGCCGACAGGAGAGCAAGTTGGGGATGGCGAGGCGAGGCAAGTTACTAGGGAAGGGGGGCTTAAGTCTGACTTGGAAGAAGGGGGTAAGTAGGGAACTTTGCCAGCCCAGTGGCAAGAGTTGGAGGCAGGGGATGTGTGCTGGTCCCATGGGTTACCTGAGAGGCAAGGTCCAAGTCCGGTCCGTGGTCAAAGGTGCAACGTGGAGGCAGTCCGTAGTAGCTGAAGCTGGGTGCAGGGCAGGGAGTCGGGTGAAGTCCGGAATAGGCATGCGAGCAGGAAGCCAGGGCTGGTCAGGAGCTCAGGCAGGAAAACAGGACAGGATTCAGGCAGGAACTAGCAACCAACAATGTTGCTCCCGCAACTTGGGACTGGGGCTGACCGGCTTTTATCTGTCCCGAGGCATAGGGTGGCCCCGATCCTCTAGTGACTCACCTCTCCTGGCCTGGAGGCGAGCACTCCTCCTGTGAGAACTTAGTTCCCTCCGCCTCTCTGCCCTGAGCCTCTGCAGCTCAGGAGAGGCTGGAGGGTTACCGGACCCAGAGGCAACCTCCTCTTCCTCTGACGGGGCTGAGAGTGGAGCACCTGCAGGCAATGGGTCCTCCATCACCTCAGGGGCCAGAGCAGGCTCAGCTGGAGCCTGCACCTGAGGATCCAGCACAGGTGAGGACCCTTCAGGCTCATGCCCCAGCCTCGGTTCAGCTGGTTCTGGAGGTGGGGAATCCTGTGCAGGCTGGGATCCCTCAGGTTCAGCATCCGAGTCCAAATCCCAGGCCATCACAGGATGCTTCACAGCTGGAGGGTGGAGCACAGAATGGGTTGGAAGAGGACGAGGAGGAGGCAGGGCAGGCAAATGAAGGGCCAGGTGCTTCCCCACCCTCCCCTGCACCACTGTCTCCCAGAACCAGAAGGGGAGTGAAAAGGGAGGAGCAGAGGAAGTTTCCATGCAGGAGCAGTCTCTGATTGCATGCCCAAATCCCGACGGGAGAAAGTACATAAACGGTGGAGGGGAAGTGGTCCCCTGTTTCTGCAACTGCTCCTTAGAGGGTGGACCTGGGAAGAGCATAGTAGATGCTAGACTGCTGTGTGTGGGTATTCAGAGCTGTAGAGGTGACTTTAAGTGTTATCTTTGAGAATTAAGAGCTAGCTACCTCCCATGTCTATTCTTTTGGCTGGGAAGTGCCTTTGACAGTTACCTGGAACTTGAGGTCATCCTTGCCCTCTTCCTTTCTCCCTTGAGTACGGTATGTCCTTGGGCCCCCTCAACCCTCTTAGGCCAGGGATAGAGAAGCAGTGTCGCCCTCCAGAGGTTGTTGGACTCCAGTTCCCATCATCCTTGGCCACTGGCCGTGCTGGTGGAGCTGATGGGAATTGGAGTCCAGCAGCCTCTGGAAGGCCGCACAGCTTTCCCACCCTGATTTAGGCGATGTTTGCCTTTTGCCTGCACAGTAGAGGAGGAAAAGTGTGAGGCAGGGGGTGGGAGAATAATCTTTCCATGGAAAATCATTCCATGATTAGCAGCTGCAACAGTAACCAACCAGAGGGAGGATTGCAACCACATTTTCCTTTTGGAACACCACCCCCTCACCACACAAACATATTTCCATCCCTTTGTTTTCATGGGAAAAGGGGCTAACCCAAATTGGGTGTGTTCATAATGGATTCCTGATTAGATTGATACCCTGTGGGTGTGTTCTGTTCATCCTGTTCCACCCCAGCTACCCAGGAAAGGTTGCAATATATTTAAACTAAGGCTTGAAAATAAATGCTAAAAAATCTCATTGGAATAACATTACAGAATATGGCTTTGGTCCAAGCTACCTGAAAGCTCCTATCTCCCTATACAAACCCATCCAGGTTCCCTCGAATGAGCATCTTCTCCTGGCCCCATCAATATAAGAGGCACAGTTGGTGGTGACACGGGAGAGACAGGGACTTTTCTGTGGCCGCTCCCATACTGTGGGATTCCTTCCCAAGAGAGGTCAGACTGGCTCCCTTTACTTTATCTTGTGAACCTCCCTGAGATCTTCGGGTGAAGGGCAGTATACTTTAATGCTGGTTCCAAGTGTGTTTCTCATGTATTTTAACTGTGTTTTTCCATTAGCTAGTTTTATTGCTTTGTATTTTCCAATAGTGTTTTTAAATGCTGTAAGCTGCCTTGAATCCCATCTTGGGAGAAAGGCAGGAAATAAATACAGTACACAAACAGGCAAACAAAAGCCTGAAACAGGGTAGGCTGTACTTGCTGCTGAAGGGCAGGGAATAGGTTTCTAAATTTTCTACCAAGGGAATTGAAAGATTGACAAGATTGACAAGTTTCACTGGATTGTGTCTTTTGTTTTGGCATCTTCCTTCCCCCCATAGATGGGATCCTGACCTTTCTGAAGAACAACAAGCCCATGGATGCCCTCTGCGTCTTGGGTCTCACCCTTGCCGACCTCTACCCCTGTGAAACATGGAGCTTCACCTTCAGCAAGTTCTTGCCTGGCCAAGGTTTGTCCAGGGATGGGGAGGAAAACACCTTCATAGTTCTCTTAAAAACGAGTAGTGACGAGGCCGTATGCTATGGTTACCAGATTTTTTTCAATGAATCTGGGGACACTTTTTTTTTGGAAGTTGAGTAGCAAGAGGGAGTCAGTAGTGGGGATGGTGAGGCAAAAGACCCTGGGCCCAAGCACACATGCATATTGTATAAAGGTGCAAAGCCCTTCTTTCTCACCCTCTGAAACATAAATGCACAGTTTTTTAAAAAACTTGGCAACGGCACGCCACACGCCTGTGACTCCCGAGCCTTCCCCAATCTCCTGCCCCCTTCCTCCTTTGTTTTGATGGATCGGGGCAGGCTTGGGAGTCACAGGCGGGCGGCTGTTGCCCAGTTTTTTTAAAAAACTCTGTGCATTTATATTTCACAGGGTGCAAAAGAAGGGCTTTGCACCTTGCCTGGCAGAGAAACTGTGCACCTTGCACACCTCCTGGGCAATGGCTGCCTGCCCCTGACTCCTGAGCCTCCCCCGATCTGTCAAAACAAAGGGTGAAGGGGGCAGGAGATCTGTACCACCAGATGTCCCCGGTTCCCCCTTGGCAGTGGGGGCGGCAGCAAGCAGCTCCTGAAGCCAGCCAGAGCCAACTGCACTACCAGGCTGGCTCCTGGCTGCTGAGACTGCCACTGCCATGTTTCTGGGGGACAGATTTGCAAATCTGGGGACATTCCGGGGACAGAATTTGTCTGGGGACAGATTTGCAAATCCGGGGACTGTCCCCAGTTCCCGAGGATGTCTGGTAACCCTACTGTATGCCCTCTGGGGAGGGAGCTCCAAAGATGCGAAGCCACCAGTAAAAAGGCTCTGTCCCTGGAACCCACCAGTCTAACAGCACAGATGTAGTATCTTCTCCCTCTCTACAGGAAAGGACCATAGTTCAGTGGGCACAGCATCTGACTTGCAAGCTAAAGGTCCCAGGTTCAACCCCCAACATCTCCTGACAGGGCTGAGAGAGACACCTCTCTAAAACCCTGCAGAGCTGTCAATCAGTGTTGAAAGTACTGATTTAGACAGATCAACCAGTGGTCTGACTTCGTTGCCTATGTTCCTGTGCTCTTCTTTCAACTTGCCACACCCAAGCCCACCTTTTCCACGAAGCACTTCCTTAACATCCACACTCCAGTCTTCAGTCCCAGAATAAGCACCTCTGGCTGCATCTGCTCACATCCATCAGCTGCTGCCCTTGGCTCTCACCTCCGTTTGCTATCCCAGAGATGGCAGCAGTTGCAGTCACAGGTTGACCACTCCCATTTGGGACTGAGGTCCTTGGAGTGTGGGGTGTGATGCTGAAGCCAGATGCACACAGGTGAAGGGAATTCATGGAAGAGAGGGCTATCAATGGCTACTAGGCACGATGGCTCTGCACTGCCTCTACAGTTGGGAGGCAGCAGCAGCAGCAGCAGCAGCAGCAGCAGCAGCAGCAGAGTTTGGACTTGATATCCCACCTTTCACTCCCCTTTTTGTTGTTGTTGAGTCGTTTAGTCGTGTCTGCCTCTTCGTGACCCCCTGGACCAGAGCACGCCAGGCACTCCTGTCTTCCACTGCCTCCCACAGTTTGGTCAAACTCATGCTGGTAGCTTCGAGAACACTGTCCCACCATCTCATCCTCTGTCGTCCCCTTCTCCTTGTGCCCTCCATCTTTCCCAACATCAGGGTCTTTTCCAGGGAGTCTTCTCTTCTCATGAGGTGGCCAAAGTATTGGAGCCTCAGCTTCACGATCTGTCCTTCCAATGAGCACTCAGGGCTGATTTCCTTCAGAATGGAGAGGTTTGATCTTCTTGCAGTCCATGGGACTCTCAAGAGTCTCTTCCAGCACCATAATTCAAAAGCATCAATTCTTCAGTGATGAGTTTTATTTATGGTGTAGCTCTCACTTCAATACATCACTCATGAGGTGGCCAATTCACTCCCCTTAAGGAGTCTCAAAGCAGCTAACAATCTCCTTTCCCTTCCTCCCCCACAACAAACACTCTGTGAGGTGAGTGAGGCTGAGAGACTTCAGAGAAGTGTGACTGGCCCAAGGTCGTCCAGCAGCTGCATGTGGAGGAGCGGGGAAGCGAACCCGGTTCACCAGATTATGAGTCCACCACTCTTAACCACTACACCACACTGGCTCTCTTCTGTGCTTCTGAATACTGGTTGCTAGTTGTGCTCAGATCCTGCTTGTTGGTTTCTCACAGGCAGCTGGGAGAAGAGGATGCTGGACCAGCAGAGCCACTGGTCTGGTGCAGCATGTTCTTCTTAAGTTCTTAATGCGTTTGCGCCTCCCTGTATATTTTTGACTGGATTAATTTAAGAGCGAAACAATGATCGATTGTGGTCCTTTCCTCCTGAAATCCCGCCAGTTCTTCCGCTATTCTATAACTTGTTGTTCCGGTTTCATTAATAGTTGCCAAGCGTTTAATGTGGCAGGGATATCAATGAGGTTCATTGGGTGGTTAATTAGTTGGCCAGCCTCCACCCCACTTTCTGATATAGAGGAACCCTGGTAAACCAACCAGATGGACATTAGGCAGTTTGCTTCAAAAATAAAACAAACAAAGGATCCTACCAGATTAATTGTAATTTAATTCGTTTAGCTCTACCAGTGCTTTTTTGCAGCACAGTTATCAATCCTGCTGCTTTTACAAATGCTTGTTTAATGCTTTTAAAAATTGGGTTTTATTGCAGTTTAGTAATCTGGAATTCTATATTTTAAGATGCCTGGGAATTGATCTGAAATAATAAAATAATTACTAACGAAACGCCTGTGAGGGTACACTAGGTAAAGCTTCCTATAGCAGAGCATCTTTTTGGCTTGTGCAGTCAAGTGCCAGGTGCCTGGGTGGTGCTGTATAAACTCTGCGGCTCAGTAGGCCAGATCTTTCGGTCCCTCCGTGGGCAGGTAGGTGAGTCCACCCACTTGTCAATCATCTGGTGTTATAATGACATCAAAGTTGACCCACAGGGGTCAGGAAGGGGTTTTTCCACCAGCATGTTCCCCATAGCAGGGGTGCCATCTCACCCTCTGGATTGTGGATGCCCGCCACCGCAACATGGAAGTTCCACAATGGAGGGGCTCTGCGTCCAAGCTCCCCCCTCGAAAAGGGTGCATCGCTGGTTGGCTGTGGAGGGCGTAGCTGAACTGCTTCTATCTCAGAGGCAGCACCACAGCCTACCGGCGGCTTTTCTCATTGACTTTGTGGCAAACTCATGCTGGTAGCTTCAAGAACACTGTCCAACCATCTTGTCCTCTGTCGTCCCCTTCTCCTTGTGCCCTCCATCTTTCCCAACATCAGGGTCTTTTCTAGGAAGTCTTCTCTTCTCATGGCCAAAGTCTTGGAGCCTCAGCTTCAGGATCTGTCCTTCCAGTGAGCACTCAGGGCTGATTTCCTTCAGAATGGAGAGGTTTGATCTTCTGGGAGTCCATGGGACTCTCAAGAGTCTCCTCCACCACCAGAATTCAAAAGCATCCATTCTTCGGCGATCAGCCTTCTTGATGGTCCAGCTCTCACTTCCATACATCACTAGCAGGGCTGAATTCTCTGTTCATCAGTTAAATGCTACTACTTTGGCTGAATGTGCAAGTTCCCTATGGGGAACTGGTGGGCACAGCCAGTGCAGAATTGAACCCTGTTCCCGCACCCATCAGCTTATGTCAGCTGTTTTGTCAGTTGATTGGCTGGTTTTGGAGAAATGGCCTTGCGGGCAAAACTGGACTCTTTGGCAGGTCAAGATTGGCCCAGAGGCCAGAGACGCCCAACTCCTTGAATATTAAAGTTGCGTACAGTAGTGTATTAAAAATTGAGTAATTATGAACTTTTATTTTTCTGCTTGTCAGTCTTTTATAAATTTAATGAACTTTTTTTTTTAAAAAAAGAAGTCAATAAGATATACTACTGAGCATTATTCTGCATGCAAAGTTCTGCACAATTTGCTTAATGCATTCTGAGGCAGCAAGGCTCCTCAAGTACACATTTACCACACACTCTCCAGCAACAAAACCTCCTATAAATTGGTACGTAACCCCTCACTATTCTATATAGGCATAACACTGGTTTGCTGTGTGCATAATGAAACCAAGCCGCAGTCATCCTCAGCTCCATCTCTCTCTTGCTTAATGCTTAATTTTTAGAAGATAAAACAATGCTGGGATCAGACTGACATCTGTCCATCTTCTCTATATATTTCAACAGACTTCATTATATGACAGATATCTCTATACCCAGATGTGTAAGGGTGGTTTTCCTATCTGGGTGGGATGCCTGGGCGTTTGAGGAAACGAGGCTGATCTCTCTCTCCCCGCTTGTTTCCTGCCTCCCCAGAGGTGGGAGTCTGCAGCTTTGCCAGGTTCACGGGCGACTTCCCCCAGATGGGTTGCACCACATTAAACCCAGCACCATGGAGACAAGAGGTTCATGACGAAGTTATGGAGCACGCCAGACATCAGGCGTTGCTGTTCAACATGCTGGAGATGCTCCAGTGTTGCAAGGTGAGGCGTGCAATATTTCCCCAACAGTGGAGCACCTGCGTTGCATGCAGAAGGGCCCAGGTTAAGTGCCCAGCAATTAAAAACACACACAAAAGGATCTGGATTTACATATAAGCTAAAGAAGCTATAGCTTAGGGCCCCACTCTCTTGGGGGTCCCCAAAAAAATTAAAGGAAAAAAACACACCTGGATGTACATTTCCAAAATATAAGATAAAAAAACAAATAAAAGCTACATACAGAAACAGTGTTTTGTGTTGTGTAGGCTCCTAGTAATGGGCACCGCCTGCTAGCCTGTTCCCTCAAATATCACTGGTTTGCTCATTTCTATATATAGGGTGCCTACATTCTGCATGGACTGGTTGCATGTCAACATGCAGCATGCAGCTGCAGACTGCAGTGTACCACAGTTGAATGTAGGTCAAGCTGTTGTACCTGTTATCTAATATTAAAGAGTGCTTGTAGAATGATGATCAGGCAGTGTAGACTAAGGGTATGAGCATATATTAAACACAAAAACAGTGACAATTTGTTGTTGACTAAACAAGCTAAACAAGCTATAACTTATGGCCCACTCTCTTAGGAACCACCAAAAAAATGTAAAGGAAAAGAAAAACTGGGTGTACATTTCCAAAATATAAGATAAAAAACAAATAAAATAAAACCTACATACAGCAAAAGTGTTTTGTGTTGTGTAGGCTCCTATCTGTTATGTGCAAATGGCATTAGATACCTATTAGGTCCATAAATTACCATATAGCATATATTCAGCACAAAAAACAGCGACAATTTGTTGTTGACAAAGGACAGCTGGACATATAAAGGGCCCCGTTACCTTCAGTAGCTTAGGGCCGCATCAAACCTAAATCCTGCCCTGGTGATGGTGGAGGAAAGGAAAACCAGTTCAATGCAGGAAAGGCAAACTCAACAGTGAAAGTTTAGCTTAATCTGCTTTTGGTTTTTCTCCCCCAATGAAAGGTCACATGCCATGAAATCTGCCACCTGATTGGCTTGGGGAATTGCCGTTGGCTCCAGTGCATCATGCAGGGGGCTCTGAGTTTGGATGAAGTTCTGCTGCGGCCGCTGGAGCCCTGCCCAATATGCCTCCGGAAGCTGCAGTACGTGGTGGGTTTCAAACTCATCGAGCGCTACAAGGTAAGAGACTCAGAAAGCAAGATGGCTCTTTCCCCTCCTTTCTGCAAGGCGGGGGTTCTTCTAGTCACCAGCTCCAGGCTGCTCATTTTATAATCCCCATCAGAGGGAGACGGAAGCAGAGAAGTTCTCTGGAGAGCAGAAACCTACAGGAGGCTCAGAGTCTCAAGCCATTTGCCGTGTAGGAAAGGCAAGGGATCAGCCTGTCTGTGTCCCTGTGCGGCTCTCCTCTCACAGGTCCTCATTCTGGCCAGGTTATGCACCCCTAAGGCACAGGGATAAGGCTGAAAGAGGACTGGCCATGGAGCAGGTGCTGGTTCCAGAGGCTGTGCAGGGGCTCTGCAGGATCTGTGACCACACTCAAGGGAAACGCTTGATGCTTTAGTTCAGCTCTCCATAGACTTTGGACTGCTGTTCCCATCAGCCTCAGCTTGTGCTTGTTGGGGCCAATAGGAGTTGTAATCCAAAAGATCTAGTTGACAAAGGCTGCTTTAATCTGAGCTGAAGCAAATGCTTCAACAGCAAATAAGACCTATAATAATAATAATTTATTATTTATACCCTGCCCATCTGCCTGGGTTTCCCCAGCCACTCTGGGCAGCTCCCAACAGAATATTAAAAACACAATACAGCATTAAACATTAAAAACTTCCCTAAACAGGGCTGCCTTCAGATGTCTTTTGAAAGTAGGATAGTTGCTTATTGCCTTGACATCTGATAGGAGGGTGTTCCACAGGGCAGGCGCCACTACTGAGAAGGCCCTCTGCCAGGTTTTAGTAACCTCACTTCTTGCAGTGAGGGAATTGCCAGAAGGCCCTCGGCGCTGGACCTCAGTGTCCGGGCTGGACAATGGGGGTGGAGACGCTCCTTCAGGTATACTGGACCAAGGCCTTTTAGGGCTTTAAAGGCCAGTGCCAAAACTTTGAATTGTGCTCGGAAATGTACTGGGAGCCAATGCAGATCTCTCAGGACTGGTGTTATATGGTCCCAGTGGCTGCTCCCAGTCACCAGTCTAGCTGCTGCAATCTGGATTAATTGCAGCTTCCGGGTCACCTTCAAAGGTAGCCCCACGTAGAGCGCATTGCAGTAGTCCAAGCGGGAGATAACCAGAGCATGCACCAGTCTGGCGAGACAGTCCGCGGGCAGGTAGGGTCTCAGCATGTGCACCAGATGGAGCTGGTAGACAGACACAGAACTGACCTGTGCCTCCATGGACAGCTGTGAGTCCAAAATGACTCCCAGGCTGCGGACCTGGTCCTTCAGGGGCAGTTACCCCATTCAGGAACAGGGAGTCCTTCACAACCACCTGCCCCCTGTCCCCCAAAGACAGTACTTCTGTCTTGTCAGGATTCAACCCCAATCTGTCAGCCGCCATCCATCATCCAACCTGCCCAAATCAGGAGTGCCCAAGCCTAAGAGAAGGTCCTAGGTAGGCATCTCCAGGTAGGGACTTCTGCCTGGGGAGCTTCTGGAAGTCCATGTAGACAACCCTGAGCTAGGTAGACCAATGGGTCTCACTTGGAACAAGGCAGCGCCCTCTGTTTCTGTGCTTCCTGATTATCAGTGCCTTGATCTGAAACGACAACAGAAGCAGTCACCCCGTTTTATGTTCTCTGGTGCAGAAACTCTATGCCTGGATGCAAACTCTTTTGTCTACCTGGCCCAGCCAAGACCCGGCAGACTTGTCCGTGTCGGAAGACGTTTTGCCATACAGCGCTGACTCTGGGATGGGTGGCGAGAACGATTCCGAAGCGGTGACGTCCCTCTCGGAGCCCCTGACCCCAGATACTTGCAGCCAGGCAGTTTCCACGTTGCAGGATCTTGACCTCGACGAGCCGTCCTGTTCTCTGGCCGATGCTCCCAGCCAGGAGCGACTGGGCGGGGCTCCCAAGCCCTCGGACATAATTAAGGAGTACACCCTGTGGCTGGAGATGTGCATCGCCGCTCTGGAAAAGGACGTCTCTGAGGAGGATCTCTTGCAAGTAGACAAGGCGGTGGATGCCCTGGCCCGCTGGGAAATGTTCACAGGGGAGCTGCCCAGCGTCCGGAGGGACCTGCCTTTTGCCAGTGACACTGCGGGGCTGCGGAAGGTCCTTGGAGACAAGTTCTCCTCCTTGAGAAGGAAACTGAGCTCCAGGAAAGCAGCCAGGGGTGAATCTTCCCCTTGTCGCTGGAGATGGGAGGACAGCTAGCCTGACACACTGCCTGTTTCTCATATTCATTAATTGTGGGTTTTGTTAGATCCCTTTCTTCTTGTTATGCCTCTCGTCCTTTCCGCTGCAAGTTCTCATTGATTTATCAGAGAAAGAATCAAGAACTCTGCTACTGCAATTAAAAAAAAAGAAAAACTTCTACTGAGGTATTTCCTTGTCCTTCCTGAAGCAATTCTTTGGTTTGTTGTATCCAAATACGCAAATATGATCAGAAGAGTCTTTCAGGTAACCGTTGTTAAGTCATATATATAGAGCTTTCAAAGTTTTAACCAGTACTTTAAATTGGGCCTGAAAACCGACCCAGGTAGACTATTTGGTCCAAACTTAGCAATTTTCTTTTAGGGCTTTGAGAGTTAAATGTATTTTAAGACAAGCGCACTCTCTTCTCTCCCACCTCCCATCAAGTCATGAACTTTGTTCTATATAGCTGCACTCAGATTCCAAGGCTAAACCATTGACCCCCCCCAAAATAATGTCACCTTTTTAAGGATCCAGCTATAAATAACTTGAGCTCCTTTGCTGCATAATAAAGCAATTGAGAGGAATGCATGCTTTCCTGGCAATCTCTAGAGACACCTGGGCCTTTTCAACCAAGGAGAAGAGGAGCCAGTGTGGAAATTGTCCTTCCACATACAAAGTTTGAAAAGTATCTGCAAGTGTTCCTTTAGAAACAGGAAGCCATGATGTAGTTCTTCCAAACAAATGCAATTTAAAATTTAAAAAAGCATAATCTTGCAAGCACTGCTTTTTAAAAAAATAAATAAGAGAAAGTGCTGGTACTCACCATGAAGTTGTTATACCAGAAAAAAAAAGAACTTCTTGCAACCATGCTAAATAAATCTCAGGTGTTGTGCTAACTTCTTGCACCATGGTCACAGCACATGCAAATGATTCTGGAAGATATTGTTATGATCTTCATGACACAGGCTGGCTGAACTGAGAGAACATGACTTTGAGCTCCCCCAGCACTCTCTGGCAACCTCTCCACACATTGCAGTGTATGATGATGATGATAATGATGATAATGATAATAATTAAAAATAATAATAAATTTTTATTTATACCCTGCCCTCCCTGGCCAGAGCCGGGGTCAGGGCTGCTAACACCAGTAAAATTACAATAAAAAACATAATGAGGGGGGGACGACCCAATTTAAAATACAGGTTAAAAATACAATTTAAAATGCAGCCTCATTTTAATAGTAGCCCATAGATCAAAGCCATAAGCGGAGGGAAACATAAGGGTCAGACTGAGTCCAAACCAAAGGCCAGGTGGAACAGCTCTGTTTTGCAGGCCCTGCGGAAAGATGTCAAGTCCCGCAGGGCCCTAATCTCTTGGGACAGAGCGTTCCACCAAGTCGGGGCCAGTACTGAAAAGGCCCTGGCCCTGGCTGAGACCAATCTAACCACCTTGCAACTCGGGACCTCCAAAGTGTTGTCATTTGTGGACCTTAAGGTCCTCTGTGGGACATACCAGGAGAGGCGGTCCCGTAGTACCTTAAGATCAGTGGGGGTAGGCAAGCTCTCTTTCGAGGTAGCTATTCAGCCATTTTTATTGGCCTTTTCTGCAGCTTCAGGGAATTACAAATCGGGAGAGTGCTGTTGCGCTCAGGCTCTGCTTAGGGGCTCCCTACAGCTATCTGGCCGGCCACTGTGAGAACAGGATGCTAGACTTGATGGGCCTTGGGTCTCATCCAGCAGGACCCTTTCTGATGTTCTTAGGACTGCTGTGAATCGTCCAAATAAGTGGAGCGTTTCCTGGAACACGGTTGAAAAGCCACTGCTGTAATGATGTGCATCTTAGCACATTAGACCAAGACAAAACCAAGGGCTGAGTAATAGTGTTTTCCACACTCAGATTGTGTAATCATACTAGACGTTAAAAGAAAAGCGAATCGCTCAAAAGGAAATCTATGATTCTATGATTCTATGAAAATATGGAATCCAGTGGTGTGTGAACACAGGAAGGCGAGTGCTGTTGATTACTGGGTGAAAACAATCCCTCCCCACCAAAAAAACATTTACATCTGAAAATGGTGCATTGAGAGTAAACCAAGTTGCTGCCACCTGCTGGTTGCTTAAATATTGCTGTTTCAATGCTCGGGAAACATCCGTTCTGGTTTGCGGAAAACAGCCACTCAAAACATAAACATTATATATTCCTTTTTGGCACTTAAAAATAAAACAGCAGCAATGTGTAAAAAATGGGAATGTCACTAAGGGAGGTGGGGGGGGGAAGGACAGGGAGATGGAGGGAGGGAGGCAGGGAATGTTTCAAAGTAAACATTTAGATTAGATTCTTTCATTTTTATCAGCAAGTGATAAACGAGAAGCAAAAGCAAAGATGTGTCTGCATCTCCTCCGTCAGCCAGCAAAAGTGTTTGCAGCGCTCTTGCTGTTGCTATGACAACTGCTTCACCAGGCTGAGAGAATCTATCTAGCACCTCTTTAAGCAAGAAGTGGTATGCAGGAGTGTTGGAGAGCGTGCAATATTGTGTGTGTGTGTGTGTGTGTGTGTGTGTGTGTGTGTGTGATCTCTCTGTGTGTATGGGTGGTATTCAACTCAGTTTCACGCAGAGTCGATGTAACTTAGCCACATTCTTTAATTTCACTGGGTCTAATCTTGAGTAAAACTTAGGCTGAATAGGTGCACGCATAATTTCACACCATGTTATCCCAGGACTTAACTTGGCACATTGGAGGACTTCCGGGACGCCGCGGTCACAGACAAGGAGCGCGAGGCTGCTCTCCGGAGGGGTCTCGAACAACTTGGAGGTCAAGAGGGGTCACGAAGGCTCCGTGAACCCCGAAACCTCAGGAGGATTATTCTGAGGGGCAAACTCCCAGCGAAGCTGTGTGTGCTCGCCTGTGTTATTGTCGTTTAACAGGGCTGGAGCCGCAGCGTGAAAGGGAAGCAATAGACCCCATGTTGTGAAGCCTCAGGCTCCGTGTGAAAAGCGGCGGATCTCCAACAACAGCCGAAAAGCTGGGAAACTGCTACTAAGGATTGCACAGAAAACATCGAAAAAACAACGAAAAATATTCAAGTTAAAGTCAAAGGAAATTTAACGGAAGAACCCAGCTTAAAAGAAATATGTGGTGAAAGGAGAAGGAATCTACTGCTGGCGGTAAGAATAAAATGGAGTATAGCGACAGGCTGGGAGTGGAAAAGTATGAAGGCAAGAAAGTAGCCGCTAAGTGGGTGTGAAGGAAAGACCTCAGACATTAAGTAGAAAGAGTCGGAGGCAAAGTAACAGCGAAATCTCTTAATGGACTAGAAAGAAGGGAAAGAAATTCCTTTGTTGCATCGAGGTCGGAGATTACTATAGCAACGAACGGTGGGGGGTTTATAGTCGGTTCGTCGTCTTTCTTTGTTTGTTTGCAACTTTCTTTGTCTGCAACTTCCTGGAGCGCAGCACTTAAGAACAGAACGCAATGCTTTATTTTAAGTTCTGGTGTTAAACATATTTGAATTAAGGATAGAGACCGGCACATACTTAACTTAATAAAAGGTTGGGAAAACTTGAGTGACAACAGAAGGACTGGAGAAGTGAAGAAGCCTCTGAGGAGACTGAGGAGAAAAAGTGAACTGTTTGGGAATACTTGCTTCGTCATCCTCCTCCCTCTGCTTCATCTCCATTTTCCCGTCTTAAAGAGACACACTCCAATTAACAAACAGTATACCCCCCCATAAGACTTTAAAGAATTAACCACGTGTCTTCATATATGCACCAGGCAAAATTCTTAGAACCTGGACGTTGAAGCGTTTCCACATCACCCCTTTCAATACCCTACTAAGCTACCTTCTGTAGTACTTGAGAGACGTTGGCATTGTCATTCACATACCTTGGGCTTCTAATTTGATTTTTTCTATTGGTATTTTGCTTTCTCTTATTGGTTACGATATTCCTGTTGGTGGGGGGATGGGCTATACCTTGTTGAAGAAATATAAGGAAAGCTGGCAGTAACGGGAGAAACTGAGAAAGCTAACAATCTGTGTGGGTGAACCAAAGAAGGAAGAATATAAAATATACAAAATATACAAAATGAAAAAGGGGGTGGGAACGCCGGCTGAAAGAAGGCCATCTAGACAAGAAGAGGGGAAGGAGGGGAAAGAAATTAAAGACTATGA
Source organism: Podarcis raffonei (assembly GCF_027172205.1). NCBI lineage: Eukaryota > Metazoa > Chordata > Lepidosauria > Squamata > Lacertidae > Podarcis > Podarcis raffonei. Next base: position 50,308,792 of record NC_070615.1, read on the forward strand.
TAGTTTGATGGCCGAAATAAGGAAAGAATTTAAAAATAATGAACATTATATAGAGAAAAAACTATTAGAAGTACAAGACACTCTGGACAAGAAATTGGAAAGGGTGGTGGGTGAACTGACAGGAAAAGTTAAAGATATATCAGCAAAAACTAAGGTACTTGAGGATTCAATGAAAAGGGTGCAAAAAGATACGAAAGACAGTAAGAAGGAGGTGGACAGGATTAGAATAGAAATTAAAGAGATAGGAAAGATACAGGAAGAACTGCTGGACAACATGGCTATGACACAGATGAGACAAAGTCAGTCTAATCTGAAATTTAGAGGAATACCGGAGAATCTAAATGAAGACATTAGATCTATAATGGTCAAAGAGTTAGCAATCTGGTTAGATAAGAAGGAAGAAGAGATAAATTACTCTTTAGCAAATATTTTTCGGATAAGATCTAAATCGACTAGAGTTAAAAGGGAAAAATTGCCAGGGGATGTGATAGCCATGTTCAACTCGCTGGACATAAGAAATGAAATATTGAAACAGAACTTCAGCAAAAGGTTATATATTGAAGGAAACTCAATTATTATATTTAAACAGATTCCTTTGAGATTTCTTAGAAGGAGAGATGCTTATAAAAAATTAGCTAGTCAGTTGAAGAAAAACGGGGTCCTATATAGATGGGAGTTTCCGGAAGGCATTTCATTCTATTTCAAGGAAAAAAGATTCAAACTGTCAACCACCTCAGAACTGGAAAAATTTGAAAGGAGATACGAGAAGGATTTCGGAAAGATAGTGGGAGGGGGAGGAGACGGAGGAGCGGCAGGGGGAGGGGACGAGGGGGAGGGGTCGGAAGAAGAAGAAAGAGGGGTAAACTTAACAGAAGAAAGAGAAGAAGTAGAGAAAGAAGACAAGGAAAAGTAGTTTGCACACAGATTTTGACAATTTATAAACACTTTATAATAGATGGCTTTAAAAATTCTGACTTGGAACGTGAATGGACTGAACAATAAAAATAAAAGGAATCAGATTGCTCACACGCTATTGAAAAAGAACCTTGACCTAATCTGTCTACAAGAGACTCATGTAATAAATAAACACAGGAGAATCTTGAGTAATAAGAGGTTAGGGATGGATTTTGTGACTGCCGATAAGGTTAAGAAAAGAGGTGTGGTATTATATATAAAAGAAAAATTTGATCCTGAGTTATTGTATAAAGATGATCAAGGGAGAGTGATTGTAGTACAGATGGTGTTTCAAGGAGAAAAAATAATCGTGGTTGGAATATATGCACCTAATGATAAAAAGTCAGCTTTTTTCCTTGAATTAGGTAATAAGTTAATGGAATGGATGGATCACAAAATGATATTAATGGGTGATTTCAATGGTGTGGTTTCACCGAAATTGGACAAGTCAACAAAAAAGGAAGAGACTAAGGAAGGGAAACTACCCCGATCCTTTTTCGAGCTAGTTAACAATATAGGATTAATTGACGCCTGGAGATTCAAAAACCCTACTACAAAACAGTATACGTTCTTCTCAAACTCCAAGCAGAGCTGGGGGAGAATAGATAGTATTTGGATATCGAAGGAATTGATGCAGAATTTAAGTAAATGCGAAATTCTAGCACAAACTATTTCTGATCACAATCCGGTATCTTTGGAGATAAAAGGCAAAGATACTAGAATAGGTAGATGGAGAATGAATGAATTTTTATTCAACGACCAAAGAATAGTAACTAAAGCTAAGGAAACAATTGAAGAGTACTTCAAATGGAATTTAAATGGGGAAACAGCTCTAGAGGTAGTGTGGGATGCAGGAAAGGCAGTCATGAGAGGCTTCCTGATCCAGAAAAACAGTCAATTAAGAAAAGGAAAAGAGAAAAAGAAAGAGCAAATTCTAACTGAGATTATGGAAAATGAAAGAAAATTAACTATAAATCCCGGTGATGAGAACGTAAAACAAAACATAAAGATATTACAAGCCAAATTTTCAGTAATAATTAACCAGGAAATTGAATGGAAAATAAAAATGATGAAACAGAAAAATTTCGAATCAGCCAATAGGATAGGGAAATACCTGGCATGGCAAATAAGAGAAAGAAGGAAACAAAACATGATTAGCAAGATAAAGGATGGAGAAAGGATTGTAGAAGAACCAAAAGAAATAAAAAGGACTTTCCAGAAGTACTACAAAGAACTATACAAAAGAGGCAAAGAAACAGATCATGAAATAGACTGCTTTATGCAAGAACATCAGATGCCACAGATCTCAAAAGAAGAAAAAGAGTTACTAGACCAGACTATTACACAAGAAGAGATAAAAAGGGCTATAAAAAGGATGAAAATTGGAAAAGCGCCGGGGCCGGATGGCTTATCGGCTAAGTATTATAAGACATTAAGCGATCAAATATCCCCAATTCTATGCGAAGTGATGAATGGTATCTTAAAAGAGGGGAGGATCCCGAACACCTGGAAGGAAGCATATATTACTTTAATTCCTAAAAAAGAGGTCGATATGTTGGAGCTGAAGAATTATAGACCAATTTCGTTACTAAACAACGATTATAAGTTGTTCGCAGACGTAATGGCAGAAAGATTAAAAAAGGTATTAAATAATAGAATTCATAAAGATCAAACGGGCTTCCTTCCAGGGAGACAATTGAGGGACAATGTAAGAAATGTGATAAATATTATTGAATATCTGGATATGAGAATAGATAAGCAGGCCGCCCTGGTATTTATAGATGCCGAAAAGGCATTTGATAATGTTTCATGGGGGTTCATGAGGAAAAGCTTGGAAATGATGGGGATGGGAGAAAAATTTAGAAAAGGTATCGAAGCAATCTATCATGAACAAAAGGCAAAACTCATAATAAATAATACTATGTCAGAATCTTTTGATATATTTAAAGGGACTAGGCAAGGTTGTCCTCTGTCTCCTTTATTATTTATAATAGTATTGGAAATATTCAATAAGAGATTAAGGGAAACAACAGAGATTAAAGGAGTCAGAGTAGGAAAGAAGGAACACAAAATAAAAGCTTTTGCCGATGATATTGTATTAACACTGGAAGACCCAAAACACAGTGTAAAAGAAGCTCTAAAAAAATTTGAAGAGTTTGGTGCAGTGTCAGGACTTAAGATCAATAAGAACAAAACTAAAATGTTGGTTAAAAATTTGACAAAGGAAGAAATGTTAGATTTAGAGCAAAGGACGGGACTTATGATAGCTAAGAAAGTGAAATACCTTGGAGTGTGGATTACGGTAAAGAACATTAATCTCTATAAAGATAATTATGAGGTCACTTGGAGGAATATTAAGAAAGATCTTGAAATCTGGGGGAGAATGAGGCTATCCTTCTTGGGGAGGATAGCAGTGGTGAAAATGAATGTTCTCCCCAGAATGCTGTTTTTATTCCAAACTATACCCGTACTCAAAGGTTTAAGACAATGTAAAGAATGGCAGAGAGCCCTGGGGAAGTATGTTTGGCAGGGAAAAAGACCACGAATAAAAATGAAAATATTGGTTGATAGAAAGGAAAGAGGGGGCTTTGCTCTACCGGATTTGAGCATATATTATGAAGCGGCATGTCTACTATGGCTAAGAGATTGGATTAGACTGGAAAATAGAGATATATTGGATCTGGAGGGCTTCGATAATAGGTACGGGTGGCACTCGTACCTATGGTACGAAAAGGTGAAGGTGCACAAGGGCTTTCTAAATCACATTTTCAGGGGACCAATATTTCAGGTATGGGAGAGAAATAAAAACTTATTGGAAAGGAAGACCCCCTGGTGGATCTCACCAATAGAGGTGCTAACTATCAAGAAATCTAATATGGAAGAGAAAAATGCCACCTATGAAGATCTCATAAGTAAAACAGAACAAGGTATTAAACTTAGACCGTATGAAGAAATAAAAGACTCACTTACTGGTTGGTTGCAATACCACCAGGTGAATGATTTGCTAAAAGAAGACAAAAAGAAGGCAGGTTTTGAGGATAAAAAATCTAAGTTTAATGTGGAGGTTGTTGAAGGCAAGAGTAAAATACTGTCTAAAATATATGATATACTACTCGAGTGGTATACAAAAGACGAGGAGGTGAAGGAGGCAATGACCAAATGGGCGATAGATTTCGGGTATAATATTGAATTTGAAAGATGGCTGGAATTATGGAATAAAAATATAAAGTTTACAGCGTGTACGGCACTGAGGGGAAACGTATGGAAAATGATATATAGGTGGTACCATACACCGGTGAAATTGGCCAAAATGTATAGATTAAAGAACAAAAGTTGTTGGAAATGTGGTGAGGCGGAGGGCGATCTCTATCATCAATGGTGGTCATGCAATAAAGTGAAAGGTTTTTGGGAACTAATATATAATGAGCTTAAAAAAATTCTTAAATATACATTTCCCAAAAGACCCGAAGCCTTTTTGTTAGGAATTCTGGGTAAAGAAATCAAAAAAGAAGATAAGATAATATTTCTCTATGCCACTACAGCCGCAAGAATTATGTTGGCTCAAAACTGGAAAACGGAAGTTATACCTAATATAAATGAATGGCAGCTTAAAATGGTAAATTATGCAGAGCTTGCCAGGATAACAGCAAGAATACGAGATCAAGATGAACAGGAATTTCATAAAAACTGGAACAAATACTGGAAATATATTGGAAATAATTTGTAGATGATATTAGCGGGGATGGAGTAACGCTAACAGCAGCTAATATATAAGTTTAAAAACAAAGTACATGATTATAGAATTTTTATTTGATACTTACCAAAAGGGTAGAGGGGAGTCCAAAGGTTTTTTGTTTGTTTGTTTAGGGAAGGGATATAATAAACTATGTAAATGAAAGATATGTACATATATTGTAAGATTTATTAGCATGTTTATTTGTGTACCTTACATTTATAAGAATCTGTTTATTTACAAAAATTTGAATAAAAATGTATTGAGAAAAGAAAAAAAAAAAAAACTTGGCACATTGGAAATTTTCCCTATTGCTCAAGCAATCAATACAAATGAAGGAAGAACAGGAGAGTTTGTATCCCAGGCAAGCGCAGGACATTTTGCTGTGTCAAGGGCAAGGTGGTTCCTCCACTCCTTTCATATACAGGAGATGCCCGGGTTGGCAGTTGAATCTTACTTCAACAGGACAGTTCCTCCACTGCACGTAAGAGTACAAGGCTAGTTTGGGCACAGGGCAGGCCACGGGCTCCCTGCCGCTTAGCATCTCCTGTCTGAAGCAGATTCCTCACTCCATGTAATGGTAGGGCCGGTGCTGTTTGTATCAGGAGCCTATTGCGTATTAAGAGCCAATGTGTTTTTCCTATACCCACTGCAGATCAGCTCTGAAGAGTGAAGCAAAACACACAGGGTTAACAACCCCACATGATGTGACTTTGTTGGGAACTGTATCACTTGTGAGCAGATGTGACAAGGCCTTTTCTCTCCCTTAGGTGTTAGCTTTCTAATAGACTGCAGCTAGCTTTCTAATGGATAGCAGAAGTGTCACTGAACATGACTAGGTGACGCTTATAAGGACATAAGAAGAGACTGGCTGATGGTTCAGACCAGAGGCTCATCTCGTCCAGCATCTCACAGAGGTCAACCAGATGCCTATGGAAAGCCCACAAGTAGGACTGGAGTGGGACAGCACTCCCCACTTCTGATTCCCAGCAATTAGCATTTAGAGGCCTACTGCCTCCAACACTGTGTGTGTGTGTGTGTGTGTGTGTACATAGCCATCAGTATGTAGCCACTGAGAGCCATATTCCCCATGAATTTGCCCAAAGCCCACCATCAGGTCAAAGGGGCAACACAGAAGGAAGACTAGGATGGCCATTAGGAAGAAGAGACAATAAGGGTCTTTACAAGCCAACAGAGGCACAGGCAGGTGGGCAGGGACAGTCCCCTTGGTTAGAGTGGAGGTCTCAGGTTCTCAATGACTTGTTTATGAACATAGGAAGATGCCTAATCCAACTCAGTATTGTCTGAAGTGAAGGACATGAGGCAGGAGTTGATAATGCAGGTGAGCTGTGCACAGGTGAGCTGCAAGCAAGCTGCTGGCCAGCTCTGTGGAGGCTCCTTTTATTGACACAATATGCAAACCCAGGCAGATACATTTTGGGCTGTGACCTTTATACATCTTCCAGTCCTGAGATCCTGGGGTGGTACAACATTGGCACCTGTTTCCACCGCGTCATTTCCCCCTTGCACAGTGTATTGAGAGCCAGTGTGGTGTAGTGGTTAAGAGCAGTAGACTCGTAATCTGGTGAACCGGGTTCGCGTCTCCGCTCCTCCACATGCAGCTGCTGGGTGACCTTGGGCCAGTCACACTTCTCTGACGTCTCTCAGCCCCACTCAACTCACAGAGTGTTTGTTGTGGGGGAGGAAGGGAAAGGAGAATGTTAGCCGCTTTGAGACTCCTTCAGGTAGTGATAAAACGGGATATCAAATCCAAACTCTTCTATGACGAAGGAGACAAAGGTCTCAGAGACAAAGGTTACAGACAGGACACCGCAGACTACTGAGACCGCAAAAGGTCAGACAGAGGGCAAGATGTTCAGACAGCTGTGGCTTTATCTGTGAGGGGGAGTGTGCTCCGCACCCAGCGATCATTCCTACAATTGTCAACCCTGACTGGCAGCCTCTCACCAGGCTTTCAGTCATGGAATATTCCCAGCCCCACCTGGGAATCAAACTTGGGACCTTGCACTACTAAGTAAGTTGGGGAGGACCCCAGAGTCATCTGTGAAGCGCAAACATCGCAGCCACTTTGATAACTATATGGCTGCAGTCTCTGCACGTCACAACTTTTAAACTCATGAACCTGAAGGGGTGTGTGTGTGTGTGGGGGGAACAAACCCTCTGCATTACATGGTAAGGTTTTCTGGCTTTAGTTTTCTTTTATTTATTTAGAGTTCAGGTTCCTGAGTCAAACAGCTGAGTCCATCTGCAAGGAAGCATGAGGCGAATACCAAATGCTAGGCCACATTGCATGCTGGGAGCAGGAAAGAGTTCCAGTTGTTTCACTGGTTGGGCCACTTAGAAATACAAGCTGTGCACACACAGGGGTCTATTGTTATTCAGCATAATAGGGAAGAGGCCCTCCATCCTGAATTGGGAGCCTGCCTGCTGAATTATGGCGATGCTGCCGAGTCACAGCCCACTCACGGGGGCGGGGGGGGCACTTTGTAAATGACTTCAAAGTGAAAAAGGTCCACTTGCCCCTCAGCAGCCTTGAATCCAAGAACCACACAACGAAGAGTTATACATCAGTGGCAGCAATCCAGTCCTTGCCAGGCAAAGCTCATTCTGCTGGCATCCCTGCTGCAGATAGCTTTTGACAATTTCAAGCATTGGGAAATGAGGTGCTCCACAATAATCCACTCTGTGCAACCATTTGTAGGCTCTCAAACAGCTACATGGAGAGTGTGAAGGCTGACAGGAAGCATTCAGCAAGTGGGATGCAGAAACCGCTCTGCTCCTGCTTTTCAGGTCATTGTCTAAAATGGAACAACAACTAGAAGCCACATCTGACCCAAGTGCCACCAGCTGGCACACAAGGGCCAAGTGAAAGTTGAGAAGAGGCGTAATGGCTGCAGCGGTACAGTTTAGTGGCCTGCTCTTAATACAGGGTCTCCTAGTTTTGGCTCTCCTAGTTCTACCTGGCCTAGGTCTCAAGTATCTGAAGGTTCCCCTCTCCCATTACCTGCCACCCTGCACACCTTAAGATCTGCAGGAGAGGCTCTGGTCACAGCTCTATCAACATCTGCAACTCATGGTGCAACAATGCACAACAGGGCTTCTCTTTTGTGGCACATTGGATCTGTAAGTCCCTGTCCTTAAAGATCCAGCTGATCCCCACACTGTCTGTTCTTAGGCATCATGTTAGATTTATTCATTTCCCCGGGCTTAATCTTAATAATAATAATAATAATAATAATAATAATAATAATAATAATAATTTATTTATCCCCTGCCCATCTGGTTGGGTTTCCCCAGCCACTCTGGGCAGCTTCCAACAAAAGATTAAATATACATTAAAACATCAGTCATTAAAAAACTTCCCTAAACAGGGCTGCCTTCAGATGTCTTCTAAACGTCAGATGGTTGTTTATTTCTTTGACATCTGATTTTCCTATTTCTTGATATTTTGGAATCAGAAAGGCAGAATATCCCCCCAAAAGAATAGACTCTCCTCAGCATGCCCAATAGCCAGGGATAAGAAGAGTTGTAACCCAGTAACATTTGGAGAGTCACCCTTGTTTTAATGCTCGTTGCTGAGTAGAGGCCTAAAGCACCCTGGAAATCCTGTTCCAATGTTGCTGGTCTGGATTGACTGGCTTCCTCACCCTTTCTCTCCCATCACTTTGGTTAAGTAGGTTGTGCTACATCCTCTATGTGGCAAGATCAGTCCTAGCCGTGGCCAAACTTTGTTCTGGTTACTCACAGAGCTAACACTGAAAAAGAAAGTGAGATGGCAAGGTAGAAAGTTTCTCAAGTCTCCCAGTCCTTTAGGACCCCAGTGAATACATTCAACTGTACATGAGGAACCTACTCACCCTGTAATCGGATGGCACAGCTTGTTCACGGTAGGGAAAACCTCAGGCGGTAGAATAAGGTGGAATCTGCACTACTGTGTTCATGTCACCATCAAGTGATTTCCCCCCCAAGATGTGCAACAGGTAATGTTGTGAAAATTCTAGCTACTCATTTGGAAGATGTTTTTAGCTGCTTTAGCTGAGTTTTCTTCGGTCCCTTCCAACTTTAAGATTCTACAATTTCCGTACCTTTTCATCCACAAAAGTGTCATGAACAGAGCAAGGAGAGCCAGTGTGGTGTAGTGGTTAAGAGCGGTAGTCTCGTAATCTGGGGGACCGGGTTCGCTTCCCCGCTCCTCCACATGCAGCTGCTGGGTGACCTTGGGCCAGTCACACTTATTTGAAGTCTCTCAGCCCCACTCACCTCACAGAGTGTTTGTTGTGGGGGAGGAAGGGAAAGGAGAATGTTAGCTGCTTTGAGACTCCTTAAAGGGAGTGAAAGGCGGGATATCAAATCCAAACTCTTCTTCTTCTTCTTCTTCTTCTAATGTATGAAGAACCATACATTACTGACATCATGACTGACATCTAGGAAAGGGAGGCAGATGTAAGTTGTGTTGCTATTATTGGATGCTGTGCAGCGGAAGAGAAATGACTTAACAGGTGCCATCAACTAAGTGCAACTGCAGCCTTAAATCCATGGCGCAGCATGAAATGCCTCTAAAGAGGAAGGGCTTCTGGCTACCCTCCTTGCATCTGCTGAGGTTCCCTGTCCACTCACTATTTTTTTAAAGTGCTTAAACTTCATTGTTGCTGTTGTTTTAGGGAGTGTTTTGTCTGTTTCTGTGTATTTGGGTGGTGCTTTGTCTTTTGCGGAGGCCATGAGCACCAACAACTTCTTCATACGTGCAAAGGATATTTTGTGGTACCCACAACCATTTTAGATTTCTAAATGTGCCTCCCTAAACCAAGCCCAAAAGGGAGTCCCAATTTACTGCACGTGTCAAAGTCTTTTGCCTTCTCTATTTTTAAGAGAAAGTGTCATGGCTGTAGCATATCTTCAATGAGCTCCTGGAACCCCTGTTAAATACCAGTGACATACAACAGTATCTCTGCATTTCATTTTTAAAATATGCGCTTTGAAAACAACATTTTGCCTCCGAAAGATGAATAAGTGTACAGGTAACTCACAACTTGCACTCATTTAACTTGTGTGTATTCAGCTTTATGCACTTAGCAACAAACATTAAATTTTATTAAAGGTGGTGAAAAGGGGGTGGACATCTAGGAAAGAAAACTTTGGTAATCCCACCCTCTGGGAATGACCACTGGGAAGAGTGCAGTAAGAAGAAACACCATGGTACACCCGCATTAGCACAATTGGATGCCTTCATCTGCCCCAGATACATCTCTCCTGTATCTTTCTCTACAGCCACAGCAGGCACTGTAACGCTCCAATTTTTTTGACTTCCTCCTGAAGGCGCACACTTCCATTGTCTCCCAAGACAGATGGATGCCAACCAATCCCACCCACCATTGATCCTAGTATGTTTGGCTATATGTAAGTTTGGCCTTATGCGCTAGTAACCCCAGCGTTGAGAGTTGTCTGTATATAATTCCAAGAACTCACTGCCTATTTATTGCATCTGATGAAGTAGACTATTGCTACAAAATCTCATACCACAACATATTAAACTTTGAGATGCCATATACAGAAAGTTACTGCTGTAATGAACTGTTGCTCTTCTGGAATTCTTTAAAGCAGCAACTAGATTTATGAAGGAGCCAACAGTAACACAGCCGTAGCAACAGGCCAGCTCTTCTACTTCCTCAAAAATAACCAGCTAAGCCAAACCTCCTTTAACCAATGCCTAAATGGCCTCATCCTTCCTCTTTCCCCCTGAACCCACTTCATTTTCTGGCTGCCTCACACATCTGCTTCTGGCAAAAGGAGGTGTCTTAGACGCAGTGTTGCCTGCCAGTTTCTGTGGAAGTAAGATGCGGCTCAGGGACTGCTGGTTGCTGACCCCATATTATAGCGTACATGACCACCGCTGTTCTCTAACAGAACTTAAATTATTTTACAGACACTTCACTGGAAAGTACAGTAACAAGTCACATTTTAATAGATTTACAAAATTCATATATACAAAACAGTAAGCTAATTCAAAGCTATAATACACATTTTTACACCACATTTTAAAAATCTAATACACAGCTTTCATAAGCTGATGCTATCACAGCAAAATAGGTCACAAAGAATTATACTCTTTTAGTGCTTACAAAAGACCAGGGTTGTTTTTAAGCACACAATTAAAAAATATTACCAGTATGAATTATGGCACTTTCATCACAACTTATTTTAAAATTTGTCACCTTTCAACAATAATTAAGCTTTTTTTTTGCTCAAGTTAAAGATTAAGGCAAGCACAGGCCTTTTCTGTCCACAATACTCAATTTTCTGATGATTCACTACACTATACGACCTCTAGGGCAGTATTCTATATGCACCACTGAGCATGGAATACTGCCCTAGAGCTGGTATGGTGCAGTGGCCAATTGTGAGCAAGAAACCAAGCATTCATCATGTCAGTTGTGCTTCACTAGTAGCTGTAGGCAAACCACTACTATGTCTGCAATATTGGTATAAAACGAGCCTACTCGTGCAAATATGTGGAATATAGATGAAGCACCAATTGAAAAGGAAGACATTTCTGAAATCACTTCTCAGGTATGTCAACACTAGGCAGCATTTTTGTCAGTTCCCTATTTAATTTTTTCAGTTATTCTGCTCCCAACTTTTGGCCTAAAGCCCCCAAGATAGTGAAGAGAAAACAAACACAAACTTGGATTTATGCTGCTTTCTTCAGCCACCAACCAGGGAAAGGAACCAGATGAAATTGTCCCCAAGCAGATCAGTTGCAGCATGGCCACTCTGTATTGCTCTTATGTATAATCTCTACCAATAAGAACCCAATAACATGCTATGGGCCAGGTGTGCTAAGGAAAATCTTTGGAGAACTCTTGAGGTAGTCTGGGGAAGAACTCCCATGTGATGTAGTTGTTGCTGGGCTAAATCATCCGGGTTGGTAGAACAGATGTTTGGGCCCACATGAGAGATCCTGGAGGTACTAATCAAGCAAGCCAGGACCAGCTTTCCTCTCCTCTCCAGCATGTTAGGTTTTTGTGTGCAGGTAGACTTTTATGTGGAAATCATTCAAACATTTGATTACCCTGCCCACATCCCCAGTAGTACAAACTATGCATCTGTTTCAGCTCTTACAGTGCTTCTAGAAAGTAGATTTTGTAATGTTTAGGTTGGTCCTAATAAGGGTTTTCTCATACTGTTGCTTCTGTGTTGTTGTTTTTTAACCTAGTGTACGAACACAGCTACCTATATTTTTGAATGCTTCCAAGAAAGTATTCAGGTTGTATTTTGACAAGGGAATGGAATTTTACCATTGTGGAACAACCACTGAAAATACCATTCTGTATGTCTTTGCAGTTTGAATTTGGCACATAAATCATGAAAATAGTCTTGGTTGATCTGAAAGAACACAATGGAGTAAAATAAGGATCAATCTTTTAAGGTATGAGGGCCCCAAATGCTAAAGGCTTGATTTTGTTGGTTTTGAAGAGGATACTTGCTTGCCTTTTAGAACATTTATCAGACCTTCTGCATAGCCAAAGCCTCTCAAGAGCACACTGCAAGAAACCTGAATTTGCATGTCCCAGTTATAAACAAACAGGCAGGCTAGGGGAAAAAAAGATTTATGTGTGTGCCAATAGCTACAGTAGTGCCAATAAGTTGTTTTAATATGCTGCCAAATCCTTACTCTGGGGGAAAGCATACAGGCTCTTCATTGGTGGATTTTGTTTCAATGCATTTTGTTTCAATACACACACCATTAATGCTTAAGCAGCACTGTTTGAAAGTCTAGAAACTAGATCCTTCGCCAAATCTCTCCCTCCCCCCCAAAAAAAAACCATCAAAAAAGAGCTCATCAAAAAAACCCCAACCCTCGAGGGTCGGTATAAAACTATGGGAGGTTTGCTAAATCCTAGGTAACTTGCTGGCCCATTGATAACGGTTCTTTAAATCAGTGAAATGAATTGGTGGCAGAAGTAGAAACATCTACCATATCCACAGCAGTGGCGATATTTTAGTCACTATCCCAGAGGCCACAGAAAGCCTTTTTTAATGGGCCTCAAACTTGCCAGGTATGGTAATCTCTGTTCATCCCTTATAATTTTTTGTGAATGGCAGAATGCTACTCTTTATTTTAAGTTGATAAACTTTATTTTAAGTTGATAAACTCAAGAGTCAGTTTAAACAATATTCTGTTATGCTAACATGGTAAATTCTGCTCATGTGCACAGTCCACTTGAATATGCAGTGTGTGCATAGTATAACATAGGAACTGTGAACTCATGCCAACTTGCAGCTTCCATTTCATGAAAAATGATTTTCCCCCAGCAAGTCCTTGCTTCTGGAGAGTTTATATAAAAACAAGCAGATTTTCAGCGGAAAGTCTACTTCCACCTGTGTGCGCGCACATGCATGTAAATACATATATATGCACACACACCCTGTTAAAGACATGAGGGGGTGATCCTCTTTGTCCATGGCTAAAAACACCAAATGCACAATATACATTATTTACAGCAAAACTTCCTCTGACAAATGAGAAGCTGAAGCCTGTTTGGTATGTAATATGCCAAAGCATAAGTTCAAGGCCTGTAATAGACTGTCTGATGTGTAACCCATTTCCCAGCTTAAAAGTATTATTACATCAAGTATTCCAACAACAAATCTTTCCCCTCCCTGCTAATTGTACTTAGGACAAAATGTTCTCAAGGGTTACAATTAAAGGCAAATGTCTTGTGGCTTTGGCAAGAGGAAGAAAGAGCGGGTAATTCAATGGTTGCAGAGCACCCAATACTACTGTACTGGATTGCAAAAAAAGATTTTGAATTCAAAGCAAACTGAAACACAGTATATGAGCAGTGCTATGATTAGAAAAGAGGTTTCCCTTATCTGTGTGAAGCTATACTGTTAAAAGATACTTTTAGGATTCCAACTAGTTATTTAAACCGGACTGCACTGTAATCCTGAAATTGTTAAAACATCCTGCCTGTTAGATGCTAAGCTTCTACTACAATGTTAATCACAAGAATTATATCAGTGTGTGATCATGACCAAGGCGTGCAGCTGAAGGGATGAGAAACTGGAGAACTAGAGCTAACAGCATCTTAAATGGCAAAATAAATTGGCTGAAAAATGGATTAGGTTGAACTTGATTTTGACTGCAATCCTAATCTCCATTTACCGGGAAGCAAGTCCCACTGAATTCAATTGGGTTTACTGCTAGGTAGACATAGTTTAGGATTGCAGCCTTAATCTGGCTACCAAATCTTTACGGTAAGTTTGCCCCAGCATGGGGCTTCCATCATACCAAAAGATAACTATCTGATACCAAAGGAACACAGTAATATAATACATTTTACATGCAAATACTACGGTAGCCATACAGAAAAAGAAATACAGTACACGACTAGGCAGAGTTGTAAGAAAAAGAAGAATTTGAGAACTGCAGCATATTATTTCTAAGTTTTTATTTTAAAATGCAAGTGGTGGCATAGTTCAGATTGTTATAAATGGGTTTGTGCTACTCCCTGCCACTTAAGGGCAAAGAAAAGTTAATAGGCAAAACCGAGGCACTTTTGGGTAGAAAATACATAAAGTTCAATTTTTTAATTGAATAGTCAAGGCTCCTTCTAGATTGTATATTACTGCTGAGGAAGCAAATTAAAATACTGTGACCAGAATACATAAGAGCTACTTATGAATGCCATGGGTTGTGAACATGTCTAATGGGAATTTTCTCCTTTAAAAGCAGGTGCATATTCCACATCACAAACTGCTCTTGAAACTTCTCATGTCAAGATAGCTATTTGAGAAACACAAATCAAACATCTTTTTAGGCATGTGGAATTTCAATTTTCAAAAGAGACATCAATGAAGAAACCCAATGAATAGAAATCGGCAATCGTAGCTGAGATGCTTTCCCCTTAACCCTTGAATAGCCATTCATAGCCTGCAAAATTATTCAACACTTTAGCGTACTCATGGCAAAATTGCAATACTGTTTTCTTTTCTAGAAGCAGATATGAAAATGGTAAAATAATTGGTCCTAGAAAGTAAGACAAGTGTCACTAGACAGTCTCCAAATGTAATTTCATCTCAAAAGGTTGAAATGTCTGCAGTCACTATGTGGTTGTTGTCTTATTGAAATTTTAGTTTTAGATAAAAAGTAGGAGACAAACGCTTTCTTAATTTCCAAAACTTAGCTTGATTTTGCACAAACATCACTATAAGAGTGGAAAATTTCTGGTTCAAAGTAGGGTACACCACACAAAAACATGCTTATATAAATGTGAGTAATCCCCACAGGGAAAAAAAATCCTGGAATTTGTCCAAGCAGAAGTCATGAGAGATTTGTTTTAGTTTGCTGTTATTGGTGGCATTTATACCTGGAGTTTTGCCTACTGTGTAAGACATGACTGTTCCAGAGGGGCATAAGCTACAGCATTCTGATACACGAAAGAATAAGCCCTTTATAATTTGATATGACAAGTATGGTACCAAAATTATAGTAAACATTTCTTATGTTTAAGAAGATCCCTGAATAAAGTCTAAAGCACTGAAAATGTAGGGTTTAGTGTAGTTAATACATACCTCATATCAGAAAGAGTGTGAAACATCAGTACGCACAAAATAGGCACCCATAGTTAAATTCAACACTTTAGAATTAAAAAGGAAGTTCACATCAACATTATTCACAGCCTCCTGCAAATTCACATGTACTCTGTAGTAGCCTTAAAGGGGCAACTTTAAACTTGACAGTTTACAATATTTTAAGTGTATATTATATAACCTAGTAAATTCATACAGCAACAATTAAGGATTAGTTCAAAGCAGAGCTCTTCTTTCCAAACTCAGTGCAGCTGTAAAGTGGAAACCTCAAGAGCATTTGGCTTTAGTGCTATGAGCAGCCTCTGCTTACCAAACATTTGGCTAAGGAATAGCATTAGCTTCCCTTTTATGAGAACGCCCATAATATGTCTCATACATAATATTCTGTCAAGAGAAAGTTTTCATATAGTTCCAACTATAGGTTTGAGAACAGAGTTAATGTCTCAGCAGAGCATCTGTGTGAGCTCCAGCCTCATGCTATATGAAAAGTAAAATAAAAATAAAATAAAAGTCTTATTTTCCATGATGCAATAAACACTGTAACATGTAGTGCAAAGTACAGCCCTGTGCTGCACCAACCCAGGTCTTGGATTTCTGCCCCCTTTCAGGCCAATTGCTAAAATGAAATTCACTAATGTGGCCAGCCAAGTTCAATTTACAGTTGTAAACTTCGACAAGAGGGAAACTGTAGAGAGTCTCAAAGAAGAGCTGGATAATCATTTTGGCAAGCACAGTCTGGTTACTGGCAAACAATTTTGCGTACACCAAACCTAGATATTGACATATTGCAATGTATTCTCCAAATAGAAGTATCAATGAACTTACTCGATTTGTTAATTCAGCACCCAAAACAAGTGAGGCAGACAGGCTTTACAACCAACAAACTCTCTTGCACAATGACAGTGGATTAAAAAACACAAAATGTCTTTACGTCATTTTTCAAACTTAGAATTATCTTTTCAAAAGGCAGAAGGCAATAATGTTATTTGGAGTTCAAAAGAAGGCACTGCACTTGCAATTTACTACTTTCAGTAGTTTTTTGTTTTTTTTTTAGTTAAGTGATACAGTAGCTAGCTTGAGCTCTCACAATCCTTCTGCTTGTTGCTCCTCCATTGGGACTGGCTATTTTGCAGCTTCCTTGAGCCAAGTATGGATCTTTTTTTAAAAAATCCATCGTATAGGCTATAAAGGTTGGGCCTTCAGCTAGGCTAGGTTTGAACAGACAGTTTTTCTTCAGTTTTTCTTCACTGCAACATAATATCCTTAAGGTTTTCCTGAAGGATTGTATCCTTCACAGCATGGAACACAAAGCGGATGTTTTCAGTGTCTATGGCTGTGGTGAAATGATGGAAGAGGGGTTTACTGCGATTCCGCCGCTTTCTGTCAAAACACTGTACCAGGTAACGCTGAACATCTTCCAGCCGGTGAGGATCACCCCTGAAGTCTGAGAAGTACTTCTTAATGCTGACATTCTTCACTTTCTCCACAAGTAGGTCCATTTTGTTAAGGAAGAGAATGATGGAGACATTAAAAAAGAGCTTGTTGTTGACAATGGTTTCAAAGATGTTCATAGATTCAACTAGTCTATTTGTGCGTCTATCTTCCATAAGGACCTGATCATATTCACTTGAGGAGACCATGAATAGTATAGATGTTATCCCATCAAAACACTGAAACCATTTTTGGCGTTGAGACCGCTGTCCACCCACATCAACCATTTTGAAAGGAATCTTCTTGATGATAAAGTCATGCTCCACAATCCCCTTGGTAGCTTTTCTAGCCAGCAAGATGTCTTGCTTACTGGGAAAATAGTTCTGCAGAAAGAGACATGGAGGCAGGGAAAATATCAAAATGGATCAACAGCTGCTTCCATTGAAAGAGGGTACAGATACACTGAGTCAGGGTAGTGACCAGAGGGGTAAAGGAAGGAGAGAAGAAACTAATGATCAATCTTAAACAACCTGCTCAGCTGAAAATGTGAGTTGAGTCAAGTTCTGTAAGTGAATCACAAGGCCACTCTGCTACACGAACAGCTCACCTTCACTTAAGCTATTTTCATTATGTCTGCTTGGTTGCATGAACTGGCTGTAAATCGATTCAATTTGAAGTAACAATCTGAATAGTTTACAAGCCTCCTCAATATCATGAACATATCCTTTGAAATTCTGTGTACCATCCTTACAACACATGCAATAAAAACTGGGGTTTCTGACAGCCTGCAACATGCAAGTTTCACTGTTGCTGGCCCTGGCCAAGTCTCACTGCCACTACATCCAAAGTAAAATGATGTGGTATGTTTAACAATTTTGCAACGAATTGAGCAACAATGCAGACCTATCTTTGTTCCACCTCTCTCTGTCTCAAACATAGAGCCAATTCTTAGGGGCCAAGGTCATGTTGGCCCCCCTGCACTGCACCATGTGACTGATCAGGGAGAGCGGGGCTTACCTGCCCCAAATATTTTATTCAAGTTGGCACCTCTGATATGAACAGTGGGTAGAGGGAACCATCCCTCTTCCCTGAAAAAGAAATGATACTGCGGAGGTCATTATTATCTAAGAAATTGTTAGAATCACATTTTGCCAGACAAAGGATCCACCTCGTGCCTATGTGCATTAAGAGTGCTGTGTGTACTTTAATGTAAGTCTGACTTGCTGACAGTTCCATACGATTCATATCCCATTTGGGAATTATTCAGTTGCCTATATTCACATACTGTCACACAAACAACCTTTTTGTCTTAATACTTCATATTGAAAGCATTAAGAAAAAAAGGTTGTTTGTGTGACAGTATATGAATATAAGCAATTGCATAATTCCCAAATGGGATATGAATTGTACTAACTACTTTATGTACAATATTCTTTTTTGCGGGGTGGGTGGGTTGTAAACTTTATTCACTTAGGAACAGTTGCCTTTCACCACAGAGTAGATAGAACTGGAAACAGTGACTGTTCCCAAACTGTGGTCAGTGAATTTACCAGTGTTAGGTGAGCTTCATTCAGTTATCTAGATTTGTGGTTGAAATGGGAGATGGCACATGAATTGCACTGAATATTCATATTATTTTTAATTGCATTTTAATTTATTTTACTGTATTACTATTTGAAAGGCAGACCTTTTAACATCACAGTAATCCAAGTTTATGCACCAACTACTAGTGCTGAAGAAACTGAAATAGACCAATTCTATGAAGACTTACAACACCTTATAGAAGTGACACCAAAGAAGGATGTTCTTCTCATTATAGGGGATTGGAATGCTAAAGTAGGGAGTCAAGAGACTGGCAAGTTTGGCCTTGGAGATCAAAACGAAGCAGGGCAAAGGCTAATAGAGTTCTGTCAAGAGAACAAGCTGGTCATCACAAACACGCTTTTCCAACAACACAAGAGACGACTCTACACATGGACACCACCAGATGGGCAGCATCGAAATCAGATTGATTATATTCTCTGCAGCCAAAGATGGAGAAGCTCTATACAGTTAGCAAAAACAAGACCTGAAGCTGACTGTGGCTCAGATCATCAGCTTCTTATAGCAAAATTCAAGCTTAAACTGAAGAAAGTAGGAAAAACCACTGGGCCGGTAAGATACAATCTAAGTCAAATCCCTTATGAATACACAGTGGAAGTGAGGAACAGGTTTAAGGATTTAGATTTGGTGGACAGAGTGCCTGAAGAACTATGGATGGAGGCTCGTAACATTATACAGGAGGCAGCAACGAAAACCATCCCAATGAAAAGGAAATGCAAGAAAGCAAAGTGGCTGTCCAATGAGGCCTTACAAATAGCGGGGGAGAGAAGGCAAGCAAAATGCGAGGGAGATAGTGATAGATACAGGAAATTGAATGCAGATTTCCAAAGAATAGCAAGGAGAGACAAGAAGACCTTCTTAAACGAGCAATGCAAAGAAATAGAGGAAAGCAATAGAATGGGAAGAACCAGAGATCTGTTCAAGAAAATTGGAGATATGAAAGGAACATTTCGTACAAAGATTTCCATAATAAAGGACAAAAGTGGAAAGGACCTAACAGAAGCAGAAGACATCAAGAAGAGGTGGCAAGAATACACAGAGGAATTATACCAGAAATAAATGGATGTCTCGTATACCCCAGGTAGTGTAGTTGCTGACCTTGAGCCAGACATCCTGGAGAGTGAAGTCAAATGGGCCTTAGAAAGCACTGCAAATAACAAGACCAGTGGAAGTGATGGTATTCCAGCTGAACTATTTAAAATTTTAAAAGATGATGCTGTTAAGGTGCTACACTCAATATGCCAGCAAGTTTGGAAAACTCAGCAGTGGCCAGAAGATTGGAGAAGATCAGTCTACATCCCAATCCCAAAGAAGGGCAGTGCCAAAGAGTGCTCCAACTACCGCACAATTGCACTCATTTCACACGCTAGCAAGGTTATGCTTAAAATTCTACAAGGAAGGCTCAAGCAGTATGTGGACCGAGAACTCCCAGAACTGCAAGCTGGATTTAGAAGAGGCAGAGGAACCAGAGACCAAATTGCAAACATGCGCTGGATTATGGAGAAAGCTAGAGAGTTCCAGAAAGACATCTACTTCTGCTTCATTGACTATGCAAAAGCCTTTGACTGTGTCGACCACGGCAAACTATGGCAAGTTCTTAAAGAAATGGGAGTGCCTGATCACCTCATCTGTCTCCTGAGAAATCTCTATGTGGGACAAGAAGCTACAGTTAGAACTGGATATGGAACAACTGATTGGTTCAAAATTGGAAAAGGAGTACGACAAGGCTGTATTTTGTCTCCCTGCTTATTTAACTTATATGCAGAATTCATCATGTGAAAGGCTGGGCTGGATGAATCCCTAGCCGGAATTAAGATTGCCGGAAGAAATATCAACCACCTCAGATATGCAGATGACACAACCTTGATGGCAGAAAGTGAGGAGGAATTAAAGAACCTTTTAATGAGGGTGAAAGAGGAGAGCGCAAAATATGGTCTGAAGCTCAACATCAAAAAAAACGAAGATCATGGCCACTGGTCCCATCACCTCCTGGCAAATAGAAGGGGAAGAAATGGAGGCAGTGAGAGATTTTACTTTCTTGGGCTCCATGATCACTGCAGATGGTGACAGCAGTCACGAAATTAAAAGACGCCTGCTTCTTGGGAGAAGGGCAATGACAGGCCTAGACAGCATCTTGAGAAGTAGAGACATCACCTTGCCAACAAAGGTTCGTATAGTTAAAGCTATGGTTTTCCCAGTAGTGATGTATGGAAGTGAGAGCTGGACCATAAAGAAGACTGATCGCCGAAGAATTGATGCTTTTGAATTATGGTGCTGGAGGAGACTCTTGAGAGTCCCATGGACTGCAAGAAGATCAAACCTCTCCATTCTGAAGGAAATCAGCCTTGAGTGCTCACTGGAAGGACAGATTGTGTAGCTGAGGCTCCAGTACTTTGGCCACCTCATGAGAAGAGAAGACTCCCTGGAAAAGACCCTGATGTTGGGAAAGATGGAGGGCACAAGGAGAAGGGGGCGACAGAGGACGAGATGGTTGGATAGTGTTTTCGAGGTTACCAGCATGAGTTTGACCAAACTGCGGGAGGCAGTGGAGGACAGAGGTGCCTGGCGTTTTCTGGTCCATGGGGTCACGAAGAGTCGGACACGACTAAACGACTAAACAACAACAACAACATTACTATTTGAATTCTATGGAATTAATTTGCTACCACAGGCAGAAAAATAATTAAGTAGTTCACAAACACCTGCAATTTTCAAATCCTCCTGGGGTGGGGGGAATTTGGGAACCACTGAGTTAAAGGGTGGTTGAGGAAGACAGTAAGCAGAGTTTAGTTCTGCTCGGTGATTCTCCATTTAGTTCTGCATTTTCTACACTGTGCATTTGTACAGTTTTTGGTTTTCTTCAAGGCCATATGGTTTGAGCATATCAGACAAAGAACATAAAAAGGCACAATGTGTTAAGTACTGGAGGACAGAATGGGGTAAAGAAAAAGTAAATCTCACCAATTGGCCAATCCGGTCCAAATTATCCAGAAAATATTTCACTGATTCACCCTGTTGAGAGAAGAGGACATTTGCAGCTGATTTCTGGAACTGGGGTTTACAAAGGCAAAACCATGTTTAAAAAGGGGGGAAAACCTTCACTGTACAGAAGCAATATATAGTATTATCATTGATAATCTCTGAAAACAAGTTTGAAAAGACTAGCATGTGGAAACACATAATGCCAAGTAGCGTAGCCTTCCAACAAAATATAGCTCAGTCCAGTCATTTCCAATCTGAAAAGGGTATACAGCCTTTACACGGTTTCCAGTTAAGGCCATCACATGCATCTGAAAATCCTGATCTACTTCCTTCATGTCCAGAAGCAGGTCCTCCAGGAAATACCTTCCAGATTACTCTGAAGCAACTATACAGGAAGAGTAAGAACAGGGATGGCATGTCAAAACCTGCTGCTTCAGAGCAACTGGGACTTGGACAATCTAGCAAGTTTCCTTTCACCCTTGAGATACAAAATGTTTCTGACTCTAAGCTAATAGCAGCAATGAATGCTGGCTAGAGAGAAAGGAAGCCCTAGTTCAGCAGTCTTTTTTTTTTAAGTCCCCAAAACTTAATTTTTATTATTCTATTTTAAAGAATTAAGCTGCTCAATTATCAATAGTGTTTGCTTTGTGGTACACAATATTATATTCTCATTAATATTCCTGTTCCTCCTACCCAAAGAGTTAAACACAAAAGGTTGGGTGATTACTTTTTGCACTGCTATATATCCTATGCTGTATATCCTCTGACTCAATCTTGCCAACTGGGACCACATAGGAGGTGCTGTTCCCATTGTTGAGCAGCAGCCATGAGTCACTGCACAACTGGGAATTGGAAAATCCAAAACTATGAGCAGCAGGGCCTGAAATAGGCCAGGTCCCACATTTCAACATTACTTTGAGCTTCATATCTTGTTCTTTGGATATTTCTGGCTTATATTGTAGAGCTTCTTCCTGCTTTGGTCTTAAAAGAGGGGACTGTGGGGACTCCTGTGTTATTTTCATTTGTGACACTTAACAAGTTAACAAGAAACAGAGGGCCTTGCTTAGTGCATTGACATTTGGAGCATCCACTTTGGAAAGAGTCTGCACGCAAAAGCACCTAGACAACAACTTGTTTGGTGTTAAGACGTTTGATGTTAAGACATGATACGATGCAGGGCTTACCAAACTGTGTGTCACGACACGTTTGTGAGTCGGCTGCAGTGTGTATGTGTGTTGCACAAATGCTCCTTAATTTGATAGTAAAACTGAATTACTGTGCAATGTGTCACCAACATGAAAAGTTTGGAAAGCTCTGATGTAATGTATACACAATTTTTAGTTGTGTATAAAGAAATTGGCATCAGTAGGACTTCGTTTCTTCATGGATTTAGCACTCATGAGATATGAACTCTATATGAGGTCTCCCAGGGACAAAGCCAACTTAATTTGTTGTTGTCAGATGAAGCACAGGCACAAACTGAAGAAATTTCACACTTGAAGCTTTAGCTAGGTCTTCAGCAACCTTTTTCTTTTTTTAAAAAAGTGTTAACAGTTCTGATATTTTTCTACAAGTAATCTAAAAGCTTCCCTCTAGTTAATTTATTCTAATACAAGATAAGAAATTAGATCATTTGGTCTACATTTGCTAGCACATTAACCTTTTGCTTTTCCCAGGACAAAGGATTAATTTAGCCTTCCTGATTATGGTTCTATGAAGCCCAGCTCCTAAATTTAGTTCACAGTTTAAGGTTAAATCCAGACCAGGAGTTACAAAAAAGAGCATCTGTAAAAGTTCCAGATACATGTATTTTATTTAAAAAAGCATTTCTAACCACTCCATCTTTTAAAGAAATTTCTAAATAGTCTACAATATATATACAATATAAAAATAATATCCATTAGTACAAAAATATAAGCTAAAACCAACAATTTTTAAAGCATCCTTCTGTCTGAAGCGCCTCCAGGGGTGAAGTCAAACCGCTGTGTTAGCTGTGACAGTGGGATATTTTCTTTCTAATCTTGCAGGAACAAGAGCTTCATTTTCACTGGCTGCCTCACAGTTCCCAAAGTACAGAAATATAGTTTATGACAGTGGTCCTCAACTGTCTTTTTCTCTGCACCACACTTTCAGAATAAAAATTTGCTTGCAACACACCCCATTTTTTTTATTGATAAGAAAAACACTGGAAAACAAAAAGAAACAACACCTATCATTGCTTGATATTTTTCCATATTCTGCAAATTAAAATATTCTTTTGATAGTAAGCTATACTACATTATACTACACTGAAATGTTTAAATGTTTCTTGAATATTTCTGCCATACTTGCTATCTTCAAGTGCCATCCTTTCAGAGCCACTGGCTTATGAGTACAGTGGTACCTTGTGTTACATACTAAATCTGTTCCGGAGGTCTGTTCGTAACCGGAAACTGCTCGTAACATGAGGCGCACTTTTGCTAATAGCACCTCCCGCTGCTGCTGTGCTGCCGGAGCACGTCTTCTGCTTGAACCCTGGGGCAAAGTTCGCAACAAGGGGCATCTACTTCCGGGTTAGTGGCGTGCGTAACCGGAAGCATTCGTAAGGGGGGGCAGTATGTAACACAAGGTACCACTGTATGTGGGACTCTCAACACCGATGCTGCTAAATCAAATTTAATATGCAGGCAGACCTCTACCTAAAGCAGAGATGGAGAACCCTTTTGACCCAATGGGCCAGATCAGAACTCCACTCCCCACATATCACCTGGGGAGTTTAATCCTGCTTTCTGCAGTGATCTGCTGTACAACCAGCTACAACTCTGTCTGCTGCACACCTGACGCCACACATGCCAACAAGTGGATGTGGATTTTGGAAAACCTCCTCCCTTACAAATGGGGAGGCCTGATGGGCCAAATGTGGCCCAAGGCTGGAGATTCCTCACTCCTGATACAATGATATGCCTGTAATATAAATGACAGTGACACAAAATCAATACCACAGCACTAGCACCTAGGACAAGTGAGAGATGAGTGTCCAATATCTTCAAATCAATAACTATTGCTGAATTAATTTCTAGTCAAGTGAAACAATGTATGTGTGAACTTCACTGTTTGTATACGAGGTGCTTCAATTTCAAGTTATCTCTAATAAGTTTAATGTTGCCAAGCAATCATTTATTATATAAACAGAGTGTGGATATAATAATATGTCCTAAGGTGAGCAAGTATTTCAAGATTTAGGGTGTTTTGAAACACTAAGTACAGTGGTACCTTGTGTTACAAACGCTTCAGGTTACAAACTCCGCTAACCAAGAAGTGGTTGCTCCAGGTTAAGAACTTTGCCCCAGGATGAGAACGGAAATCACGCGCCAGCGATGCAGCAGCAGCAGGGGGCCCCATTAGCCAAAGCACGCCTCAGGTTAAGAACCATTTCAGGTTAAGAACAGACCTCTGGAATGAATTAAATTCTTAACCCGAGGTACCACTGTAGTGACAGGCATAGATTGATATTAAAGTTTTATAACTGTAAAACCAGGGGCATGGAACCTGTGATTCTCTAGAACTGTTGGACTCCAATTTCCAGTAGCCCTAGCCAGCATGGCCAGTAATGATGGGAGTTGTAGCCCAGCAACATCAGGCGTGGGGCATAGATTCCCAACCCCTGTTACAGATACAGCCTGTGAATTACAGTCCACTGGCAATATTTGTAACTCCGATAAAAGCAAATATTCCCCATCCAGTTCCGCAAGTTGGGCAAGAGTATAAATCCTACGTTCAGTTCATTTCCCCCCAAAGGAGACATTGATCTGGAATGTTTTAAGTTTGGGTTGCATCAGATAATTGAGCCGATTCTTACGAATTTGTAAGTGTAAAGAAGATATAACATCAGTTTCACACTGTTGTCTCATAAGATTCACAGTATTAACACTCGCATTAAAAACCAAGTAGTTAACACAGTATGCTTCATATGTGTTAAGTGATATTTTAGTGGAAGTACTAATCTAGAAACCTCTGCACAATAATGGAAATACAAACTTTAAACTGTCTCAATGCCTCTGAAAAATAGTCGGGATTACTGTATACAGATGAACAGAAGGCCAGGAAACTTTATAACAGTTTATAACTGATAGCACATTTGTAAAAGGAGCTAGAATTTTATTAATGTAGCAATGACATCTTTAAAAAAGGAGAGTAAGGCAAACATCATTTTGCTAGAATGCCAATCCTAGTAGCATCAATGCAGTTCAGTGAAGTAGTGCATTGTTCTCTTCAAATACTCTACCAAAAATGTAAGATAAATTCACAAGTGGTCATACATAATGGTTTAGGTGTATGAACTTGCTTAATTCACTTCAATGATATGTTGCTAAATTTTGATGACTACATCCATGTACAGGTACTGAAAGAGCCAATGGGACGTAATGGAAACAGGCTAGGACAAGTTGAAGTTAATAGAATAGTAAACAACTTGCTCTGGGGCCCCTAACATCATTAACTGAGATAAAAGGACTGCCTTCAAAATAAAGCCCTAGCATGCAACTAAGCCACATAATACAGCTATTACTCTGTGACTTAGATACTGAACTACACAATCACATATGGATTAGTCTAGGACTGCAGTTATAGTCTCTAGGACTGAGAACAATAGCCCTGTTCTCAGAAGGCTAAAAGCTTTCACCTAGAGCTTTCCCTAAAAGTCAGGAGTACTGTATACTGAAGAATTTGTACCACTAAGGTAACAACCAAACCTTGGAATACCTTAACTGTAAATAGCTTCAGATTTTGCCTCTGTTAGCTATTGCTATACTTCTTTCCCCTGAAGGCTCTTGTGCAACCCGATGCCTGCATGATACCTAGTAGAGTTCCATGTGAATGCCCACCTACTTCCATATTCTACCTTAAGACTATATGCAGTTTCTTTCTTCTTCTTTTATGCTTTATTAACCATAGTTACATCCATACATCAAAGATATTTTATAGTCTGTAGATCAAACTCATCAAAAAAGGAAAAAAATTTTATTTCCCCCCCCCCCCAGGCGTGGGGCTGGGGCGGGAGAAGCCTGAGCTTCCCCTGACCCCAGCCCCCAGAACAGCCTGCTATCGGCAAGCCTAGGGAGCCTGGCAGGAAGTCGCGCCGGTCTCCCCAGGCTTGTGGATATCTGCCCGAAGCCCGGGGCGTGCTAGTCAGCACGCCCCGGGCTTCTGGATGCAGGCAGCTCTCTGCAAGCCTTGGGAGACCGGCGGGAACTCCCGCGTGCTCTCCAGGCTTGCGGATAGCTTCCTGAAGCCTGGAGAGCAAGAGGGGTCGGTGCGCACCGACCCCTCTCGCTCTCCAGGCTTCAGCGAAAGCCTGCATTCACCCCCTAGGACGCACACACATTTCCCCTTCATTTTTGGAGGGGGAAAAGTGCGTCCTATAGGGCGAAAAATACGGTTTATATCTTCATAAATTTGACTACCCGTCCTTCTCAACATCTTTTCACTCT
The DNA here is from genome assembly GCF_027172205.1 of Podarcis raffonei. Classification (NCBI taxonomy): domain Eukaryota; kingdom Metazoa; phylum Chordata; class Lepidosauria; order Squamata; family Lacertidae; genus Podarcis; species Podarcis raffonei. The sequence continues at coordinate 50,335,576 of NC_070615.1, forward strand.
AATAAACCTATTGCCTAAATTTATCGGCAAAATCATAATAAAATATTGATATGCATCTATATCTATATCTATTTTAACCCATTTAACCTTTATTTACAGAGCTTATTCAAAAGCTGCTACCGAATTTATTTTTTAAGTAACTCTTTAGAGGTTTCCAGTTATCAATGAACTCCTGTTTTTGCTTATCTTCAATCTATTCCAAGAGACTATCTAGTTCAGCATATTCTACAAATTTTAGTAACCATTCTGATCTGATGGGGATTTGGTCACTCTTCCAATGTTTTGCTGTAAGTACTCTCGCAGAAGTGGTGGCATACGGAAAGACTTTCCTTATCTTCCTATATAGATCTGGTGATGTAATACCCAATAAAAATGATTCTGGTTTTTTTTTTTTGGGAAGGATGCATTTAACATTATTTGAAGCTGAGTATGTATGCCATTCCAGAAAGTTTTGATCTTTTTACAAACCCACCACATATGGAGCATGGCTCCACTGGATTCTCCGCATCTCCAACATATATTAGGGACACTTTTGTACATATTGGAGAGTTTAGAAGGGGTTAAATACCAGCGGTATAACATCTTTTGAAGGTTCTCTCTTAATGTACAGCATGCCGTAAAGATCCAATTTACTTTCCATACGTGTTCCCATTGGCTCATATTTATGTTGTAACCAAAGTCTTAGGCCCTTGTGATCACTGAGGACTTAACCTCCTCCTCCTTGACTTCCCAGTCAAGGAGGAGTCAGTATGTTTTGGAGAGGGTTTTAGTTTTAGAATTTATTAGCTCTGATTTAAATCTGGAAATCTCCGTCAAAAATCCTCTTTTTTAAATCACATTTGAAGGTTTCAAATAATTGATAATATTGGAACCAGACTGTGACTTGATCTTTTATTTCTTCAATTTTCAAAAATTTTTTAATTGGTTCTCTTCCTCTATTAATAATGGTTTATAGACAGGCCAATTTCCATTTGTGTTTTTCCTTTTAACAGCAAGAGCTTCAGTTGGTGAGATCCACCATGGCACCTTAGGCTTGAGAAGGTTCTTATATTTTCCCTAAACGACGTAAAGGGAATTCCTGATGACACGATTCAAATTTTTTTTAATGAACTTTAACCTTTCCATAGCCCAGGTATGCATGTCAGCCGAATCTGTTGTTGTACCCTTCCAGGTCCAGCAATTCTGGATTTTTGAGTGTGCACCACTCCTTCAACCACGTGAGACAGCCTGCCTCATAGTACATTCTTAGATCTGGCAGACTATATGCAGTTTCATGGCATTACCACCAGCCAAGTCCCTCCATTTTTGTGTTCATCTAATGTCTTCATCAAATCTGATTAAGAGTTCTGGAGTGCTCAAAAAATTGCATGCTATTGGTATTGTCTGTCAGTATGCTTTTTGCTATATTTTTGTTTTTATCATTGATGTAAAGCATGGTATATAATTTGAATAAATAATAATAATAATAATAATAATGCTGTAAAATTCATTTTAGACTTCTACTACTTATAGCTCTGAAGTAGTATTTTGAGCAGCCAAGCCATAAGTAAGATAAGCTGTCACAATGTTAACACATAGTGTAGCCAACCTTGATGCATAAGGTGTGCCTAGAAATCAAAGGTAAAAATAAGCTTGATAATTGCGGTTCTTGTGGGAAAAGAGATAATCCTCTGGAATTAGTTATTTCTCAGCATTTTAATATTTTTATTCAGTTGAGATATTTTCAAAATAAAGAAGGGAACATTTTGGCTGATAAACCCATGAACCCATTTCTCTCAGTTGAACTGAAAGTAAAGCATCCAACAAAAGACTCTTCTTGCAGGTTCTCCAATGGATCTATATCAGAGATTTAAAAGGTTGCTGAGAGGTTGCTGTTTCAGTAGAAGTGCTAAAACCAGTAAACTAATCCTTTTCCATCACCAGTGGCAGGAGCTGAACAGACCACATCTTAGCTACACAGAAAACACACACATATATATCTACTAAGTTCAAAGCTCATTTGCCTGTCTCACAGATATACAGGTAACTGGAATGTCTCAGAAGAGATTGTTCAACAAGAGATACAATGAACATCAGAAATATGGTACTGCACTGGACTATAGTGATTCAATAATCACAATATATCAGAACTAGTCATAGGATAAGAAATATATCCTATTATTCCATTTGTCACTCTAGGCAAATGTCTCTAGGTGACAACTAAAAACACCGCAATCAAGTTAATGAAACAGTACATGAAGAAACAGTATTCTGAAGAAGTGTGTAAACACATGAAAACTCATACCTAGAAAGCTTATACTTAGTTGGTCTTTAAGGTGCTACTGGACTTTTTTTTTTAAGATTCTTTTAAAGACTGTCTTAAGACAAAAAGACTTGATTCTTTTAAGGGAGTTCTTTTTGGACCATCTTTATTTTTATATATATATATATATATATATATATATATATATATATATATATATATATATTTCATCTTGTTATTTATTAAAACAGGATATGGTTAAAGAACAGGAAAAAGAGATTGGGACAATTCTCACAACAGAAAGTTGTAGGAAATGGGATCTTCCAATGAATGATATTGGGCCTGATGCTTTTAAATTTATTCGTAAATGACCTGAACTTGCAAGTGATCAGTGTGATCAGCAAGTTAGCTGATGACATCAGATTGTTCAGAGCAGTGAAAACACAAAGCAATGGCAAGGAGCTCCAAAAGTATCCTTCAGACTGGATGAAAGAGCATTAAAATGGCAAAGACTATGCAATATAAGAATGTGTGAAGTGATGCACATGGGAGGAAAACCTTAACCGCATGCAAACTAATGGGGTATGAACTGAGGATGACCTACCAAGAAAAATATATTGAGGGTCATGATGTGAAGACAGTTGCAATGTTTGTTTGTTTATTGTTTATTCATTAACTAACATATTGTTTTCAGGTGAACCTCCCAGAATGTTTCACATACAAATCGTTTTTAAAATAATAAGCATCAGGGAAAACTGCACTATGAAAAAACTAGAATAAGCCACACAAAGGGGACCCCCCCCAAATATATATATATGATTGGCAGCTCTTCAGGCTGCTCTGCCTTCCCCTTTCCTCTATGGGCAAGACAGTCCTCCGCTGTGGAAGTGAGAGGCCACCTCAGCTGGAATAGTGGGAGCTAGACAGGCTTGAAGGCTACACTGTTTTGCAGCATAGAGACTTGCAGCATGAAAATACTCGCCCATCAAAATAGTACAGCTGTCCAGACAATGCAATGCAAGATGTCCCTTTAAAAAATGGCACTGAAGACTGGCAAAACATCAGCACCCAAGCTGCAGCATTCCTTGGACTGGGATGCTACTGTTAGCGTTACTGAAGAGGGATGCAAATCATTAGCATTCCAGCACAAAACATGTTACGTAAAGCAATGGCAATCTATTAAAAACCATTTCTTCCTGGTAGACATTTTCTAAGCTTTTTTGCCTGACTTAAATGAATAAATAGAGCTCAGTTAAGCAGCTTCTTTTAGTGATGTGGTAGGGCAAGTTACCCTCTCAGGACACATGCCTGAAGTTTGTTCAGGAGTCAAGCCAAATGAAGCACAAGTCTGCCATAGTCTGAACTGCAGAAGTCAATGTTTGAAACAGAGAAAACATTTGAAAGGTGTCAGTAAATTACTACTCAAAGCAACACTTTCTATATTCTCAAAAAGAACACCTTGAAGATTGTTTCCGGAAACTTTTTTTTATGGGAGGAGGAGAGAGAGAGACACATTAAAACAAATAGTCAAGTCAGCTACTTCACACAGCCTCTTTTCTTTAAACATAACTGGCAACTAGAAAAAAGAAATTATCTTCCTTTTATAATACACAGTCTAGGTGAAAAAATGGATTCATAGCTGTAGATTTTTTAGTTGTGAAACTTGTGACTACAGACATTTTCACATAAAGCCTTTTTTCCCTTTAACTGAAAAAGACTGAAGTTTCACATGCACCGATTCACATCAGTGGTCCATCTTCTGTCACCTTCAACGAACAGTGGCTCTTCAGAGTTTAGATAAGAAGGTTTCCCTGGTTTGGTTACTGGAGTTAGAAGTTTGGGACTCAACAGAGTGAAAAATTTGTAGATTTTGACTGCCTGGGGAGCTGAACAGTTGATGCTGATGTCGAAGCATTTTTTAAGGCTTGGGTCTCTCTCCCCCAACCCCTTCATCTCTCCCCCCACTGCTACACTTCAACAACTAACTATGACCCCCCCCTTGAATAAACATCACACTTGTCCCAGAAAATATTACTGAGGTGGTTTATAAACTGCTTTCTTGCCAGCCTGAACAATACCACTTTTTAGGGAAGCAGAGTTGTGTTCATGCACTAATGCTCTCATTTATCTGCATAATAGGGAAATGATCTACTATACCAGAAAACACCTACAAGATGAGGAACAGGAATTAATGGACAGTCCTATCACCCTGGAAGAAATAGATACGGTCCTCAAAAACCTGAAACCACGAGCTTCTCCGAGAGCTGGTGTTTAATATTAAGGACTATCAAAAAAACCGGCAGAGAGGAATTGAGAGAGAATTAAGAGCCTCGGACGTGAGATCTCCAGGCTGATAGTAGACTAAGACTGATGGACATTTGTTGGGGATTGAAACCGGGAAAGGGGGGGGGGTTGGAGTTTGGGAATCCAAAGGGTGCATAATTATAATCTGTTTTGTTTTTACTTTACTTTGTTATTTGTATGAAAATTGGGGAATTCGTGGAAGGGAATTTGGGTCGACGTTAGAAAAATGTTTTAAGAATGAGTATTGATGCATAAGTATTGATGTTTAAGTTTGGATAAGGCAAAATTGGTTTTTTAAAATGAACTAAATAGAAAAAGGTTAAAATTAGGGATAAGAACTTGTTGAACTAACATTTTGAATTGGAATATAAGAAGGGGAGGTGTGGGGAAGTCAGGGAAATATGTTATAGAAAAATAAGGATTGTGAACGTTATGTGTTTTTAAACCTTTTTGTTTTTTCTTTTTTGATTCTTTTTTAATGTATTAAAATTGAAAATTTCAATAAATATCTTTAAAAAACAAAAACAAAAACCTGAAACCACACAAAGCCCCAGGCCCAGACGGCTTTACAGCAGAATTCTACAAGAAATTCAAAGAACCCCTAATGCCCTACATCACCCGCCTATTCAATGACATCATAAAAAGGGGCCCCATTCCTAAAACCTGGACCTCCTCCAAGATAGTCTCTATCCCAAAACCACTCAAAGACAGCCTCAAAGTAGAATCATACCACCCAATCTCATTAATAAACCAAGACTACAAGATATTCACATCAATCTTGACTAACCACCTAAAATTTTTCCTACACAAATTATTAGCCCCAGACCAGACTGGCTTCATCCCTGGTCGCAATATAACAGATCCCATCAGGAACTACTGAATCTGATTGAACACAGCAAGGCAACTAAACTCCCACTGACAATTACATCCCTAGACATCCTCAAAGCTTTTGATTGCTTAGAATGGAAATACTGGTAACTATTAGCAGTACTAACAAACATGAAATTTGGTCCCAACTTCTTACAAACCCTCTACTCCTAAGCCTCTACCATTTGGGTTGATACAAAAAATGCCAAAGAAAGCAGAAATTACAGGATCTCCAGAGAAAGCAATATATTCCTTTCATATCCAAAGGGGGGGGGGAGCCACATACCAATTATCAAAGAATTCTTATTCTGTAGTTACTCTGCCAAAGATGACACAGACCTGACAATGTAGCTGATATACACAATGAAGCTTTTGTCACCAAAGACTTGCTTCCATAATACAGACAGTGGGACTTACCATGAGACACAGATGGGAGGAAGCTACTTAGTGTGCTTTAAGGGAGAAAGAGGGAAGCAGAGAAAATACCGCTATTGTACAATCCACCCACACAGTGCTAAAGGCTCAAGGTCCCAGGCAAGGATTCACAGCCAGAAACCTGATGCACTGTCTATAAAAGTAGAGTGCCTCAAGTGCTTGGACAGCGCTCCTGTGGTCCTAGACTCTTTCCATTAGGCAATCTGATTTGTTTGCATCCTGGTTTTCCAACAACAAAAACGTTCAGCTCAAAGTGGCTCACAATAATCACATTAGCATTAAAAAACAACAAATATTGCAATCACTATATCAAACACAATAGCATATAAGGAAAACTACAAATTCATCAAAACCATTAATTCAATTCAATAAAGTCATACTAATTCATATTATTGCCAGGATACTTCCCAATTTGGATTAGGAGGAGGTTCTGAGAGAGCAATGGACTGTCACCATAAACTTGATGCTGTTAATGAAACTTTGCACTTTGCCTCAATTCACAAGTCACAGTAAACCATAATTCATGGCTGCCATGAGTGTCTCCTGAGCTGTTTGTTTCCCTATCATTAGCACACACAAGTTCACAACCCCCAATTTAGCATTATATTAGAACAAGGGATTGCACTTTGCTTCACTCCAAAAAGCCCCAACCAGTAAGCCAAGAGCAAACCTTGGCTACAAACTGTAGTTTGTTGTGAGCCAAACAAACCAGAATCCATGGATGAGACACAACACAAAGCCAGAGATTGCATTTGTCTCATCCTCCTGCTAGGGGAGAACAGTGAAACAGACCATAAAGCTGTGACCACAGTAAACTATTAACTAGAGCTTACTGGGATGTGTGAACTATGCCTTTGGTTAAATAACCTGTGCTTCAGTTCTTACCTTTAGACCAGTGGTTCTTAAAAGGGTGACAAAAGCTTCATTGTGTATATCAGCTACATTGTCAGGTCTGTGTCATCTTTGGCAGAGTAACTAGAACTCCTGTGGCAGGAGAGGATGGCATGTGTGGTGGGAAGATTCAGTGACAGACAACATTATATTTTGAGAATGATTCCTGTTCTTATGTGGCTACATAGTTTTATAGTTTCTGGATGTCCCATGATCATATTATGAAGTAGTTGTGTTCTATGTTCTAAATCAACCACTGTTAGGTGTTGTTTCCTTTTGTTTTCCAATGTATTTCTTATTTTAAAAAATGGTATGGTGTGAGCAAATTTTTATTCTGAAAGTGTGGTGCAGAGAAAAAAGTTTGAAAACCACTGCTTTGGATAAACTTAAAACTTGCTCTGAGTCAGACCTACCATTCTACTGAATATTTGCTACATAAAATTCTAGAAAGCCCTCTAAAACTAAAGATACTCACTAGGCTACTACCACTGCTTTATGGCCAAATTATGCTCATGCTATATGATACAAATGAATCCATATCAATTGTCATGTTGGGTGGAGCTGAGAGTTGAAAATGGATGGTGGCAATAATACTCTAGCCCACTTTCACCATGAACTGGTAACAAAGTTCTGTTTGGCATACTCACCAGCTGATATTCACTTCGACGGCTAAATGCCTCCTTGATCCCAGCATCCTTCCACAGGCAAGTCAGGGCAGGTACATACAACTGGAACGTAGAAGGCTCAATGGGCACCCCAGCTTTATTTTCAAAGGCCATTAGAAACATTCCATGCTTCTCATTCTCTGTATACTGCCAAGGGATCCCTAGTTTGTCCCGTGCATCGACTAGAACCCTGCAGCCCTAGAGGAACAGATAAATACACTTAGTGACCAAAGAAAATACTATTACATTGAAGGAAAGAACTATATAAAATGAAGAATTGAAATGACACTTAAAACCAATCAATTTTTTAATATATATATCTGGCTGTGATAAAATATGAGATGAAGTTAAAACACCTTTATGTAAGTGGCAGTCTGTCTTTGTGCTGTATCATGGCATTAGCTAATAGTAATGGCAGAAGTGAGGGCTCCTTACCTGCTCATCTTGCAGGAGGAGTCAGGAACATTTAAAAGCATCTCTATCTGCTTCACCTTCAGCTTCTACCCTCTTTTCCAGTTTATCTACACACCCTAGCCTGTCCTACTAGCCATTTTTCAACTATTGGCATCCCTAAAAAGGAAAAACTCTGTGCATACTCACATTAGGTGCCACAATTTTGTGAAAAATAAACGGCCCCTTACATTGGTTATATGAACTCGAGTCAGGACTCTAACCAAGACCTTAGCTTTTGCTGAGGATAGAGGGAAGAGGCCTATGTGGTGTTCTGGCAAGCTTCAGGAAAGGTCTGAATTATGGAATCTTCTAGCAGTGTGCAGTTATGTGATTTCTGACCAGTCACTTCAATAAGTTTTTCTTCCTTACTAGTTACCGTAAACGCAACCCCCAATAAAATGTATTTGGATCACATACAGTAATAGCATTCCAAGCAGTAAGAGTTCACAAGTCCCAAAACCAATCTATTTCTCCTTGTAATAGATCAAGCCATGAAAATAAAAACCATGAGAAATACTGTCAACTTGCTAGAACATGCAATGAACGATTTTGTATACAGAGGCAAAGCATCCTCATTTAGTATCCCCTAGAAACAATGCAATTCTTTCATACTGTGCAATTCCTTAAAAATACTTTCATTATGGACCCTTAGTCAAAGAGCACTGTACTTATCACAGATCTGAGTTGATATGATCAGTTAACATCAAAATTTGTTTTGTTGCCTTCTATCTATAGAAGACTTGCATTAAGCACATTTAACCTCAGATTTCAAACATCCATACCAGACTTCAATCTTCTAAAGAAGATTGAATAAGGGGGCTGATTAGAAAGCTTTAACTAAATATTTTCTTTTTATCCAAGCTTCACAGGTATTAATTTTCTCCCAATTTCTTTGCTTTTGGAAAGCAGGGAGACAAAGGAAGCCCAACTATAGAATCCTTAGTTGCAACTTCTGTTCATTATGACTAATGTCATTTTCAAAAATGTAGGCTTGTCTGCTGTAACCACACAAGGATTATAACAGTAAGCATTGCCCTACCCATATTTACTTTTTAAAATTTTACATGATGATACTTATTCAGGAGCTCTTTTATCCCACCCGCCAAGCATCAACCTCAGGATTCATTCCTACAGTTAAGGAGTACACCCAAGAACTTTAATGCTGAAGATCAAGGATAAGAAACAAGCTTCAGTGCAAGATTTACCAGTAAAATATCATGAAGAAGCAGGTTCAAGGCTGCTAGATTTAGCAATGTAGGAGAGTTGCAGCTTCTCCAGTATTCCAGCAAAAGGGCAGCTAATTAAAATTTTTCAACTATCCATTATCAGGTTGGACTCTTTCTAATGCAGTTTCTCTAATGTAAACACTGAGCCACCCTGAATGACTATTACTTCATCTCCATACAATTTAATCCTTCAGATAAACTGTTCAAAGAGCATGCATTCAACACAAGGCATAGTACAATTATTAAAAGCCTGTAAAAAGGAAGCTATGAACTCAAGGAATGCAGTTAACATTCTTTTTCACTGAACTGCAACTAAGAGTTTTAAAAACCTGCTCCCATTCTCAAGTATTTGGTTTGCCAACAACAATGTTTACTGCTTTAGCTGGGGTTTTCCATTTAAGAATAAATCAAAGGTGAAATGATACAGTCAAAAAGCAATTTTAAATTGCGAGGTCATTTTAAGGAGTTAAACCTTATCCCAATGCCCACCGCATAGAAGTTTCTATTATGGGTAAGATGCATTACCAGAATGAAAGAGATTTAAAACAAATGTTAAAAGGCTAATCAAGCTATGAAACTCCCATCTTACTCTTCCAGAGCATTCTTTGCTACAACGTTAATGAACAGTACAAATGAGTATCTGAAGATATTTTGCATTACATACATTTGTATCCAGTTTGTAGAATGGTATGGAAAACAATAGAACAATTGCAAGAAAGCTATTAATATTGTAGCCATATTGTGCTTGCTACAGCCTATTATCTTCCACTCGCCTCTTAAATTGGGTTGCAAATATGTATGCGTCATCCCTGCCCATAGAAGCTAGCTCTGACCTTTCACCTGCTAAGGCTCCAGTGTTCTAAAGTTCTTTAAACTCATCTAGATGCAGTCTTGTTTCACTCCAGCAGCTTTCAAATGGTTACCATTGCACAGCTGCAGCCCTTGCCTGAAAGATTTCCTACACTGGGGAATGAGATCATAATAGTTTCCTATCAGAACCATACTCATTATCTTCTTCTGTGGTGCTTGTTCGCATGGAGTGGCTGCTCTTTTTTATTTCACCCCTCTTCAAAATTATTTCCAATAAGTGGCAAAGAGAAGTATAACTCTCCCAGATAGTCATTTTACGACCAATAGGGAATAATGGTATTTTGACTTATTTAAGTACAATGCTATAAATAGTGCTTCTAAGAGTTACAATATTACTTTGGGGATTTAAATCCAGTGTCCATCAATCAGCAATTCCTAAATTTCATGAATGTGTACACAGAACAAGAGGATGACGTGCATCCAACACCTACCTGTTGCCTTACATTTCACACAAAACTAATCCTAGTCCCTAAATCAAAGCTTTCCTGAGCAACCACTGCTAGTATTCTGGCAACTTGTTCACAACTTGCCCACACAAATCTGTACTGGCAGATTTAAAAGTTTGATATAGTACTAGTGGGGAGTGCCCAGCGCTGTCCAGGTATTTATAGAAACAAAAATAAAGCTTTTGTATTAAAATTTAAAAAAGTGGAATCTGTGACTTTGGGCCTGTTATGCCAAAAACTGGGGAAAGACAATCTAGTGTTATGTTTTGGTCTGCCAACTTGATTCAAAATGGCATCCAAACATCACTGAAGACTGCTGCCCCCACCTAAAAAACCCTAATGCTGTGTTTGGCAAAGGTATCTCCTGAGGTGTCCAAATGTATAGAACAGACAGACATACAAACCACTTTCCAAATATACAGTAGATTAACAATCACATTCACATAAACATAAGGACTGGATAGTGGCTAACGTTTCTCATTCTGCTGCCCATAACATCAGTGTCTTTTAAAAAAAATATTATTTATTTATTTTTCCCTTACTGTAAGTTGTCTTGGGGTCGGTCTGCTATCAGACAGAAAGGCAGGATATAGAAATATATATAATAAGTTGTTCTTCTGTTGATGCATACTCTGTAGTGTTTATGGTCATGTACCAAAAAGTGAATGACAAGCAAATCCAGTTTAAGGTGAATGGTAGATCACTGGCTCCCCTCAAAGAAGCTCAACAACTTTGGCTGCCCTGAACCTCCACAAAAGGTCTGAAGAGTGACAACATGAGAATGGGCCTTTTCTGTCGTGGCTCCCCATTTTTGGAATGCTTGCCTGGTGCCTTTGTTACATATCTTTAGGCTCCAGGCAAACATTCCTTCTGTCTCATGCCTTTGGCTAATTAAACAATCAGCAGTATTTTAAACTAGGGTGTGTGTGTTTGTTACTATGTTGCGTATACATTTTTGTGTTTTTATATCGTAAATATCCTTGGATGTGATCCTTGATTTAACAGCAGCAAATTTTTTTAGTAAATAATAAAAAATACAGTAAACTGTTATACGTGCACAGTGACCAATTTTAGTTAGAATTTCTGCTCATTTAAAAGCAAACCACTTTCTCTGACTCTCATGCTTCAGAGCCATTATGGGGATTAAAAATAGGGTAAGATTCCATAACTCAACCTGACCTTTGGAATAGGCAGAAAAAAGAACTAGTAACTAGGTATTAAGAAAACATCTGCAAACTTTGTATTAAGAAGATGTCTGCAAACTTGACATGAAGGCTGGCAACATTAATCCCGCCATGTGGGAGTCCATTGCAGACAACCACAGTGCCTGGAGACAAGTCAGTCAGGTTGTGTATCCACAGCAATGACCAGTGGAGAAATGACCATTGGGAGGAGTGAAGGAATCCCATGGTGCATCTGTACCAATGAAACTGGATACGAACTTAATTCGTTCTGGAGGTCCATTCTTAACCTGAAACTGTTCTTAACTAGAGGCGTGCTTTCGCTAATGGGGCCTCTTGGTGCTGCTACGCCACCAGCACATGATTTTTGTTCTCATCCTGGGGCAACGTTCTCAACTTGAAGTAACTCTTCCAGGTTAGCGGAGTAACCTGAAGCGTTTGTAACCTGAGGCGGTTGTAAGTAGAGGTTCTACTGTACCTTCATCTGCCCCAGCCGCAATAAAGCATGTCCCATCTATATTGGTCTCTACAGCTGCAGCAGGTGCTGTAACATTTCAATGGTTTGACTTTACCCCTGATGGCACACTCTTCCATTATCTCTCAAGACAGATGCCAACTGCAAGTATTATAGAAAAAACCCACCCAACTGCTTCTCTAAAAACATGCATTTTATCGGCATAATACTCTCATGGCAGATTATTTCATGTGCTACTCCTGAGCTCCAAAGTCACCACCAACTTCAGCACTAAATATTAAGTAAATAACATGAATATTTTAAAAATACAGACCTTTTAAAATATGCTAACAGTTTCTCCTAAACATTTGCATCACATTTGACAAGATTATGGGAAGAAGAGCCTAGAGATTTGGAACACGGGAGAATATAGTGTTTATATATTACAAACCCTATATTTAGTGCTGGGCAGCAGCCTGGATGCATTAATACCATTAATGAAAAGATTGTCATATCGCAGCATCCAGGATGCATGTTCTACTATGATTTTTAGGAGGCCAGTAGAAATTCTTAACCTTATTGGCATGGGAGAAAAGTAACTAAAATGGTTCCATTTTGCTGCCTGAGGAAACCTATCCAACACACTTCAAACATACATAATCTGGCCTTTATGAGTCTTGCAAACACAAAATCAAAGCAAAGAATCTTAAATATTTCCATATATTTCATCATTCATTCAAATGCTGCTATTCCCCAGGTGAGCAGTGTAAACATCAAGATTTGTATACAGAGTTAAAAGACTAAACACATGAACAAAATACAATGCCCTTTACTTAGCCTACAGGAACTTAACAACCCAATCTTTGTATTTGTAACTGCAGTTATGTCTGTAAACTATAATACGACTCTCTGTCTCCAAGTAAATCCAATGAAAGGGAGAAGGGATTTTGAGAGTTGTCTTAATGCAAACAAAAAAATGATGGTTGGACTCTGGGAGATGCAAACTGATTAGAGCTACTTATTGGGAGTGCCCCAAACATCCATGATAAGGATTATAATCAATATTACATTGTATTACAACTGAATAGATCCAACACAGAATTTGTGCAATAGTTGTTAAAGTGTTCAGACTGAAATTGCAGGACTAGAAAAGACCTTAGAAATGCCTTACTTTAAGAGAGAAAAAACACTGAATATTTAGCTTCCAAAGCATATTAAACTTTCCCAGGTTAGAGTTACACTTCTTACTCTTACAAACACCTGGCAGCAGGGGTGGGAAACTTTTCTACAAACATTAACATTGGGATACCTATTTGGACATATATCAATCTGCAAGTATAGATTAAGATGGATGTATTGATGTTTGTTGTATTGTGAATGTGAGCTGTTTTTTCTTCTTTTGTCCCCCCCTTTCTTTAATAAATTTGCAATTAAAATATCAATTCTAGTTAACTAAGAGAGCTGTAACCTGCAAACAAAAACATCAACCTCATTACCAGATTACTAGAAGAATGTACCTGCCAAGGTAGCATCTTTTTTAAAGAAAGGATGCAAGCAACAAGTCAGGATCTTACAGGTTTTCCAGCCTAGCCTCTATCCCAGAACATCAGAGGAAAGCATTATTAAGCATCACCTCACAACCATTGCTCTACCAAGGAAAGAGCCAATTCTTTAAAAGCAAGAGTTCATCTGGAAGACATCAAGACCCATTGTGTATCTTCAAGGAGTGTTTTGTAACAATAGTTAACTCTTACAGTACTATGAATGCTAAGAACTATGTTTTATACAAATCGCTATTTTACTATGAAGAAAGAATTATTTACTACTAAATGGTGATTGTATTCATTAGCATATGTCATAATGCATTTTGTGTTTTAATAGAATAGTAATAATAATAATAATAATAATAATAATGACTCATGTTCACACAGTGAGGTTTGACTGTTTCCTCTTCAAAAGGGAAGTTCCTCATGTTTCATGACAAACCACTTTGGAAATTACTGAAATTATTCAAAGCTAACTATTATGCAGGATAGGGTGGTGGTGGAAAGGAAGGGGCTACTAAGGAAAATAGAGGATTGTCTTTGCTCTTGGGTATGCAGGAGTAGTTGAGGAATTCTTCAGACTGTGGCAATTCTTGCTGAAATTTATGGCTCTACAAGTTCAGGCATTTCAGAGGAACAGTGCAGTCCTTACCAAGAACACTACACACATGATGATAAACCCATATGGAAATAAACCAGATTTCAGCTCCTAAGGTTACACACTGCCAGCTGACCACCAAAGCAACAGCAGCTGACTTTTGTTAGTCCAAAGGCTGCATTTGCTGATGACTTTGATCTAGCAAGTTAAATTAAAGTCAACTTTAAAACTGCACTGGAGAGTAAGGTCCATTGAACATAGAGGGATTTACTTCCAACTAACCATTTATACAATAGTACTGCATGAGTCATGTGATTGTCAGATGTGCTAATTTAGGTGTTTTATATACTTTTCTATTCCAGGTGGATATACTGAACTAATAAGAGTCTGTGTATTCCCAACACTAGCGCTTCTCATAAAACACTGCCCTGAAGCTTAGCCTTGGTTAACAAGCAAAACCATCATTAACCAATGACTATTTACTTAAGCCAAAGCAAAACTGATGTTTGGGAAGCCTGCCCCATAAAATGCTAGGAAAATCTACGACTCTAAACCATTGCCTGCACTAAATGGAAAAGTAAATTTTGGATTAGGGGCTTACATTCAGCATTTTGTTAACTGTGTGTCTTCTCTGTAATAGAAAGATTTTAAAAAGACAGGATGATACCAGAAGAGTTTCAAAAACAAAAATAATCTAAATGATATGCAAGTATTGCCATTGTTTACCAATTGCAAGTATTACCTTGGCGTATGAATGCATTTCTATAATCTGTATCTAACACCTAAGAAATAGGGAAGGTTTCAATAATTGGTTACTCATGATAAAAAATGATGTTCTAAAATGGTAACATAAAAAATTGAATTTGATTTAATTTTTAAGCTTAGCTTAATATGTTTCTCTTCTAAAAAGAAACCTGGTTTAATATGAACTTAAATTCAAATTTATAATGTCATGAAACTGAATTTATGATCCCTTCATGAAATAGTGGTTTTCTTTGAAGAGAAAGAATGAGGAAGAAAACATCTTCATCAGTCATTACAAGATTTAGGTAGGTAGCCGTGTTGGCATGAAACAGTCGAAATATATTAAAAAAATAAAAAATAAAAAATTACCAAGAACAAACTTAGTTGGTCTCTAAGGTGCTACTAGTCATTACAAGGGTACAAGTACAGTACAAGAGTTCATATATTATGGTTTGATACTGTGCATCAATTAGCAAGTCATTTTAAGCACTAGAATTCAGGTGGCGATATCTTATATCTCACCAGGATCATCTATTGAGTTCATGCAAATTATCTTGCATTTCTGTTTTGTGCCCAGTTACCTGAGCTCTGTGTTGTGTTCAATTCTTAAACTATATGTAGTGTGGACATTAATTTACTATAAAGCGGAATAACACTGTTTTGTTCCATTTCCATCACCACTCCCTTCTACAACAAGTATTACCCTTGGTGTATGAATGCATTTCTATAATCTGTATTTAACACCTAAGACATGTTACAGCCCTATTTTATGCATATTTCCCTGGAAGGGAGTTCCAATTTGTTTGGTGGGACTGGTTGCCAAATAAGGATGCACAGGATTCAAAACTTAGCTTTCAAGTAAGCATTCTTACTTGTGCATACACCTTATCTGTAAGCAAACATAATTCTATAGTACATAAGAATTTTGCTGAAGGGTTACATAATGGCTCTATTTGGCTAAAAACTAATACAGTCTAATTGTTACAGTAACCAGGCAAAACATATGCTTGTTAGGGAAGTGTGAATTTATAAGTGGGCAACTGGATTTAAACTGGGGTTTTTCTTCTTAGTGATTTAAATCAATCCATCCACTCACTTTTAAGTTATGTTTTCTCTATATGGATACATATTTCATCACTTTTCCTAACCTCAAGATTACAAACCCTCTTCTTGGCTGTCAAATGGAAGCACACATAAAATCTGTGAAAGTACTAGAACAGCAATATTTTCTTTGACAATGACAGATGGCCATTCAATTCAAAAAGGCTGCATTTTTATAGCAGAAACAGCAACTATTTTCAAACCCTGAAGAGCATAATACAAACACCTATCTTCTTTACACAAATAGTCATTAAAATATCACAATAAATGATTGTGTAATTAATCTTAATGAGGTAAATGAAAATGAAATTTCCCTAGAAGGCCTAAATGCTCTTGTACTGCTTGCTAAAGTGAAATACTTCACAGGTTCTCTTCTAGGGTTTAATGTTAGGGACAATATTGATTAATAGTTCAGTGAATTCAGTAAAAATGCAGAGTGTCAGCAACAGAACCACATAGGTTTTTTCTTTTCTTTTAAAAAGAGCCATTAAAAAATAACAATAAATGCTCAGTTACATGTTCGCTTAGGACAGTGAACACATCCAAATCCCATTAGTCAGCACATACTTGTATGTTCTAAGAGCAACTGAAAAATGTATCCCACTTGCCACTTGAGCCAGTGGTCTTATAAAAAATAACAATTCTGATAATAAAAATCAAATGAAACTACAGAACTCCAATGTTCATTGTCATAAGGACAGTCTTAAAAGGCAAACACTACATCACACCAAGTCAGAATACACAATTTTTGCTTTTATAATACCAATACAATAGCTCACAACCTGATAATGCTCTTGCACATGACTTCTATAACACAAATTGTCTTGTGGAATGATACTATACTCCTATCCACTTGCATGTTACCAGCAGAAATTCAGTGCCACATCCACAGCTCTTCACATTTCTGTGCCTAAGTCACAAGCAGACAATAATACAAGGTGATGTGAGAAGATCACGATGTGCCTGTACCAAAGGGTACCGCCTTCATTAACTCCAGGATGACAACTTCTCCCTCCTTGTCCTACTGAAGGGTTTCTAAATCCACTCATTTAAAGCTACCCTTCAGTCCACTGCTGTATCTGAGCATGGATGCACCTTCTTTCATTTTACCTTTTCCCTGTTTCCTCTTCAACTGTTCAGTCCTCATGCTCTTATTTCTTACAGCTAAACTATGTTGCTGGGTTTTAAAAAGCTGAGTATTATTTCTAGTTTATGCCAGTCCTGCATAAGGTCTTCTTCCCATTTATAAGCTCCTTTAGCACAGCAGCCAACCACCCACCCACCCATCTTGCAGCTTATTGTGATTGCTTGGTTTCAGATACAATTTGCCCACAATATGATTATGAACACATTTTTCAGAGCAAATTTATATCCTTATTTCCAAGTAGGGGCTTGTTTTTCAAGGGCTGTGTAACATTCAAGAACACTGTGAGCATTACCACAAACATACTAGTAATACTGTGGCAAAGAAGAAGAAAACCAACTTCTGTAACACCATAAAAACTAACATGTTTATTATTGTATTAGTTTGTAGAGAAGAACATCTGATAAAGGAGGTTCTTGGCAATGAAAGCTCATGCTATAAAGAATTGGTTGTGTACAGCAGCAGAGCTTTTTTTAAATGAACCTAACAATTAATGCATCTCTTCAGAAGCATTACAGTATAGTTGTCAAAACCAATAGCCTAGAACCTGCTTGTAATATTCAGGTTTATATTGTCTGTACAACAGAAAATGTGGATTCCTGGTATTTTTAAAGGAAAGTTTTTTAACCCTGAAGGCTGGGGAGCTATATCTAAAAACAAGTCTGTGCAGTTGGCAGGGTGTGCATATCTTGCTGAGTTCCTTCTTCCTCCAACTCTACACCTCCCCTCTTTACTTATTAGTATATATTCTAAGACAGCAATATGTGCAAATGGCTAGGTTTGAGTTGAGTTGAGTTGAATTTGTTCTGAGGTGGCCAGTGTGGACATACTGAGTCCACATACCATAGGTTCAACACCTGTTATTCTAGATGTCATTTTAATACATTGCAATTACCAAGGTCAGCTTCAGTGACCCTTCTAACCAGGTTTGCAAACTGTAATTTAGAGCATTGCACAATCAGCAAGAAGTCTGGTACATATACAATTCTAAGCAGAGCTAAGCTCAAAAAATAGAAGAGAGAGGGAGTTCTCACATAAGAGGAGAGAGAAATAAGCTTACTTTCCCATGGTTAAAAACTGGACTGGCACAGGTGTAACTCTGCCCAGATTAATAACTCCTTAGCTCACTTTAGCCACACACGTGCATTTTCATTCAACTCTAAAGGGAGATGGGCAATTTTCATCTATTTCATTTCAACACATACATTAATGGTGACCTGTGGATTTTGATCCATGTCAATGACAAAGCAAAGAATAAGAAAGCAGCCAATATTCCACATTCTGTCACTCTTGGAAACACGGATGCTGGAAGAGGACACTGACTGTCACAACTCTTAAAATATGCAACTCCTTCCCCATAGAGGTATGCCAAGGATTGTCATTATATAGCCATTTGCGGGAGATACATTTCCTTATCCTGGCTTTCAACATTTAAGTAGTATGAATTTTGTGAGACCATCTATATTGTCTGAGGTACAGTCTTCAGTTTGTTTTAAATTGTTTTATTGAATTTGAATATGTTTTGCTTATATGGTGGTAAGCTACACTGGAACTGTGTGATGAAGGGTGCGTAAACTCCTTTCCAGGGGGTCTATATACTTGGTGATGGCATAAGTTTCTATCATCCCATCCTCCATTTCCAGAAACCTGGAACTGGGCCCTTCTCTCCTCCATGTCAGTCTCGGGAATTTAGGCAGGAAGGTTACACCAAGAGGTAATGGAGAACATCATTACTTCTCACACCTGGACATACCACAAAGGGAAATCATGTAATCTGCACCTCCCACACAATTCCATTTGAACAACAGACAATCAAAAACATTGAAACAGAGCCATAATCCAGGAAGTGTGGGACAGGGCTATTCAGGATGCATAGGAGAAAGAGGGAAGAAATGAGAACTGGAACACTGAGAGAAGTTGGCTTCCAAATATTGGTCTTACAGGACTATTTCAAGAATGGTTTGCACAACACAGTAAGCTAAACTGTGGCTCACTGGGACCACACAAGTACATGGCCTTCCATAGACCTTGCAGTTTCTTTGCTCCTTCCCCAGTCCTTTTTTGTTCCTACTCTGAACTAAGTAATGGTTTGGTTTACCATGTTATCCAAACCGGGACTTATGGTTATGCTCTCTTTCTCATTAACCATGATCTGCACTCAACAATAAACCATGGCTAGCAATGAGAGAGCTTAACCATAAGTCCCGGTTTGGATGACATGCTTAGCTCTGAGGTACAGGAGTAAAGCAGCTGTGATCTTCTCTCTGGGAGTCCATATGTTTATGCAGTCCTGGTAAGACATGGTTTGGCTTATCCTTTTGTGTCAACCAACCCAATGGATACAAAGTTGTATGAAGCATTGCAGGGGATGGACTAGATTACTCTTTGGGTCCCTTCTAACTCTACAATTCTATGATTCCAAGTACAGTGGTACCAAGAATACTGTTCCAAGAATAATTCAAATAAATTATAGAAAACATTACTTAGGAAAAGCAATATAATGCCACCTAGCATAACACCGACAGCCCATCTCTTTGTACCCACATTGGTATCACCTCCCCCTTACACAACTCCACCCGTCGCCTAGCTCTCCTACCTTACAGGATCATTGTAAAGTTGAACTGGATGTATATGAAACACATACATTGACGTGTGGGGGAAAGTAGCATACAGTAATAATCATTTTATTATTATGACTTGACAGGCTGCCTTCCATATATTCCTCCAGTTTATTTTATTAAATATACTTACAGCACAGCTTTCTAGTTATTAATCAAACCATTCAAAACAACACACAATTCCACCACCAGTTGCCTGCTTCTCATCTCCTACCTTACAGTGTTACACACTGTAACTGAGGGAATACAAAACACACTTTCCCTCAGAATCAATGCACACTAAACAGAACGCATAACAGCCTCACCACACTCATCCCACCCATCGTCTGGCTCCATCTCACAGGGCTGTAGTAGGGTTTATACAATTGTATGAGATGTGCTAGCACTGTTTTCCCCAGTCATCTGCTTCAGTATGCCTTACACTCCCATTTTATTTCAACCTACTTATTCAGGGCATTCTGTACACCACTCAAAACAGCATTCCTAAGTCAATGCAAACCTTTGGACCTCCAGATGTTGCTGGACTCCAACTCTTATCATCCATACCTATTGGCCATGCTGGCATTAGAAAAGCCTTGCTGAAAATTGAATTATCATCATCATCATCAGGCCAAGGGCCCAGCTAGTCCAGCATCCTCTTCTCCCAGTGGCCAACCAGATGCCCCAATGGCAAACATGCAAGCAGAACCTGAACACAAGAGCCCACTCCCCTCCTGTGTTTTCCAGAAACTGGTATTCATAAGCTCTGCTCCCTCAAGGACTGTGCAGCCAAAGCATAGCCATCATGGCCAGGAGCCACTGACAGCCCTTTCCTCCTCCACTGATTTGTCTAAACCACTTTTAAAGCCAGGCAAATTGGTGGCCATCTCTGGCTGCAGTGGGGGTGAGTTCTGTAGGCTGACTCTGTGTTGCATGAAGAATTTGACCCGACTCTCCCAACGTCCGGCAGTGTAACAACCAGGACGTGGGAGGCCAGGGTTCAAATCCTGACTCTGCAAGGAAGCACGCCGGGTGATCTCGGCCCTGTCATCGTCTTCCTGTCAACCTAAACCTACTTCCGGGGGTTCTTGTGAGGGGACCCTGCACACCCCCTTGAGAGGGAAGCTGGGATACAGAGGGGGCAGGCAAGCCAGCAAGCAAACCAGCCCAGCGGTGTCCAGAGGGACCCCCCTGCCCTCAAGGCTTAAGACACGTCAAGAAAGGAAAAACGGGGCAAGGAGGGATGAGGAAAAGCGAAGCCACTCCCTCCTAAGCATATGCCATTTATTGAAGCTTACCCCCCTTTTTAAATCTTTCCCCACCTTCCCCCGCTCACCTTGAGGGCGTTCTCGTAGATGGTGGCCCTGAACTCCAGCAGCGCCTTCTGGTCGAACTCGCGGCCGTGGATGATGCGCATCTGCTTGAGGAAGGTGGACTTGCCGCTCTCGCCGGCGCCCAGCAGCAGGATCTTGACCAGGCGCCGCACCGAGCGCCGCTCGCGGGCCAGCATCGCGTCGATCTCGCGGCTGCGGCGCCGGGCCTCGCGCTCCGCGTCCCGCCCGCCTTCCTTTCCCCCTTCGCCCGGCGGCGGCCTCTCGCCCCGGCCCGACGCCGCGTCGGCCGACAGGAGGCAGCGGCTCAGGGTCCGCACCACCCCGGACATGGCAGGCCGCGGAGAGAGGAGGAGGACGACGACGGAGGGCGGCGGGCAGAGGAGGCGTCAGGCAGGGGAGCCGCGGGGGCCGCTCTCGGGCCTCGGAGGGGGCGGGCGGCGGGCCACGACGGAGCTAGGAGACCACCGGCCCGCCCATCGCCCCTCCTCACCCGGCGGCGGAGCTGAGGGCGCGGCCCGCCGCGGTTGGCGGAGGGAGGAACCGGCCGCCGCCGCCTCAGCGATTCCCCCTCAGAAAAAGGCTTCTCTTCCCTTCCCCCCCCCCGTCAGAAAAGGGCGGGAAAAGGAGCCCCTCGCGCGCCCCTGCACCCTCAACCGTCACTTTCCGGCCGTTGGTCTTCCCTCAGGAGGGAGGGGGCGGGGGGGGCAAACAGCGGGGCGACTCGCTCTGCCTTCGCTCCCACCGTCCGACTCGCCGCCGCCGCAGACTCTCGCCCGCCCCGCCCACTTTCTTCCGCACGCCCACCAGGCGGAGGGGCGGGGCGAGGCAGCGGGGGGGGGGCGGGCGGACGCCCTCTCTCAGCTCAATGGGAGAGAAGCATCTCTCGCAAACTAGTCTCTCATTGGGAGAGACCTATGTCGCTCCAAGCCGGTCGGTGGTTTTTCTTTTTTTACCCCTGTCGAGTGAGCTCGCTCTGGACTGCGGGGCGGGGACTTTGTAAAAAAAACCCCGAGAGATTTATGTGGGGGGGAAGAGGCGGGGTTAGACGCCCCCGCCGACCAATAAGAACCGTGCGGAGGGAAGGGAGGGGGAAGGGGATTAGTCCAGGAGGGGTTAAAAAAAAAAAGGAGACAGGAGGAGGAGCTCCTCCCCTTCACGGGAGAGGTAGTGGGAGGAGTTTTCCCATGCTGAGAATGGCAGGGAGGCTGACGGCTTCGCTCATTGGATGGGGCGTTGGAGTGACGTCAGTCGGGAAAATCATGAATGGGAAAAGAGGAAGAGGGCGGTGCTCGTAGAGAGATGCGCTCGAGGGGGCGGGGATAGTAACCCCCTGGTAAGAGACGGGAAATGCAGAGCAAGAGCAGCCTCTAGAGATGTCTGTCCGGCGTCTTCTGGAATATAGGGCATGATGTTGTAATGATCTGTATGTTTTAATAAATCTCATGCCTATATAAGCACGTGTTTTTTATATTGTGTTTTTATGATGTGAACTACCTTGAGATCTATGGATAAAGGGCGACATACAAATTTAATAAATAAGAATAATAAATCACACACACACATTCTACCAATGTTTCCTTGCTTTTTAATCCTAGAATTGTAGAGGCATACCAAGGGCCATCTAGTCCAACCCCCTGGAATGTCTACTAAAGCATCCCTGACAGGTGGTGATGACTGCTACGCCCCCCACCCCCAAATGTTTTATTATATCTGTTTCTATTTTAGCTGTAAGATGCCTTGAGTCCCTTTCAGGGAAAAAGACAGGTTATAAATGAACACAACAATGATATAGGAAGCCTCCAAATCTACAGGGCCACCTTCAACACCTGCTGCCCTTCCAGATGTTTCGGGCTACAACTAGGGTTCCTGTGAGCTGTAGTCCAAGAGCGCCAGTGTGGTGCAATGGTTAGAGTGCTGGGCTATGAGCTGGAAGGCCTGGGTTCAAATCTCCACTTTGTTAACGGATAAATCGGAGGGCTCCCTTGGACAAGAAAGAAGGACACCAGCCAGGAATACCAGAGCAAAACAGCAGCCACTAGGCTTGGTCTTTATTGAAGACTGTCATGACAGGACTCCCACCTGCCACAAGGTGGAACAAGATGGAAGCCCTGTACAAAAGAGAACCCAAAATTTCATTAGCTGCTAATCCCCATGTTACACCCCCTCAAACTACATCCCTAATACATCATGGTTACATCATGAAAGGGGAGGTCTGGTGGCAGGAATCTGAGCATCCTGGACCCTGCCACATTCCTCCTCTTGCCCTCCACCAAACACCCATCAAGTGTAACAAAAGAGATATATTCACTTCCCTGTTTCCCAGCCAAGTTAATCACACCCTTTTGTCTTCATCTGGGTTTGGCATAGAAATTCAACAAACAATAAATATGTTCTAATCCATGTTAGTGGTTATGAATATGGGGCTAAGGAACATATTCAGCCCTGATTAGCTAATCCAGAATAATGGAGCGTGATATTTTGATGCCTGCTTGAAGAGCAGGTAGTATTTTGTCAAACACAGTGTGTTGCTTTCTATGTAAGTCCCGCCCCCCGCCCCGAACAGGGAATCTCCATGCAGGAAGAGAAATGTGCTCCACAAATGGCATGCAGAAAGCTCTCTGTCTCTTTAACACACAATAAACTCTTTCAAGGCAGTCTCCCTTTGTGGTCATGTACAATGCATGCTGCTTCCTCCAGTATCTCTAGAAATCTACCATCTAATCTGTCAGGTGCCACAATTTCTGTAGGAAAAAAAAGATGAAGACTTCTGGAAACAAAATACACCCTTATATCCAGGAGCAAAGAGCACTCCAAAGCAGCCTTTTATATATGGGAAAGTTCTTTTGCACTAGTGCTAGTGTAATGAAAGATCTCTGCACAGAGAACCTGGTAAACCTGTATAATGAGCAAATATACTGAAGTTCTGCCATCACTCTGTTCAAAAAAGAGCAGCCCAAATGACCAGAGGATTTGTTATATACTGAGTTGAATAGGATCCAAAAGGCAGCAGTCTGATTGGTCCTAGAACAATAGGATTCAGAATGCAGCAGTCTGATTGGTCCTAGAACAATGCAGCAGTATGATTGGTTGGCAGGAACTACCCAATCATGCTCCAGATAGAAGTGAATCCACAACCTGATTGGCTTACAGTAGAATTCCGGAATTAGCCAATTATGTGCAGCCCATTGTGTAAATAATGTATATAAAGCAGATACTTTGAGGGGACATTCATTCATTCCTCCTCACCACTATGAGCTGAATAAACAGCATGAAATCAGTTTGCGACTCTGAGTATATTTCAGGATTCAAGGATCTTCCCTGAAAATAAAGGCTGAAACATTTGAGACCTTTAAGGGTTTTTTTTTGGGGGGGGGGGAGAAGCAACCAAGTGGGGCACAAAATAGGTAGAAATAAACACAAGAAGCAGAGGGACATATTTCATCCTCTCGTGATTCCAGAACTGAAGCTCACCCAGTGAAACTTACTAACAGTAGATTTGGGCAGACAAACAAAAGCTATTATTCACATGGCGTGTGATTCATCTGTGGAATCCATTGCCACGAGACACAGAGATGGCCACTCTGCATCTTGTGGCAATGGATTCCATAGGCAGATTACACATTGTGTGATGCTACACTTTGGTTTAGCCAAGGGAAGAGAGAGAGAGAGAGAGAGAGAGAGAGAGAGAGAGAGAGAGAGAAGAGAGGATTGTTGGAGCTGTAGGGGGTTAAAGGAATACCTAGAAAAACTGGGGACTGTGTTTTACAATACTGTGAATCCTTCTATTTTTCTCTTATAATTATTCCATTCCTTCACCCCTCTTTTTGATAGCTGAAGGTGTCTACAGCCCTCGTGTCTCCAACCATCTTCGAGCTGAATGAATTTTAATGCAAAAGTAACGAGATGCTGAAATCTCTGAAAATAGATGGATTTTGTTATAGTCTAAGCCCCCAAAGAAAATTATCTCCTCCAAAAATAGAGAGGTGGCATTAAATTTCAAATATAGATTATACACCTGCCAAATTGTATTGTTTAAATGCCAGATGGAGAGGATGTAAGAGATGAGGAAGATATCACCATATGTGATGGCAATGCCCAGCAGCACAAGATCTCTAGGCAAATCTCTTTCAATCAGTACCAGGAGACTCTTTCAGGTGGTTCGTAGTCTGGTGAGGACTCCAAAATCTCCTGTAATGACTTTACAAAGTTCTTTGCAGATAAAATCGCTCAGCTTTGGAAGAAGGTAGACTCCACTGTGGGGGCAGGGCTGGACTGGGCAAGTGTCAGAGCTCTGCCTAGCCAGGTTGTATGGGGTCAATTCCAACCTGTAACCTCTGAGGATGTGGACAGGCTGCTTGTATGAGTGAAACCGACTACCTGTCTTCTTGATCCTTGCCCATCCTGGCTCATAAAAGCGATCCAGGTAGGGCTTGGGCAAAGGGCTTTGTGGGGTGGTGAATGCTTCCCTCTGTGAGGGAGCCTTCCCAGACTCCCTTAAAGAAGTGATTATTAAACCGCTTCTTAAAGAACATCTTTGGACCTGACCATTATGGCCAATTATCACCCAGTCTCAAATCTTCCATTCTTGGGCAAAGTAATTGAGCGGGTGGTCGCTGAACAACTCCAGGCACGTCTGGAAGATGCGGACCATTTGGATCCACCCTTTCTGCTTGGTAAGATGCCTGTTGTAACAACATGCCAAATATATATATATATAAATCCTGTATGAAGAATGTGAGCCCAATATATATTTGCTACCTAAAGGGCAGCTCAAATGCTGCCTCCCTTCTTTGCTAGGGACAACTCATGTTTTTTAAAAATTCAAACATCCTGCATTCATGTCTCTTCACACACAAAAGGGCATGGCATGACCAGTCCTGTATACGAAACGGTAATGTTTCTGTAGGCTTCATCAATAACATAGGTAGGCAAACTAAGGCCCAAGGGCCGGATCCGGCCCAATCGCCTTCAAAATCCGGCCAGCGGACGGTCTGGGAATCAGCGTGCTTTTACACGAGTAGAATGTGTGCTTTCATTTAAAATGCACCTCTGGGTTATTTGTGGGGCCTGCCTGGTGTTACACGAGTAGAATGTGTGCTTTTATTTAAAATGCATCTCTGGGTTATTTGTGGGGCATAGAAATTCGTTCATTCCCCCCCAAATATAGTCCACCCCCCCCACAAGGTCTGAGGAACAGTGGACCGGCTCCCTGCTGAAAAAGTTTGCTGACCCCTGATCAATAACCACCAATTGTTTCTGCAACATGACTTCTTCGGGTGGGTAGTGACAGCCCAAAGCCACTAGGTGACACTGCTCTCCAATTTTTAAAGTACTCATTCCCATTCTGCACCCCCTGATTTCTTGTTGCCAATGCTTTTGGTCGTTCTATTACACCTGTTTATTATAGATGAAAACAAACCTCATCAGTGGCTGCTGACCACAATGTCCATTGTCGGAGGCTGTCTGTGTCTGAAGCATCTGGGTAGCTTCAGAATAATGGATTAAACAGGCCTTTGGCCAGATCTAGCAGAGTTGTTCATATGCTCTTACACTAATGTTACCAGATGTCCCCATTTCCCGGGGACAGCCCCCAGATTTACAAAATCCTATCCTTCCTACTTAAGTTGAAAAGTGTCACTGGATTCACTGAAAAAAATCTGGTAACCTTATCTTACACCCTTCTCTTCTGATCCAGCAGTTGGGTTGCTGACTGGGCACATGACCTTGGCAGCCCTGGGTGAGCCAAGGTGGGAGCACCTGCCATTTCAAAATCCCTGCACCTGTCCTTACTTCCAAGTAAACATACATAGGATCATGCTATACGTATAGTGGCCATTAGGCATGAGAGACCTGGTTTCCAAATCTATTAATAAATGAAATTGAGCCCAAATTAAATGCTTCTCAAATGATCATCATCACAAAAATGCAAAATAAAAACACAAAATACATAATAAAAACAAGAACAAACCAACCCAACAAACCCCACCTCTTCCACAAACACATCTAAAAGGACATAGACTGCTAATCAGTCCAAGGTCTAGTTGAAAAGGAATGTTTTCATCTGGTACCTAAAGATTTATAATGAAGATGCCAGACAAACTTCACTTGGGGAGAGCATTCCACAGATGGGGAGCCACCACAGAAAAGGCCCGTTTTCATGTTGCCACCCTCCAGACCTCTTGAGGAGGCACACAAAGAAGGGTCTTGCATGAGGATTGCTGGGTCTGCTTCAGTTCATATGGAGACAGGCAGTCCTTGAGGTATTGCAGTCTTGAGCCATGAAATACTGTATTTTTTGCTCTATAAGACTCACTTTTCCCCTCCTAAAAAGTAAGGGGAAGTGTGTGTGCGTCTTATGGAGCGAATGCAGGCTGCGCAGCTATCCCAGAAGCCAGAACAGCAAGAGGGATTGCTGTTTTCACTGCGCAGTGATCTCTCTTGCTGTTCTGGCTTCTGAGATTCAGAATATTTTTTTTCTTACTTTCCTCCTCCAAAAACTAGGTCGTCTTGTGGTCTGGTGCGTCTTATAGAGCGAAAAATACGGTACTTGATAGGTCCAAACCAGGACTTTGAATCGGGCCTAGAAACTAATTGCATACCTTCCAACATCTGGCTGATCCAAATCAGGGTGCTCGCGTGGACTGTACTTTAAAGATCACCCCCTTTCCTTCTACATGGCTAGAGCAAAGGGGAACATCTCCAAAGGGGAACGAGAGATGGAAGAAAAGAAAACCCTGTGCACTTTTGCAAATGCACTGGGCACTGGCAACGTGGTGAGTGGAACAGGTGGGGGCATATGAAAATGCAGGAGCTGTTCTCCAGCAGTCCAGGGGGTTTCCTCTGTCACAGGAAGGTGGCTGACTGGCTAGGGGTGAAGTGTAGATGGGTTCCCACAAGGCAAGACACAGTGATAACAGTAAGAACCTTTATTGAACAAACAGGGGCAAAGCAACTGCTTATATAAATTTCTGAAGGCCTGGGCCACTCCCACTCCCAACGGGATTGGCTGTCTAAACTTCCAAGCTGCGAATTGTAAGTCAGAGTTTAAGGGCCAATGGCAGAGGCCCAAATCCTGAAATGTTCTGTGATTGGATATCATGTATCGAATCAGAATAGAGGGGCTCAGAATCCTTAGTCCAGACTCAAGCTCAGGCAAACACAGACCACAGAATACAAAACAAAGGGGAAGCCTCGTTTTGCTGTAGCAATTCTCCTCCTCATTCTCTTGGCCCCATGGAATGAAATCTAACCTCAGTTTTTTCTTGTTGCTGTTGTTGATGAGACAGGAAGTGTTATGTACTGAAGTTCTCACCCTGGGCCAGCAGGGGGATGCTGTAGATAGTTTTCACTCAGGTCCACATATGCAAATAAGGAATTGAAAGTGACGTTCAGTGATTGGATAGTTACAGAAAGTTGTTACTGTTGCTTTGTAGTTGAGCTCTATATAAGCAGGTTGGCTGAACCCTTCAGCTCAGTTCTGTTCTGGCCTGTGAATAAACAAGAGCTGTTTGAAGAATCGCTGTGTCGTCTGATATGTTCACCCACAACTTAACAGGAAGTGAGGCGTGTTTTTGCTCTGAGTGGCTGAGAGGACAGGGGTGCAAGCAGCTCTTTGATGCAGGGAAAGGGGACCTGAGAAGCCTTGCTGACCTTTCCCTTCCCTTCATCCCAAAGGAATACCCATGAAATGGTTTTATCTGGATTGTGCTCGTTTTTGGGTTCAGCGCTCTGGTGCAAGGCAGCTGACTCATGCCAAAGTGCCGGACCCAAAGATGGGATGTTCCTGGATCCAGTCAGAAGCTTTTAACGGCTTCTATGATTCCTGGATGTCTTGCTTAAATCAGGAACCTTAAGCAATATGTAATTGGCAGCCAGTGCAGTCAGGCCAGGATCGGTGTATGCTCAGAACATCCTATTAATTTCTCTGGCAGAGACAGTTAAGCATATGTTTGACTTTCCCAGTGGCATCAATAGGACTTAAAAATGCTTAGCTCTGGCTGGGTCCTGCTTAATGTAATTAAAAGCACATGACAAGATATCCATGCTTATATTCTGGTTGCAATAAGTACTTTGAAGCGCTCATTTAGCCCCACTGACGAAGTGAGTGGCTGCCCTGCGCCGTGCATAACATTACACCAGAGTTGAAACATTGCAACCCCTCTGCTCCAGCGTAATTTCCCATCATGCACCCTGCTAACATTGGTTCATATGCACTGCATATTATGTAAACGCCTGCTAGGCTTCCGGGGTCAACGTCAGTCTCTTTCCATTATTAATTTAGGTCAGGTGTGCCACATTTAATTTTCATTTTCCTCACATAGTCTTCTTCCTGCCCCCCGAGGGGGATGAAATATAAATACTAAAATATGTGTGTCATGGCTCCTTTGTCAATTAATCTTCACCCATTCCATAATTCTTAGAGGAACAACTGTTCGCCTTCATTAGCATTCCGAGCCAGGGCTGCCAAACAAGTTAGTTTACTTTCGGAACACGACGCCTCCAACTACTCTTCAAATTATTAATTCTTGAAAGATGCTGAATATGTTTTTGAACCTGATGTATGGCTCTCCCACCGACGTTCTGCAACAAGGCCCTTGCTGGGTTACACAGAGGAAATGAGTAAGGAGCCGGGCTCGGCAATTTGCATAGCCAAGGTTGAGGCCCACCATGCAAATGAAGGATCTGGAGAACCTCGACAGGTGTGGGGATGGGAGCAGGTGTGAGCGATGGCCAGATGCGGTGCACTTCAGTGGCTCTGCACCTTTGAACATGGCGGGGTCCACAAGGATGGGAAACAGATGGACTTCATAGTTTAGAAAAAAGGCTAGCGAGAGGCGACCTTAGGGAAGTTTGTCAAATTATGCAGGGCATGGAGAAAGAAAAGTTTCCCCCCTCCCTTCTCGTAACATCCAGAGAAGCTGAATGTCGGAAGATGCAAGGCAGAGGAAAGGGAGTACCGTATTTTTCGCCCCATAAGACGCACCTAGTTTTTAGAGGAGGAAAACAAGAAAAAATATTCTGAACGAAACAGTGGATGTATGATTTTTTGGGTGCAGGCTGTAGCCATGGACATGCTATGTGATCTGATGGTGAATTTGGGGTGACCCAATGCAAAAATCCTGAGGATCCATGTGGATCTGTGCTTTGTAACCACATTTTTGCACCATTGCAGCCCCAGGAAACAGTGGATGCGTGATTTATTTGGTGCAGGCTGTAGCCATGGACATGCTATGTGATCTGATGGTGAATTTGGTGTGACCCAATGTAAAAATCCTGAGGATCCATGGGCTTTTACCTCCCCCCTCCCAGGCAGCCTCCTTTATCTCTAGCCTCCCTTATCTCTCTCCCGATCCCACCGATCAGCTGCTTCCTTTCAACACTCCCTTCCCTCTTGTTTGCCTTAGTGTCTTTCCCTTAGCTGGAGCAGTTTTTTGCTCCTCCTTTTCTTCTATTTTCTTTCCTCATTGATTTAGTCTTCCTGTTTCCCCCTTTGCAAGTTTGCTGTCTTTACCCCCCCCAGGCAGCCTCCTTTCTTGCTAGCATCCCTTATCTCCCTCCCCAATCGCTTGCCGATTAGCGGCTTTGTTTCCACACCCACTTCCCTCTTAAAAACAAAACAAAACATTATCTGCTTTTAGCCCCTGGGCAATTCGGCTCCAGGGACCATGCATTCGCTCCATAAGACGCACAGACATTTCCCCTCACTTTTTAGGAAGAAAAAAGTGCGTCTTATGGAGCGAAAAATATGGTACTTCGTCCAGCTTCAATGGCTTCTGGCCATGGTGGCTTTGCTCTGCCTCCACGGCAGAAATTGAAGTTCTTGAAGCCACAGGACAAGAGAGTTGCTCTCATCCCGCTGGCGGGTTTCCCACAGGCATCTGGTGGGCCACCAGGGCCTGATTTAGGTTTGATGCGGCCCTCAGCTGCTGAAGGTAATGGAACCCGATTCGGATGGTCCGCCCCCGCCACTTAATGGATCCAATTGGCTTCCAGAGAGTGGTAGGGGATGCTTTATCCCAAGTTGATGGCCTTTCAGCTGATTCCCTGGTGGCACGCTGGAATGCAGAGTTAACCAGGGCTATTGACTGTCTGGCTCCGAAGCGCCCTCTCCGATTGCATGGAGCCCGGACAGCCCCGTGGTTTTCCCCGGAGCTGAGGGTGATGAAACAATCGTTGAGACGGCTAGAGCGCCGGTGGCGGAAAACTCATTCTGAATCAGACCGGACACGGGTTAGAGCTCAACGTCGAGCCTACCAAGTGGCAATGGCGACGGCGAAGAGGGCCTTCTTCGCCGCCTCCATTGCATCTGCAGAAAACAGCAGCAGGAGACTTTTTCAGGTGGTTCGCAATCTATCGGAACCACCTGTACCACCGGGGCCTGGTAGGGACCCCAAGATCTCCTGCAATGCTTTTGCCAAGTTTTTTGCAGATAAAATCGCTCAGATTCAGAAGGAGGTAGACTCCACCGTGGGAGCAGGGCCAGGGCGGGAGAGTGCTAGAGTTCTGTCTGGTCCTGTTACATGGGATCAATTCCAATCTGTTACCTCCGAGGATGTGGACAGGCTGCTTTGACAAGTGAAACCGACCACCTGTCTCCTTGATCCTTGCCCATCCTGGCTGATAAAAGCAAGCCGGGAAGGGCTGGGCGATGGGCTCTGCGGGGTGGTGAATGCTTCCCTCTGTGAGGGAGCCTTCCCAGACCCGCTGAAAGAGGCGGTCATTAAACCGCTTCTTAAAAAAACATCTTTAGACCCGGCCAATTTGGCCAACTATCGCCCAGTCTCAAATCTGCCATTCTTGGGCAAGGTGATTGAGCGGGTGGTTGCTGAACAACTCCAAGCACGCCTGGAGGAAACGGACCATTTGGATCCCTTCCAATCAGGATTCAGGCCTCACCATGGGACTGAAACTGCCTTGGTCGCGCTGGTTGATGATCTCCGGCGGGCTAGGGACAAAGGTGAGAGCTGTTTCCTAGTTCTGCTGGATCTCTCAGCGGCCTTTGACACCATCGACCATAACATCCTTCTGGACCGTCTAGAGGGGCTGGGAGCTGGGGGCACTGTCATACAGTGGTTCCGCTCCTTCCTCCTGGGCCGTGTCCAGAAAGTGGTGGTGGGGGATGAGTGTTCAGACCCCTGGGCTCTCACTTGTGGGGTGCCTCAGGGTTCTGTCCTCTCCCCCATGCTTTTTAATATCTATATGAAGCCGCTGGGAGAGATCATCAGGGGGTTTGGACTGGGTGTTCATCAGTATGCAGATGACACCCAGCTCTACCTCTCCTTTAAATCAGAACCAGTGAAGGCAGTGAAGGTCCTGTGTGAGTGCCTGGAGGCGGTTGGAGGATGGATGGCGGCTAACAGATTGAGGTTGAATCCTGACAAGACAGAAGTACTGTTTTTGGGGGACAGGGAGCGGGTTGGTGTGGGGGATTCCCTGGTCTTGAATGGGGTAACTGTGCCCCTGAAGGACCAGGTGCGCAGCCTGGGAGTCATTTTGGACTCACAGCTGTCCATGGAGGCGCAGGTTAATTCTGTGTCCAGGGCAGCTGTCTACCAGCTCCACCTGGTACGCAGGCTAAGACCCTACCTGCCCGCAAACTGTCTCGCCAGAGTGGTGCATGCTCTAGTTATCTCACGCTTGGACTACTGCAACGCGCTCTACGTGGGGCTACCTTTGAAGGTGACCCGGAAACTGCAATTAATCCAGAATGCGGCAGCTAGACTGGTGACTGGGAGTGGCCGCCGGGACCACATAACACCGGTTCTGAGAGATCTGCATTGGCTCCCAGTACGTTTCCGAGCACGATTCAAAGTGTTGGTGTTGACCTTTAAAGCCCTAAACGGCCTCGGTCCTGTATACCTGAAGGAGCGTCTCCACCCCCATCATTCAGCCCGGACACTGAGATCCAGCGCCGAGGGCCTTCTGGCGGTTCCCTCATTGCGAGAAGTGAGGTTACAGGGAACCAGACAGAGGGCCTTCTCGGTAGTGGCGCCCGCCCTGTGGAACGCCCTCCCATCAGATGTCAAAGAGATAAATAATTACCTGACATTCAGAAGACATCTTAAGGCAGCCCTGTTCAGGGAAGTTTTTAATATGTAACGCTGTACTGTTTTTAACACTGATTGGGAGCCGCCCAGAGTGGCTGGGGAAACTCAGCCAGATGGGCGGGGTATAAATAATAAATTATTATTATTATTATTATTATAACCCTTTATATGTCCAGCTGTCCTTTGTCAACAACAAATTGTCGCTGTTTTTTTGTGTTAAATATATGCTGTATGGTAATTTCTGGGCCTAATAGGTATCCAAAGCCATTTGCACATAACAAAATATATATTTTATCAAAGTAATTGTTGAACTGAAACACAACCAGTTCATGCAGAATGTAGGCAGCCTAATATATAGAAAGGAGCAAACCAGTGATATTTTAGGGAGCAGGTCAGCAGGCGGGGCCCATGACCTACATCATAGAAGCCGATTCAACACAAAACACTGTTGCCGTATGTAGGTTTTATTTTGTTTTTTATCTTATATTTTGGAAATGTACATCCAGTTTTTTCCTTTAATTTTTTTTGGGCCCCCAAGAGAGTGGGGCCCTAAGCTATAGCTTGTTTAGCTTATACGTAAATCCGGCGCTGTGGGCCACTGTGAGAACAGGATGCTGGTCTAGATGTGCTGTGGTCCTGATCCAGCAGGCTCTTTTTATGCTCTTACTCTATGAACGTTTTCAAGGAGCCTTCCCTAGCCTGGTCCCCTCCACAAGTTTGGGGCTACAACTCCCACTAAGTTGGCTTGGACTAATTGGACTAATTGGAGTTGCAGTTGGAGGTTGTCCAGGTAGGCAAAGCATGGTTTTAAAGCATGGGTGGGCAAGTGCGGTGCCCAAATCCAGCCCTAAAATGATTTCACCGGGCTCTGGGTTACCCATGCTGCTCAAAGCACATTCCCTCCAACATGTTGAGTACCAAAACCAGGATGTGCGTCTTCCCAGCCAGCCGTAATCCTGTATGGAACCCAAAAGATGCTCTTTTCTTGGGGCCATGCTGTTGCGGTGCTCAGAAATGTGTGTTTTTGGGGCACCGTGCAAGATTGTGGGTCCCCAAAGGTGATTTTTTTCAGGTTGCGATAGCGCATAATTGCGCAAGACCACAACGTGCAAAACGGCTGACATGCTCTCGCAGGGAGAAACAGGATGTCCTGGTTTTTCTGTGACACTTGTCTGTATAATACAGGGGTCAGCAAACTTTTTCAGTAGGGGGCCAGTTGACTGTCCCTCAGACCTTGTGGGGGGCCGGACTATATTTTTTTGGTGGAACTGAACGAATTCCTATGCCCCACAAATAACCCAGAGATGCATTTTAAATAAAAGTACGCCTTCTAATGTAAAAACACGTTGATTCCTGGACCGTCCGCGGCCCGGATTGGGAAGGCGATTGGGCCGAAACCGGCCCCCGGGCCTTAGTTTGCCTACCCATGGTGTAATATGTGGGTGCAGAGGTGTAGGAAGGTGGGCGGGCTGCCCCGGATGTCATCCCTGAGGGCGGCTTCCAACAGAATATTAAAATACTGTAATACATCAAACATTAAAAGCTTCCCTAAACAGGGCTGCCCTCAGATGTCTTCTAAAAGTCTGGTAGTCGTTGTTCTCTTTGACATCTGATTGGAGGGTGTTCCACAGGGAGGGCACCACTACCGAGAAGGCCCTCTGCCTGGTTCCCTGTAACCTCACTTCTCGCAGTGAGGGAACCGCCAGAAGGCCCTCGGCGCTGGACCTCAGCGTCCGGGTAGAATGATGGGGGTTGAGACGCTCCTTCAGATATACCGGACCGAGGCCATTTAGGGCTTTCAAGGTCAGCACCAACACTTTGAATTGTGCTCGGAAACGTACTGGGAACCAATGTAGGTCTTTCAAGACCAGTGTTATGTGGTCTTGGCAGCTGCTCCCAGTTACCAGTCTAGCTGCCGCATTCTGGATTAGTTGTAGTTTCTGGGTCATCTTCAAAGGTAGCCCCATACAGAGTGCATGGCAGTAGTCCAAGCAGGAGATAACTAGAGCATGCACCACTCTGGCGAGACAGTCTGTGGGCAGGTAGGGTCTCAGCCTGCGCACCAGATAGAGCTGGTAAACAGCTGCCCTGGACACAGAATTGATCTGTGCCTCCATGGAAAGCTGCAAGTCCAAAATCACTCCCAGGCTGCGCACCTGGTTCTTCAGGGGCACAGTTGCCCCATGCAGGACCAGGGAGTCCTCCACACCCGCCCGCCCCCTGTCCCCCAAAAACAGTGTCTATAGAGAAGAGAGAAGCCCCTGCTCTGGAAGAGAGGGCCAATGGCTTCAAGTGACAAGGAAGGCGATTCCGAAGAAACTTCAGGAAGAACTTTCCGACAGCGAGAGCTGGAATAGTGGAATTGCAGGGGGTTGAACTTGGTGATCTTTTGCGGTACCTTGCAACTCTATGATTCTATGAATATAGAAGCTGGCCTTACCGTCACGTTTGAAAGCATGAGAGTTAAAAGGAAGCCAGAGGAACCAGCAGAGTTTTTGCCAGGAACTGAAGCTACCAGCTCAAGCGAACATCTGTTTCCCCTTCAAATGCAGAGCCGCAACAGCGAGCCATGCACGAGTTTTATGAAACCCTGTTAATTTCCTGCTGGCCTGGGGATCTCTCTGTCAGTCTCTGTTTCTGTCTAATCAGATGAAAAGTATTTTCGCAAAATGCCACAGCAGGGGGGAGGCGCTCAGGGTTTGGCAAACAGTGGGGTGGTAGTTTCATTTTCAATAACAATTGTTATTCTTATTTTTAACGGCCAGTCTAGTTACGAAGTATAGCAGTCTGCAGCAGTGTCAAGCAGCGCAGCACTAGGCCTGTCTACTCAGACGTAAGCCCAATTGAGTGCAGTGGACCTTACTCCCAGGTAAGTGCATATAGGATTGCGGCCTGAAGTGCTTTGTAAAGGTAAAGGGACCCCTGACCATTAGGTCCAGTCGTGGCTGACTCTGGGGTTGCGGCACTCATCTCGCTTCATTGGCCGAGGGAGCCGGCTCACAGCTTCCGGGTCATGTGGCCAGCATGACTAAGCCGCTTCTGGCGAACCAGAGCAGCACACGGAAACGCCGTTTACCTTCCCGCCAGAGTGGTACCTATTTATCTACTTGCACTTTGATGTGCTTTCGAACTGCTAGGTTGGCAGGAGCAGGGACTGAGCAACGGGAGCTTACCCCGTCGTGGGGATTCAAACCGCTGACCTTCTGATCAGCAAGTCCTAGGCTCTGTGGTTTAACCCACAGCGCAACCTGCGTCCCTTCGAAGTGCTTTGTATCTTGTTTGTATCTTCATAAATACAACATTAGCTGTGCTGTATTTTAACAGCTAAGGCCTGGACTGTGTGCTGCAGCCTTGGACAACCTGGTACCATCCAGATGCTTTTGACTACAACTCTCATCAGCCCCTTCAGCTAGCGGAGTATGCAGTTCTACAAAGGCTGCCGTACTGTTGACTAGTATGGGACAACCAGCTACAGGGAATCAGGCAAAGGGCCTTCTCAGTAGTGGCCCCCACCACTTGACACAGAGATAAGGATTCCGCACACCATCAGGAGAACCCTTTGTTTATTCATTCACATGTCTTTTGAGAGCGCTGGTTAATACAGTGGTGCCACGCAAGACGAAATCCGTTCTGCGAGTCTCTTCGTCTTGTGGTTTTTTCGTCTTGCGAAGCACGGCTATTAGCGGCTTAGCGGCTAAGTGGCTTAGCGGCTATTAACGGCTTAGCGGCTTTAAGAAAAAGGAAACAAACTCGCAAGAACTCGCAAGACATTTCGTCTTGCAAAGCAAGCCCATAGGGAAAATCGCCTAGCGAAGCGACGCAAAAACCGAAAAACCCTTTCGTCTTGCGCGTTTTTCGTTTTGCGAGGCATTCGTCTTGCGGGGCACCACTGTACACTTTATGTATTCTGTGGTCTGTGTTTGCCTGAGCTTGAGTCTGGACTAAGGATTCTGAGCTCCTGTGTTCTGATTCAATACATGATATCCAATCACAGAACATTTCAGGAATTGGGCCTCTGCCATTGGCCGTTAAACTCTGACTTATGATTCGCAGCTTGGAAGTTTAGACAGCCAATCCCGTTGGGAGTGGGAGTGGCCCAGGCCTTCAGAAATTTATATAAGCAGTTGCTTTGCCCCTGTTTGTTCAATAAAGGTTCTTGCTGTCATCACTGTGTCTTGTCTCGTCTCGTGGGAATCCACCTACACTTCAATACATATAAAGGCTCTGTCCCCATGAGCCTATCGCTAGAATCTGGATCTGGGCACTTTCCTTGCCCTTGAAGCAGGAAGGGCCAAAGTTAACAGGGTGGGTGTGGGAAGCTTGAGGACCCCGCTTTTCACTTGTTAAAAAGATAAGCATGTTTCTAGTCCACATGCTTACGGAAAGAAAAGATTTGAAAACCTAAGGCTTGGAAACAGTCAAGGAACGAATTACCCACTGCTGCTGCTGCTGCTGCTGCTGCCAATCCATGTGCTCCTTTGAGGCCAGATCTGCCAGCTCCTCAGCAGAGGCGTAGGAAGGGGGTCCGCCCCAGGTGTCATGACTGAGGGGGGCGACAAAATGGCAGGCAAGTGGGCGGCACACCTTGCGCCCTGCGGAGAGCAGGAGGAGAGTGAGCAGCAGCTTCCCCGCCCCTCTCCTAATAATAATAATAATAATAATAATAATAATAATAATAATTTATTTATACCCCCGCCCATCTGGCTGGGCTTCCCCAGCCAGTCTGGGCGGCTTCCAACAAAATATTAAAATACAGTAATGCATCAAACATTAAAAGCGTCTTGTTATGTACTGAGTTGAATAGGATCCAAAAGGCAGCAGTCTGATTGGTCCTAGAACAATAGGATTCAGAATGCAGCAGTCTGATTTGTCCACAGGAGCCACCCAATCCAGCTCCGGGTGGAAGTAAATCCGCATCCTGATTGGCCTACAGGTGAATACTGGAATTAGCCAATCACGTGGGGCCCATTGTGTAAATAATGTATATAAAGCAGACATTCTGGGGGAACTTCCATTCCTCCTCACCACTGTGAGCTGAATAAAGAGCATGAAATCCACTCTCGACTCCAAGTATATTTCACTTCTCTAAGCAGGGCTGCCTTCAGATGTCTTCTAAAAGTCTGGACTGTGGCGCGTGAGAGGGCACCCTCCGCCCCCCGCCCCCCTTGGGAGCATGCCAGGCCTGAGCAGTGCAGGCATACGCTCCACCGCTGCTCCTACGCAGCTCACCCCCAAAATGCTGCCTCTACAGCAGCCTCTTGGCCAACAGGAGGTGCTGCTTGTCTCCTCCCACCCTTGTTCCTGATGTAGCTCTTTATCCTCCCCTAGATCCGGAGGTATATCTTCCTTCACCTTCTTCCCTGGTGAAGGTGGGGGCGCCATTTTGTGGCTTGCCTCAGGAGCCAAAACGTCTTGGGCTGGCCTCACCTCCCTGAGCGCAAAGAAAACGGTGACACCACACAGTGGCAGAAAAAGCTCGGGGGGAAATGCCTTGGAGGTGCGCAAGGCAGCGAGGCAGCAAATGCAGACTGCTGGCTAGAGGTGCTCGTCCCATTTCTGCACCGGCCCATTGGATTTCCCATTATTTAGAGCTTTTATTTATTTCCCCATGCCTCGGCGATCTCGTTGTTTACTTGTAACATTGTGCTGACAGCTTCCTGATTCCCTAAGGCTTTCTATCTGCTGGCATAAAAGTGGGGGGACAATGCACACTGCACCTGTGTTACAAGAGGGTTCCCCCTTCCCCCCTCCACGCCTGTCAAAAGGCAGGGATTAGATGCAGAATAATGCAGCCCCTCCACCCAGCGCCTCCCCCTTCCCAAAGCTGTAACTCAGCCTTTGGATGCTACCGGCACCATAAATTTGGACAGAAAGTGCAGCTCAAGCAGTTTGGGAACAAGAGCCGCTGAGTCTGATTGAATTACGGCGACGGAAGGCAGCTGGGATCCCCCTGCAACCAGGTTGTTAGGCGCTCTGGCGTAGGGAATGATTACTGGTGATTTTAATGAGATTGACTTTTAATTTATAACTTGGGGAGGGGGGAGGAGGAGAGACCGAGAAAGATGGTGCGTGGCCAGAGCGGTTGGGCGAAGGGAAACGGAGTGAGCTCCAAGCGAAGGTCATCTTGAGGCCAGCTTCTGGTGGCCTTTCCCCTTTTCTTGCAAATTTACGGCCTCGGCAG
Source organism: Podarcis raffonei (assembly GCF_027172205.1). NCBI lineage: Eukaryota > Metazoa > Chordata > Lepidosauria > Squamata > Lacertidae > Podarcis > Podarcis raffonei. The sequence goes on from NC_070615.1 coordinate 50,374,900, forward strand.
GTGAGCAGGAGGAAGCGCACCTTTGTCGTTGCAGCAGTCATTCCAGCAGGTTGCTCCAGTGAGCATTGTATGTCCCAAAAAGTCATAATGGAGGGGCTGGGCAGACCAGGGTGAGGGGTGGGAGCAGTTGGAAGAGTTACCCAGTGAGTTGGGACAGGCAGCTTCAGGATTCAGCTTTGAGACAGAGCGGATAACTGCCACGGTCCAGTTCACAGGTGATCTAAATCCCAGCAGGGGACGTCGGGACCGGGGGCAAGATGGCGGGGTGGGAGCAGGAACGGAAGTCCACAAGCCAGGAGTCAGGAAGCCAAGAGTCCGAGGATCAAGAAGCCAGGAGTCACGAAGTCAGGGGTCCGAGGATCAAGAAGCCAGGGGTCACGAAGTCAGGGGTCTGAGGATCAAGAAGCCAGGAGTCACGAAGTCAAGGGTCCGAGGATCAAGAAGCAAGGAGTCACGAAGTCAGGGGTCTGAGGATCAAAAAGCAAGGAGTCACAAAGTCAGGGGTCTGAGGATCAAGAAGCCAGGAGTCACAAAGTCAGGGGTCCGAGGATCAAGAAGCCAGGAGTCACAAAGTCAGGGGTCTGAGGATCAAGAAGCAAGGAGTCATGAAATCAAGGGTCCGAGGATCAAGAAGCAAGGAGTCATGAAATCAAGGGTCCGAGGATCAAGAAGCAAGGAGTCAAACGCAGCAAGGCAGGGAACATGTTGCTGTGGCAAAGAGCCGAAGGGAAATGCTGACCTTATATCCCTTCCCAGCTCTTGCCACCAGGTGCTGTGAGTTACCAATGGGCCTCACCTGTGAGGCCACGCTTTGCCTCTTCAGAACAAACTTAGGAAGGCCCCAGTCCTGCAAAGTCCTATTGGTCACAGGGCCTGGCTCCTGCAGGCACTCCTGACAATAACTCAGGAGGGAGTTACAGATGAGGAGTCCGATCCCCGAAAGATCCCAGCTGCATGTCCCACGGGTGCTCTGCCCTGCCCCGTCTCATGTCACCCAGATGTTCTGCACCCACTCTTGTGCCAGCCTGGATCCCAATCCTGGCACCCCCTCTACAAACGCTGGAGCCCACCCCAGCCCATCTTCTCAAGAGGAGACGGCCACTCAGTCTGGTTCAGAGCAGCCACTGCCACGGTCGCAGAAATGCAAACGCCACCAGTGTCCTCACAGCAAAGGCAGAGTTGCTCTTAGACTGAGGGACAAGCTCTGCAGCTCAGGCTTTCTTTAACCTGTTCCGGCAGCTTGGTCCTTCAGTCTAAATGGTGACCTTGAAGGGCCCAGTTCAGTCTCTCCCATGGAAACAGGGAAGACGCCCACCTGCTTTAGAATAATAGTGTAGGGGGGCATGTTGCTCTTCAGGAACTATGATGGTGGCTCGTTTTGCCACCCCCCCCGGGCTCCAGCTGCTTCTTTGTAACCTTAATGCTGGCAACATTGATGAGAAAAAAACGGGATCTGGAGAAATACATGGCGGCGCAAAAGAAAAAGAAAGGGTGGGAGGGGGGAGGGGGAGGGGAGAGGCACTCAAAGGATTCCAGTACTATCACACTCCATCATCCTGGCGTCCAATCAACTCAATTTTATGCACCAAAAATACTGACATATTATGATTAGATCATTGAATGCAGCCTCATATTTTATCACTGAGCTTTCAAGATTGGACGTGAAATAGATATTTACCAGCTAGAGGGAAAGCAGATGGAATGATTAAGGGGGGAGCTCAAGAAGTGTGAAGGGATGTTGCAGGCCATATCCTCAAGTATCTGACAACGAGGACGTGAGAGAGCTTTGCTATCAGCCGGCCACAACCTCCCAGTCTCCGTTCCTACGGAGAGAGGGGGTTCATTGACACTTGTCTCGCTGCTTTTCCCTGCTCTTTAGTGCTCAATCAGAGCAAACAGCAATTCAAGTTTTCACCGGACTAGCATTTGCTCTCATTTCAACATTTTTTCCAATGAAAATAGGGCTGATCGCCGAAGAATTGATGCTTTTGAATTATGGTGCTGGAGGAGACTCTTGAGAGTCTCATGGACTGCAAGAAGATGAAACCTCTCCATTCTGAAGGAAATCAGCCCTGGGTGCTCACTGGAAGGACAGATCCTGAAGCTGAGGCTCCAATACTTTGGCCACCTCATGAGAAGAGAAGACTCCCTGGAAAAGACCCTGATGTTGGGAAAGATGGAGGGCACAAGGAAAAGCGGACGACAGAGGACGAGATGGTTGAACAGTGTTCTCGAAGCTACCAGCATGAGTTTGACCAAACTGCAGGAGGCAGTGGAAGACAGGAGTGCCTGACGTGTTCTGGTCCAAGGGGTCACAAAGAGTCGGACATGGCCAAACAACAACATCTAATAACAATAACAACAATTTTACTAGTTATACCCCACCCATCGGACTGGGTTGCCCCAGCCACTCTCGGCAGTTTCCTCCATATATTAAAAACATAACAAAACATTAAAAATTAAAAAACTTCCCTATACAGGGCTGCCTTCAGATGGCTCAGGGGTCAGATAACTCCAAAATTTATCCAATGAAAATAAGGACGTCCTGAGGAGAAGTGGGACATTCTGGGATCAAATCAGAAACTGGGATGGCTGTAAGGTTCTGAGGGTATGTGCCTCAAACCGAGTCTCCCAGAAGTAATTCTTCTTCGTCACTAGAGATCTGTTTCCCACTGCAAGCCAGGCAGGTTGGCCCACATGCTTCAAGGGGGCTGTGCCACCAGCATTTCAGCAGCCGGCTGCAAGGGGCAATCCCAAACTACCCTATGCTCTATAAAGTCTCATCCTTGGAGTCTGCGCTGCAGTCAGAGCAACTTGTCACTAAAGTGGGGACCCCCAGCGGCTGGGTTCTCTCACCACCCCCATCGTCAAACGTATTGCAGTTCATTCCTTCCCACCAGAAGGCAACAGGGCTCAACCTGACGCACGAGACCCTGTGCCTTGGCATTTAGAGATGGGGAGCATTGCATCATTTGAGCCACAGTACACACTAATAACAGCAAGATCCACGTCTTCTGCTTTAAGCAGGGAGCAAGGATGCTGCTGAACTCAAGGCCCTTTAAATAGGGCTTAACAGCAGATGGGAGACAATAGGAATTGGGTTTTTAAGTATCAGACAATATTGAGGGGGTGGGATTGTTTGCATTCTGGTCTGCACAGGCATGGAGATTTTCAGAGAAATGGAGGTGGTATTGTGCTGCAAACATTTCTTTTTATTTTATGTTTGGGTTTTTTTTTGCTTTGTTTTTTGCATTTTGCCATTTTCTCTTCAGACTAGCTTTCACAGGTTTCCCTAGGACTGATTTACACATTTATCACTGCCGCATCCATGGTGACTTGTGCAGCCAGATAGGCCGTCATGGAGCTAATAGCGCAGGTAGAATTTCCATATTGCCTCCCTAGAAAGGCTTTTCAATTGAGCTGGTTCATGCATTCCGGGGTGATCTACACATTATGCAGAGTGCAATGGCAAAATGAGATGTGTGTGTGGTGCAGAGAAATCTGGACTCTACCACTTCAGACTACAGATGAGCCACGATTCTGACTGCTCCCTGCACATAGAAAAAAGTAAGGCTGAAATCCAAACCACACTTACCTAGAGCATTGTTTAGCAAAACCCACTTCCTGATGTGTTGTTTATTATTTATCCATGACATTCACATCCTATCTTTCCTCCAAGAAATTCTAGACAGCCATGGATCTGCCCTACGGCTTCTGCTGTGAAGAACGATGCAAATAATTCATTCAGCTTCTCTGCAATCTCCTTACCCTCCTTTTCCATCCAAGGGTCCAGCCGCCTCCCTAAACTTCTCCTGCTATTAATGTCTTTAAACAAGGTCTGGATGGTCTTAATGCTTTTAGCAATGTGCTGCTCAGATTCTTTTTTAGGACCACTCATTAATGGCGTCACCTCCAGCCAGGAGCAGAATCTTCAGCTAATAGTTCCTATGGAACACTTTGCTCCAAGCTTAACATAACAAAGCTGATACTTAACAGACCTGGCTAGAGCCATTAACTTAGCAGAAGGACTTCGTTTTCTGCAGAAGCCATTCTTACAAAAATAAAAGCACAGGTTTAGGACCCCCGGGCCCCAAGATGGCATCTAGACAAAATTCCTAAATTATGACCTTTTCCAAGCTGCAGCAAACAGATTCTCCTCATTCTCCACAATGTGTCAGATGGCTCACAGCTACCAGTCATCAAGCAGACAGAATCAAATGATGCATAAGCATGAATGAAACCATCCAGAAATGTGCTCAGCACGAGGCAGTAAACATGCATAGAGGTTTTTAGCTGGAACACTGCAGATCCCTCTTGTAAGTGTTGAATGGTTTATTTAAATGTAAAGGTTCATCATTGTTCCACCTGATGTGTATGTCTTTAAGGGGCCAGAGCAAGGGCCAGAGTAAGATAACGAGACCCAGCTTTACAGCTGTGAAGCATAGCAGGTGCTGCTGAGTTGTATTTGATTAAGGTGTGTCAGCATTTGGGTGTAGTATATAAGGAGCAGCACCTAGCTCTCCCATTACCCTGGGGGATGGGTTGGTGGTTGGGTCTGGTTTGGTTGTTAATGTACTTAGTGTAAAAGGAGTTTTTGTTTTTCTTATTAAAACCTAGTTTAAGTTATTTTTGAGTCCTTAATTTTTTTAATGCATGGTCTCCCCAGCAAGCTCTCTGCGCTACTAAACTGCAAACAGCCAACATCTTTGGTTATGGGCCCAGCTGCTGAGTGGATGACTGCATATTTTTGGACTCTGAGAAAGGTTTGAAAACTCCTTCTCCTGTTAGCGTAGTTCTGTGGGTCTGGAAGAGTTCCAGAATGGTTGACCGGGTTCCTGAAGCTGAGAAGGCTCTGGTCTTCCCACAGCTAACAGATGAGAACTATAGTTTAGGGTCTTTTCGGGTGGAGGCGCTTTTGACCTCTAGAGAAGTATGGACCTATGTAACTGATGACCCTCCTGACCCTGTGACTAATGCTTGGTCGAAAGGAGATGCAAAAGCCAGGGCGATAATTAATTTGGCAGTCAGTGACCAGCAAGTAGTCTATATAAGAAATAAGAAAACTGCCAAAGAAATGTGGGACAGTCTTGCAGCAGTGCATGTTAGAAAAGAGTCAGCATCTGCATTGACGTTTTTCAAGCAGTTGTACGAGACGAAGTTGCAGCCTGGTGGTGATTTGGCAGCACACTTGAGACGTCTGGAGGCAATACGCGGCGAATTAATTCGAAGGGACATGGAGATACCTGATATTCAGTATGTTTTTATCATTCTATGTTCCCTTAATGAGGACTTTGATGGTATAGCTAGCCAGATATCTGCTGTTCCACCAGCACAATTAACTGTGGAAGGGGTAACAGCAAGATTAATGGGCGAGTTGGACAGAAGGGAGGCTTGTGCCATAAGCACTCCTATTTCCAGAAGTAATGAGGAACGCCATATGCAAACTTGTGGTGATACGACTGCATTTAAAGCTGCCAAGCGTTGTTGGTTCTGCAATAAGCAAGGACATTTTGCAAAGGACTGCAGATCCAAAAGAAAGCAAAGTACTCCCAAGCCTGTTTCTGTTCGTCAGTCACGGTCGTCAGCCCAGCAGCCGACATCGTATAGTAGAGACAGAAACGAGCCGCGAGTTTTCCATGCTAGGACAACAGATCGTAAAAGACTTAAACGTGCCAAGTGGAAGTCTTTTGTTGTGGACTCAGGAGCATCTCAGCATATTTGCAACGATCGAAGCTTGTTTATTTCTTTCGAAGAGGAAGTTGGTAATGTACATTTAGCCAATTCACAAGTCTTGCAGTCGCTTGGCAGGGGTACTGTTAAACTTGACTCTTTAAACATTACAATAGCGAACTGCATTTACTGCCCGTCAGTGGACAATTTATTGTCAGTAAGGTGCTTTGCTCGTCAAGGCATAACTGTGCGTTTCTTAAAGTCAATGTGTGAGTTTTTTGATGGGAACAAACGTCTATTATATGCCCGGGAATCTGATGGTTTATATAGACTGTATTTTTGCACCTACTCACAATTGCCTATTAACTGCAGAGCAGCACAGTCAAGCCAGGGGTTGAGGAATGTAAGGCCACATTCCGGGTGTGTCCATGAGGCGCACAGAATTCTGGGACACCTGAATTTTGCTGATGTAATTAAGACAAAGAATATTGTTAATGGCCTCAACTTAAAACCATGTAAATTCTTTATGCAATGTCTATCCTGTTGCAAGAATAAGATTAAGGTTGCACGCAAGGGTAGATGCTCAGATAGGAAAGTAACTGAGCCATTTGAGCGTGTACATTGTGATTTAGTTGGGCCACTCCCACCATCATTAGGAGGTTCTAAGTACTGGCTTACTCTGATAGACCAGTATAGTAGATATTGTTGGACTTATGCAATAGCTGAGAAGTCCCAAGCATTTGAGAAGTACAAAGTTTTTTGCAACTGGGTAAAAACGCACTTTAACAAACCAATTAAGAACCTATTTTCTGACCGGGGCGGGGAATTTGTTTCTGAGGATTTTGAGAAATTCCTGGAAGCGCAGGGGACTACTCATGAGTTATCTTGCCCCCGAAGTCCCTGGCAAAATGGGCTTGTTGAAGTTGTGCAGCGTGACCTACAGGCAGGGGTTAAAACGTATCTGCACGATGCTAATCTGCCCAAAGACTTTTGGGCTGAAGCGCTTAATGCGTTTTGTTATGTTAGAAATCGCAGTTATCATTCTGGTTTAGATGTCACCCCCTATGAGAAGCTGTTTAAAAAACGCCCTAATCTGAAATACCTACGCATTTGGGGTTCAGATGTAATTATGCATTATCCCGCTAAGCAGAAATTGGGTGAACGTAGTGTCCAGGGAAAATTAATGGGCTACCAGCAGGGGGCGTACAGAATTTACATACCAGCAACTGGCAAATTTCATATTACCAGAAGCATGATACAAACTGTAAATTGGAATGGAGTTGCTGTCTTCCAAGATACTGATGGTATAGATAATACTGAGGAAGAAGAGGAAGAAGCAGCAGCAGCAGGAAATGGTGCTTCTGAATTAATGGAAAAAGACAAAAAGTCTGTTGAATCTGATTTGTTTGATGATTTAAAGTCAAAGGCACCCGAGGGGAGGTTAGATTCTCTTGAGTTTTCTGACCGTGAGCTTAGCCTACAGGCATCTCTTCAATCTGACGATGGTTTACAACCTGAAACTAGTAGTTCACTTAGTCCTATTAAGTCTGAGGAGTCTGACTCTCCTTCCGGACTGAGACGTTCAGATAGAAAGAGACAGAAGCCACAACGTTTTGCAGATGAACATTTTAATACTGTGTATGCCAATAAGGCAGTTTTTGAGCCAAAAAGCTACAATGATGTTCAGAAATTACCTAAGCAACAAGCTGCAAATTGGTATAAAGCTATGAACTCTGAGATAGCTTCTTTAAAAGAGCATAACACTTGGTCTCTTGTACCACAAACCCCAGATATGAGACTTATTGACCCAAAATGGGTTTATAGAATTAAAATGAATGACAAAAATGAAGTTGTAAGGTACAAGGCAAGATTAGTTGCTAGGGGTTTTCAACAAATTCCAGGCGTAGATTATGATCTGTGTTATTCACCAAGTGTAAAATACGAAACAGTTAAGCTTATGTTAAAAGATGCATCACAATGTGGAAAAGCCTACTACACAATGTTTCTCTGCTCTTAAGAGAGTGGTAATGTACCTTAAACACACCAAACATTATAGGTTGCAGTTTACAACATGTATTGACAAAGGTTTTGAAATTTTCTGCGATGCATCTCATGCAGTGGAACAAAATAATTGCAGGGGTGTGTCTGGTATGGTGTTTTGTTATAACGGTTGTCCATTTGAATGGAAGTCCCAGACACAAACCATTATTTGTCTCTCCACAACAGAGAGTGAATTATGTGCATGCGTTCAGGCCACTCGTGATGTAGAATGGTATCTGCAAGTATTTGCAGACCTACAGATGCAAGTAACACTACCAGTAAAAGTTTACCTTGATTCCCAGAGCGGACTTGCTATCCTGTGTTCAGAGACCAATACGCAGCGCACTAGAGTCTTACGGTTACGTTTACAGTTTGTAAAGAAACTAATTGCTGACGAAATGATTGTATTTGAATATGTTCCAGGTGACAATCAAATTGCGGACATTTTTACTAAAGCACTTCCAAAGGTTACACATGAAAGACATGTACAAAATATGCTTTATGTTTTTGTTCCACAATGATGAACCGCAGGGGAAATGTTGAATGGTTTATTTAAATGTAAAGGTTCATCATTGTTCCACCTGATGTGTATGTCTTTAAGGGGCCAGAGCAAGGGCCAGAGTAAGATAACGAGACCCAGCTTTACAGCTGTGAAGCATAGCAGGTGCTGCTGAGTTGTATTTGATTAAGGTGTGTCAGCATTTGGGTGTAGTATATAAGGAGCAGCACCTAGCTCTCCCATTACCCTGGGGGATGGGTTGGTGGTTGGGTCTGGTTTGGTTGTTAATGTACTTAGTGTAAAAGGAGTTTTTGTTTTTCTTATTAAAACCTAGTTTAAGTTATTTTTGAGTCCTTAATTTTTTTAATGCATGGTCTCCCCAGCAAGCTCTCTGCGCTACTAAACTGCAAACAGCCAACAGTAAGTGCTCCCTGCCTACAGAGGTGTAGGAAGGGGGGACAGGGTGGGGCGGGTTGCCCTGGGTTCCATCATGGGGGGGTATCAAAAAGGAACAATTACTGCCCTACTAGGGCGGTTCATATTTTTTTTTTTAAATGCCTGCTGCAAAGGTCTTATCTTACTACACTAGGGATTATATAGCTATATCTGAAATGTCATGCATATCAGTTAATATCTTGACCCTCCTCCACGAAAAAAACAGTTTACTTGGTCGTTTTCATATGTCGAGAAGGCTGAAATTTCAATTCAGTGGAGCCAAAACACAATCCATCCTGTAGATTCAAGTATCTGTCCACAGTCGCCTCCTTGTTATCAGAGGCCCATAATCCACATTCCTTTGTAAGAAAATATGAAATAACGTAAAACTATTTTTGCAGGCAAAAAATAAAATAAAAATCAATGTGTGTGTGGGGGGGGGGGACAAGAAATTTTCTGCACCGGGTACCACCTGACCTTCCTACACCTCTGCCTGGCTAAAACTGTGCGAACAAAGGATGGCACCTCCAGACTAAGCCGCAGAGAAGGATCCACCAACCCTCTCCAACCCTTCTGGCTTTTTTACCTGAGCCCTCCAAATGTGTTTCCTACATTTCTGTGACTCGGCATCGTCTGGGATGCCAAGGCATGGGCTGCTTTCGGCAGTAGGGGGAGCTAGGATCCTTCCAAAGGAAACCACACACACTCCCAAGACCCAAACCTCAACAAGTCTTTTTATTTTCCTTTCCCGTTGCTATAAATGCAGAAAGAGAAAAGAGCACAGGACAAAAAATCTTGAGGAAGAGAGCGAGTGAACCAGTTGTCAGCGTTCCAAGCCAACTGCAATAAATTATGGGCCCTAGTAATAATAACAATAAAGTATGAATGAAACCAGTGCCAGATTAACAAAGATATTTAATGCTTCCAGTCTCTGATCGATACCGTTGAATTGTGTCTGCTCCAGCTTTTCAAACCTGGTTCTGGTCCCATCCATCACTGCTGGTGCATGTGTGTGTGTGTGTGTGTGTGTGTGTACACCCCCCCTTCTATTCTTTCCTCCCATCAGTCACAAAGCTTGCACTTGTAAAACACATTTACAACATGAAGGCCTCAGACCGGTCTTTCCCAGCCTTCCTTCCAGCCCACGGTGACCCCAGAATTGGCTCTGCTGATGGGATCAACTTAGCTTTCAGTTAACCCCTTCTGGCCTGCTGCCCTATGGTACATTTGCTCAATTATCCCTCCTGCTACTCCTGAAAACCAGCAAGAAAACTATTATTGGGTATAGCCCAAGGACAAAAGTTATGGGAGTTGGAGGGGGAGAAAAACAAACAAACCCCAAGGAATCTGGTTGGATTTGACTTCAGCTGGTTCAGAAGGAAAAGCGAGCCTTATTTGCTCAGGCCAGTGGTTTGCACAGCCCCTGTTAATGTTCCTGATGGTAGTTAGTTCCAGATGGAGTCACTTAATAGTCTGCTCCCTATTATTGACCGCCAGCGAGCCGCCAAATACTCATTATGGACGCGCATTCCCAGACCACCTTGCTTAATAGCTATTGATATTCCTGCCTCTTCTGTGTGTTCTCAATCATCCTCTGAACTCGGCAATCCTGTTCGCCGTCATCACCTCTTGAGATGGTGGTTTCACAGGTCATGTGGACAATGTTCCAGGGTTTTTCTCTAGGTCCCTCTGCCTCTGGAGGCTCCCAGAGGTTGACTCTTCCTTGCTGTTTATCTACAGCAGGGGTCATCAAACCTTTTCAGCAGGGGCCCGGTCCACTGTCCCTCAGACCTTGTGAGGGACTGGACTGTAATTTGGAAAAATAATAATGAACGAATTCCTAAGCCCCACAAATAACCCAGAGATGCATTTTAAATAAAAGCACACATTCTACTCATGTGAAAACTGTTGGGATGGATCCTGGGAGACGGGGGTTATTTGCAGGCCCCCAGCTGACTCCGGCTTACCGGCCAGCAGCTGGGCGAACTTCGGTCTCCCTTGGAACAGCATCAATCAGCGACTCATAGCTTCAGAAGCCTTCAGAAACTTGAGCACGCTCTAATCAGCAGAGTGAATAACTCTTCACAACGGAAGTGGCGGGCAGAGGCATATGTAAAGCACATTTACAAGCATTTTATTCAGCGTAGTCCATAGACAAAGAAAACATGTCTGCTCTCTTTCGTGTCTAAGCAAAAGGAGGAAGCACAAAGCAAAAGCAATACACAAATGGAAGTTCCCAGCAAGCTGTGCTGGAATGTAAACAGACATGTGACATACAACAGCTCCACACATCTGTTTAGGTGGAACGAACATCATAATCCTAACAAAAACATGCTGATTCCTGGACTGTCCGCGGGCCGGATTTAGAAGGCGATTGGGCCGGATCCGACCCCTGGGCCTTAGTTTGCCTACCCATGATCTCCAGCAGGGATGGAGGCTCCCTATGCTGTTAGACTTGAACTCTCATAAGCTGTAGGCAGTATGGCCCGTGGTCGGGGATGATGGTAGGGATGCCAGACCTCTAGCTCTGACCTGAGTTAACCCCAAAGGGGATGGCATGCTAAAGCACAGAATCCTAATGGGATCAAATTCACAAGACATACGGGAAAAGCTACATAAGGAGAATAACCTTGTGGGATAACCAACATGCTTAAGTCTAATTAATGCATGAAGGGATTAATGCCGCAGAGTAAACTGTCCTGCTAGGCTTAGCTAGGTCACTCCTCCCTGCCTGGGGTGGAAGATATTTAAGGTCTTTGTTCACCCTTCAGTTTACCTGAGAAACTCAGTTCGTGGGGATCTCGGAGCTGGTTGCTGAAGCTCAGACTACATGGCTCTAACCACCCTTTCTTGTGTTCCTCTACCAATAATTTAGGAACTTTCACCACTGTAACTAAGCCGAGTTTTACTGCCTGTGTTTTCTGACTGCTGTATGGAAAAGCACATGAACCTGACCTTTGGAGAGTTTGTAAGCAAACCATTTTGAGCTTCCCAAACATGTGATGTTTCTCTATGCTAAGGTAAGACAGGAACCGGAAGGAAATCAGTAGGACGTATTTTAAAGGTTTAATGACCTAAATGTCCATGCTTTACTTTGCTGCATGTTTTGTGATTTTAAATATCTGTTTTCTCTCTCCAAAAAGTACTTGGACCTTGGAACCTGGGAATTCTCCTTTTTTAAAACCTATTTTTCCTTGCCAACCAACAAACCTCACGTTAGAAAAGACCCTTAGGAGCAGCCAGATTGTGTGAAAAGACTAAGCACAAATGTATCCATAAGTAATAAAATTATTTGGGAACAGGATCTTCAACTGGATATGGATAAATGATGATTTGTCGAATGCTAGATGGAGTAAAATACCCATTTGAAATCTGTTTCTGCTAGAATAAGAGATAATGCTATAAACTTAAAATACCATTGGTGTCTCTCTCACAACATCATAGAATTAATCATACACTTTCACCATTGTGTTGGAGCAATTGTGGGGAATGAGATACCTTTTTCCACATGTGGTGGTTATGTCCAGATATTGCTGCTTTTGCGGGATGGCAGTTTTTCAAGAGATTCATAAAATTACTTCCTAATCTTCACTTTTTGATCCTTTGTTGGCATTGCTGCTTATCTTTGATGGACAAAAAAATGTATTACACAATAATCTTGTGGCTCCTCTTCTTTTGATTGCTAATATCTAGCAATCTCCTTTAACTAATCTTTTCCAACAATGATGCCATGGAATATGGTGCTAGCAGTGATGGCCAAACTTGGCCCTCCAGATGTTTTTGGACTACAACTCCCATCACCCCTAGCTAACAGGACCAGTGGTCAGGGATGATGGGAATTGTGGTCCCCAAACAGCTGGAGGGCCAAGTTTGGCCATCACCAATGCTTAAACTAAGAGCATTGAGAAAGGGATCTGGATGGGACAAATGTCAATATACAATTGTAGAGTTGGAAGGGACATTGAGGGTCATCTAGCTTAAGCCCCTGGGATGCAGGAAACTTTTACCCGATGTGGGGCTCGAATTCACAGCCCTGAGGCTAAGAGCATCATGCGCTACAGATGGAGCCATCCCATGGCATACTTTTATGAAGAAAAAAAATTGCAATCCTATGACCAGCCCTGGCCAAACATGGTTGACCAATCTGGGCTAATACCTGCAACAAGATCAGAGCTGTTTAATGAAATTTATACATAATATTGAACGGGATTGTAAGCAATGATCGTAATTCCTGCTGAAATGTTCTCTATTGTTATTCTTTCTAACCTTTGTATTTTTATATTCCGAAACCAATAAAAAAATTCTGAAGAAAAAGAAAGGAATAAAGCTTTATTTACCATTAACTTCCAGCATGCTCCTACAGAAACACAGAAGGCAAGACAGAAACGTATTTGAAAGTCCAAATGAATTGACTGAAACTCATATTATTGATCTACTAAGACGTCTTTAATTAAGAAACAGCCCTATCGGTTACCAAACACCTTGGAAACATAGCCAGGGGTGTGTGTATTCTGTACAAAATGTTAAGGGAAATGATTCATAATTTTGAATAAATCATGTAAATCAAGCACATGTTCATGTTATCCATTTTGCATATTGCAGTAGTATCCACTATTTTACATTATTCTGGTTTTGATAGTCACGAGCAAGAACAACGAGCTATGCAGAACACTGAAGCATGTCCCCAGGGTCCTGAGGACTAGAAACTTGGTTTTTTAAAAAATAAATTTGAGGTTTCTGGAAACTGCATGATGTGACCGATACCACATCCAACGTCTTTTCTGCAGAATCAAGACACGCAAGAGGCTTACTGATGCTGCCGCCAAGTTCTGTGTTATCAGCTCTGAGTAACTGTTGCTTAATAGTAGCCCATATTTTTTTTACACAAAACCAGCAGGATGTTTTGCCTCATACGCACAGAGCTCATGATCCCAGCCGGCTGCTCTTATCACTGTGGAAATAAGCCAGCGCTCAGGCCGTTTAGCAGAGGAATTCGGGGAACGTGCCCCATCATGCTGTGCGGCTTATTTTTGGAGGCTTGCAAAGTAAATACTGGTAATAAACAGTGATGGGAAAATCGATGGGAACAAACGAAGCACCAGCCGCGCCGCATTTCAGCTTCCTCTGTCTCATTGTGGCTGCTTTGATTAATAACGAGCAATCTGATAATGAGCAGGACCTCCCAATGGCTCCTGGGGCCAGGGAAGCACGGCTGGCTTCTGCGTCCAAAAAGGAAGGAAGGAAGGAAGACAGGCTGGCAAAAAGCTGCCATTAGCTGGAGGGAGGCTGACTTTGAAACGATGGCTCAGTCTCCCAAGGTTATCAGAGATGGAACGACCATGAAGTCAGCTCTGGGGCCAGCGTGCAGCATGTTAAAGAAGAAGACAAATCAGTGTGGAAAAGCCATCCCAACTCCACTACCACAGAAATGGGTCCAAAAGTTCTCCCTCATCAACCTAGGCTATAAATTCTTCCAGGTCAGGTGAGAGGCATTGCCTGGACGACGGTCCTAGACTGGCCTCACCTGGCTGCTTCCTTGCACTCTTGGCCGAGTCTCTTCCTGTTTCCTTTCCACTCATTTTGGTCTCATGCTTCCCCTTTGATCCAGGCTAGCAACACATTAGTTTTCAGCCAGGATGAAGCTTAGGATATTGAGTCAACAGCCTAGGGCGGCCACAAATAAGAGTCCTCTGATTGACGATAAATAATCTTAAGGAGGGAGAGCCTTGGAACGACCCATTTGCAGTTTGCACCTGGGCAGTAGGTGCACTGATCTCCATCTTTTCCACCATGATGAATGGTGTTGGCAGAACTCCAGGGTTGACCTAAATAAATAAATAAATAATTATAATTATAATTATTTATACCCCACCCATCTGGCTGGGTTTCCCCAGCCACTCTGGGCGGCTTCCAACAGAATATTAAAATTAAATAGTCTATTAAGCATTAAAAGCTTCCCTAAACAGGGCTGCCTTCAGATGTCTTCTAAAAGTCAGATAGTTGTTTATTTCCTTGACATGTGGTGGGAGGGTGTTCCACAGGCGGGCACCACCACCGTGAAGGCCCTCTGCCTGGTTCCCTGTAACTTGGCTTCTCACAGCAAGGGAACCACCAGAAGGCCCTCAGAGCTGGACCTCAGTGTCCAGGCTAAACGATGGGGGTGGAGATGCTCCTTCAGGTATACTGGACCGAGGCCGTATAGGGCTTTAAAGGTCAGCACCGACAATTCAAATTGTGCTCGGAAACGTACTGAGAGCTGAAGTCTCCAGATATGCCTGGCTCCCTCTGGTGTCAGGGAAAGGCCTTGAATCCCCAGTTGGGCATGAGCGCCTAATTTTTTTTGTTTTGTTAAGAAAACCACATGCAGCTTGCAACCTTCAGCCTGGCAGGAGCCAGCTTCAAATTACTGCATAGAATCTTGAGGTGGGGGGAGGCTGCCTTCCTCCCCTCCTGCTTCGCCTCTCCCAATTAACCTCCGTCTCCAGGGCTTAGTGGTGGGAAGGAGTGCAGATGAAGGAAAAAGAACTGGGCTGGGCCATCTGAGATGCTCCTGACCTGAAAAACCTGATGATGAGATTTGTTCAGTGCTTTTTTCCTAAAAAAAATGTTTAGGGGTACTCTCATTTTCCTACTCATATTGAAATACTGCCCCTCAATGAGGCCAAACTTAGATTCACAAAATGTTTAGGGGCATGCGTACCCCCAGAAAAAAGCACTGGATGTATTGCTATTAAAACCATAATAATAATTCCTAATGTCCCTCTGGCTGCTCAGGTTTGGCTCTGACTTGGCTGAGGATGAGCCTGCTCTGATGGAGAGTGACTTCTCTCTCTCTCCTACCTGTGCACACCTTCCACTGTTTAGAATAATATCAAGACAGCTGTTTGTTCGAAGTTGCCAGATGACTTCATGGAGCAGTCACTCTGGGACAGAGAGTTGCACTCAAATGGCTTTTCTATCACTCACCATATGGTTTTATAGGGAACTTTCTGTTGGTATTTAGTACTTGTAATTTTGGTTAAAGAACAAAAGGAGAATTTCCTGGATGCCAAGATCCAGGTTTGGGGCAAGTACTCTTTGGTGCGAGAGCCCCAACTGAGATTTAAAACCACAAAATATGCATCAAAGTAAAATGTGGAAATGTAGGCCGTTAAACCTTTAAAATATCCTCCTTTAAGTTTCTTCAAAGTTCCCATTCCCCCTTAGAATAGAAAAAGACCACACGTTTGGTAAGTTAAACGTGGTTTACTTACAAACTCTTCAAAGGTCAGATTCATGTGCTTTCACATACCGCAGCAAGAAAAGACAGGCAGTACAATTTAGTTTCAAATGTTGTATAGAAATGCAAATATGGTTTGCTAAAGCAACACTGTCTAAGTTTGGAGAATCCAGCTCAGACATCCTTACTGGTCAGTTCACATGGTGGAAAGAGAGCAAAAGGCTTTGGTAACCCTTTGAAATATACTCAGAGTCGCAAAGTGATTTCATGCTCTTTATTCAGCACATAGTGGTGAGGAGGAATGAATCAATGTCCCCTCAAAGTATCTGCTTTATATACATTATTTACACAATGGGCTGCACATGATTGGCTAATTCTGGAATTCTACTGTAAGCCAATCAGGTTGTGGATTCACTTCTATCTGGAGCATGATTGTGTAGTTCCTGCCAACCAATCATACTGCTGCATTGTTCTAGGACCAATCAGACTGCTGCATTCTGAATCCTATTGTTCTAGGACCAATCAGACTGCTGCCTTTTGGATCCTATTGTTCTAGGACCAATCAGACTGCTGCAGTTTGGATCCTATTCAACTCAGTACATAACACCCTTCCTTCCTCCCAAGGTGAGTGGGTGTGACCTAGCTAAGACTAGCAGGTTAGCTTACTCTATGGTCTTAACCCCTCCATGCATTAATTAGAGTTAAGCATACTGGTTATACGAGGCTGAATCATCTCTCACTTTCGTTTTTTAAACTTTTCTGTGTCAACTAATGGTGGATGTAAGCCACCCTGAAAAGGCTGTGTGTGATCTGAACATCAGAGGGTTTCTGCAGCAGGAAAAGAGAGATAACCATGACAGGCAAGGTGAACTTAGAAAAGAAGACTCGGCTGTGCCTGTATTCCTAGTTGTTACAAACTGAATTCAGAGTCAGGGTCTTAAAAAGCTCAAACCTGAAGCCAAACTAGGATGCCTCAGGGTTGCTGTGTTTATTCTCTGAAGCTGTTTTAAGAAGTGACATTAAAAGCACTTTTAAGCTCTGGAGTAATAATGTACGGCACTTATAAAATGCTTTCGAGCATTCAGTGCCCTGCACAAACATTGGCGCAGCAATCTTTAAAACAAGCTTGTAAATTAGGCTGGTATTATTGTTCCCGGACTGCAGATGTGGCACTAGGGGGCCGAAAGCCACTGCTTGAATTCTGTCTGTCCTTACTTGCCAGGGATATCTCCTCTTTCCAGGGTCCTGCCTATGGTAAACCCCTGTCGCTTTTGTTGGCCAAGAAATCGATGCCAAGTTGGAGACACTGGAAGTCGGTGCGAGAAAGCATAATGTAGAAATGGAATCTTTTATCACTGACTGGAATAAGCTTGTAGAGTTCTGGAACAATAATTATACTACTAGATGGGTCCTGGGTTGTATTTCCCCCCTAATGTTGTGAGTCAATAATGTGCATGTTATGATCATAATATGCATAGCATTACCATTTTCGGATGGAAAATAAACCCTGTTATCTCGCTTTCCCCATGACATGTCTTGCCTACTGAGCCAGAATGGATGAAGGGTTAAACTATGGAACTCATGCCCACAGGAGGCAGTAATAGCCACCAACTTGGGTGGCTTTAAAAGAAGACTTGACAAATTCATTGATGATAAGGCTATCAAGGTCTGCTAGCCGTGATGGTTCTGCTCTGCCTCCACAATAAGAGACAGCAATGCTTCTGAATACCAGTTGCTGGATGTGCTGGGCCCGGGGGTAACCCGGGTAATGCGATCCAGGTCCAGTCCCGAATCCAAGGGGTCTGTGAGGAGTGAGTCCGACAGAGCCAAGCAGGACACGAGGCAGGAAACCAGGCAAGGTCAGGCACAAGATCACAAGCAGGTTCTGGCAAAGAGCAACATTGCTCCTGCAACCTGGGGCGGGGTCCAACAGCCTTTTATCTTTGTCGGGGTAATGGCTGGTCCTGATCCCCCAGTTACTCACCTCCCTGTCTCGCCCGAAGGTGAGCACTCCTCCTGCGAGTACTCAGGTCTCTCCTTCTCTCAGACCTCAGTCTCTGCAGCTCGGGAGACGTTGGTGGGTTACTAGACCCAGGGGCCGTCTCAGCCTCTCCTGACCCAACTGGTAGTGGAGCAGCTGTAAGTGATGGCCCAGCTGGAGGCAACGAGGTCATCCCCGCATCTGGAGCCAGGGCAGGCTCAGGCCCCTGACTCGGCCCAGCTGGTGCTTGTTGCAGGGGAACCTGTGCAGATTGGGACGCTTCAGAATCAGGCCCCAGACTTGGTTCAGCCACCACCTGAGGCAAAGGATCTGGTGTGGACTGAGACTCCTCTGGTTCTGAGTCCGAGCCCCAGTCCCAGGCCATCACACTGGAAGCCACAGGAGGGGAGAGGGCTCTTATGCTTGGATCCTGCTTACTAGTTTCCCATTGCAGCATCTGGTTGGCCTCTGTGAGAACAGGATGGTGGGCTAGAGGGGCCATTGGCCTGATCTAGTAGAATTCTTCTGAATCAAGAGGTGTGGCGTTAATGCAGAAAGTAACCACAGAACATCTGAAGCTGCCTTACACTGAACCAGACCTTGGGTTCACCTAGTCCAGTATTGTGTCAGGGACTGGACATTGGAGGAGGAATGGTGGAGATCACCTTCCCCTCCTCCTGAACTTTCCAGAGAAGAGGAAGACAGAGATAGATTGACAAGAGTGGTTTGTGGGAGGGCATAGCTCAGAGGCAGAGGAGGAGAGAAGCTGGGAAATATTGGGAGAGGAGCAGGAGGAAGAAGAAGAACCAGGGGGAGAGGCAGCTGACAGACTCAGTGTCTTTAGAAAGCGTGCCTGACCCCACTCTCTCCCAGAAGCCGACGGGCAGAAGGCAAAGATCAGCCACCATAGGAATGATGAATAATGGGAAAAACAGAGGATGTGGGGTTTCACTCGGAGCAAAGCCATTACTACAAGAGGCACATTTTCGAAGCCTCTCTCTGTGAATATTGAATAAAAAACTTGGTAAGAACTCTCCTTGTTTATCTAATACTTGACCGCCTACCGTGGGAGGGATCGGATTCCCTGAAGTCTGACATATTGTCCGCTTTGAAAGTCAGCAGTTTACCAAGTTCTGGAATCCAAGCCTTATAAGGAGCGGTTGAGGGAGCTGGATATGTTTAGCCTGGAGGAGACTGAGAGGAGATATGATAGCCAGACAGTAAGAGCTGTTCAACAGTGGAGCGGTCTCCCTCAGGAGGTTGTGGAATCTCCTTCCTTAGAGGTTTTTAAGTGGAGGTGGAATGGCCTTCTGTTATGGATGGTTTAGCTGAGATTCCTGCATTGCAAGGGGTTGGATAAGATAACCCTCATTCTAACAACAACAACAACAACTTATTATTTATACCCCACCCACCTGGCTGGGTTTCCCCAGCCACTCTGGGTGGCTCCCATTCAAATATTAAAAACAAGATACATCATTAAACATTAAAAACTTCCCTAAACAGGGCTGCCTTCAGATGTCTTCTAAAAGTCAGATAGTTGTTTGTTTTCTTGACATCTGCGTTCCACAGGGCGGGCACCACTACCAAGAAGGCCCTCTGTCTGGTTCCCTGTAACCTCACTTCTTTCAGTGAGGGAACTGCTAGAAGGCCCTCGGTGCTGTACCTCGGTGTCCGGGCAGAATGATGGGGGTGGAGATGCTCCTTCAGGTATACTGGGCCGAGGCCGTTTAGGGCTTCAAAGGTCAGCACAAGGTCAGTAACGTACTGGGAGCCAATGTAGGTCTTTCAAGAGAGGTGTTATATGGTCTCCGTGGCAACAGAATCTACAATTCTGTGATTCTATTACTCTTAAGCAGGTCCTCATTTTCCTCAGCATCACCAGCCCCCTGATCCTTTAGCTGGAGCTATTGGGGACTGATCATGGGATCTTCTCCAAGCAAAGCATGTGATCTGCCATGGATCTATCAACCTTGATTGATGGAGCTACCTTCCTGGGATACTCTACAGGGGAAGGCAATTTAAGAAGAATGAAAAATCTGGAGCAACATACATAGTCCAGTTTATTAGTGAAGTTGGCCCTTATGAGAAGATGGAAAAGATTATTGTTAGGAGCTTATAGGAGGAAAGCCACATTTATTATCTGATCGTACCCTCATACTTCGTTGGTGCTGTTAAGGTGGGCAATAAAGAAACAGAAACTATAACCCTTGCTTTGCAAAGCAGGGCTGGAAACCCCCATCAGTCCCAGCCCAGCATGATCAACAGCCAGGGATGATGGGAATTGTAGTACATCTAAAAGGCACCAGGCTTCGTAACCCTGTTGTAAAAGCTGCATCAGGAGCAGTTTTTTTTTTAATGGCACAGCCTTAAGGCATAACTCATTCTTTGGTTTCAAAGAGCAGTGAGATCGATGTGACACCTACTTCAGAGTCAATAATCACTTAATAGAAGTTGCACGGGACTTGGGTTTTGAAGTAGCTGGCTTCTAAATCTGCAAATCTCCTGTGTTTAACATGTGGAGCATGGGGGGGGGGGGAAACAGTGCAAAACCCACATCAATTTCATTCAGTTCTGAGCTATATGAATACCAAAAAGTCAAGATTTGAAACAACCTTTAAAAAACTCTGTTGATACAAAAGCTGCTGAACATTTTCTCTCAGGATTGCCATCCAATTAAAGGATTTAGCATCTTGATTAGTTTTTAAGTGTTTGGAGTTTAACAACTGATTGACTAAACTTTCATCCCACAATCAAGACTATAAAAAGCTGCCTTTGGGTTGGCCTGAACCATAACTTATCTCCATAGCGAGTCACTACAGCAGTGTCAAATGGATCCTGCCAATTAGTTGAGTTTCTTTGTGGATTGTGCTGAGGGATTTCATATTTTTTTCAAAGGAACCAGTTCAAATTCAACTTTTCCTTTTTTTTTTTTTAAATAAATTTTTATTAATTTTCCAACACATATTAAATAACAATACAAAACAATACAAAAACAAACAAACATATAAACATGTATAATTTCTTAACCTTCTTTTCCTTAAACCTTCTTTCAACGACTTCCCCATACCTCCTTTTTCTGCATCCTTGTTTTAAATTTTTCCAGCAACTCCTAATTTTATTTACTTATGGCAGTTCCTTTAAATCCTTTTTCCCATATCCAATTGTTTATCGCTGCAATTTTATTTCGCATTACTCAGAACATTTTAGCACTCATTAATTTTACAACAGTTCTTAAGGTAAACTTTAAATTTCTTCCAGTCTTCTTCCACCGTCTCTTTCCCTTGGTCTCGGATTCTGCCGGTCATCTCAGCCAGTCCCATGTAGTCAATCACCTTCGTCTGCCATTCTTCCAGTGTGGGTAGTTCTTGTGTCTTCCAGTACTTTGCTAAAAGTACTCTTGCTGCTGTTGTCGCATACATAAAAAACATCCTATCTTTCTTTGACACCAATTGGCCTACCATGCCCAAGAGAAAGGCCTCTGGTTTCTTCGCAAAAGTGCATTTAAGCACCTTTTTCATTTCATTATAGATCCTTTCCCAGAAAGCCTTAATCTTTGGGCATGTCCACCAAAGGTGATAAAAAGTACCTTCAGTTTCATTACATTTCCAGCATTTGTTATTGGGCAAATGGTAAATTTTTGCAAGCTTGACTGGGGTCATGTACCACCTATAAATCATTTTCATAATATTCTCTCTTAAGGCATTACATGCCGTAAACTTTATACCGGTAGTCCATAACTGTTCCCAGTCTGCAAACATAATGTCATGTCCAATGTCCTGTGCCCATTTAATCATAGCTGATTTAACCATCTCATCCTGTGTATTCCATTTCAACAGCAAGTTATACATTCTTGACAGATTCTTAGTACTGGGTTCCAAAAACTCTGTTTCTAATTTCGACCTTTCCACCTGAAAGCCAATTTTCCTGTCCTGTTTAAAAACTTCATTTATCTGGTAATAATGGAGCCAATCTCTTACTTTGGACTTCAATTTCTCATAACTTTGCAATTTAACTTTTCCCTCCTCATACTCTATAATTTCCCAATATTTCGGCCATTTAGATTCCATGTTTAATTTTTTCACTTCCTTAGCTTCCATCGGTGACAACCACCTGGGTGTTTTGTTTTCCAACAAGTCTTTATATCTAATCCATACATTATATAGGGCTTTTCTAACAATATGGTTTTTGAAACCTTGGTGGATCTTGACCTTGTCATACCATATATATGCATGCCAGCCAAATCTATTATTAAACCTTCCAAGTCCAAAATATCTGTATTTTCAAGAAGCAGCCAGTTTTTCAGCCAGCAAAAAGCCGCTGATTCATAATACAATTTTAAGTCCGGCAGGGCAAACCCCCCTCTTTCTTTTGCGTCAGTTAGTATCTTAAATTTTATTCTGGGCTTTTTGCCCTGCCAGACAAATCTAGATATATCTTTTTGCCACCTCTTGAAACAATCCATTTTGTCCACAATCTGCAATGTTTGAAACAAAAATAACATTCTCGGCAAGACATTCATCTTAATAACAGCAATTCGGCCTAACAAGGAAAGTCTCAAACTTGACCATATTTCTAAATCTTTTTTCACTTCTGCCCAACATTTCTCATAGTTATCTTTAACAAATTCAACTTTTCCAAAGGGGAACTACTTCCTGTCCAAAGCTGTCCTTTTACAGAACAAACCAGTTTACCGTATTTTTTGCCCCATAGGACGCACCTAGTTTTTTTGGGGGGAAAATAAAGGAAAAAAAATTTTATTTCCCCCCCCAGGCGCGGGGCTGGCACGGGGGAAGCCTGAGCTTCCCCCGACCCCAGCCCCCAGAACAGGCTGCCGCCCCAAGCCTTGCGAGCCGGGCGGGACCTCCTGCAGGGCGCACGAGGCTTGCCGACATCTGCCCAAAGCATGGGGTGGGCTCCACAGCTCGCCCCATGCTTCGGGCTGCAGGCTGCCGCCCCAAGCCTTGCGCACCCGGCGGGACCTCCTGCAGGGCGCACGAGGCTTGCCGACATCTGCCTGAAGCACAGGGTGGGCTCCGCAGCTCGCCCGTGCTTTGGGCTGCAGGCTGCTGCCCACAAGCCTTGCGCGCCCGGCGGGACCTCTCACCGGGCGGCGAGGCTTGCGGATAGCTTCCTGAAGCCTGGAGAGCGAGAGGGGTCGGTGCGCACCGACGCCTCTCACTCTCCAGGCTTCAGCGAAAGCCTGTTTTCGCCCCATAGGACGCACACACATTTCCCCTTCATTTTTGGAGGGGAAAAAGTGTGTCTTATAGGGCGAAAAATACGGTAGTTAAAATTCATCCAGGTGAACTTTTTAGTTCATAAAAAGTTCATCCTTGGCAAAATAATAATAATTCAGCATTCAGAATGTTACAAGCTGTTGTGCTGTGTAAAATGGGCCACACACAAGTAAAAAGATGCCCGACAGACAGAATGTCAGAAAATGTATTTCCCTACTAGAAAAGGCTTGCTCTTTTTCATTTGTGCCAGGCACACAGTTGCTGAAGACATAAAGCATCATTTGCTTTGTACCTGTACTTCTCACTGCAAGCTGCTCCTGTTGGCAGACAGGAAATCTCTTCAGCAGGGTTGATACAGGAAATGCCTCACATTCCTTCTTGCCGATTGCTTAGCAACTTAAGAGTCCTTAGCAACAGCAGCACCTCAGTCTCTGCCTAATAAGCCTTAAAATCACCCCACACTTTACTTTCTTACTTTCTTTATAGATATTCAATTGGCTAACTTTTTTTTCTTTTTTAAGTGAAACCCAAGAGTCCTTGGCTGGATCTAGACACAACAAAGAAGCGTTTCAGTTAAACACGTTGTAAACTTTGTGTGAGAAATGGGGTTGGCAAAAACCAAACTCCAAAGTGCCACCTGGTGCCACAGTGTTATAACAACGCATATGAAGTGCTTTTTCTTAGCCAATGCAGCTGAGTCCCAGGTCTCCAGAATCCCATGGAGAGAGGCAGGGGTGGAACAAATGTGAAGATGAACTATTTTTTTTCCAGAGTTGTACCCCCAAATGAACTGAATGGACCTGGCAATTATGGGAATTATGCTAGAACAGGTAGATCACTGGATGTCTGTAGTAGATCACTGGCTCCCCCCAAAGAAGCTCAACAACTTCTTTCTTTGGCTCCCCTAAAAAAAGCTCAGCAACTTCAGCCTGAACCCCTCAAAATGGGGTAGATCACTGCCAGTTTTTAACTCTGATTAGATCGCTGGCCACCCCTGCTCTAGAAGATTCACCTAGCAGACAGGACCAGTCCTCTTCAGGCATTATGAAAGTTACATTAAACATGTTGGGAGCAGAGCAGGGATGAGCATGCTAGCTCAATCCTTTGTCCCCATTGCATTCCAACGCATGCAAGACAATCGTGAGGATCAGTAAGTCTTCTGTACTTGTGATGAGTTCTAATATGCACAGAGCCCATGAGTGCAGAAGGCTCCCCATTGCCAATAGCTGACCTCCATGAATGGGGCAGAGCAAGCATGCTCATCCACATCACCCCTCCGCCGTATTTTTCCTTGATTTTTTATGATTGAATGACTAGTTTATTGCTCTCTGGCCAATCAGGCCTAATGCACACACTCATACTAATGCATGCATCACTAAAGAAAATTAAGCATTAAAACAAGTGCATACAGAGTCCGTTATCGTAAAAAAACCTGTTTGTACACATTCCCTCACTAAAACGGGGCGATAAATTTATTGCAACCTGTGTGATCTTCAGGTGCAATCGATAGCTTTTGCTTCTCCTGTTTTAACAAATGTGGTGGTTCTGTACATTGCATCATAATCTGCAGTCATAAAAAGAAACAGAGTTTTACTTGAAGAGGAGCCATTACCAAGTGCTATTGCTGGGGATCCAGATAACGAGTCCTGAGATCTGAGTATTGGGGACACTCTTTTAAGGCATGTACCATATCCTCACCCTTAAGGGAGCCTGGATCCACCTCTAAGGCTACTTAATTTTGTATTGTAACCCTTGAAGAAGGCTGCTAACAAAGGAATACATGGTTAAGGTGGACTGGGAGGTTGCATGGATATATCTACAGTGCTGTGGCATGATGAGATATTCAGGTAGGGGTCAGGAGGGGACTGAATGGTGGTGGCTCCAGATTTTAGAGGGTCCTTGGACAAACCCTGCTCCACTGTCTCCCATATCCCCACATCATTGCTGCCAGGTGCTGCTTCTTCTTTTGGTTGCCACCACTTGTTTTCTTAACAGGCAATGATCAAGCAGGCAGTGGCACCTACTGATCCTTCTTCTGACCACGACTTTTTTCTGGACCAGAGTGAGAGGCAGGTGAACAAGCAGAGTTGCAGTGGTGAAGTGGAGCTAATCCAGGGGTCTCTTGGCAGTGGATCCCCTACTGGGGTTCAGGCTCATGGGAGTTGCCCATCCATGCCAATCAGTACCAGCCCTAACATTGGGCAGAGGTGTAGGACAGAGCTATGCATGCTGTGTGACCTACCTTGCTGTCCTCAGGTGTACTGCAGGACAATGCCCATCATCAAAATCCAGGTAAAATTCAGCTGCCACTGTGGTTGGTTTCTGCCTTAGGAACCATTTTGTCCTTTGCCTCAGGCTGCAAAATATATTGGGCTGGCCTTGATGCTGACCTTGGAATTGGCTTAGGAATGACAGATCCTTTCAAGAGGCAAATTGGCAGGAGTTCTTTGCTTTCCCAGAACACACATGAGCTAGCTGATGAAGTTTTATTGCTTCTATTAAGAACATGAGAAGAGCTAGCTGGATCAGACCGGTGGCCCATTAAGTCCAGCATCTTGTTTTCACAGAGGCCATCCAAATGGGAAACCAGCAAGCATAATAAACTCCCACCCCGGGTGTATTATTATTCAGGTTGGTGGTCATCACTGTCTCCTGTGGTTTAACTATGCGCTGCACCACGAAGTTGTCACTCCAAGGGGAATTTTGAGAATATTTTGGCAACTTCATCTCACTTAAAATTTGGTGCAGCCAAGCAAAATTACTCCTGCTTCGTGGGCTATAATAATAATAATAATAATAATAATAATAATAATAATAATAATTTATTATTTATACCCCGCCCATCTGGCTGGGCTTCCCCAGCCACTCTGGGCGGCTTCCAAAAAAACATTAAAATACTGTAATACATCAAACATTAAAAGCTTCCCTAAACAGGGCTGCCTTCAGATGTCTTCTGAAAGTCTGGTAGTTGTTCTCTTTGACATCTGGTGGGAGGGCGTTCCACAGGGAGGGCACCACTACCGAGAAGGCCCTCTGCCTGCTTCCCTGTAACCTGGCTTCTCGCAGGGAGGGAACCGCCAGAAGGCCCTCGGTGCTGGACCTCAGCGTCCAGGTAGAACGATGGGGGTGGAGAAGCTCCTTCAGGTATACTGGACTATATACTGGGCTACCTTGTCCCAGATGATCTTTAGACCCCAGCAGCTGAAGTCAATGCTTCCACTCCCACAGTTAGCTTCATCTGCTCTCTCTTGAGCTTCCACGGAACGGAATAATAAATTGCGCTGCTTAAGAATCCTAATTTTCCAGCAGCAGCTTGGCCTGGTCTGCTGGGCCGCATGATACAAACATTCTGCATTCCTGCAGCTCCATGATTAGTCTACTCGATGTGTGTAAGGTAGATTGATCATGTGGCCCACGATGGCAACCCAAGGCCATGAATACAGATCAGCAGGATCTGCACAGAGAAATATCTAAGTCGGCTGTTGATGCATTTACAATCGCTGGGGCTAATCTCCATTTTAACTTGGTAGGAGGGAGAAGAAACATTCTCACTTTCCTCCCCCCCAAATTATGCTCTCTGCTGTACCAAATACAGAAGGAGAGAGAGAAAGGAAGAGAAAGATTGAGGGGCTAGCCTCCAGCCAGCATGCTGGCACCAAAGGAAAATCAAATACCATGATATAAAGTTTGTGGGGAATTCTTACAAGCGACAAATCCCTTATGTGCTGAACTGCACAATCCTGGCTTTATATAATACAAAATCATTTGATTAGCTGGCCAAAGCAGATTGGTAAATCCGACCATAACCCCTTGAAAATGGACTTGAGACTTACACCAGCTGGATCCTTCAGATGGAGAATGAATGATGCATTGTTTAGAGACCAGGAGATAGTGAAGAAGGCCCAAAAGACGATGAAAGACTACTTTGAACTAAATTTGAACACTTCGGTGGAAAAAAAAACAATCTGGGACGCAAGCAAAGCTGTTATGAGAGGGTTTCTGATACAGCAGAATTCTATTAAGAAAAAACTCTGGAACGGTAAAAAGGACAAGATCTTGGAAAGGATAAAAGACGGAGAGAAAAAGTTGAGACTAAATCCAAAATCAAAAGAAGTTTTGAGAGAAATAAAATTCCATCAAGCACAATATGCAAAACTGATAAATCAAGAAGTTGAATGGAAAATCAAACAGATGAAACAAAGATCATTTGAATCGGCAAATAAATGTGGGAAGCTGCTATCATGGCAGCTGAAAAAGAGACAAAAACTGAACTTTGTTACCAATCTAGAGGTTGAAGGAGAATGTATTCAGAAACCAGAGGAAATTAGAAAGTGTTTCCAGAGATATTTTAAAAAATTGTTTTCCCAAGGACCCCAAGTGGAGACTGAAATAAATAAATTTTTAAAAAGCTATGGCCTACAAAAACTAACACAAGACAAACAAACTGACCTGAATTATAAAATAACCCAACAGGAAATCGAAAATGCCATTCAGAACATGCAACTAGGCAAATCCCCGGGCCCAGATGGACTTACCTCCAAATACTATAAGATATTGAAGGAATACCTGACTCAGCCATTGATGGAGGTATGTAATCAAATTATGGAAGGGAAGGGGGCACCAGAATCGTGGAAAGAGGCATTCATCACTTTGATACCAAAATTGGAATCTGAAAAGACTCAACTTAAGAACTACCGTCCCATCTCACTCCTAAACGTGGATTACAAGATCTTTGCTGACATTTTGGCAAATAGATTGAAAAAAGTCTTAAATGGAGTTATTCATAAAGACCAAGCAGGCTTTCTCCCTGGCAGGCATTTGTCAGATAATACTAGGAACATTGTTGACGTTCTGGAACTTCTACAGACAAATTTGAATACAAAAGCAGTTTTGATATTTATAGACGCGGAGAAGGCCTTTGACAATATATCTTGGAAATTTATGAAGAAGAATTTGGAAGGGATGGGAGTGGGAAGGGCGTTCCAAAATGGCATAGATGCAATATATTCAGAACAAAAGGCTAAATTGATAGTAAACAATGTGGTGACAGAAGAGTTTAAAATTGAAAAAGGAACACGACAGGGGTGCCCCCTATCACCCTTGCTATTTATTTCTGTCCTTGAGGTTTTGCTAAATTTGATCAGGAAGGATCAGCAGGTGGAAGGAATACAGGTCGGAGGAAAACAATATAAACTGAAGGCCTTTGCAGATGACTTGGTTTTGACATTACAGGAGCCGGTGTCCAGCACAAAAAGAGTATTGGAATTAATTTCTGAGTTTGGTCGGGTGGCGGGATTCAAGTTAAACAAACAAAAAACTAAGGTTTTGGCAAAAAACTTGACACCTTTAGAAATAGATGGGTTTCAGAAGGAAACAGAACTAAACGTTGTTAATAAAGTGAAATACCTGGGGGTCAACTTGACTGGGAAAAATTTGAATTTGTTTAAAGATAATTATGAAAAATGTTGGTCTGAAATTAAAAAGGATCTAGAAATCTGGTCAAGATTGAAACTTTCCTTGTTGGGAAGAATTGTAGCAGTAAAGATGAATGTATTGCCAAAAATGCTGTTTCTGTTCCAGACCCTACAGATCGTGGACAGAGTGGAATGTTTTGGAAAGTGGCAGAGGGACATTATGAAGTTTGTCTGGCAGGGCAAAAAGCCCCGAATAAAATTTAAAATATTAACAGATGCAAAGGAAAGAGGGGGTTTTGCCCTGCCGGACTTAAGGTTGTATTATGAAGCTGCATCCCTCTGCTGGCTGAAAGATTGGTTTTTGCTAGAAAACACTGATGTCCTAGATCTGGAAGGGTTCAACAATGCTTTTGGGTGGCATGCATATTTGTGGTACGACAAGGTAAAGTCTCATAAGTTGTTTAAAAACCATATTGTAAGGAAATCTCTGTTTTCTGTCTGGACTAAATACAAGGACTTATTTGAAAACAAGACTCCGAGGTGGTTATCACCGATGGAGGCTAAAGCCACAAAAATACTTAATATGGGGGGTGGCTGGGCAAAATACTGGGAAATAATAGAAAGAGTGGGTGACACTTGGAGGTTGCAGAGCTTTGAAAAATTGAAAGGGAAGGTGCGAGACTGGTTTCACTATGCCCAAATTTTAGAGATCTTTAAAAAAGATAAAAAAATTGGTTTCCAGGTGGAAAAATCAAAATTAGAACTAGAATTACTTGAACCTAAGACGAAAGTGCTTTCAAGAATGTACAACTTGCTGCTTAAATGGAATACTCAAGATGAGACAGTCAAATCAGCCATGATAAAATGGGCACAAGATATTGGATACAACATTATGTTTGAGGACTGGGAAAGGTTATGGACCACCGGTATGAAATTTACGGCATGTAGTGCCTTAAAGGAAAATATTATGAAAATGATGTACAGGTGGTACATGACCCCAGTCAAACTTGCAAAGATATACCATTTGTCTGATAATAAATGTTGGAAATGTAAGGAGGCTGAAGGAACTTTTTACCACCTCTGGTGGACATGCCCGAGGGTGAAGGCCTTCTGGGAAATGATTTATAACGAGTTGAAAAAGGTATTTAAGTATACCTTTCAGAAGAAACCAGAGGCCTTCCTCTTGGGCATTGTGGGCCAGAGGATACCTAAGAAAGACAGAACCTTCTTTCTATATGCAACGACTGCAGCAAGAATTCTCATAGCTAAATACTGGAAGGCACAGGAGCTACCCACACTGGAAGAATGGCACACACAACTGATGGACTATATGCAACTAGCCGAAATGACTGGCAGAATCCGAGACCTGGGAGAAGAGGCTGCGGAAGAGGATTGGGAAAAATTTAAGGACTATTTACAAAAACATTATAAGATATATGAATGTTAAAAATTTGCTAAGGTTTGAGGTAAATATGCTTCAGTATTGAAATTCGGAGTTGATAGAAACAAAGTTAATGATTGAGAAAAGTTTTAATTTCAGAGTGAATAATTAGATGAAAATACAAAAACACAGGAAACAAGGTATTAATTTGCTGTTTATATTTATTATAAAGAATGCAGGGATGGAGGAGATGGGGAAGTCCAGTGGATGATGAAAAAAAAAAAAAAAGACTTCGAAAAATGAATTTTTTCTTGTTTAATTTCTTTTTCTTTCTGTAAAACCGCTTTTGTTGTGTTATTGATGATGGTTTTAGATTCTGGAAAAAAGCAATAAAAAAATTTATAAAAAAAAAAAACAAAGCAGATTGGTAAAGATCAGCTGTCCAATTTGTTTGTTTTTATCACTGCAGATGCTGAATCCCCCTTTGCCAGCACAAAGCATCATTTACCTTTCATTTTTATTTTTTGGTGTGTGTGTGTGTGTGTGTGTGTAAAGGTAAAGGACCCCTGGACAGTAAAGTCCAGTCAAAGGTGATTATGGGATTGCAGCACTCATCTCGCTTTCAGGCCAAGGGAGCCGGCGTTTGTCCACAGACAGCTTTCCGGGTCATGGGGCCAGCATGACTAAACTGCTTCTGGCACAACGGGACACCATGACGGAAACCAGAGCGCACGGAAATGCCGTTTACCTTCCCGCCACAGCAGTACCTATTTATCTATTAACACTGAGCTGGGACAGAGCAACGGGAGCTCAACCCATTGTGTAGATTCGAACTGATGACCTTGTGACCATATCTATCTATCATCTATCTATCATCTATCTATCTATCTATCTATCTATCTATCTATCTATCTATCTATCTATCATCTATCTATCTATCTATCTATCTATCTATCATCATCTATCTATCTATCATCTATCTATCTATCTATCTATCTATCTGTCTATCTATCTATCTATCTATCTATCATCTATCTATCTATCATCTATCTATCATCTATCTATCTATCATCCATCTATCTATCTATCTATCTATCTATCTATCTATCTATCTATCATCTATCTATCTATCATCTATCTATCATCTATCTATCTATCTACAGTGGTACCTCTGGTTGTGAACGGGATCCAACCCCATTTGCAACATGAGCAGAACGCAACCCCTTGTCTGTGCCGTTTCTGTGCTTTCGTGTGACATCATTTTGAGTGTCTGTGCATGCGTGAGCGGCGTGAGCGGCGAAACCCAGAAGTAACCCTTTCTGGTACTTTCAGATCGCCGCGGGACGCAACCTGAAAATATTTAACCTGAAGCAAACACAACAAGCAACCTTGGCGTTATCACGCTCTAACCAGCACTACGCTCTAACGAGTTATACATTTATAAATAACCTTCGAGGTTTCCTTCCTCTTCAGTGCAGGTACCAACTTTACCAAAACCACATTTGAGTTATTTTGGAGTTCCTTGCATCCTTCCCTCTCAGCTCACAGCCTGTTGCAATCAGCAAAAGGACTAAAAACCGCAGCATTTCCAATGGTGCAATTTATTAAAAGAGAGAGGCAGAGACAGAAAGAACGAAAGAGCCTGTTATTTTTATGTGCTCATAAATGTTTATATAGAAGAAAATATGTCAAGTGACAAGGCAGCTTGCTATGGGCATGTGGAAAAACTCACTGCTTAATTTAAGATTTTTTAAAGTGGGGGAATTGTTCTAGCTGCCAGCTCCAAAGCCCGTGGCAATCTGTATTCTTCAAAGGACTGGACGGGAAGAGTGCACGGTGACTGAACGCGGAGGGCACAATCTGCCAGGCGCAGCTGTGCAACCTTAATTTATTTTAGCCCATTGAGGTGCACAGGCACATAGAAGCACATGGCTGGAGGGCCTGGCGGACCGTTCTGTTTATACTACAGACAGCCAAGGTTTCTAAGGCCAAAGCACTGTGATGTCACTTTAAAAAATTCATGACTCCCACCAAAGAATCCTGGGAGCTCTCATTTCCTACGGGTGCTGAGAGTTAGTAGGAGACCCCTCTTCTCCTCCCGGAACCACAATTCCCAGACTTTCCTGTTACACTGCTCTGAGAAATGTAGTTCTTTCAGGGGAATAGGCGATCTCCCATCAACTCTCAGCATCCTTCATGAATTACAGCTCCCAGAATTCCTTGGGGCACGCCATGACCGTTTAAAGCGGAATCATAGCACTTGCTATGTCAGGTGTGAATGTGACCTAAGGCAAAAGGCATATCTCAGGCATAGACAAACTCGGCCCGGCAGATGTTTTGGGACTACAACTCCCATCATCCCTAGCTAACAGGACCAGTGGTCAGGGATGATGGGAGTTGTAGTCCCCAAACACCTGGAGGGCCGAGTCTGCCTGTGCCTGACATATCTGCACTATGGACTTCAGCTGGTTTAAACAGGAGAGCTCCGGCTAAACCACTCGCCGTTTCTCGTCAACGTTTTTGGCAGTGCTGAGAAAGGCCTTTCCCTTTGCAGCAAGCTTGCGACGTTCCTTGGGGATACACCCATCTATTCATTTGCGTTGCCCTGCTCTCTGTGGACCTTGGCGATGTCATCACACAGTCGCAGCTGATTGGCTATGCCGAGATGTAGCCATCTTGCACTTCGTGATCCCTCACTGGGTGGGACCACGGGGGTGTAATGCTCACTGGGTGGCATCACACATATTATTAATCTATAGAGGAGACGGCAGTCATCGTCGGAGCTGGGGGTGGGCGGGAGAACTCTGCCAAAGCTGCAAGAGCCCCTGCTGTGGGGAGCCATGATGCAGAACAGGGTTGGGGGGAAAATGTGAATGTTTGCAGAGATGAAGTATGTGAAATATTTCTGCTTTTCCAAGATTGATGACTCTTCTATCTGAAAACTGAAAAATGCAGAGTACAGTGGTACCTCTGGTTAAGAACTTAATTCGTTCTGGAGGTCCGTTCTTAACCTGAAACTGTTTTTAACCTGAGGTACCACTTTAGCTAAGGGGGCCTCCCGCTGCCGCCGCGCGATTTCTGTTCTCATCCTGAAGCAAAGTTCTTAACCAGAGGTACTATTTCTGGGTTAGCGGAGTCTGTAACCTGAAGCATCTGTAACCTGAGGTACCATTGTATTCCATGCAGTAGCACAAAACAGCCTTTCCCAAACCTGGGCAAACTCTGGTTGTGATGTTGTGATGCCATGGGGGGCAGGAGGGAAGGAGTAGGACGTTAGGGATCTAAGAATTTTGAGTTCTTTGGTGGAAGTTGTGGCAACCTGGCATGAAACTGGTTATGCATTTTGTAGTGAAATATAAGCGCTGAGCAGCCCAAAACCTCTTCTGTGGAATACATTCATTCATGGTCGGCGTGTGGGGCCTCTCCAAAGAGACTATGTCAGTGCAGGGAGGTGGTGCAGGGTGTGGCCAGTTCTTCCCAGCAACTGCAGAAGCCCTCTTAGTGTGTCTCCCATGTTGAGAACTGCAGGAAGAAGCTTTGAGCTTCTCTTTGAGATCTCCACCCTTCACTCACGGCTGTTCTGGAAGAGGCAAGTGTCAACTCCTCTGAGTGACACAATCCTGGTCGAAATCCTAAAGAGGCATCTGGGATGCCCGTTGCTGTGCGCTCAGAGCCTTTGATTCCTCTCTCACGCTCCACCTTCTGCCAGTTGTCGAGAGTCCCTGCCACTGCTATGGATGGAACCAGGGCCCTACATCAGAGGTATCTCAGAGCCTCCAGCGCAGCTCTTTGAAATGACCAGCTAGTTCCTCATTGTCCGCACCCCCTGTTGGGCTTCACAACTGATCCTCGTCGATCCAGATGGTCTTCTGCTGTTCTTCCCAAACCTTCTCCTTGATGATCCGCAGGAGGTCCTCAATGCTGCTCCAGGCATCGGCCTCCAAAGAGGAGTAAAGGCACGGCAAACCCTCCAGTTCTTTTTCATTCTGGCGGCATGTCCGTAATAATTCGTCCTCAACCAATGGGTTTGGGAGCAGCTTCCTGTTTCATGCAAGGAAAGCAAAGGAGATATGCATTTAATACGTATGTATGTGCACACAGCCTCTTTTTCCTTCCATTCGAACAAATCCCCCAACTTCTTTTCGCACTCCTGAGCCAACCCCCTCCCCCACAAAAAAGCAAAATACTAGGAAGCGTATAGGCCTGATTCTTTCATGAATGCACCTGTATGACACTTAAGGGTGGGAAAATATGTCAGTTTTGGTTCCTTTTAGCTTCTCATTTTTCCAAGTTTAAGTTCCATTCCCCACAGCTTCAATTAAAAAAAGAAATCCTCATGAAAATTCGCCAGTACTTTCATGTGAATTTTGCACGACACAATTTTGCAATCCAACTTCCCCGAATGCAATGCGGTTTGTATCGTGCATTTTTTTTACAATCAGTTTTGGGCACACTTCCCAGAGTTCTCTGTGAAGAAGGATTAACTGTTAAACCACTCTGAGACTTGTAGCTCTGGGAGGGAACTTGTGGGTTATCCAAACAGCTCTCGGCACCTTTATCAAAGTGCTCCCAGAAGCCTCTGGGGGAACCCACGACAGTTTCAAGTGGTAGGATATTGCTTTAAACAGGTGGCGTGAAAGTGGAGCCATGTGCGTTGTGAATGTGGTATTGAATTGCACCATACCTGAACTTCTTGATATTTTTTTCCGAGACTTTAATAAAGAGAACAATAGGATATATCCTGGCTTTGATTAAATCCTTTGTGCAGCCGATCCCAGCTTCAAGCAGGCAATGTTTGTTCTGTAAACAGGAAGTCAGGAAAAGGACTTTGGTATGCACATCTTGGGGCTTGTAAGCACACAATCTCAAGCAGATCAGGGCAATTGTCCTTCTGATCAAATGGCTTTGTGCGTCAACCTTCCCTTTGAAGTTGGCCAAGAACTTGCCCCTCTTGTCCTTTAGCTCGGCTATTTCTACCTACAAGATTCGCTCTTCCAGCTCTGTTCTCTTAAATGACTCTGCCCATCTTCCTCTGCGTCTCCTTAGGCCTGGTACCCCCACCACCCTCACGCAGCCACATCTTGCCAAACTCATCTTTACCACAAGGCCGTTGTGGGGACCCAGGAGTGGGGAACCCCCCAAAGCACAGCTGCTGGAAACCACAGGAGTGGAGAGTTGCTCTTGTGCTCAAATCCTGTGTGTTGGTTTCTCACAATAGCCGACTGTTCAGCCACTCCGAGATGGACCACTGGACTGATCTGGCAGGCTCTTTTGAAGTTCTCAGTCTATGGCTGGTGCCAGTTCTGTGGCTCACCCCAACCCCTGACCCCAACCCTCCATAAAGCACCATGTTACTTGGGTGATGCTGCACCACTAAAGATTTTGGCATTCCATCGACAAAACCCATCCTTTCTCTCACCACGGGATAACTTGCTGCAAAGGCCCCCTTTCCAAAAGAGAATTAACTGATCTGAAGGCGGGGATTATGTCAAAATGAAGGTAGCATGTACCAAACTTACCGACATAATTGAACTTTGTTTGCTCAGTTGCAACATGTTCTGTAATTACTTCTCAAAAGAAAGAGAAAAACCCCCCACCACTCTCGTCTGGCTGTTTGTTCCCTGCTGCGTAACAAGCATCCAGCATTTCATGCCATCTGTTTGGGTTTGACATTATAATCTTTGTTCTACACATCATTGTCTCTTTCTGCAGCTCAGACCCTCCTTTTGTGTGTGTGTGTGTGTGTGTGTGTGTGTGTGTGTGTAGCTCTCTCTCTCATTAACAGGTTCCCATCCTTTCCATATCGGTGCATGAAAACCCAGCGAATGAAACCTAAAAGTGAATTTGAGAACTGAAGGGTGCTTGGCTGTGTCAAGGCGGAGCACGCAACAACGGACTGAAAAAAAAAGTGGAGGGAGAGTGAAAGAGAGAAGGGAGAGCTGATAATGGAAAAAAGACGATGAATGGAAAGAGAAAAGATTAATTGTGAAGAAAAGTACATTTCATTATCAAACTAGGAAGAGAGTGACAGAAAAGAGAATAAGAGAAGGATCCCACACCATTCTATGTATCTTCCTATATACATAAAAACGTAAGGCTGTCATCACACAGCCTCCATTGAAGGATTTGTATTGCTGCATCACAGTCCTAGATGTGCAAGAAGTCAGAGCGCAAACCCCACTGGAAGATTTCTAGAGCAACATCAGGGTGAGGCAGAAGAGCAAAAGAGAAGGCAGGTTGTACAACACCAGTGGTTTAAAGTGGTGGCGGAAAGTGGTGGTTTAAAACAGCTGCAAAAGTTTGGGTAAAGCAGGGTTGGAGGGAACTGACAGGGAACAATGGCAGAGTTTTGTGTCAAGTACCTTCATATAATGGAATATTTGAGAAGGGGAAGCACTAGGAGGTTAATGCGGTGGAGTGAAGCTTCTAGTCTAGTATATGTATCTGCAAATAGTGAACTATGAGCATGTATTTATGTGGACAAAAGGGCACCACCAAGGCAAAAGAAGAGAGTAGCAGCAGGTTTGGAGGAAACTCAAGATTGGCAGAACTACAACAACATTCTTCCCCCAAGGGGGAGGATCCAACAGGAACTGGGCATGCTTAGTGAGCATGCTCCCCTACTGGGGTGGGAGTGGAATGGAGTATTCTGGAAGGTGGTGTGGCTAAATGGCTGGAACGTTGCACAGGAGTGCTATGCTGCAACATTCTGTTGCAGGCCCCTATTATTATTATTATTATTATTATTATTATTATTATTATTATTATTTCTTACCTGCCCTTCACTTTAAGGTGGGTTACGGCAATTAAAAAATAAAATATGAAAAACAGTTTTAAACAAGAATAGGGTTATCTGGTCGATGAGATTCTGAAAAGAGACAGTGCCCAAAATTCTGCGGGAGTTTGAGGCGGTTGGGAAGGGAGCGAAAGAGCACAGGGCCTGATAAATTGTTTCATGGTCTAAGAGTTTATCCTGATTTGTGATTAGCACTGCATGTGGTTTATTTAGTCATGTGGCAATGTCTGCTGTCATGCATATTTTCAGTAATTATTCTTCTTTTATGTGGTTTTTTTTGGGCTTTTTTTTTTAAACCTGATGCTCTTCTTTGTCTCTGGAGAATAGTTACAACCTGTTCAGCAGCTGAAACTGAGGGAGGAAACGATGACAGCTGACTTTTATAGGAAAGGGACAGCTGGTAAGCCTTCTTCCACTCTCACCCCAGTTGGGGAGCAATCCCACTAAGAATGCCCAGTGTTGCCCTGGAAAAATACATGCCTAAAATTCTCAGTAGCCATTCCACCCGGCTTCCTCAGAGGGAGGATGGAGTAAGGCTTGGAGGAAACATGACCCCCTAACTGGGCTCCTCCCCCTACTTGTGACTCTCTCCCAGTCAACCATGGTTGCCTCCTGGGGCAGAGGTGTTGGGGTGTCCAAATGAAAACTCAGAGGAGGCAGGTACAAAATGTTCCTCCGGCAGCATGAGGACAAGTCTCCAGAGACCTACACACAAGGGAAATGCCTGATTCCTCAAGTTCTCTGGATCGTGGCCCCGAGGACAGGCCAGGAAGGGGTGAGACAGCATTACCAACTATTATAAGCGGCTCCCTTGAAGTCTAAGCAGTGCTGAAGCCTCTGTTCTCTCTCCCTCTCCCTCTCCCGGGACACCTATTACAGTGGGGGCTCGCCAATGTGGTGCCCGTGGGCACCATGGTGCCCTTGAGGTCTTTCGCTGGTGCCCCTGAAGTCTCTGAGCCCCCCTCCTTGGTTATGATGTGGTTAGTCTCTCCCCTCCTTGAAAAGCATATAGCAGGGGTCAGCAACCTTTTTCTGCCGTGGGCTGAGACCATGTGGGGGGCCGGATTATATTTTGGGGGGGAAATGAACCAATTCCTATGTCCTACAAATAACCCAGAGATGCATTTTAAATAAAAGGACACATTCTACTCATGTAAAAACATACTGATTCCCAGACTGTCTGCAGGCCGGATTGAGAAGGCGATTGGGCCAGATCCGGCCCGCGGGCCTTCGGTTGCCTACCCCTGGCGTACAATGTAAAGGAGGAAGTTGTGACTCTCTTTCCCACGTCCTCTTTCAGCTCTGCATTCTTTCCAGTGCTCAGATGAATTCTATTGGACCTGACTTATGCACAGATCCCTTGGAAAAATGAACTATGAGTGTGCGCACGCACTTTTTCTTCTTGGGCAGGGGTGATCTGGGGGAGTGAGACGGGATCAGAGTGGTTAGCGCCCATGCCATGCCCCATGTGCTCACAGGCCTAAACAGGTTGGTGACCCTTCTATTAGAGTGTTTGGGAAAGATGAAAACCTCTAGTTGGTGGGAGGGTGGAAAATTGTGTGTGTGTGTGTGTGTGTGTGTGTGTGTGTGTGTGTGTGTGCGCAAAAGGCAGTTGGCAGATTCAGAAAACACAGAGAGAACTGGGGCACCTGCACATGTCTTTTTCTTTTTCTAATGTATTTTTATTAAAGATTTTCTTGATTTACAAAGGCATGTGCAATGTCTCTCTCTCGTATTTTTTTCCATGTAACACATTTTTTTAAAAAACCAAATCGGTTTCATTTGTTGAGACATTAGGAAGAATAGGGGGAAAGAGGTGAAGCGGGGGGAAAGATGAGTGGGGGTGGGGTCGGGTGGTGATGTTTCTATTTTACTTACTATATGTGGGGTTTGGTGTCAGCGTTGCTTGTGTGGGTTCTCTGTTGTTCACTTGTGTTCCTTTGGTGGTGAGAGAGGTTGGGGTTGGCCTAGGGTGTGGTTGTTTGTTTGTGATTGGCTGTGGTGATCTTTGTTTTCGTATGTGAGTGGGGTGGGTGGGTGTTTTGGATCAGGTTAGCCATATTGATTTGTATGCTGTTGGTGGATTATTGTCATTGTCTTGTTGGGCTGTGTATGTGATACCAAGATGAAGGTCTACCAGGCTTGCGTGTTGAGTGCACTGCTTTATGGTAGGGAGTCATGGGCAACTTACAGCTATCAGGAGTGATGCCTTAATGACTTCCACGTGCACTGTGTCAGGAAGATTTTGGGCATCACATGGAAGGATGGTTGTGGTTGGCTGTGGTGGTCTTTGTTTTCGTGTGTGAGTGGGGTGGGTGGGTGTTTTGGATTAGGTCAGCCATATTGATTTGCATGCTGTTGGTGGATTTTTGTCATTGTCTTGTTGGGCTGTGTATGTGATAAAGACCTGCACATTTGTAACCAGAGACGGGTGAAATTGGGGAGGAGGGTGAGGCTGCTTGGAGAGAGAAGCTACTCAACTTTCTCCTGCTTTGCTGGATTGCTTGTATCCCACCCTTAATGCTACACACACACACACACACACACACACACACACACACACACCCCTTACAAAGATACCTTAAGTGCTCCTGTCCTTCCTTTCCCAAAAGAAACAGAACCCAATAGCACTGCGCTGGGAATGGCTCACGGTTTGGGAGAGCCCACCACAAGACCTTCAGCATTACAGAAAAGGCATATGCTCTGCATTGCCCAACAACATAGGCCTGCCTTCTCCGGTGTAGGGTCCCTCCAGCTGTTTTGGATGGTAACTCCTATGCTGATGCTAATGGGAGTTGTAGTTAAAAAACAGCTGGGGAGAACAAAAGAAGAGCCTGCTGGATCAGCCCAGCATCTTGTTCTCACAGTGGCCAACCAGACGCCCATTTGCCCATTATGGGAAACACACAAGCAGGACTCGAACACAAGAGCAACACTCTCCCATCCCATGGTTTCCAGCAACTGGTATTCAGAAACATCACTGCCTCTGACTATGGAAGCAGAGCAGAGCCAACAGGGTTAGTAGCCACTGACAGCCCTCTCCTCCATGAATTTGTACTGTGGAGTACAGGATCAGGTTCAAGGTGCTGGTTTTAACCTTTAAAGCCCTATACAGTCTAGGACCTATACAGTACCTATGGGACCGCCTCTCCTGGTCCCACAGAGGACCTTATGGTCTTCAAACAAAAACATCTTGGATATCCTGGGCCACAGGGAGGTTAGGCTGGCCTCAACCAGAGCCAGGGCTTTTTCGGCTGTGGCCCCGATCTGGTGGAACGCTCTGTCACAAGAGACTAGGGCCCTGCAGGACTTGACATCTTTCTGCAGGGCCTGCAAGACAGAGCTGTTCCACCAGGCCTTTGGCCAAGGCACAGTCTGACCCCCTCCTTCGGTAATCCTCACAGAATGCTAGCCCAATGGTTGCCATTAATTTGATTTTGAATTGATTTTAGAATGAGTTGATTTTAGAATGCATTTCAATTAATTGATTGCGATTTTATGTAAATTGTGTTACTTTTATTGTTGTTAGCCGCTCTGAGCTCGGCTGGGGAGGGTGGGATATAAATAAAAATTATTATTATTATTATTATTATTATTATTATTATTATTAATGCCACCCTAGTTGGTGGCCATCACTGCCTCCTGTGGAAGGGAGTTCCAAAGTTTAACTCTGTGCTGCATGCAAAAATACTTTTTTAAATCTCAGTTGAATCTTGCAACATTCAATTTCATAGGATGCCCTCCCCCCCAAGGGACGTGGACCTTGGCATTAAAAAAAAGGGTTCCTCGCTCCAGGGTCAGGCCAAAGTACATTGGGGAAGGGTGACCCAGAACTACCCCAATTACCTTGGCAGCGACCGCTTCAATATTTGCAGTAAAAATGCATTCATGGGTGTGAGGATTCTTCTCGCGGGAATAGATGATTGTTTCTGTCTTTTGCCTCCTACAGAATTCTTCTTTTGTTATGATA
The DNA here is from genome assembly GCF_027172205.1 of Podarcis raffonei. Taxonomy (NCBI): domain Eukaryota; kingdom Metazoa; phylum Chordata; class Lepidosauria; order Squamata; family Lacertidae; genus Podarcis; species Podarcis raffonei. The sequence continues at coordinate 50,415,545 of NC_070615.1, forward strand.
TCTGGAAAAGAAGGCAGACAAAGACAAACTTTGTAGTAAGCATGGAAGATCTCCAATCATGGTTTGGAGGATCCTCGCCATCATCAAACAACGGCGGCTAACGGACAGACATCACCAAAACCAGGTCACTTTCAGATGCCACCTTGGCAAATAAAGAGCGTTTTGCTTTTATAAGACCTCGAAACACTTCCCCTACTCCTTGATAAACTGGAAGGAACACTCAGAAGGGGCAGATCCTTGCCACACTTTTTCAGAACTTGTTTTAGTAGGAAAGAAAAGAGAATGATAACAAAGAGAGGAATTGTGGTTTGTTTCCCCTGTGCGATAGTCAAGAGGAGGCCATTCATAGTCAATCCAGCTTCTTAACAACCCTTTCAGGTAGGTTAGGTTGAGTGGCTTTTAAAAGTCATCCAGTTGACTTCACAGCTGAGTCGGGGGGATGTAGATCAAAGATCCCCACATCTAAGACCACCATTTCATCTGGTGCACCACACAAGCCCTTATGATGAGATGGAGGCTTTGGACATACAACTTGCCTCATTCCTACGTCTGAAACTTGACTTTAATCCAAACTGAGCCACAGTCGATGCTTCAGAAACCCTAAAGTACTGAGATGAATAGGACACAGCATATAAAAGGTGCAGGATAATGATTTGCTCTTGTTATTATCCTCAGATTTACAACTCCGGGGCTTTAGCTGGCAGAGGACATAGCTGGCTGTGTGTTTATCCACAAGCTAGTTAAATCTGCTGAACCTGAGCATGATCTGTTTCAAGAAAATGCACAGGGACTGCCAGGACAGGAGAATAGCTGGGGCTTGTGTGATTGCCAGCCCACCTTGCAGTGTCAGACACCTTTGAAAGGCCGTATTTTGACAATGTGCGCAATATCTGCAACAGATATAACAAATGGATATGCATGAAATGGGTCTAACAACCCAAGGATTGCGTTGCTTGTTGGAGCAGACCAAGGAGGTGAATCTAATCCAGAACTCAGCAGCAGCCAAATAAATTCTTCTGGGAATTATACAAAGACTGCTTTCAGACAATGGCTGACTTCTACTATTTGTTCCCAGCTTCTGTGTAACATCTATGTATCGGACTACAACTCCCATCAGCCCCAGGCAGCACAGCCATGGAGCTGATGGGAGTTGAGGTCCAAAACTCTGGAGGGCACCAGTTGGGTGAAAACAGATCCAGAGGTGTCTTGCTTCTCAATGTGGTGCACCCTCTTTAGCTATAATGGCCGCCAGCCGTGAATTTGTCTAATCTTTATTCAAGGCCACTGGTGCCAGTGTGCATCCCTTAATCATGATTAGGGCATGATCCTATGCACATTTACTTGGAAAGAAATCCCTACTGTGTTCAGTGTGGCCTAAAGAATATGTTGGATTTGTTTGGTTTGAAGCAAGGAAGTTGTGGATCTGTATTGACAGGTTAGGTCAGGCATAGGCAGACTTGGCCCTCCAGATGTTTTGGGACTACAGCTCCCATCATCCCTAGCTAACAGGACCAGTGATCAGGGATGATGGGAGTTGTAGTCCCAAAACATCTGGAGGGCGGAGTTTGCCTATGCCTGGGTTAGGTAGTGCAAGGGACTGGGCAGAGGAGGAATGGTGGAGACCACTTCCCCAGCCTGACCTTTCCAGAGAAGAAGACAGTTCAGAATTACAACAGGGGTTTGAGGAAGGTCACAGCTCAGAGGCAGATGAGGGGGAAAGCTGGGAAATAATGGGAGAAGAGGAGGAGGAAGAGGAACCACCAGGAGGGCAACAGCTGATGGACACCGTGTCTTTAGAAAGCCTTCCAGACCTCCCCTCTCCCAGAATCTGGAGAGCCTTGAAAGTAGTAGAGCAGAAGGCTCAGAAGCAAAGGGCCATCCATAGAAGAGATGACGAATGAGGAAGTGGGAGAAAAAGGGAGTGGAGAGTCGCTCGGGACAAGGTCATTATTCCAAGAGTCTGCATTCCAAGCCCCTCTCTGTAAATATTGACTAAAAAACAGGTGGTAAGGACTTTCCTTGTCTTATCCATTCCTGGCAACCTGCCGTGGGGGTTGTTTCCTCTGTCACCTGACAGGTAGGCACTTAGCACACCCAGCAGATGCTCTCCCTGGTGAGATTACCTGGCTTGCATAGATTGAACTCCAGGGCCCCTCCTGAGTTGAGAAGCTTCTGGATGAAGGTCTTGGAGAGCATTGTGGGCGTGAAGAGGACAGGGCGCCGACGGTCACAATGGATGGGTCTCACCGAACTGTACGGGATCAGGCTGAAGCTCTTGTTGATCTCGCTCACCGAGTCAAACTCTGGGGAGAGAAGGGAGCATTTAAACTCCAGAAACGCACTCAGGGGGCCACTATGAAAAGTCCTAGAGTGGGAAGGGTGGTGTCAGAACACAGAGAAATGCATCCATCAGACAAAAGGCTTTGTGGTGACGGGTGCAACAGAACCTACCAGTCTGGCTAGAAAACAAGTGTGTAATGTGCAGGGTGTGCAACAGGGTGTCAGAAGAGGTCAAATAATGGATTTGCACAGTCCCTGCTTGTTAAATATGGTGCAAAAAATTAAAATCTTGCTCAAATTACAGTTTGTTACATTAAAGTGTGTTGGTTATTACCTATATTCTGCACAGTTTCTAAGCATTTAATGAAACCCTAAATTTCAACACCACAGATAAGTGCACCACAGAGCACTTATCACCTTGCTACTGAAAATCTTGAATGTGGGTTCAATAATAAAACTTCTCCAATGCCCCTGTAGTTTTCTATGCTTTTAGAGTTCACTGCCTTGGTATGCTGGAAGCTGGAGAGAAAGAGACATATCTGCTCTGTGTTGGACCCAAAGTTTGGGCTTTGCTGGAATCCTAATAGGGAAGCAAGATTTGCTGGAGAGTTGATGCTGTGAGCCCCTCTATCCCAGGGTTTCCCAAACTTGGGTGTCCAGCTGGTTTAGGATTACAGTTCCCAGCATCCTTGACCGCTGGTCCTACTAGCTAGGGATGACGGGAGTTGTACTCCAAAAACAGCTGGAGACCCAAGTTTAGGAAACCCTGCTCTATCCTATATTCAGGTTGTAAAAGGTAAAGGTAAAGGGACCCCTGACCATTAGGTCCAGTCTTGACCGACTCTGGGGTTGTGGCGCTCATCTCGCTTTATTGGCTGAGGGAGCCAGCATACAGCTTCCGGGTCATGTGGCCAGCATGACTAAGCCACTTCTGGGGAACCAGAGCAGCACACCTTTTATCTTCCTGCCGGAGCGGTACCTATTTATCTACTTGCACTTTGACATGCTTCCAAACTGCTAGGTTGGCAGGAGCAGGGACCAAGCAACGGGAGCTCACCCATCACAGGGATTTGAACCGCCGACCTTCTGATCGGCAAGTCCTAGGCTCTGTGGTTTAACCCACAGCGCCACCCGCTTCCCTCTTATTCATGTGCAAATAAAACCAAATATCCTAAAGGCTCCACAGTCTCCACTACCCATCATTCCACATAAAACAAACCCTGGGTAAGCACAGGAACCCCTGGAAACTGGGGCGGGTGCAACACTGTGTTCACTAGCCAGCAGGGACGCAATAAGGATTTCCTGGTTGCCATTGTCCTGACCACTCCAAACCTACTTTGCTCTTCTTAGAATTCTCTTCCTGCCAAGTTCCCAGGTGCATCTTTGAATGCCAGCCCCTCTGCTGCATAACTTGGTACCTTCAAATCTGTCCAGCAGGGCCTTTGTCACCGGGTGCCCCTCTGTCCTGACCCGCGTGTCTTTCGAAGTGACGATGCGGACTCGCTCGTTGCTGTTCATGCGCTTGTATTTGTTCTCGGACCTGCTGACAAACTGAGAGCACAGGAGAGACCCTTGTCAAGGCAAGCTTTGTTGGCATTTCTGTTCCTGACAGCAAGGCAGGCCACTTGTTGCTTGTCGAACAACCAGGATGGAAGCACAGAGTGGAAGCACTTGCATCCCTGTGACAGAGTCATTGGTTTGGGAGCGCAGTACCCTGTGTTCCCATTTAAAAAGAGGCACCTCCCACCCATAACTTGGCCTCATGAATCTCTCTGGTAGGCAACAATGGGGAAATTGGACTTTCAGAAAATGAGCCATAAGCCAAGGGAACTGCGGTGAAAAAGACAGGCTTTGGTCCTGAATGGGGTAACTGTGCCCCTGAAGGACCAGGTGCGCAGCCTGGGAGTCATTTTGGACTCACAGCTGTCCATGGAGGCACAGGTCAATTCTGTGACCAGGGCAGCTGTTTATCAGCTCCATCTGGTACGCAGGATGAGACCCTTCTTGCCCATGGACTGTCTCGCCAGAGTGGTGCATGCTCTGGTTATCTCCCGCTTGGACTACTGCAATGCGCTCTACGTGGGGCTACCTTTGAAGGTGATGCGGAAACTGCAATTAATTCAGAATGCGGCAGCTAGACTGGTGACTGGGAGTGGCCTCTGGGACCATATAAAACTGGTCCTGAGAGATCTGCATCGGCTCCCAGTACGTTTCTGAGCACAATTCAGAGTGTTGGTGCTGACCTTTAAAGCCCTAGATGGCCTTGGTCCTGTATACCTGAAGGAGCGTCTCCACCCCCATCGTTCTGCCCGGACATTGAGGTCCAGCTCCGAGGGCCTTTTGGCAGAAGTGAGATTACAGGGAACCAGGCAGAGGGTCTTTTTGGTAGTAGTGCCCGCCCTGTGGAACACCCTCCCACCAGATGTCAAGGAAATAAGCAACTATCCTACTTTTAAAAGACATCTGAAGGCAGCCCTGTTTAGGGAAGTTTTTAATGGTTAATGCTGTATCTTGTTTTTAATATTCGATTGGGATCTGCCCAGAGTGGCTGGGGAAACCCAGCCAGATAGGCGGGGTATAAATATATTATTATTATTATTATTATTATTATTATTATTATTATTATTATTATTATTTCATTTGCCAGCTAAAAACATATTTGACACAAAAGGGATTTTTGGAGAGTTATTTTTCTACCTGTAAGATCTGACCCAAAAGGAAACTGGCCCGAGAGAGGCGAGGGCTGGCTTTGGGGTCACTTGGTGGCATAACCTCTTCCGGCTGCAGTGTATTCTGGTAGAAAAGAAAAACATTGGAGAATGAATCATCAAGCCTGTTCAATGCACCTTTGTTGGCAGTTCTAGGCCCTAGAATCGTAGAAATGTAGAGTTGGAAGGGACCCTGAGGCTCACCTAGGCCAACCCCCTGCAACGCAGCTCAAGTATGGGGAACTTGTGGCCTTCAGGGTATTGCTGGACCAGGAATTGTGAGAGGTGCAGTCCAGCAACAGATCTCTCCTCAGTTTTCAATACCATTGACCATAGTACCCAGTGCTTTTTTATGGGGGGACATGGGGGTACACATACCCCTAAACATTTTGTGAATCTAAGTTTGGCCTCATTGAGGGGCAGTATTTCAATATGAGTAGGAAAATGAGAGTATTTAGGGGGGGAAAAGCACTGATAGTACCGTTCTGAATCGAACGCAGCAGATTGGAGGCCCTGTTCTAGAGTGGTCTTCTCCTCCCTCCCTCCCAGGGTTCAAAACTTCTGTTATCATGATGAGATCCCCTTGATCTGAAGAATTTCCAGGATGGCAACTGCTGACTGGCTGGATGTTCAGGAGTGGTGGAAGGCAACAGCTGGGGAACCCCCAGGGAACCCCAGACGAAGAAGGCTCTGAGCCAGGGGACTGGTGGTTGGGTGACGATGAGTGGTCAGAGGGAGAAGGAGTAGATTGTGAGGAGGATGTGTCGGCAGCAGGAGAGGGAACAGGGTTTAGTGAACCAGAAGAGGCTGTGACAGAGAGCAGCTCAGACTCTAAGGCTGAAGCAGATGTGGAATTGGCTACTCACTCGAGGGGTTCGGAGTGTACCGTACGAACTGTCCATCTCATCCTTGTTACCTCTATTCATCAGGCGCTGAAGTTTCACTAGGAGGAGCTGCTGCGCTCTGCAAACCATTGAGATCATTGTCACTAACATATAGGGATTGAGGAGGGATTCGGCCGGTCTGCTTTTTGCAGTGGGCTTACCCAAATTGACAGTCTGGAACTCGTTGGCAGGTTGGAAAGCAACTCCTGATGGAATTACGTGCTTTCGCAGATTTCACAATGCCATTTTGCCGAGCGGAAAGTGCACATGAAAAGACGTTCTTTTACTGTTAAAATGTGTACAGAATGCGAATTTTGCAAAAAAGTGCATTGAAAACTATGCATGCATAAAACAATGCATGCAGGTTAAATGCAAACTTTTCATGCGTTATTTCAAAAAATCCATGAAAAGGAGGAAGGAATGGACAAAACAAGGCAAAAATGAAACAGGATGGACTATCCTTACTAATAGATATATTTTTGTGTTCACTTTCACATAATATACAGACTGTACTCATTAACTGGCAGGATAACTGCATTGTAAAATTTAGAGGTGCATAAATTTTAAAGGGTAACTAAGTATCTGTTTGTGTATTGCTTTGGGAAGCAGGAATTAGGTAGGTTTCGCATTAAAATGTGAACCAAGCCAAATGTTTATCCCATCCCTAGCTCCTTGTTTAGGGCATTTTCAAATGCAAACACACAGAGTTGTCTCATTCCAAGTCCCATTCCATTGGCCACTCTGACTGGCGGCAGAGACTTGAGTGATCACGGGTTGCACAATGGACCTTGTGCAAGAAAACAATGCGATCTACGACTCCGGCCTCTCAGAAGATTTTTATTGCTCGCAGCCAAAGGCTTTTGCAAAACTCAAACGAGCTCGAAGATATATTAAGCAAACCGCAATTGCAAATACAAATACCGAAAACACCATGTCTATAAAACACAGTAAATAAAAGCCAGAATTGAGGATAAAAAGCAGGCAATGAAAGCAGAGGTGTTGTTTTTTTTAAATGCGTGCACGCACAGAGGCAAAGGAATCAATAATAAAAATCACCCTTAAATCAGGGCATCACCATGACAATGCATAGCTGTCTCTGGAAGCAATTTTGCAGGAATCTTCGAAGCAGCTACTGCATAGAACAGCTCCCTCAACCCACTGCACCATCGGGGCAGCCAAGCCTTTTTCACTGTGTTGCTTCCACTTGCTCTAGTGCGGACAGCCCTCTTATCAGCAACTGGCTTCCTATGACCCACCAGCTTTGGAACCTGCCCCAAGCCCTTCACTTCAGTTCTCCCAGCGCTCCAGAGTGACACCATGTTGGGTGCTCCAGAGCAATGTGGGAAATCAAAATGGCAGCCCCATTCCCAGCCCCCTTTGGCATGCAGCGAGCACCAACAGGTAAGACAGGATGGGGCCATCAACATCAGATGGGGGCTGTCCCAGCAACCACTCAATGCAGAACTTGAAGTTGTAGCTTCTGTGGAAATGCTTGTTGAGAAAGAAGAAGAGGAGGAAGAGTAGTAGTTTGGATTTGATATCCTGCTTTATCACTACCCTAAGGAGTCTCAAAGTGGCTAACAATCTTCTTTCCCTTCCTCCGCCACAGCAAACACTGTGAGGTGAGTGGGGCTGAGAGACTTCAGAGGAGTGTGACTAGCCCAAGGTCATCCAGCAGCTGTATGTGGAGGAGCGGGGAAGTGAACCCAGTTCACCAGATTACAAGTCCACTGCTCCTAACCACTACACCACACTGGCTCACACAGCCAGAATGCAGTTCAAAGGCCAGCAGATGCTACACAAGCAAATATATTGATCCAGCAATGACACGCCCCTTGCAACCCCACTGTAAGTGAATGGGGTTGGCACAACTTGGCATGGCAAGCAGTTCTGGTCCTTAGACTGGCAAAGCCACCTGAGAGTTCTCCAGGAAGGCAGGATCTGCTCCGCCTGTGTTGGCATCTCTGCAATCCAGGTGGTGGAGGGGTTGTCATTGTGGACAGACAAAGCAGGGCAACAACCTCCCCTGGAGAGGTGGGACTGGATGTGGTTTTTGAAAACTCAAGGCAGAGTTGGTGGGGCAATGGACAAAGTGATTGAGCAGGAACTGGGCCCCTAGAGCTCCAGGAATGGGAGGGGAGCCCATGGCTTGTGCACCAGGGAGGGATGAAACAGGGGTGGAGGGAAGGGAACACACAGTGCATAGTTGAACTATGGAACTCACTTCCACCAGGAGGCAGCGATGATCACCGGCCTGGATGGCTTTCAAAGAGGATTGGGCAGATTTAATGGAGATTTAATGGCTGCTGGGAATGACAGCTCTGCTCTGCTTTCACGGCCAGTTGCTGGAAGCCACAGGAAGGGGGAGTGTTATTGTGTTTGAATCCTGCTTGTGTCAGGGCCGTGCTGAGGAGGGCTGCACTGAGGAGGAATGGTGGGAGCCTCCCCCTCCCCCTGCTCCTGAATCTTCCCAGGAGCAGGAGGACAGTATAGATTTGGAACAGCGGTTTGCAGAGGGACATAGTTCAGAAGGCAGAAGCTGGGGAATACTGGATGGGGAACAGCTAGGAGAAGAGACACTGGAAGGGAGAGGGTTAACAGATTCACAGTCTCTAGACAGCCTTCCTCCACCGCCCTCCCCAAAGCCGAGAAGGGCTCAGAAAGTGGTAGAACAGAAAGCACAGGGAGTACAAACTCAGATTACAAGACGCAGAAGTGACATAGATTGATAGGGACCAAAGGGGGTGGAATCCTTAATTGGGAGCACCGCCATTATTATGAGATCTTTGTTCTCTTGCCGTGATTATTAAAGTTTCTAACTGGTAAGATGACCCCTTTTCCTTCGTTCTGCTTATCTACTGCCACGGGGGAGGAAGCCAATTCCCTGAAGCCTGACACTTGTGGGTTTCCCCACAGGCATCTATCTAGTTGGCCACGGTGAGAAGAGGATGCTGGATGAGCCATTGGCCTGATCCAGCAGCCTATTCTTATTTTCTTATGAGAGGGAACCCTCTCCAGCATCCCTTTCCTCAGGCTCTCCCAGTCCAGGCAGACGCCTTTCCAGCCCACAAGATCCTGGGGTCATCTATCTGCCCCTCCTCTTCTCTGCCCCAGATCAACCAGCCCCCCACCAGAGGACACTTTGCCCACATCCCTACCTCAAACCCAGAGCTGGCCCCGAGTGCGAAAATCGGGATTTGTGCTCACCTGCTGTAATTGGGGATGGTCCCCGATTCTAAATCCTTGTCTGTGAAGGGGTCAACTCTGGCACAAAGCCACTCGCACTTGCCATAATACATGGTGTCCAGGACGTGCAGGATCTCGTCACATTTCACAGACAGGGAGCAGCAGTCCAGCTGGCTGGTGATGCTCAGGTTGAGGCGGATGTAGAAGGAGTCTCCGGAAGTGACCAGGCCTTCCTCAATTTCGGACACCAGCTTCCGGTAACCTGCAGCAGGAAGGATCTGGGCTCAGCTGACCATGCGGGCCCAGCGGGGAGTTGCCAGTTGGGTTCAGCCTAGTCAAATGGCTCGACTACACCTGATGCTGACTGTCTCGCTTGCAAGCAAGGCTGGCCCAAGACATTTTGCCGCCTGAAGCGAATCAGAAAATGGAGCAGTAAAGACTATTTATGTTTGTGACCAAGGCTGCTGGGATTTTATTGGCCCAGAGATGGAAAGATGATAAAGTCCCGACCAGAGAAGAATGGCAGATTAAGTTGATGGATTATGCCGAAATGGCAAAAATGACCGGAAGAATAACACTTGTAGTTTAATGGTGAATTTTGGATTTAATGGAGATGTAAAAGATTTGGATTATTAAAAAAGATGCAGGAGGAAATGACTGACAATAGGACCCACAAAGGGGAGGAGGGAAGTCCAGGAGATTCCTTGGAATCTTGTTTTTATGTTGTATGTTGGATATGTGATTGTAAAACTGTAATTCGAAAAACCACACACACACACGTGTGTATATATATATATATATATATATATATGTGTGTGTGTGTGTGTGTGTGTGTGTGTGTGCGCGCAAATTAGAAAATGGTTCCCCCAAGAATCTCAGCCAGCAGCACATGGGCTCATTTCCATATGGGATGAACTCAAACTCTGTCCTGTAACTACAAGCTTAAGCCTGCCTTCAGGGAACCAACTGTGAACTGAATGTGAGTAAACTTCTTATTATTTTTAAAGAAGGGGAAATTACCAGGAATAACCCAATCTGGACAAAGCCAGACTGGATTGCTTAAGTAAAGAGATTCAAACGAACCTACCAACTAGCTTCCTGCTATATATTGGGGAATGTACTCTGCTACTGACTCACAAGCATGAGTGAGGAAGGGTAATATTTAATCAATATATCCTCTCCTAGTATCCACAACATTCCCATAGAGATCAAACCTGCAACCTTGGCATTATCAGCGCCATGTTCTAACCAACTGAGCTACTCTGGTTGAGAGGGTGGGGAAGCCCCAGGGCCTTCATTTGCCTGACCAGCCTCTTCCTCCTCTTCTTTTTTGACCCATCCTGTGCCCCCCTCCAGCTCTAAAGCTTCCTCTGCTTGTCTCCTGGCTGGCACAGTTCCTGACCACTCCCTGGCCCCTTCTTCCAAGCCAGACTCCAGCCCCGCTTCCCCCAGCGCACACTTGCAAGCATCCTGCTCGCCCCTGACAGTGGAGCAGCTCTCTAGTGTCTCAGGCAAACAAATATCTTAACCCCCCGTCACCTGACGCCCGGAGATGAGGGAACTGAACCCGAGACCTGCCGCATGCGAAACAGTCACTCCGCAAATGAGCTCCGGGCTCGTTCATTAGGCGGCCCACTTTGAACCTAGCAGCTAGAAGGCATGGAGAAATCTTTCCAGCTGGCATACAGCATTTATATAAAGAGAACCTCTCATAAAGAACAGGTACCGTGACCCCGTTTTCTGGCAGCTATTCATGTGAGTGCTGTCAGTGGAAGTAAAAAATAAAACAAAATGGAAGGTTTACATCTTTGAAAGTGTGCTGTGATTTCTCCTTTGTGCGCACGTGCTTGGTATAAAGTGCAGCTCAATCATTTCATAATTAACTCTAATTGGCACCTCGCACAATCTGATTCTTGCTTTTTGCTCCTGCCAAGTCTAACATTCATTTTTATGTTTGAAAACATGAAAGGAGAGGAGTGGGAGAGTTTGGGAGGGGAGGGGAGAGAAAGAGGGAGGATACTTTCCCGGGGAGAAATTCCACTTTCTGAATCCCCTGACCCCCTGCACTGGCAGAGGCCAAGTACATCTTCCGCAGAGTTTAAAAAATTGATTTTCGAGCTATTTTAAAGCGTTTTCTGCAATATGCCCACTGCTGCGATGTTCCGATTCTTTGGGTGACAGCTGTGTGGTATTTCTGTAACTCTTCAAAATATCTTGTTTAAATGGCAGTGGGTCAAAAGGGGAAAAGAAGAAAAGAGGATGGTTGTGATCACACAAATTGTGGTGTCTGTGCGTATAAGCCACCCATTGAAGTCCCGGCCCAAATGATTGTTGACTCAGTGGGGTCACAGCCCAGAATCCAGACTCAGGTGCTTTTGCATATGAACATCAAGGAGCTCAAGACCCATGGATGTGGGATGTAATCCATTGGAGCAGCCAAATACAACATTCCTTGTTTCCCTAGAGTGGACACAGGCAGGGGGATGTTACTCCAGCCAGTATAACTTCCTGTTCCTGGTCTGGAGCCCCCCGATGTGACCAGAGAGATGGGCGTGGCCCTGGCTGACTCCATAGAAGAGCCAAGTCACGCAGCCATCTTTCTCTTGATGCCATTTTCTTCTCTTGATGCTGTTCTCTTAATGTAATCGTGTGTAAAGCAGAGTGCCGCTTCTGCGCATGCGTGTGATGCAATAGAGTGCTCCTGCACATGCGCGAAGCACGCAGAACACTTCTGCGCATGCGTTATCTGCACCACGCTCTAACCAATGAGTATACCGCGTGCTGCAGCAGCAAAAACAGCTCATGCTATTCTAGGCTGCGTCAACAGAAGTATAATGCCCAGATTGAGGGAAGTCATAGCACTGCTCTATTCTATGTATTTATATCTCAAACAAAATGCAAAACAAAGCTCGACTCAATTGGGAGCAAAGAGAAGGAAGGATCGAGGGGGATGAAATGAGCCCCGGAACAGCTGGAGAGGACGCCAGCCTCGCAAAGCCTGGTCTGTCGCCCTTTCTGTTGTTTTAGCGATCACCAGCTTGGCCAAAGGCAGCCGACAAAGCAAACCCTTCAAAAACCTCGAGCCCTCCAAAAACCAAATTTAGATTTTCACTGGCACCGTGGGAACAAAGAGACTCCTAATTTGGTTTCTCAAAACCCTCAGCCACAAATCCTTGCTCTCAGGGCAAAGACATAAAATATATTTGTCTCCATTAACACACCCGCTTTGCCAGCATTTACTGTCAATTGAGGGAACTGGCAGGGGTGGATGAAAGAACTGTAGACCATCCCAGTTGCTGGGGATTTTTCCTTGACTGCCTATTGTACTGGCCCCGTATGCTGTCTATAAATATACTCACTTGTCTGAAAGTTTGCATTGAGCAACATGACATCTCTTACCTTCGTGGTTTGATTTGCAGTGCAGCACAACTGGCCCACTACATCTCTGAATCGTCCAATGAACTTCTTCCTTTGTGCAGGTATCTAAGGGAGCGCTTGTGTTTTCCCCTTTGATGCACCCTTCCACCTGGAAAAACGCGAACAGCATTATTCGCTCCTCGGAGGCAATTATTTCACCTATTAAATTATGTAGCCAACATCAATTTGGAACACGCAGCCTGTCTTATTCAGCAGTTGCCATGATAATCATTTCTCTCTCTCTCCCTCCTCTGCTGCCTGCAACCCCATGATTATAAAATAGCAGCAATTGCTAGATGGATGGATAACTCTGTTTGGACATCCGTGACTGTTCTATAAATGCAGCTGGAGGGCTGTGAGGGACGCCTACCTTCAAGGAAATGAGACAAGTCCTATGCTCCCATTTTTGCTTCTGGCAAGGATTCCGGAGAGTTAAAATAAAGTACAGCACATAGTTAAACTATGGAACTCCTTCCCACAGGATACAGTGCTGGCAACCAACTTGGATGGCTTTAAAAGATTGGACAAATTCATGGCGAAGATGGCTATTGATGGCTATCCTCTGCCTCCACAGTCTTCTTCCAAGCACGGATTGAATATTATGTAGCACCCATAACAATGCCAGTTCTAGAACGGGCAAGTGATGGACTATGCGGAATCAGCAAAGCTAACAGCTAAAATAAGAGAACCTAATGGTGATTGATTTGTGGGAGAATTGAAGCTCTTTTTGGACTATCTAAAGAAATATTACAGTATGATGAATTTGCAAGCAGGATTTGAACGATGAGCAACAGAAGGAAGTAGAGATTATAGTACTATTGTCATGGTACAAGAGAGAGAAGATAGGGTGCAGCAAGGAAAAATAAAATAAAAAGCACTGTGGAAAATGAGATGGGAAGATGACAAAACAAAAGAAAAATCTACGTACAGTGGTACCTAAGTTTACGAACTTAATCTGTTCCTGAAGTCCGTTCTTAAACCAAATCTGTTCTTAAACTGAGGCTTGCTTTCCCTAATGAGGCCTCCCGCCACCAGTGCCCTTCCACCATTAGGTTTCCGTTTGTAGACCGAGGTAAAGTTCGCAAACTGGAACACTACTTCCGGTTCTGCAGAGTTCGTAAACCGAATCGTGTGTAAACAGGACTGTTCTTAAACCGAGTACCACTGTATTGGAATGTGTATGTGAAATTTTTGAAAATAAAACTTTTTTAAAAAACCCAATGCCAATTCTGCTGATCGAAGTGGTTGAGTGGGTATATATGGGGGGGAAGCCAATCTTGCAGGTATACTGGCCCCAAGTTGTTAGGGGCTTTGGCAAGTCGGCAACCGTGCAGGTGTTTAAGTTTGGAGCAATGGATCCAAACTACAAGAAAGAAGATTCCACCTAAACATTAGGAAGAACTTCCTGACAGTAAGAGCTGTTCAACAGTGGAATTTGCTGCCAAGGAGTGTGGTGGAGTCTCCTTCTTTGGAGGTCTTTAAGCAGAGGCTTGACAACCATATGTCAGGAGTGCTCTGATGGTGTTTCCTGCTTGGCAGGGGGTTGGACTCGATGGCCCTTGGGGTCTATTCCAACTCTATGATTCTATGATTCTAAGGACAGGCGTGATGTGCTGATGGGGTCTCAGTCCTGTTCAGCAATTCACGCTGCAGGAATCTGCACTCTCAGCGGGTAAAAGCCCACAGAGAGGGCACAGAGCACATTGCAGTAACCTAGTGCACTATGGACATCTAATGATTTCAAGCAATTAGTAGAGCATAATTAGTAATTAGGGATGTGGGTGGAGCTGTGGTCTAAACCACAGAGCCTAGGGCTTGCTGATCAGAAGGTTGCGGTTCGAATCCTCGCGATGGGGTGAGCTCCCGTTGCTCGGTCCCTGCTCCTGCCCACCTAGCAGTTCGAAAGCACGTCAAAGTGCAAGTAGATAAGTAGGTACCACGCCGGCGGGAAGTTAAACGGTGTTTCCATGCGCTGCTCTGG